>NC_134378.1:17772500-18376250 GCF_035582795.1 Mycteria americana
GGAGTCATCTGCAAGGAAGGACGTGCGGTCACCCCCGTGGTGCCCAGGGACCACGTCCCCGAGGTGGGCGAGCGGCTCTGCCCCCCGCGGCGCCAGCCTCCCCCAAGCCCACCGGCACGTGCAGCGTGGATGTGCCGCTGCTCGGAAAGCCCCTGCGTGGCCGGGGCTGCTCCGGGCTCACTCGGTGGGCGAGCTGCCGCGGGCACAGCCGCGCTTTGGGCCCTGGGATGCAGCAGCTGGAGGGACGGACGCTGGTGCCCGCGGCTGCAGGGCCATCGCACAGCTCTGCTCCCTCGCCCCTCAAAGCGCGGCGGACGCTGCTGTGCCCTGCGCCTGGGCCACCTGTCCCACTGGCAGGTGACAGTCCCCACGCCTCCGCCCAGGGCCACGGCACCTGGGCTTGAATAAGAACTTTGGAATTTGGTCCTTTTCGGTTTCTGTTTGCATTGCAGGGAGGAGAAAGGGGCATTGCCTCTCCCCGCCGGGTCCCTCGCCTCCCAGCGCAGTCCTCCTGGCCCCGTTTGGGGCTGGGTGTGGTGGGAGGCAACGAGCTCCAGTGCCGGCGGCTCGGAGACGTGCTGCTCCGCAGAGGAGTGCTGGGGCACGGGGACAGCACACGAGGGCAGGCTCCCTTGGGTGGGAAAACCCTGAGTTCGTGCTGCCTGGAAGCAGCATCAGGAGCTCTGTTCACAGCGGGCACGCTGCCTGGCAAGGCTCCTCGGCACGCCGCTGCCGGGAGCGGGCAGGGGCTGCATGGATGTCCCTCCTGCCCCACTCAAAGCCCAGGTGACCTCCTACGCCCTATGCGGACATTCCTGCTTCCCTGTTTCCACATGCCCCAGAGCCATCCCCACCGCAGCTGCACGGCCACCCCTTTCCCCGCCACCCAAACAGGCAGAGCCCCTGGCCCAGGGGCCCGGCCACACGGCAGGGCCGCGCACACCCGGCGCGCAGCCCAGCTCCTGCTCGGTCTCGGTTACATTCACGCCCCACGTCCTGGCACCGTCCCCCGGCCCGTGCACGGCTCCCACCACGCCGGCCTCCCGCCTTGTGCCGCTCCGAAGAACGGCACGGCCACCGCAGAGAGCCCGGCCCTGCCCGTGCCCGGCACTGCCTGCACCCAGCCCTGCCTGCACCCGGCCAAAGAGCCCAGCCCCGGGGCCAGGCACGACATTTTCAAACTGCTCAGCCCGTTTGCCCTTCCCTCCCCCTCGCTGCAGTAAATCCTTTATTTCATTAGGTGCCTCCGCGAGAGGGAAAGGGCGAAGCACGTGGGGAGCCGCTTCCTGCGCGAGTGTGCGCCGGGCGGTGAACAAAGAAGCTGCCGGCAGCGACAAGCAGATGGCGGTCCCCGCGCCCGGCCCACGCCGCTGCAGGACAATGGGGTCGGGCTGCCGGGCAGTCCCGGCCTGTGCCGCCAGCTCCCGGCACATGGGTGCCAGGTCCAAAGGTGTGCGGGCGCGGGGCAGCAGGACGGTGCCCAGCCGCTGCCACGCACCCTCCTCCTCCTCCTCCCCCACTGGCACCCACGAGAAACTTTAATGAGAGGCTCGGTGAGCGCTCCTGTGACCCTGCAGCAGCCCAGGACTTTGTATCCCTTAAAATAAACAGACTTGAGAACACTCGGGCATCCAAGCCGACCGTGGGGGCCGGCCGGGTCTGCCGCCGCGTGTCCCCAGCTGCCCCGCCACAGGCACCAGTGCTCGCTGTCCAGCCTTGCGCCTGCGCCACAGCGGCTCCTGGCCGGCGAGCCCCCAAATTAGAAGGTCCCCACTCGAGCTCCCCGCTCAGCAGAGCTCCCTCCCCCTCCTTTCCCTTGCGCTGATCCACTTATTCGTCTGAGCAATGGCCAGAGCTGACCTAATCCCCGGAGCGGTGTTTATGTGCCGGCTGCTCCGGGCCAGCGGCAGGCATCACCCTCCCCGGCGCAGGGCTCCAGGCAGAAGCCCTTGCTCCCGGCCGGGGCCGAGCACCGGCTCTGCGTGCCGGGGAGCGCGGGGCTCCAGGGGAGCTCAGCAGCCAGCACTACCCTGGGGCACCTTCCGAGCCGCCCCCGGGACCGGCGTTGGTCTCCTGCCCCTGTGCTGCGGCGGTGGGGCTCCAGCGGGCGGCTGCAGCCCAGCCCGGCCCACGGCAGCCGGACATTTGCTGCTGGCTCAGCCCAGCCCGGAGGGGCAGGATGCCGGGGACACTGCCACCTCCTGCCCCTGCACCCCTCCTGTCCCAGGGCACCGGGGGCTGGGGCGCTCAGGCCCCCGCGGGCTTTGGTCTCCACCTCGCAGGAGAGGCAGCCCGGCTCGGCTCCCGCACCAGCGCGTGCTCCTCGGGGCTCTCTGCCCTGGCCGGGCTGCTGCACCTCTGCCTCCTGCACGCCTCGCCGGGGCGTGCAGCCAGACCCACCAGCAGCACCCTGCGCTCTCGGCGTGGGCGCAGGAGCGGTGCTGGCTCGGCCGCGGCCCCGTGCAGCGGCGGGCAGGTGGCTGGGGGAGCGGAGGCCTCCCTGTCCTCGGGATGGCGGCCGTCCCTCCCCCTGCTCTGCTCTCCACACCAGGCAAGACGGGGCTCCCAGAGGGAGGCTCCAGCCTCATCCAGCGATGCCTCTCGGAAGGATTAAGGAGAATTATTCCCGTGTGCGGAAGCACGAGCCGCACGCCAGGCCCCGCCATCAGCTCGGGCACAGCCGCAGCAACAGCACCGTGCCGCAGGGCCAATCGGCGCCCGTCCCGCAGGCCAATGGCAGGGACCTCCTGCCGGCTCCTCGGGGCGGCAGGCAGCCCCCGGCACGGCTGCCTGCACAGAGCTGGGGCCAGGGGTCCTCCATGCCACGAAACCCCACGCCAGGCAAAGGGGACCAGGAGCGGCATCACCTGCAGGTGCCCTGAGCATCCCCAACCTGCCCCGGGCATCGCCAACCTGCCCCAGGCATCGCCAACCTGCCCCGGGCATCCCCAACCTGCCCTGGGCATCCCTGCGTTGCTCTGAGCATCCCCAATCTGCCTTGAGCACCCCCAGTCCTCCCTGGGCATTCCGCTCTGCCTTTGTCCAGCCACTTCCAGCCTCCCCGTGGCCGCCAGCTCTGCCCCCAGTCCCTGCAGCTCCTGTCCCCGTCGGCAGTGCCAGTCCCGCTGGGCAGGGTCCTGGGGGTGAGGTCTGGACCCTCCGACTTCTCAGTGTCTTGTGTTTTCTTCTGTGTGGCACGGAACACACGCAGCAGCTGCAAATCAGGTTTCTACCCAACTCTGCTGCGTTTACGAACCTTGGGTTGGCTACAGCCAAAACCTACTGCAAACAAAGAGGAAGATGTGTCTAGGGGGAAGAATCTGTCCAGGTGGAAGGAGAAAATGAAATGGGAATCTAACGGAAGGGACCAGCACCTACTGCAAGAACAATTTAGTTTAAACCAAGGATGAATGTAAGCAAATAACGAGGTCTGTAAACCCGCTAGCTACAGATAGTTTTCTTATTTCTACATTTTTACAGCTTATGCTCTCCCAGAAGCTCTGCATATGAAGTGGTGGACTAATCCCAGTCTTGTGGGCAGAGGAACGGCCACAAACTCAGACTGCCGAGGTCCTTGGGTCCAATGGGAATGGCTTTGGCCAGCTTAAAAACACAGATGGGCTCGGGAGGGAGCGCTGCGCTCTCCCGGTTGGTGCAGATGGGATGGTGCCGGTGCCGGTGCCGGTGCCGCTCCCCAGGCAGCTTCGCTGGGGCATCTCCAGCCCACGGCCAGCCCCGAGCAGCGGCCAGAGCACCCTGCAGCAAAGCGGGACCCGGGGGAGAGCGAGCAGGAGCCCTCCCGCCTTAGGTGCTGGGACGGGGTTTAGGCTCCTGCTCTGCCGACAGCAGCTGTGGCAGGACGCCGAGGAGCAGCGGGGCTGTGTTGGCCGTGCTCCCAGAGAATCACCGTTTTGGTAAAACCCACCAAACTTCTGAGCTTGGAGAGGCTCTCTGCAGACTCCCAGCGAGAGCTCAAAACACACGTAACGAGCAGGGCTCCGGCAGCAGCGGGCGAGCAAGGCCAGGCTGCGCAGCCATGAATATATTCATTATCAACCAGCACGAGCCTGGTAAGCTCCCTGCCCGCGGCTGGAGCTTGGCTGCACGAGGACCCCCTCTAATGAGGATAATTGGGAGCCCCCCTGCTCCACCCCCACGCCCTAATTGAAGCAGATGGAACTGTAAAAACAATGTCACTTCTAACCGGTTTGATCTTTCGGCCAGAAAACAGAATATTTCATTCTCCTGTTTAATCCCCTGGACCCGGGGCTCCACGGGCTGGGGGTGGAGAAGACCCCGGCCCCGCACGGGGCATGCCGCCAAGGCCGAAGAGCCCGATGGAGGCCACCCGGCCCCATGGCCCCTGGACCACTGCCCTCCTCAGCCCCATCACGGAGGCCACGCTGCGGCCGGGCGAGCGGTGAGGCTGAGGAAGAAGCCATGGCGAAGCCGCCTCGCGCCTCTGCTGCGGCCTCGGCCTCTCCCCGGCAGCGCCCAGCCCGGGAGAGCGAGAAGCAAAATGGCTTCTTGGGCCGTGGTGCTGGGGAGGAGGGGATCAGTCACTTATTAAATGAACTAATCAGGGCTCAGCGTTTTCATTTTGAAGAGGCTGCTGGATTATCCTTGATTTCTGTGGCACTGGATTTGCGGAGATCAGGAGGGGAAGGGGCGATTTCCAACACCTGCTCCCCGGGAGATTTTACGGCGGGGAAGTGGTTGGGTTTAACGTCTCTGTCGGCGAAGGCCACCGCGCCGCTCTCCAAAGGCAGAGTTAAAGATGAATGGGGCAAATTGTTCCTTCTCCTGTCACATCTCCAGAGCGGAGACAAAACCTCTTTTGACTCATAAAACAATGAGCTTATGTAAGAGCCAGCGGCCCACGGAAACCTCGCCGCAGCCCCGCACCGCGCGGCAGGCCAGGGGCCGCCCGGCCCTGCCTGCGCCCCGCCGCAGCGGGAGCCCCCGGCCAGCACCGGGGCGGCACTCCCTCGGCCGCTGCCTGCCTGCCTGCGCCGCCTCGGGCGCTGCGGCCACCGCCGGGTCCCACCGGTGACCCTTGGTCCCCCGCGGACCGCCACGGAGAGCTGCCGGCCGTGGCCCTGCCTGCTCTGCCTGCCCGCGGCTGGCGGGGCGCTGGCAGAGGTTGTCGCTCCCGCTTGAGTCTGCCCATCGCTACCGGGAGGGGACTGCCCCGATCCCACCCCGCCGAGGCACCAGCACGGGCTGGGGCCGTACACCCAGCGCCAGAGCGGCTGTCAGGAGGGCACCGCGCATCCCACCTCCGCCTGCCTGGAACAACAGCCAGGAAGATGAAAAGTGCCATAAATTATTCACTCACAAAAGAGAGGAGAAGGGGGAAGAAGGGGAGGAGGAAAGCCCGGGAGGAAGGGATACTTAATACAAATTAGAGAGACCGAGTGGGAACGGGGGCCCCACGGGGGGCCACGGCTGGGCGGCAGCGCCGCATTCATTAGACGCAAGCGAGTGGCGGCCCGGGGCTCCCGCACCCACGACCGGGCGGTCAGCAGCAGGAGAGGCCCTGGCCACGCCGGGTGCCGTGGCCGCCCCGGCCGCACACCGCTCACATGGCCGGAGCACGAAGCCCGTTTGCTCCAGGTCCTGCCCGGCTGATTGCCTCCAAGATGCGCAAGACAGAAAAAAGAAATGTCGCTGGGGGCCGCAGAGCGGTGGGGCTGGCCAGTGTCCAGTTAAGGCACTCTATTTCCTGTCTTCCTTCGTTAATGCAAACCTCGTTATGTCCCAGACAAAGTGTCCACCCTCCGCCCTCCCTCCCCGGGTCCCTGCCTTCGACCAGAGCCCTCGACGAGCCAGACATCTGGCACGGCTGGACACAATGCGCGTCCGCAGACCAGCTCGGCCGGACAAGGCAGCGCTGTGCGGCCGGCTCCCCCTCCCTCAGCATGAAAGGTGCCCCCCGGTGCCATCTCCCCCCGGCTCCGCTGCCCAGCCCGAGGGAGCAGCTCCCTCCCGCACCGGGACTTCACCGCGCCGGCCCCAGGACGGACATTTTCCCGTGCACCGAAGCTCGGCAGCTCCCGCTGCAGAAAGCAGCCTTGCCACAAACACGCTCTGTCGCTCGGTTTTCCCTTCTCCTCCCGACCCCTGTCCCTGCCGCCACTGCTCCTCCAGCCGCCTCGAGGGGTGCTTGAGCCAGGATCTGGCCCTCGCCTGCAGCGGGGAAGGAGGTGGCGCAGACCAAGCCTCTCCTTGTGCGACCGCCGCTGGCAGCCACCCGGATCCTGCCGCAGGGAGGGGACGCGCCGCGGCCCTGCGCTGCCCGGGCACTGCCTCTCCTGGCACCAAGCAAACGGGTTTGGTGGCTTTGGGCAGGGTTGACGCCGAGCTGGTGCCTCCGGTGCAGACCTGCTGCCAGAGAGACCCTCCTGCTCACCCCCAGTCCTTTGGGCAGGACAGAGGGGACCGTCCCCAAGCCGCTGGGCTCTGCACCCCTCCCAGGCAAGGGACACGCTGCGGGACTCACCCTGCTGTCCCCGCTCACCCCTTCGGCTGGGGGTGCTCAATTTGGGGGGGAAGGTGGAGGCACAGGCAGCGCTGGCTGCCCGGTAGCCTGGCGATCCTCTCTGCTCCAGACCAAGGAAGAGCCCCCCAAAACTCTGCTCCGTGCACCAGCAGGACGAACCGACCGACTCGGCAGAGCCCGCACCAGCCGGGAGGGAGCCCCAAGCCGCGTTCAGTGCGACAAGCTGGCGAAGACACCGTGGCCCCGCAGCGTCTGGGCTGCGCTTCTCAGCCTCGCGGCAGGAAAGGACAGCTCTTCAAAAGATGCCGAAAGGAGGGCGTTTATCGCTGGCGAGGGCCTTTGCTCAGGAGGAGCAGACGTGCCCCTGGAAGAGGTGATGGGGAACGGAGCCACCAGCCCAGGCCGCTCAGGCAGGGCAGGGACGCGCTTGCTGACTTCTGCCGTGGGGACAGCACGGTGAGGGGACACTGGGAGGAGAGAGGAAATATATGCCCAAGAAAAGTAAGATAAGGTCACACCTAGCTATTGTAAGGCCTGGATGCTGGTCCTAGTCTTGTTTAGGCTCTGAGCTAGGGCTTCTGGGAGGGTGAAATCCAACACTGGTGCAAGAAGCCCTGAAAACAGTGAGGATTTTGCAGCCTGGGAAAAGCAAGGGTCTCAGGGCTCGCAGACCACCTCTTGCAACGGCCAGCTGTCAGACGGCTGTCCGTGCGTCTGCTGGGCCTTCCCTGTGGCTGCCAAAGGTGTGCTCGTGTTCACCTGGAGCAGGGATGGGGCCGGCCGAGGAAAGCCCCAGCAGCGGAGGGGAACCGGGAACCGCGCAACACCCGACACCGCCCACGATAAATGACCCTGCTACGGCGCGGCGAGGAGGGTGCCATCGCCCCGCGGTCGGGTACCAGCTGTCGGGAGGTGCAGGTGTGGAGCGGGGCACCGTGGCTGCCCTGGCGATGGAGCCCGGCGTGAGGCCGGTGTGTGGGGTCCTGCAGGCAGGAGCTGAGCTTGCTCGGCAGCCACGGCCCTGGCTTCTGGTCTGCGCTTGGCAAGAGGGCTGCTCTCCTCCCCAGAAAGCGCTCTGCTAGGTGGGTGGTTCGGGGAACCTGGCGATGTGCAGCACACTGTGGGCATCTCGCCAAATAACGGCAGCGCGACCCAGAGCTGCGGGACACGTGCCATACCAGAAGAGAGACTGCTATGCTGGGGATGGCTCAGTGCTGTCTCTGCCGGCCCCAGGGCAGGGTGTCCAGAGGAGTGACGTGTCCTACCTGCTCCCGGGATGCAATAACACCTGCCTGCATGTCCTTGAAGTCCCTCCCTGGAGCACTCCTGAGGGATGTTCCCAACACCCGGGAGCCTTCCTGACCGGCCGCCTCGAGGGATGCCCCCGAGGAATGCATGCCTTCGCAGTTAAGTAGGTTAAGAAAGTCCTTTCTCCAAGCTCTGGATTAGGCACTGCTGCTCCAGGCAGAACGGGCTCAGAGGGGACGCTGCCAGTCAAGCGAGGACTGCACGCAGGGACCTCAGCTGGAAGGGGATCTGTCCCAACACCGCGCCAGGAAGCAACCCCATGCCCCCCATGCATGGAAAGCAGATCTTACACCCAGGAGCTTTCCCTGCTCTTCAGAAGGATCAGGCAGGAATGGGCTGAGGAGCAGCAACCCCTGCCCGCGGGCTGAGCGCTGCTCCTGGGCGATGGAGCAGGACGCACGGCCAGGGACAAGGCAAGACGTGTCCTATTAGCAGGCAAGACGGAGGCGTCTTCTGCATCAGTTCAAGTGCTTTGCCATGTCACATACACCAGGGTTTCGGGGGTCTGCCTCCTGCTTTCTTTTCAAGGGCACTGCGCTCGCCAGCAGGCCACAGCATCCCCGTGGTGGGACACCCCGCTCAGCCCCATGCACCAGACCAAACCGGGAGGTTTCGTAATGCTGCGCTCGCCTGTGGATGCGGACGGGCTCTGAAGATGGACAGACTCCAGCTGAAACTGCTGCGGCAAGACAGGGCCAAGCGCTGGGACCTGTGCTCAGCTGGGAGCGGGCACGGGATGCCTTCAGGGACAGTGACGGGCACAGGGGACAGCGAGACAGCGCGGCATTCAGGGTCACTTTGCTCCGAACGTGTGCTGGCTCCCACAGACGTGTCCCTCCAGGATGTCCTGCACAATAGCTCCGCTTCAGCAGCAAAGAGTTCGTGTTGATCTTGCTGTCGCTTTGGGTAGCCGCCGGCTTCCTGCGGGCACATACGCTGTGAGCAACATCCGACGGGGAAGGGATGTTGCAGGGAGCTTCACGTTTTCCGTGCTGGGGCCCGCAGGATGAGTAACAAAGGAAAATGGAAGGAGCGAGTGTGTGCACGTCGGCGTCGCTGCTCAGAGCTGGCCGGTGTGTCCTGCGTCCTGCCGTGCGCCCGCCAACCCAGCGGGATCCCCGGCTCTGCTGCCGATGCTCTCCCAATGGTGCCTTCTCTGTCCTTACCCACCAAAGTCATTAGGTCTAATTTGTTCTCCCTGCTGTTCCAAGGGCTGACGCTGGCTGCAGCATGGCTATCCTGGGCCAAGGTTTCTGGGCACGGAGACAAAAGAAGGTGTTGGCTTTCATCCTAGCTGCTTTTTAGCTCTCTGAAGATTTAGCAGATACCTGCATATCAAAGCATGGGACAAGGGTTCCCTGCTCTCCCGCCTCTCTGGATTTCATGCCGCTCTGCTCCTATGCCATAGGAGAGCACTTGCTCCTCCCAGGCCTCTGAAAGACCCGGAGTTGGTGCTTCAGTACTTTAAACAAGACTTTTTTTTAACAAGTGTGTCAGACGATACTGCTCTCCTACTAGGCAACTCTTCATTAAAACTTTATACTTTAGGAAGCCTTTCACAGAAGACACACTCCAAGCGTCCCGTCCATCGGACGGCAGCAGGCGGGAGCAATTTAGTAACTCAAAAGGATTTCCAGAGGGAGGAGAATATCGAGTCCCGAACAAGCTCCCGACCCAGGAGGCCGCTCCCGACCCAGGAGGCCCAGGAGACCAGACCCTGCTGCAGCGCCGGGGTGCTCGGAGCTGAGCCCAGCCCGGCTGCGGCGGAGGCGCGGGGCTCGCTGCGGCACTGGCCGCGTCTCCTACAACTGGTGGAAGAAGGCTGGGGCTCTGCGGGGCTGCTGCGGGGCACGGCGCACAGCTGAGCGCAGGAGACGTGGATAAACATCCAGTTTTGGCATGGGGTACTTCAACCAGAGCCCTCGGGCTGCCCTGGCGCGGGAGCGAGGGGCACCTTGGCCAGCCGGGCTCCAAGGAGCACGCAGTTCACACGGGCTGGTTACTCACATTGAGTTGATTTCCTTGGGAAAGTCTTGCATGTGCACAGCCTTAGGAAGCCAGCGTGAACCCGGTAAAACACATTTGCTTCCAAAAAAAAGATCTTCCATGGGTCGAGAGAAGAGGAAACTGAAGACTGCTTGACACTTTGATTCATGTACATTCCCTTCCCCGTGCCAGTAATTCGCCTTTCCTCTCAACGACGTGCTCCTCCTCTGCTCCGTGCTCTCTCCTCTAACCGCCCGCTGCCCTCCTGGGTCACCCGGGCCGCTCCATCGTCCTCCTTCCCTCCTCAGCCTTGCGCGTGCTTCAGTCCTGGGTGGGAGTGTTGGTCTGGAAGAGGGACTGACACGAGGCCTTTCACCCCGGCGGCATTAGCCTGTATTTTAGAGCTCCAATACAGGACACGGACATTCACCACAGTGACAAAACCTCTCTTCAGCCCCATAAAACGCCCCCTGAAGTATGACAGCCTGATGGAAATCCCAATCCCTGGCTGCTTCTTGATGGGTCTCGTTAGTAACCCCGGGCTTGGCTTCCTTACTCTTCAACTCCATCACTTCTGATCTGCCAAGTCTACCTGGTTTAGCCTTCTGCCGACCCCGGGGACAGCCTGGGACACCTGCATTCCTCACAAAAAGGAAGGGACTATTTGTGCTTTATTGCTCACCACTGAACCTTACAAAAGAAACTGAGCCAAGAAGGCCCCAAAGAGGACACCTGCTTCTGAAGAAAAACCACAGGGCATGAAAAATTGGACGCATTTCCTAAGAGGGCAGAGAGAGAGAGAGGATTTAGCTTTAGTGAGAACATCTTGATTTGCCTAAATACGCGAGTCCCTTATTAAATTACTGTCCTGTTGGATAATAGTGTTCAGCAAAGGGATCAAAACCGTGTCATTCTAGATTGTAAATGAGACTTGGGAATTCAGTGGTGAGGGATAAGCCACAAGCCCAAAACGTCCTGACGGGAGAACGGCAAAGTGCAGGGGGTACAGAGAGACCCGGCCAGGCCACAGGTACGAGGCAGCGCTGGCTCGGGGCAGAGGTTGCAGCCTGGTCCCAAAGAGCCGAACGCTTCCGATGCGAGCAGCTGTATCACCATCGAAACACCCTTCCTCCTGCCACGGGCACAGCCCCGCTGCTGGGCCCCGTACAAGCAGAAGTGCCGCTGCCCGTCCCGGCAGACAGGGACGCGGTGCAGCGCAGGCAGGTTTCACATCCTGACCAAGGCTGCCTGACTCCGGGATTGGTGCTCGTGAGTTAAAAACAGCAGTTTCTCAAAACTGCAGATTTGCAATAGAAAGTGCCACAACGCTGGACTGAAGAGGGCAGTGTCCCTGCTGTCCCTGCTGTCCCTGCCGCTGGCCACACAAGCAGCTAAAAGCCATCCCAGGGAGACCTGCCAGCACAAAAGCCCTTTCTTTCCTCCGGGGTGGGTTTCCAGTCCCCTTTCTTAAAGCAGCACCAACCCAGCCCCGGTTGTCCCTCGACTCCTCCGCTCCCTTCCCGCTCTCCCAGCAGCGGCCGGGCTGGGGACAATGAGGGATTCAACCTCTTGAGCAAAAGCCGGTAACAGTCCAACCACCGAATCCTTCCAAGCATCATGGAGATGAACTCTGACCTGAACTCATACTTCTACCATTTATTTACTTGCTCTTTTATTTTGAACTAGCGCGTTTCACAGAAGTAACACACCACCTCTCTTCACCAAACACTTCCTCCCACCCACCCCACGTGTGCCACCTTCAGCCCCTTCCAACAGCCTGCCCTGAATGAGGAGACACCCACGTCCACCCCGCGCTCTCATCGCTGTCGGCTATTGCAGGTGACACATTTCTTGCCTGGGCGATCCAAGACGCTGTCTAAGGTGCAGCTTTCCAAGCACGGAAAGCTGCGACCTGTACTGCGAAGCCTTGGCATCCTTCCTGCGGCGGGGCAGCACGCAGCGTGCGGTTCAGCACTAACGGGGCTCTCCTCGTCACACCCGGGGAACCACAACCTGATGCCTTAGGAGAGAATTTGGTGACCTCTTTCCGGAGGAGCTGGGAGCCGGGTCCCCGCACGAGGACCATCAGCTCCAAGCTGGAGAGGGCCCTGGCTGAGCAGGAACCCAGAGGCTAAATGGGAAGGACTGGGAGTCGGCGCTGCTTTGAAGCCTGTCCTGATATGAAATCCATCCTACAGGTGGGACACCTGATCAGAAAGGACTGGTTAATGTTTAATAAGTCACAAAAACATCCTGTGGCAGAGGTGCAGAGTGCTTCCCTCCCGCTGGGGCACTCACCGTCCTCCTGGCCGTGCAGGTTCTGCGGGCTGCGCATGCTCTCGTCCTGGCTGGGGCTCAGGCTGGAGTTCAGGTGCTGGTCAGCTGAGATCCATGTGGAGTCGTTCATATCAAAGTCCTCGCTGCTCACCGATGTCTCATCCTGGAGGCAAGCAGGAAAGGGTTAACTCGCTGAGCTATATTCTTTCTTCCTTTCTCTGGCTTTAACATCTCCTCACCACACTCCTTCCTAAAAACAATTCGGTCGGCAGCTCCTGCCCCCCGAGAACGTTTGCTGGCCCCTCGCGCTCCCCAAGGCCGCGGCGAGCAGCCCTTCCCTCCGGCCGGGCTAGGTGGCTGCCCCAGCGGGGACGGCCAGGCTCTGCTTCCTGCCTGAAGACGTGCCTGAGCAATGGCACTGTCTTTAATTGAGGACAATTAGAAAGAGCTCGCATCCTGTAGGAGCGGATGGCTGAGCCCTGGAGTTTACCCTTTAATCTCCATCCACCCCAGCGTGTTTCTGGCGAGGCAGCGGCATGTGGGACCTGAGGACAGGGTGCAACTCCATTGGAACAGCTCCGTAAAACATCTCGGACTTTTTTGAAATCAAATCATCTGCTGCGACAGGAATCACCAGAGGACTGGCACCGGCAGGGAGCGGCCGGTGGGGCAGATCCGGACAGCGGCGCTGATCCCCACGGACCTGCGCTGCCTGATGCTGCAGAGGCGGCTCCTGGAGCACAGCCCTGAGGGTCTGCTCCTCCAGCCCTCTCCGAAGGGATGTCGCCTCTGTACCCTGATCAAAAATGACAATGTGCACCTTGGGAAGGGGCTGGGGGAGCGAGGTCCCCAGCGAGGCAGGGACGCCCCAGCTCGGGCTGGGGAGCCCGGCCAGCCACCCGCTCCCCAATGGCATAGATGACATTCCTCTCTCCCACTCCTGCAGCTGAAAGGACATTTTCTCTCTCCCGCTCTCTCCCTTCTCGCTAACCTTTACAGTACTTCGAGACACAGCCCTTGGATCGCTTCCAGCGCCGGAAAGGTCAGCCACAGGATTTCAAAACCATCATCATAAAGGCAGCACTGAGATCCTGAATGAGAGGAGGGGCTGCGGGACCTCCCTGGGCTGAACTCTCCCAACACGCAGCTCGGGAGGAAGCAGATACGTGTCCCCATATGAACACGGTCCCGCTGGTGATCCCTTTATCTGCCTTCCTCTCTCCGCTCCCCTCCCAAAGCAACAGGCAGAGACCGCATCCAGAGCCCTGGGGTGCAGGGGAACACCAAAAATGTTTCCAGAACGGCTTTCAACTGCGCTTTCCTTTGATTGAAACATTTCAAAGGCTTGTAAACTCTCTGCTCTTACTTCTTTTTCCTCCCCCTGGTCCTGAGATAAAATACAATCCCCGCTCCCTTTCCTTGTAAGAAGCAATTGGCAAGCACCCCTCCAACCTACGCCTGCGCCTCATAAAAACTGCCCTGTCTGGCCGCCGCTGGCTGACAGTTTTTATTGTGAACAAACAAATGTCTTTAAAGACAGGTTTGTGCTTTTCCTCCCCGCTCCTCGTCCCTGCAGACACATCTGCTGGCTCAGGGCTCGCGCCCGCCCCCAGCCCACTCCCTCGATGTGCCTCCCGGGGAGTTTCCTGGAATTTACGGCTTGTGAAACCCCGCACGGATGGACGGACAGACAGAGGGCTCGGCAGCCCCACGCCCGCCCGCCATGGGGACGGGGACGCCCTGACCCCCAGCCCCACCTGCGCTGCCAGCCAGGTGCCCCCCGCAGAGCAGGAGAGGGGGGAGGCAGGGGGGAGGCACGGCGTCCCCCGGCTCAGCACAGCACCGCCGCCACGCCAGCCACGAAGCAATCCTGCCTCTCCAGAAACTCCATCTTGTACGTACAGGAACAGAACTGCAAAGGTCTCCCTGTTGCAAACTATAAATAGTCTATTTATTGTAAGCATTTGCAGGGAGGCAGCCACCCTAATATCTGGCCTTCTTCACAAGGCTTACTCAAGATTACTGTCAGAGCTTAAGAGACAAACGCAAATGCCAAGGTCCTTGCTGCCCACAGTCTCTCACCTGTCCGGTGAGGAGGAGGAGCCCTGGGAGCGACCCGCGATGTTTTTGGAAAGCGCCTGGCTCAGGCGTACTGTTTGAGGGGCTCAGCTGTGGAGGACACCCAGCCTCGGCACCCAAACCGCAACCCGGGAGGCATCACGCCCTCCACGCACTCACGCGTGGTGGAAAAGCGGTGACATGAAGGATGCCTCGCACGCACATGCTATGTAAAGTGCTTTATAAATGTGTATAATTCTCTCGAGGTGCAATAACATTCGCCTATTATTAGAAATACTCCACATATCAAACCAGAAACTGATAAGCTATAAATGACTCAAGTCAAACACGGCCGTCGCGCATTCACGAGTCCAGGATCCAGCCACCAGCAGAAAGCGCAGGGACCCGTCCCCGCATCCCCGGTGTCAGCCCCTGCTTTCCAGCCAGGGCCTGCTGCTTTCTAGCACTAATACCCTTGGCCAAAACGCCAACGGGACAAACTGCCCGGCAGCGCACAGCTCCCGCAGCACAGCCCACCCCGAGGGAATGCAAAACCAACTGTGCAGGCGGCGCTGGGGTGAACCCTTCACGGCAGCAGGGAGCAGCCAAAGCCGGCGGTGGGAACTGCCGAGAGAGCATCTCTGCTGCCTTGGGGCAGCCCCCGCAGCTCTGCCCATGCCATGGTGCCCCAGGAGCTCCTCACACCTTCGCGCCTCCTTCCTAAAGCAAGAGAAAAGCCCCGACCTCGAGCACGGCTCTGGCCTTCCCCATCACTGTGGCTCCGGCAGCCTCCACTGCCCCTCGGCCGCATCCCTCGCTGCTCGCCCGGGCACCAGAGGCCACCAGCAAGCTCCCTGCTCAGGACAACCCTCGGAGACCAAAGGCTGAGAGTTGTGACCTCCTCACGTGGGACAATCCAGGGACGGGAGGCCCCAGCAGCAGCGCCCGGAGCCCTGACCGCCCAGCCCCAGCCCAGGAGCAGCCCCATTTCAGTCTGCTGGAGCGGTGGGATGGCAGCACAGCACACGTCCCGGCATCAAAACACGGGGCACCAGAGCGGGATCAAAATTTCTGGCTGGGTGGGCAGCTCTGAATTTCCCCTGGATGCCAGTAACCTGGCTGAAGGCTGAGCCTCGAAGCGGGCTCCACCATCCAGCCAAACAAGGAAGCATTTCTCAACAGCAGCAACAGCTACGACTCAGAGCAATACGGTAAATCTAATCTACCCTTCCACCCTCTTTTGGCTTGCAAGTCAGGCAGCTCATTCTTTTTCCTCTCTGGGTTCTCAGGAGAATTCTCTCTGCTAATTTCTTCTTTCCTGTAAACAAACTTCAAATGAAACTTTCATTAGAAAACAGAACGCAATCCATTACCAGTGCCTGACTCAGGACCAGCCGCCTTTTCCCCAGTTCCACTCCACTCGTGGCACAGATGGAAGCGACAGTGGCTGCCCCAACCAGCCAGCCCAGAGCTGAACCCCGAACCCCGGCACCGCTGCTGCCGCCCTCCTCCTTCCTGCCTTTCCCAGCTCTCCGGAGAGATCTCCTCACCCCGCAGTAAAGTCCCATCGCTTTGTTTCCAACGTTCAAGGGATTGAGCGATCAAGGGTCAGGCAACGTGCGTGCAGCTCCTCTTCTGCAAGGGGAAGTCGGATCCTGCTGGTGCATTCTCAGGCCACACCCAAACATCGGAGCAGGGCTCCCGGCACCGCGCAGGGTTTGGAAAACAACATCCTTGCTCCTCTCCTTATCTACAGTCCAACATTCACAGCTGCTCTGCAGACACTTGCAGCCAATATTTTCTAACCGGCAAAGGCAGACACTCACATGTGCAGGACTCACACTTTGCATTTCTGTCCCACTTTCCATTCACCAATCTTCAAGCACCGCCCGTGCACGCGTCTGCTGAGCCTCTCAACTTCCCTCTGAGTTAGAAAAGTATTCTTCCTATTATAGAGCTGGAAACCCCGGGTACTGACAGCCACCCTGGCTGGTCCAAGAACACAGCGAGTCGCTGGCAGATCCAGGAGCACAATCAAGACCTCCGGACTGCGAGGCTTTAACTGCTAGACAACGTTTCTTCACCGGCAGCTCGCCTTCCTGGAGAACAACCTCCCATAGCGCGGGCTGGAGCAGGGCAGGGGGGGAAGCTACTCTTATAACCGTATCTCGTAAATATATGCAAGGCTATCGGTAACCTGCTTATTTTACAGCCAGGCTCAGGTTCTCGGGGACTGCCTTGCAAGTCTCTCTCCAGTCATTTACACGCTGTGCCTCACGCTTGATATTCCAGGCTCTGAGTCTCAGGATGGTTTATTTTCTCTCTTTGAGTCCCTTCATTTTAAAACGTGTCCTTTCACGCCACAGCCTACTATCCCGATGGGATTTCCTTCCGCGGAGCAGGAACCGAGGCTGTGCGCCATGCAACCTCCCCAGCACGCAGCCACGCTCAGCTTCCCACCAGAAGCAGCCGTGTTTTTAGAGTCAACAAAAGGCAACGCGTGACCACCAGCCCCCGGAGCTGCTCCACGGCCGTGCCAGCGCGACCAGCCCGGCACAGGCAGCCCCCAGAGCTGCCAGCCCCGGCTGGGGCAGAGCACTGCCAGCCCCGGCAGCAGCACGGCGCTCGGGGACGAGCTCTCAGGAAGGCAGCCTCATCTCCGTCTCAGCAACTGTTTAAACCCAGCCCTCTGAGCATGCCAAGAAGGTATTGAACCAGATTTGACCCTAACTTAACCAGTTCAGCGCAGAGAAAGGCTTACTAATGGAAGATAAAACACTCCAGGTCAAAGATTGATACTGCAGCCACAAATACTGTGGTGGTCATTGCTTCAAAGGGCCCGAGAAGCCTTAAAGCACAAGGGTGTACGCTGGCTGTGGTGGCAGCGAGCTGTGACTGCGCTGCCTACTCGCGTGTGCAATTCACACACCAAACAGAACATCCCCAGCGCTCTTTGTCAGGTCACTTACGTCCTTATTTACCGCAATTTCTGCCGATTTCTACGGGACGCGGCAAAAACGAGTATTTGTCAGTGCCCAGAAACGGGCAGAAGAGTTAATTTAGAAGGCGAAGGGCAAATGGAAGAGGAAGGGAGGCTCATCACCTCCTCCCCCCTCCCCCTTCCCTAAGAGCCCTTCTTCTGGGAAACCCCCCCGAGGAGTGTTCCCACCGCCCGAAGCGGGGCGAAGCCGGGCAGGGTGCGGGAGGCGGCCCCGGCAGCCCCTTCCCGCAGCCGCTGCCCCGCGCTCCTGCTGTTCAGCGGGGAGGTGCTGAAGACGGGGGCCGCCGGGCCGGGGGGGGACCCGGGCGGCCCGGCCCCGGGGGTCCGTCCCCCCCCCGAGCCCCGCACCCGCCTCCCCAGCACCTGAACTTGCTCCCGGCCGGGCAGGCGTTTGCTTTCCCACGCGAGGCGGGGACGGAGCCGCGGTACCCACACACCGCGCGGTGTGAAAGGGCGCTTTGCTCTTCCACGGGCACCGAGGAGGGGGTGTCGGGGGGGGGGGGGGCCGTTTTGGAGGAGGGGGCCGAGCGGAGCAGCGCTGCGGGGCGAGCGGCCGGGGGTCCCCCCGCCGCCGGCGGCCGCGGAGACCCGGCGTTTGCCCCGGTGGGACGCGGTTCCCACGCGTGTCTCGCCGCGGCGGCGAGGTGCCGGGAGCCGGGCGAGCGTCCCCGTCCCCGTCCCCGTCCCCGTCCCGCCTCCCGCGCCCCTCCGCCCGCAGGTAAATAAATACACCCGCGATGGAGACCTGCCCGCGCGTGTGCGCGGAGCCGGGGCTGGCGCACGGGGCTCAGCGTGCGGCGGGGATTGACACGTAAGTAGGGCTTTACCTCCAGGGAGGCGGCTATTTCCAGCACAATCCCCGCCCGGGGCCGGGGCCGGAGCCGGGGCCGGGGCCGGGGCCGGGGCGGGCGGCGCGGCGATGGCGGCGGCGGCGCGGGGCCGGTGCCCGGGAATGGATGGGGCCGGAGCGCTCCCGCCGCCGCCTCCTCCCACTTTCTTCTGCGCTTTTGTGCTCTTCCGGGGAAGGGGGAGCCGCGCCGGGCGCGGGGAAGGACGCGCCAACCTCCCCCCCCCGCCGCCGGCCAGCCGGGCGGGCGACCCGCAACTTCCCGGGGAAGCGGGGCGGCGCGGCCGCTCCCCCCGGAGTTGGGGCAGGGCCCCGCGGCCGCCCCCCCCCCCGCCCCGCCCCGACCCGCCCGCCACCCCCCCCCACCCCCCACCCCCCGGGGCCGCCGCGGCCGCGTGGAGCCCCCGCGCCCCGCGCATCCCCCCCGGGCCGGGGCCGGGGCCGCCGCCGGGGGCCGGAGCCCCGCGGGCGGGCGCCTACCTGGAGCGGGGCCTGGGGCCTGCCGGCCTGCGCCAGCCCGGCGGCGCGGCTGGGAGCGCGGGGCGGAGGGACGGAGGGACGGAGGGAGGGGGCCCGGGCTGGCGGCGCTCCGGAGAGGCTGACAGCCAGCTGCTGCCCGGGGAGAGGGGCCGGCGCTGCGGAGCGCGTCACTCCCGGCTCCCGGGGGGGGGCCGGGGAGGCGGAGGGGGGCGAGCGGGGCCCGGCCGCGGGCGGAGGGGGCGGGGGCGGCGGGGGAAGGGGAGCGGGGCCGCGGGGGGCGGGCGCACCGGGCCGGGCGCGGCGGGGGGCGCGGGGAGCCGCGCCTGGAAGAGCACATTGTGGAGGGCCGGGGAGGGCCCTTCCTCCGGGAGGAAGAGACAATGTCCAGGGCCGGGCGCCTGCTGGAGAGCCGCGAGAATGCACGGCCGGCGGCACGGCTCGGCACGGCTCGGTACGGCTCGGTACGGCCGCGGCGGGGGGGCGGGATGCAACCCGCCCGGGCATCCTCCGCTCGGCACGGCCCGGGGGGCCGCGACTCCGTCCGTGGACGCCCGGCACGGCACGGCTCGGCACAGCACGGGGGGCTGCAACCCGCCCGGGGACCCCCCCCCCGGCTCGGCACGGCCCGGTGACCCGCAGCCCGCCCGGGGAGCCCCGGCCCGGCCCGGCCCCGGGAGCTCAGGGCCGGGCAGCGCCGGGCTTCGGCCGTGCCGCGGGACGCGAGTCGCGGGAGCCGGGCGGCGAGTCCCCGGGGAGCGGGCTGGCCGCCCCGCAGCCCCCGGCCCCGGCGCTCGGCGGGCGCAGCGGTGCCCAGGCCCCGCGTTGCCTCCACTGCTGAATCCTTTTGTTTCAGACGATTCTCCCGATCGCACCGTGGGAGCAGACGAGGACCCTACTCCGCCAGCAGCAGCACGGCTCAACGCTGCGGCCTCTGCCTGAACGTTGGGTCTGGGCTGGTGTTCAAGCAGCGGCTCTTCAGGGCAGCTCCTTGACGGCAAGGCTGCCCGCCGAGCTCGGCCGTGCCCCCAGCACGGCCCTAGCAGGGCACCGTGCCGCCAGCTCCCTGGGAGGGATGGGGATGCTGCGACCCGGCTCCGGGCGGGCAGCGCCCGCTGTCCTGGCATCCCCCGGGACGGCACCCGCTCCCAGGCAGGGCCCTGAGGACGGCGGGTCGGTGACCTCCCGCCCGGCTGGGGATCGCCGCGATGGGCGCCAGCGCCTCGGCACCCCCTCCCCAGCCCACTTCAGGTCTCTCGCTGTTTAATGGTTATGAAGGAAATTTTTATGAAATAAACCAAGTGTAACGGGTTCAGCGGCGGAGCCTGCGGTAGGCCGGTGCCAGAGCCGAGGATGGGAACTGCCACATTCGTGTTTATGGCTTGTTAGTGCGGATGTCCAATTATGATGTTTTCTACTCCAGCGTTAACCACTTCACTGCCAGGGAATGCGTGCGAGGGAGGAGGGGCGGCTCGGGAAGATCTGAGGCTGGAGGTGAAAATGGGTATCGCTCGGGTTTGCATTTCCACCTCCTCCAGGCTGATCTATGGATCCAGAGGCTGAAGGGCGAGAGCGGAGCCCGGGGCCCTCCCACGCTCCCGCAGGAAGCGGCCGGCCAGGAGGGCAGCAGGCTGCGAGCCCTCAGCCACGGGGGCCTGCTCTGCGCTCGCTTCCAGCTCAATGGCTGCTGCTCCTCCCTGAAGCTAAAATAAAATCCTGACCATTTAAGGTGAACAGGAGACTTGCCGTGGACCTCGGTGGAGCGGGCTTTTAACCCCTTCCCATTGCTGGGCTTTGTTTAGTCCTTGCGCTCCCTTCGGCTTCGAGCTAGGCCAGCTTAAAAGCCATTTGGGAGAGCACGTCCCTGTGGGAGCGAGGCGTCTGCCCCTCTGCGTGGAGAGCTCGCAGGGGACACAAACCAGCCAGGGTGCGAGTCTGAAGCTCAGTCACTATTCTGTGCTGCCTCACCATGTGGACACTCTTATTTTATACTAAGTGCCTTTGTGTGGGTTAGGTTAATCCACTTTGGAAATGGATTAACCTAAATTTCACATCGGCAAACTTAGGGCCGAACAGCCGCGTCCACACAGGGAGCGAGGGAGGAACAGCAATTCAGCAGTAGCTGCTGGGCAGGAGCTTTTCCCCGGGCAGGGGAGGGGTCCTGACCCCAAGGGGGGTCACTGCCGTTACAAGTGGGGTCATGAGCCCGACAGAAATGCAATTGTTTGTGCCAGTGCTCGGGGTCACGAGGCTGGCAGAAGTGGGGCTCACTGGCGGAAGAGGGGCTGCCTCCAGAAACAGCTAGGGAAGCTTTGGGAAACGGCACGCCAAGCTCCTTTCTAGTGGGTATTTTTCGGATTCAAATTATCTAGGGGGAAATAACTGGCAATTAGATATAGAATTGGTAATAATAATTTATCTAGTTGTCAGGAACAGGGGTAAGTGCCTTACGGGATTACATGTTAAAAAAAACCCACCATAATAAACCAGTACTACCGTTATTATATTATATTATATATATAATATACAGCAAATATATTATTTATAAGTTGCTTCCTTCCCTCTCCTCGCAACGTGTTCATTACTTCTGGTCCCTGCAAACCCCTTCACACAGACTCAGATCTGCCCATGCAGAAAACCTGGGGCTCCCTGCCAGGCTGGGCTTGCCCGGACAGGGCCCCGTCGGATGCCACCAGAGCCTGAGCTGCAGGTCCGGAGAGAAGCCGTGCCCTGGCTGCAACGGCCCCAGCACCACAGCCTGCCTGCGTGCCAGGCAGGGATGCTTCCAAAGGCACTGCTAACGATGCCCTGACCTCATCCGTCGTAATTTCCTAAGGCGAGGCTCTGCAGGAATACCAGGGCTGCTGTCAAACCCAGGACTAAACTACACGCAAGGCACTTTGTAGGAGCTTAATTGCATAGTCGTGCTGCTGGTGAGCGTGGGCACAGTGATCTAGTGGCGAGAGCAGGGGACTGCAGGACGGCAGGATCTGGCCATCATGCCACAGGAGTCACTGACTCATGCGCGACCTTGTGCGAGTCACTTGATGTTCTTGTGCCTCTGAAAAGTAGGTTAAATAACATGGGACCTCCTGCACTGGGTCCTCTGTGACCATCAAACCCTACTGGGTAAGAAGCATTAAAATGCGAATCTCTCAGGGGCGAGGCCAGCAAGGAAAGGGGGGCAAGGGGGACGGCACCGCAGAAGGGTTGCCGAAGGAGTGCCCCAGTCGCATGGCACGAGGGGGATATACAGCTTTTATCAACAATATATTTTAACTTATCTGGCAGCCAGAGGAGAGTCAGGAAAAAAAGGAGAGTAAAGATTTGGGAAACTTTATTATAGACCAGATTTATGGTGGGCTGAGTGCTGTATTCCCACTTCATCTTGGTCGCTCCTTCTGTAAAAGTAGCAGTTGTTAGCATCTGGCACACGCATGAATAAAAGGGTTGGGTTTTTTTCCCAGAAGCCAAGAGCAAGAGATGGAAAGGAAATACGGCTCCATACTTCACGGGGTACAGCAGTCACTGCCGAGTACAGGAGCAGGAAAGGAGTTGTTTCTGTGGATGGAATTTGCCTTCCTCTGGAGTACAGGGAACGGGTGTTTGAAGGGACGGGTCAATCGTGGGCAAATATCCTCTAACATTTCTTGCCAAAGCCTGAACCCACAGCATCGGCAGGAACGTCTGCATTGCGCTATACATTGAGGATCACCCTCGCAGCTTATCTCTTGACCACCCAAACCAGAATCGAGTCAACATAAACAGAACCACCACTAAACCCATTTTTAGCCATTCTCAAGCCATACCGCGCGTTTCAGAATCCATCTTTGGGAGTAAAACTGACTCCTCAGAGATCCACATGTTCCTTTTGCACACACAAGGCTCACGATGTGGGTCTTCGGAGTCTGTGCAACCAGGCGAGGTGCAAGCCTGCCTGCACAGGTTTAACAGCAGCGGAAACAAAAGCAAGTACACGATTCAAGGTTAAAAAGCTGAACCACACAGCTTCATCTTCTATAATAACGGAAATCATTAATAATAGTTCTCACTCTCAAAGTAGTTGCCATCCAAGCTCTTGAAGAGCTTTATTAGTGAGCGAGACCTCAGAAGTCTCTCTAAGGTATTATCCCCTTTTTAAAGGCAGAAGGCAATTAAGAAACAGCCATTTGTGTGACTTGATCAAAGTCAACATCCAGCACGTCAGCACCCGAACTTGGGAGACAACGCAGAAAACCTCGCTGTGCGAAGCTTTCCACAGTACAGGATAAATTTCACTGGATCCATGAGACTATTCCACGGATGGGAAATACGGTACAGGTCTTTACGTTTTCCCCTGGGAATGTTTCCTAGCCCCACTTTACAGGACCTGAACCAAAACTTTGTTTCCAGTTCTACTGGAAACAGCTGCCTTGGACGCTGGTTACCACACAGGGAACGGGGAGCATCTCTCCTCACCAAATAGGGGAGGTACTTGGAAGAAATGATGAATCAAAGAAAGATAACATAGTTTCTGACCCCACTCATTCAGTCTTCCCAGAAACAGGCTAAAGCAGCTCAGCTTTAGTAGGCTACTCGCACTGCGCCGCTGGGTAACGTGCACCGGGGGGTAGGCGTGCGTGGCGGAGGGCAAGCTGCCCTAATTACCCCGGGGTGGATCAGCCCCAGCGCAGAAGAGCCTTGCTGCAGAGCGAGCAGGGAGTCCACACGGGCTTTGTGTCGGCCAGCCAGTGTGAGACCCGATGCTCACGTCTGAGCTCCATGGAGTCACTGTCACCAGCCCAGGGGACTCCCCGCTCCCCGGCCAAGTGCCACCGACCCATCCTTCCTCCCGGGCACTCCCGCCGCAGGCTCCTACTGCCCCGTTCACACCTGGTCTGCCAGGCCCTGCTCCTGCTCGATCCACCCAGCCCTCGCTAGCACGACGACCACAGCTCCACCGAGAGCGAGATAAACTTCTAAGCATCCCCCAGCCACTTCTCCAGGACCCTAGTTAAGCTCCACAACATCACAGGGAAGGGAACAGGGAGTGGGAAAGGGACCAGCTTCTCTCCACCAGTGCACAGCTACCAGTGAGGAAAACGGACCGGACCAGTCCGTTTTCCAGTCCATTGCTGCACATGCAGCGACTAAATACACCCAAGCAGTTCAGGAGGACGAATTGTGCCTAGCATCAATGAAATCGGGCAATGCCACCTCCTTTCTTACAGAAAATAATCTGATTTTCCCCAAAACTGCAAAGAGTCAGGGCCTTGGCATCATACCTCATTGGAAGATGAAGGCTGCAGTGGCAGGATTTATCCCAGCCAGCCCAAGCCGGGGTCTCAAATTGTTTGCTTGCATTGAGCGTTGCATTGAACAAACACAAAGCTCACCTGTAATGCAGCTACGCTGGGAAAAATACTGAAAGATCTACCCAACGGGAAATAAAAGCTCTTAACTTTTTACTAGCTGGGAACATGAGAGTTAATTCCAATAACAAAAATGAGTTGACCTTCACTGAAAGCAAGCCATTCACACGAGTCTGATGAGCTAAATGGTTTGATCATCTGACCTCCTGCATCTCATGAGCCATTAAGGCCAAGGATGAAAGTTTTGCTAAACTATCTTCACTAGCAAAGAACGCTGTTGTGACGGCCGGACCTGCCTCCCCGGCTTCTGCCTGGACAAAGTCTGTCATTTAGGGCAGAATGTAAATTTATCAGGCAAAGCCCCCTTCTGCCAGCAGAAGCTGCATCCCCACTAGAGGGCTTTGCTGGTGCAGATCTACGAGTGAGCCTTTATCGCACAGATTAAATCTGTATTTCAAACAGCTATGGGCACAGTGCCTCACCGGGTGTACGGCCAATATTCCCTGTGTGTATCCTTCTGCGTGTAAGGGTGCCTTTAGGGAACTTCTCTAGTGCTCCAAAATGTCTTAAAAATTAACATCAGGGGACAAAGATCTTCCCAAGCCATAGAGAGGCCTCTTGAATGAGAGTTATCTCATCAAATCGATTTAGAGGTATCTATTCCTGAAGATGTTTAACACCCTCTTTAATGGACTGGGAAGTACCTTATCATCCTCATGTGATGCAAACGCATCATCCCACTTCCTTCCAAATAGGGACTGAATGCTTCTGCCTTCTCTGCACATCTATGAACACATACAGCGTTTCTTTGGGACCCCTTTGCTAAGCACTCAAACAGATAAATCCAGGTCCCGGATCTTGCACAGCAGCTGCCAGCTCTGCCAGATTTGGTTCTGGTCTCTGGCCTATGTGAAATGAGATGTCTGCAATTCTCCCTAGTGAACTTAAAGACTGAAAATGAAAATCTAGCGTGCCCTCTTCTGCAGCCGCTCGCTCCCCTCCCTGCCTCTGCTGCCTCCCCTTTCCAGTTCTGCACCCCCAGGATTAGCATGGAGATGGATCCGAAGCAGAAGGAAGCAAGCGAGCTGCCAGGGGAAGACGCATCTTAGCTGTTCGGGTAATTTCGGAGCCTTCTGAGACACTGAAGTGAGCAAACACAATAACGTGTGGACCAGGGAGAAGGCGGAGTGGAAGGAGAAGAACTTAACATTGCAAACCTGCCTCTGCTCACGAGGCTCCGGGAGCTCCCAAATCCCGCAGAGGAGGCTCGATCCTCACCAGCAGCAGAGGAAGCCAAGCCCTGTACATCGATGGGATTTGAAGCCCTGCGGCCCCCCTTCCAGGATCACCCTGCTGTTTGGGTTAAAACATTGCCTGAAATCGTGTGTTTTGAAAACCACTTCACATCCACGCACCCTTCACACACTCCGGTTTTACAGGGAAATTACTGGACGGACGGAGCGTGTGACGGTGCAGGACAAGGCTCTGTCCCTCTCAAACACTTACAAGTCAGCGTAGCAAAGCCATAGCAACAAGAAAAGTGCTCGTGTTATTTCCCATCCAAGAGCAGCTGCTGCCATTCACTGATTGCATGACCTTCTGTCAGCAGTCATCGAAGCAACCTTTGAAAATGTTTCTGTATCATTTAAACCTGGTTACTCGGCCCTGGACTGGGTCTGCCAAGGTAGCAGCAACATCTCCAGAGCAGAGAGCGAGTTTGGCATTTCATGGATTTCTTCTTTGAAAATCTTCATATTCCACCAGCCACCAGTGGAAATCATGCCCAACAGTGTGGCACAAAAAATAAATCCAAGGCTGAGTTTGAGTAAGACAGAAAAGATTGTCTGGAAAACGACTGCAATAACCTCGAATGACCAATCATTTAAAAATGCTCGTATTTATCGTTTGAAAATGAGGTGGAAGGATCATTACAGATAAATATCAAATATCTTCTTTGCAGTCCTTTTTGCTGCTAGATTGGGAAGGTCAGAAGTTCAGAGATGCTTTAATGCCTCAGTAGATACCCTGAAATGTGGCTAATTCGGCACTCCGTGGAAAGGGTAAGGGGCCTGATTTTTCTCACACGTGTGAGAATTGGTATAAAATGGGAATGAAGGAAGACTCACACCCCAGAAGCTCTTGCATGTTCTAGTGAATCCAATTTAAGCAACATGGGTCACAGTTGTTTTCCATCATGCCAGAATAAATGTACTGACTCCAAGAAATACATTGAAATGTATTCTGCAGGAACTCTTCATTTTGTGAGCAACCATGTAAAGAGCTCCTCTCCTGACTGTTTTTTGTCCCTAAGCAGAGATAAAATGCTTTCTCTAAGGTTCTTCTGGCTGTGCTTCCTTGTGGAGACACTGCTGCCCTAATACTGACGTGCTTAACAGCACTAATAAATTACAGTTACATGCACACTTTTTTTCTGAATAATGAAGTTAAAAGGCCACTTTGGCATAAATTCATTCCTTGTTACCCCAAGTGAAGCAAGTTCCTCCTGGTGCTGCTGCATACAAATAATTGCTTTTGGCAAAAGCCAAGTCAAACACAAGTCCGTTGCTCAATTTATTTCTATCATCACCATCAAATGTTAGGGAGTGCAAGGCAGTAAGGTGGCACGGCAGCACAGCTGAGCTAGAGGAACCCGTATCGTTTTGTAAATGTTGATATATAAAAACCATGCAGCGTATATTTGTGTAGTGCAAACAAACTTGGAAAGCAGGTTGTATTTTCTTCCTGGTTTGCATTTGTAGCAAAGTCAGAATTATTTCTATCATCTTTAGAGGACTTCTGCAGTTTGTAAACACCGGGAACCCCAAGAGCTGCACCTCCCCAACCCTAAAGCTCCCTCCCTGGGGAGAGGGAGAGCAGCAGCCCCTGCTGCACAGCCCACGCTCCACAAAGACTGCCAGGATCCTCCAGGGAAAAAGGACGGTACTGTCGTGTTTCCAGTGCAAAGTATGAAGAAGGAAGAAAATAGCCGGGGAATGCCTGGTGGGGGGAACTGAAGCCTGGTATTGATATCATTACACACCTTCTATTCACATAGACTTCAGCGTTAGCAGCTCGGGTACAGCCACAGCTGCATTAGGAGCGTGGCACTTGTTTCCCCCGGGGAAGCCGGGGAGCGTCCCGTATCTCAGAACGGACGGCACCCAAGTCCTGCCGGATTTTCTCCGCCGGGTCCAACCACCTGTATCCTCTCCAGACTGTTGTTACCTCCAGATCTGATGGAAAGCTTTAATGCTTCAGAAGTCTGAGCAATAAGACTGATCTTTTGTTATTTTGCTCTCAGGAATCAGTTTCAGTAACACACTGAACGGCAAATTTTACTTCTTCCGAATAGGTTTTTCCCTTGGCTGCTACAGCTTGAAAAGCTTAGAAAGCTGCATTGCAACATACCAATGAGAGCTCAGGAAAAGAAAAACTTTAGAGGCAGGGAATAACATCAAGCCGTTTGATTTATGATCTAAACCAACAACTGCTGGTTGCCTCAGCTGGTCCCTTTTTTGTTCCCGTATGACATATGCTTCTATTCCGATCTTAGCGAGCTTCAAGAGTATTCGTGTTAGCAGCACGTTATATCTATCTACCTAGTGATAGCTCCAGTGCAAACTGCTAAACAGGGTATAAACTTCTCAAATCTCTAAATTACCAACCAAAGTTCTCAAAACAAGCATCCCTAAGCGTGCAGCTTCAAAACTCAAGATTCAGTACTAAAGGTTCCCAGCTTCTGGGGTGTTTTTTATTACGGAAAAAAGATCAAACTGCAAGTCCAGTTTTCTACCTGTAGAAACCGGGTACAGGAGTTTAATGAAGCTTCGTAACGCAATTCTCTTGAACAGAGCTTTGGAGCCGAGAGGAACTGGTAGAAAATGCATAAATGGTAACTAGACAAACCACTCAGACCATCCTTTGTATACATCAAACTTAGCTTGAAAGAACCGCCTCGAATGCTGAAAAGCACGGTTAGCCTTTGTGGCCCACTGAGTCCTTAACCCTGGTGAAGAACAGGCTGGGAGCCAGCGGTACGGACAACGCAGGGCTGCGGTCTGAGCCAGGAGCTGCACCAAGGCCCAGCAAACCCCTCGCACAGGCCAAAGGCGGTTGGAATCTGTCAGCTTTCCGTCCCCTGCACCCAAAAGTGGTCCTGGAGCAGCCATCAGATGCCACGAAGCGGCGCATCCGTCCACCCCATGTCCACGGCCCAGCCCAGCCCAGCCCAGCTCAGCCCAGCTAAGCCCAGCCCAGCCCAGCCCACCCCAGCTCAGCCCAGCTAGACCCAGCCCAGCCCAGTCCAGCCCAGCTAAGCCCAGCCCAGCCCAGCTAAGCCCAGCCCAGCCCAGCTCAGCCCAGCTAAGCCCAGCCCAGCTAAGCCCAGCTAAGCCCACCCCAGCTCAGCCCAGCTAGACCCAGCCCAGCCCAGTCCAGCCCAGCTAAGCCCAGCCCAGCCCAGCTAAGCCCAGCCCAGCTAAACCCAGCTAAGCCCACCCAGCTCAGCCCAGCTAGACCCAGCCCAGCCCAGCCCAGCCCAGCTAAGCCCAGTCCAGCCCAGCTAAGACCAGCCCAGCCCAGCCCAGCTAAATCCACACCAGCCCAGCCCAGCTCAGCCCAGCCCAGCCCAGCCCGGCCCAGCTCAGCCCAGCTAAGTCCAGCTAAGTCCAGCCCAGCCCAGCCCAGCCCAGCCCAGCCCAGCCCGGCCCAGCCCAGCCCAGCTGCCCCCCGGAGCTGTCCATAGTTCTACCGCCCAACCCAGCCCGAGCGCAAAACCTGGCACATCACAGCCTTTCACGTTTCAAAAGCTAACATAACCTATTGCAAACAAATCCTTAAACCCACTCAAGCGTCCAACACGTGCAAAGGAAAAAAGCTCCAAAACACAGAAGTGCTTCCTGTCAGATGCCGTTTTGTCCCCCAGCAAGAAGGTTTCACTGCTGAAGTGACGGAGGAGCTCGGTATCTCTCCGGCTCCTGTCAGCAAACCCGCATCTGGCATTTTACACCCTGGCAATGGATGCTCTAACCAATGTCCCTTTAGGGTGCCACCAGATAAAAGTACCCATCGGGCGCAACTTCACAGTTCAAGCTCTCAGCAATGTTTTCCACCGCTGCTCAATGCAAACTCTTTCACTTCTTGCAACTGGCAGTACTGTATGAGATCAGATTCAGGTTTCAGTGTGCTGGAAAGAAAATCCAGCACTGGCTTCCAGTGCAGATTGTGGGGAGCAAGTAAAACATACTTTTCTTTTTATAGACTGTTTCCATGGTGCACAGAGGTTCCCATAGCTAATTCTGCAGCTGCAGAACTTCAGAAAATTGCACAGCCTGGGTATAATCCTGTGGCTGTCTGCCCCATCCATTCCCAAATCAAAATCCAGTGGCTTAACACTCTCATCAAACAACTGAGCCTTCTCCCGCTTTGACACGAGAGCGGAGTGGCTGCGGTTGAACTTCCTCAAGTTGCCGATCAGTTTAAGAGAGCACCGGAGCAACCGAAGCAGGGTCTGGGTTTCAGACCCCGTCTGCTAAAGCTCCCAGGCAACTAGGAGGAGGTAAAGAAACAAATTCCTATTTGCCATATTTATTTTTAAGACAATTTCTTGGAAGAACTGCACGTCTAAAGAACAAGCAGACTGTTATAAGCAATAACTGCATCAACTCCATCTCTGCTCCTCTCCACTGACACGATGCTGAAGTAGCTCTGTTTGCTTTCCCTGAGCCAGAAGACCAGAGGCACGCTGCCCTCCCAGCTTCCACGCACCAACACTCGCTGTACTTGACCAGAGCCTGACCTGCCTGGACAAACCGGCCACTTCCAAAAGCATCCTCCAAAAATCGATGTGCCAAGCACCAGTCACTCCCTTCACCCCTTCAGCACGGGCAGAAACCCGCTCCGCGCCTCGCGCTGCCCTGCGCCCGGAGCGCGACTCACCTGTTCCTGCGAATTCATTACCCGCAGCTTCATTTGCTTCAGATAAGTAGAGGTGAGGGGCATGTTGTAGTCAATGATCCCAGAAACCAAAGAGGAAGGTGGTTCGCTCTCTGAAGAACAGAGGAAAAACTTTATTTAGATACAGGGATGTGGAAGCACAAACCTATGATGCGTTCTCATAATCGTTAAATATACGTACTTAGAAGCACTTCAAATCCCTAGCGAGAGCTGCTGCCCGCTGAGCTAAGGTTCCTATAAGACCACGGCCCCACCAAGAACATAATTACAGAACAGATGTTGTTTTGCAAAAAAAAAAAAGCATTGCTGTCACCTGCGGAAAAGACTACACATAATACATAATTTTTCAGTCTACCAAACTAGAATGTAGCAGAGGAAGAAACTGAGTCCTGCCGATGCCGCAGAAGCACTTCCATGCAAATGGGAATTATGCAGAGGTTGATGAACAAGAATATATTTGCAGCTTGCTTTAGCATTGCAAAGTCTTGCCAATTTTGCTGGGATTCCCTCAGGTAGGAGTTAACATTAAGGCAACTTATTAAGTATCTCTATCTGGTGATGAAGATTATTTTTAACACCCTCATTAAAACACAAACTTAATTTTAAAAATCTTTAATTTAAATTGTTCCTGTTGATTCCTCTGGCTGCATCATATTGAGCTCTAGAGATCGCTCTAGATTCAGACCACGCCTGCAGATCATTTTGTCTAGCCAGACCAGAAAAGTCCCCATAAAGCAAATTCTCAATGATTTTTCTGAATTCTCAAAGATTTGTCAGCTCTGCCATCATCTGGAAAGTGAACTTAAGCAACAACAGACGGGGAAGAAGCTGAAGGTGAACCGATGGTGGGACGTTTCCATTCCTGTCTTTGAATCTCCCTGGCTGGCTTGCATTTTCTGGGGTCACTGGTTTCACAGGCACCTCTGACACAGCCCCTTGAAAAAAGAGCCTTCACAAAATGTTTTACAGCACCTTAGAAAACCCATCAGCCCAAACATAATGGGCCTGCTTTTCAGAAATGCTGAATATCAAAAAATCCCAGTGAAACTCAGCAGACCTGAAGATGCTTCACATCTCTGGAAATATCAGATCTATCATGTCTGATTAAGAAACGACCTGACCCAAAAACTGTCTGTAACTGACTTAAACATCACATAGGTTTTGCAAACCTCCTTTATCAAGAGCCTACTTAGGGTCCATGGAAATACAATGATTTTTTCCAGGCCCATCTAATTCATCCCTGGGCAGCTGAAGCATTCCTGCCTGCGGACGCAGGAAAGGGTGGCCAGAGCTACTCAGGCCATCAGCTCACTCAACTATGAAGGTGCAAAGCTTTTAGGAACCTTGTAAACTAATTCCCCCCTTCTTTACTCATGGCTGCATATCACTGCTCGCTGTCATGCTTTGACCTATAGATTAATTAAAAGCATTTCTATGCCTCTACATATTAAGCACGCAAAGTAACCCATTATTCTACTGTGCAAGGTTGTTATCTTGTGGTGAAAAGATGCTAAAATCCCAGGGCAAGGGGTGCTCCTCGCAGTCTGGTTCTGCGGTGAAAGCGGAAACAGCTCCCAGGAACAAAATCTGCCACCTACCCAGGCTGGCTGGGGTCATCAGTACTTGAGTCTTTAAGAAGAGTTTAGGAAAGCATGTGCTAAGAGTAACAAAGAGGGAGCTGCTCTTGAAGCTCAGGCGGGGATGAGGTGAGTCTTTCAGACCTCTGAGGATGATATGTTGCTCCCCTGCCATCACCCACTTAATAGTTCAGTGCTGCAGAAACGAATGAGGCTCAACAGAAGCAGCTCAGCATCCTCACATGGGGAGGAAGAGGGAGGTAAATGATCTTCGGTGCTTAGATTCTGCCTGAAACCATCCTGATGTAAATCTGGAATAATCCCATTAGCAGGCGCAAATTTACTGTGAATTTGTGCAACTGCAACAGATAAGAGCTTTAGCCTAAGAAACCAAACCCTTTTTTTTTTAGGCTAACTGGAAAAGAAAGAAAATCTTTGTTTTAAAAAGGCCAGGGGGACTCCACGGGAACAATCCTCACATCCTACGTCACAAGAGGAGGCTACTGGAACAGTTCATTCGTCAAAAAGTTATCTATGTCACGTGCCCCACGTGTCGGACATACAGCTGGAACAGGCAGAATGGTTGAAAGTAAAATGGTTTCGATCCTAATTCCACACTTGTATAACTCCACTGGAATTAGTCCTAATTTAGTACCAGTGTAAAGAGACCACAGCGAAGGCCAGTGATGTTCAAAGTTTCCCATGAGCAAGACAATTTGCTTTTATGAATTATGTGGGTGCCCTGCGGGGTTTGATGTCAGATACGTTTAATTAGGGATTTTTGTGATCACAAATGAAATGTGTTGAGATTTGTTTAATAGGCAAGAGAAGTAGGAAGAGACAGGAATGACTCAAATTTTTTCATCTTACTGAGTTAAACTTTACCTATATATGCTTGTATGTGTGTATGCATGTGCACACACCTAGGTAATTCTTCTATGACCCCAATGTTTTTTTAGGTGATTTGCTCCTGATAAATTCCTGAGTATGTATTAGTGAAATCAGACACTCTTCCCCAGTAAAAATTACCTTATCTAATCTACTCCATGCATTTTCACAGGTACTTAGTCACTATTTAGGTATATCCAGAGCAGAAAGGCACTTTTGTCCTTCCATTCCTGGTGGGTAAGCAGCAGGACTTCTTATGTGCAGGATCCTTTGTTTTCCCATTTGACTAATTTTTAAGAGAACTGGTAAGGGGGAAAGCTTTATGAAAATAATTTATAATTGATATTAATTTATAAATTTGCTCAGGACAGCCAGACCTGAGCCTTGATCATGGTTCCCACAGCGAGGACTGCTCTGGGGAGGACACTCGGCACCTGCTGTTCTCTGAGCTGCCTCTGAGCCGGGACGGGTGCCGTCTCACTGGGGAGACGCAGGGATGGTGGGTGGGCAGGAGGGAGCCCCTGAAGGAACAATGACCCTTTTCATCAGCTGCCTCCCGATGACAATCCCTGAAAAGGGATCCCGAGCTCCGGGGCGGATGGCTCGGCTAGTGCCAGGCATTCAGTAAAGTGTCCCGTTTTGGGTCAAGCCAACAGGCGACATCCTTGTTGGCCTGACTCTCATCCCATCGCCCTTCCCGCCCACTGAGCCGACTGCTGCAGCCGCAGGACTTGGAACGTCCTGGTGATGGATGCAGCGCAACCAGTGCAAAGGGCAGGTTTGCTCCCAGTGAGGCCAAAGGCCAAAACTTCTCTTGACCTAACTGGAAAGAGGGATCGAGCCCTTAGCCAGCAGAGTGGGAAGTGCCACGGTAATGGAGCTTAGGCTAATAAATGTCACATAGGATTATTTGGGAGAGTTTATAAAAAATATAACAAGTACAAAGCATTTCGGTCACTAGCTTTGGATAGCTGGCACACATAATCCACTTGAACGGAACCTCCGGGCTGTCCGTAGCTCTGCTCCTAGCAGTAAACAGTCGTAAATCGGTATTTAATACTAGAAATTTTCTGTTGTTGAGTCCTTTGTTCATTTAATTCTGCTTCTCTGCTTGATAAGAGCTGCCAAATGAGCCCATTTGCCTTGACAGTTTTGAATAGTCTAACTCTCTGCAGTTTGCTTGTTTTTTTAAAGAAGCAATTTTGTTGAGTGAAACCTCTCAGAGTCAGTTTGATGCTTTGCACTTGATCATGAAAACAAGTTTGTAATTCAGCAAAACCCACACAAACAGCAACTTTAGCCATTTACTCTGGAAGAAAACCTGGTCCCATCTTATGCACTGCTTATATCTTTTAGGCCTAGGAGCTGCAGGTCGGTTCCGTTTACAAAAGAACCATAATCAGCCAACCACCACAACGGCCACGCTAGTTGGTTGTATACGTAGGCATAATGTAACTTTAATTACCAAAACACCTTGCGTTATTAAAAAAAGGATCATGACATGCATATCTATTAATTACTGCAAATTACTTCTTTATCAGAAACTTCAGTTATTCAGACCTATTCAGTGTCTTTCATTAAAATTTAATAGTTTAAAGGAAAAACTTTAGGTCACATTTTTCCAGAAGCCTAAGTTTCCACCCACACACAATTATGGGTTGATTGCAGACATATCTGAAGTATTTTTGACCCAAGATTTGTACGGTTGCACTGGGGAAGGTGGACTCAGAAGTGAAACTGCTGCCTGCTCAGAAAGAAAGCTAGACTGCTTCTGCTCTCTAAGCTGAAAACAGTGATGGATAAACCAGATTTAAGCATTTCTTTCAGGCTGGCTATAAAAGTGCCTGAAAAATAACACAGGTTAGGAAAACCATTTGGTAAAGAAGTATCTCATCGCTGGGGCGGTATCCTGACAGCTATCAGTGATACCATGCTGGTACAAAACGCTGTGTCAGCTCTGCTGACAGAATTCATTCGCCTTTACCTTTGGGCTCCAGTCCGTTGGAGTTGAAGTGCATCCTCTTCTGGCACTCGGTGCAACTCATCAGGAACCTGGTCACAGCTTCTCTCGGGAGAAAAGCATAGGTCTCTGCAATCTGGGAAAACAACGAGATGGCTGTACGTCCTGGGCGAGGGAGAACACCTAACGGAGAGCCGGGCGGAGGGCGCGGGAGACCATGGGCACCCTCCCACCTAGCCAAGACCTAGCCACCTAGCCCCCTCCCACCTAGCCTCACCAAGACCAGCAACGACTCACAGCAACGCACCGTTCCTGTCAGCCCGATCCTGGGACCCCTGTATCCCTCCCTCCACAGCAACTGGTGATGGAGGAACATTTTTGGGAGGGTAACTGGTGTGTCAGAGAGGCACCGAGATGCAAACAAACAGACCTTTGGACTCCCTGCGTAGCCACTCCTTCCCAGAAACTCCTTTCCGTTCCCCCTCGGAGCCTGGGAAGAGCGAAGCTACGAACATGTAAGAATCAGACGAGAAAGTAAGGTCTCGTCAGCTCTGTTTGCATTGTTAATTACCATCACACCAGTAACCTGAAGAATCCATTAATCTTTTGTAAGGGCAGGTCACTTTTTCCCACAATGACAATCAATTACTGTTAATAATACTTTGCACTTCTGTGACATATTTTATCTAGGGAATGGAAAACATTTTTACAAACAGTAATGAATTAAGTCTCCTGAACCTTTGTGGGATATTTGTATTTTACAGATGAGGAAAAGCTAAGGATAAATATTTAAAACTTGGATGCCTGAAGTTAAACACTGTATCCAGACCTAAGCACCCACAGAATGTGCCTGGCTATCACAGAGTCCTATTATTCCAATTAATCCCTGCCAGCAGCAATTTTACAGTATTTCTGAAGACCAAGACTAGGTTATTTGGAGAAGGAATGAAGCAATTTTAATGTAGATTTCTTTAAGGCCATAAGAAACCATCAAATCATAGAGTCTGACCTTCTGTGTAGCACAAGTCAGGGAACTTCACCCAGGTTCTCCTGCAGCCCAGTAGCCTGTGATTTGCCTAAAACATCTTCCAGGAAGACATCTGGTCTTAATTGGAAGGCATTAAGAGGTGGAGAGCCCACCTCTTACTTTGGGGTTGGTTCCTACGGTTAATCACCCATCCTGTTTGGTCTAAGTGACTTGTCCTAGCACGGCGGTTCCCAAACCAGGGGCCGTGACCCCAGCAGGGGTCACAGCACTTACAAGTGGGGTCATAAAGCAGACAGAAATTCAATTGTTCGTGCCAGTCCTCAGGGCCGCGAGCCCGGCAGAAGTGGGGCTCATAACGGGAAGCAGGGCTGCAACCAGACACCTCGCGAGCGACGGCTGGTGACGGGGGCCGAGCCAGGAGGGCAGCCCAGGATGTCCTGATCCCCCTCCTCTGGCCAGTGGGCATCACCCTCCCACCTTATTTTGTCAACAAAAATTAAAAAGACCTAAATTCCAAGCATTCTTCTATCCTACAGGAAAGGGTGATGCTTAAGCTGGGAATAAAATAATGATCTAGAAGAAGTGCAAAGGGGCAGAGGGTTTGCTTGATCATGGCTAAAGCAGCCCCGTGACCCGACTTTGCAGTGGGAGGGAGAGACATTCATCTCCACTGAGCGGCAGCAGAGCCCGAGGTTTTACACGCACGCTAACGCCAGATGGGTGGAAAGTTCAGGCAGGGACCTTGTCCCTGCCATTCAAATGGAGGATGCAGTGCCTGGTCCTCATGGGATTCTCCTTCTATTTAGCTACAGCCCCATCCAGCTCTGTTGTGACTGAGCGGCTGCCCAGCTCAGCCTTTGCCTCTGTGCGATATTTGTCGATGCACAAGCGCTAGGGACTCCCACAGAAACACTGAAATTAAGGGCCTGAAAATTGCTGGTGGCAAATGTGGTATTGTGGTGCAGGCAGGGAACCGTCCCTTCGCGCTGCCCGCGGGGCTGAGCCCAGCTTCCCTGCCTCTTTTGCTCCAGCAAGCCCACAGTCTCTGCTGCAAATGTTCAGCTAATTTTAGTGATACAGTTGTTATTTCTCAGCTGATTTGATGCTCTGCAGAGCAGACAGCTTCTTTGATGAGTTATCTCCCATCCAAACTCCCTTTCTGATTGCCTCCCTCCGGAGGTCACGGACAAGGGCAAACTCTCCAGTGCCTCTAATCAGAAACGGTGGGGAAAGGGAGAGGGAGAGAAACGGCAGGGGACACGGAAGCCTCCCGAGCTGACCGCCCAGCAGCATCCCTTTGTGCACCCCAGCCATGGCGGGGGCTGCGCTATGCAGCGTTTCACCTTCCAGACCCGGCTGCAAAGGCGCTCCAGGGAGACAGGGCATGAGCGAGGCCAGCCAGCCCAGCCAGCGGCGTCCTGCCAGGTCAGGAGGGGATACACACTGCTAATGTGATGATCTCAGCTCAAGAGGGAGACGGAGGGGTGGAGCGTGAAGCTCTCTGACTGCTGCGAGCAGGCCTGGGAAAGCAGACGGATCCAGCCTGCTCCCCCGAGGCTGTGCAGGGCACGGATTAGTCCTCCAGAGAGCTGAATTGAAGGAATTAGGGGAGGGTCGGAGTGGTCTGCTGGGGAAATGAGCGGAAAGTTTTTGAATTGGGGTCGTGCTGGTGGAGCCGCCCCCCTCGCGACTATAAAGAGGTCACCTGCCCCGGCCGGGGAGGGTCAGCGTGCGCCCTGGCCCCCGGCCCGCGCTCTGCCGCAGGGGCTGGAGTTGAGCACGCAGGGCACGGAGCGATGCCACGAGCGGTGGGCACGGAGCCCCGCTCCCCGGGGGCTCCCACCGCATGCGGGGGGCTGCAGAAACCGGGCTGCCCCTCCAGCACCGCCAGCACGCAGAGCTACCGATGGGCTGGGGACATATGCAGGCAGGACAGGCAGGACAGACTCCACCCCTGAGCCGGCTCCGGCAGCACACCGAGCCCTGCATAATCTCAGGCATTATCGCAGAGACCAGGGCAGCCTGCACAGACCTCTCCAAGATGATGTATACACCAGAGACACGAGCTGCCAGCCAGCCACTTCTGTCTCTAAGCGACCTGGTCCTTAGGGCTGTGGGATTCAAGGGAGTAGCTCGGTTTTGGACAGTAAATTCAGCTCTTCTTGTAAAAGGAGAGCCCAAATGTTTGCATCGAAGGGCTGTGCAGAGTCAGGAGAAACAGTAAGCTCCCTGGAGAAGCACACTTCAAGCTAAATTATTCCTGACCTAACTAGAGTGGTTTCAGGATGGATAGAGCTGGTTCCCAGCATCCATGGAGCACCTGACGAGACCTAGCTCGGTGCCTGCCTCCATCTTGTAACAGAGGCAACCCAGGATGGGCTGGTGAGAGCATCCACTCGGCCAGGGAAGAGGGGCAGGCTCCAGCCGTGCACCAGTCCCCTTTCTGCCTGCTCCTGCCTTTCAAGGCCCACACGAGACGTTTCCCTCCGGCCAAGGGAGACAGGGAGGCAGATGGCACGGAGCAGAGTGCGCAGGGGACTGGGCAAACATCCCCTCGCCCATCAGTGATACTGAGCATTTCTCTTTTTCTTTTTTTTCCCCCCAGACATGTACAGTTGTCTTTGTATGATTCACTTGGTCTTTCCTCTCCAAGCAGCCGTACCGTTGTGCTGCCTCTGCAGCCCGGTTTCCCGTCTCCCGAGCACAGCTGCTCTGCCTTTAAACGACTCCTTTCTCACGCCTCCCCGCACAGGCAAACAGGACTCTCTTTCGCCTCTGCCTCCTGCCAGCGGCTCCGCTTCTACCTGCCCTCCCGTCCCCATCCCCGCGGGATGCCCGCTCCCACGGCCCCTCTGCCCCTTCGCTCCCAGCCCCTCGCTGCCCGGGGCACGCGAAGGGGGAGTCTCACCGCTCGGTAGGTTTTCTTCTGCCCGGCATGTTTGGGTGCTTTGCCCGGCTCCGACGAGCTCTCCACATGCATCGAGTATATGATGTCAAAGAAATCTTCCACCACAGCCACGCGTTTCAGAGAGATGCCCTCGGGCTCCGACAGTCCATCTGCCCCCTACAACAGTGCAGGCAAGTTGAGTTAGTGTCAGGGATGGGTGACAGGGGTGACAAGATCGGCCCGGGGCTAAGGCGGTTGGAGGGGGCAGAGTCACGGTGCTCCAGCCCCGGGCTGCCTTGGGCACGGGGGATGTGGGGGATAAATTAAACGGTGCTCCAGGGAGGATCCTGCTGTAGCCAGGGCAGTGGCGGCTGCTGCTGTTGTGCTGCTAAAGCTGCCAGTGAAATTGGGCCAGGAACAAAAACAAGGGAAGAGTCCAGAGTGGAACCGATTGAGAAATTCAATTTTCATAATTTGGGATGATTTCACTAGGTGGGGAAGAGGCAGAGGAAGCTCTTTGGACCTGCACATGGTACTAAACCATCCTGGGAAGCCCCACAATGTGGGGCACCCTCGCTGGCTGCAGTCCCTGCGGACACAGATCGACCGGCAGGACAAGGTTTCACTGTGATGCCAGGATACGGCCCCTAAAGGAAGGAGACAGAATCGCCCTCCTTCCCTGCACTGACCTTTCCAAGGCACCCTCCCTCTCTCGCATACGCAGAGCAGCTGAGCGCTGGCAGCAGCAGCACAGCTCTTTGTGTGTTAGGATGTGCTGGAGAGCAGGAGGCAGTAATTCTGCCACACGGCAGTGGTGACAGACTGGTGGGAGTGGGAAGTGTGGGGAGCAGTGCTCCTCCAAGCTGACTGGCATCAACGGTGTCAGCTCACACTGGCAGGGTGTGCCGCGGGAAGGGGAGGCCGCCTTGGGTACCCGGCAGCTGCTAACGGTGCTCCGGCACAAAGCACCGGAGCGGGAGTGCTAATGGGAGGTAGTCGGTGGCTGCTTTAACGGCTGGGGGTACTGAAAAAGGGCCAGGCTTTGGGAGGTCGCCTAGCTTTTTCCTTGAAAAAATGCCACTGTTGCATAGAGAGCTGTAGATATATAAATATATATATGTTATGTACACATATACATACACACATATATATACACTGCGTCCCTTTGAGGCCTGCTTTCCGAAAAGGTATGCATAGACGCCGCCCAGCTGGTACGCACCAGGCTGGTGAGCAGCAACCTGCACATCTAAATGACCTGCAAACTACCTTTTTCACATGCATTCACGCATCTGTGATGCAGGCAGAGGCTGGCAGAGGTCTGCATGCAAGGGGAACACCCAATCTCCTAACCTTTATTTCTTGTTGTTATTAGTGGTTGGGCTCTGTGTATCTTACACGGTCTATAGATTGAATAAATGCTCTCCTTAAGCTACCAGTCAAGGGACTCTCAAAAATCAATCATTCAGAGGCACCGCTTTCTGCTAAAGACTACCCAAAATCTTGGGGAAGCAGTCCTTTAATGTAAAGTGCTGCCTATTAAAGTTGGCTCCTCACCCCAATTTCGGAACAGACGCTGCCTGTACTGGGCACAGACTGCAGTGGGACGGGTCGGCGTGCTCACCCGGGACACGGGCACGAGGATTTTCCAACACAAACCACCTCTGCCTTCCCCAGGGAGCCCTGAGCCGTATATAAAGGTGGCTGTAACAAAGAGAATATTGAGAACGAACACAAGGGGCAGGGTGGCAGCGCTGCCGTGGTGGGGGTCGGGAAACTTTGCCCGAGGGATTGTCTTTGAGGAATATAGATCTAATTTCTTCTGTCACCGTTTGGGGAGTTTCACTTTAATCGAGGGCATGGGTATTCCCCTGCCAAGGAGGAGCGGGCATTAGGAGGCTTCCTACTGACCAATAATCCTCAGAGCAGGGTTGAAATGAGGATAATTACAGAAACAGGACAAAGGAAAATGCATCAGGAGAAAAGCACAGTCAGATGAAACAAGCAGAGCCCTCAAAATTAAGGTTGCAACCAACCCCCTGCGCAAATCACTATTTCCAGGGCCATCCCAACCGACTAACACTCTCCTCCCTGCACGGCCAGCGGTTCCCTATTTCGTCCTCGGTTTCAGAATGAATGCAGTTAAGGTAACCTCAGAGTCTGGGCATCGCTACAGCCTCTCTGCTCAGCCAGCGCTGCCTTCCTCTCCACCCCGGCTGGATGCCGGATGCCGGAGCTGCCTCCTCGACATCCCATTCCCTGCAGCGACCCTCCCCTGACTCCTCGCCTCTCTCCATCCCCTCATCAGCCTTGTGACTTCTCCCCCCGTGATGATTATTTAGCTCTGGGAAGCAGGTGAGATGCATGCGGTATCAAAGCCACTGGATACAAGAAGCTGTATCGAGTCAAGTGCTTCTAGGATTACAGAGGTTTATATCTGGCAATATAACCAAATGTTGACCTAGGATTTAAGAGGACACACGCGCTATAGAGTACCTCTCAGAGGGCCCACACCCCTCTGGTTCCTCCTTCCACACCCAGTATTGCTCATGAGTATTCAAGGCATGAGTCAGAGCCCATAATATCTCAGAACGGCTTAAAAACCCTTAGGTTTAAAAAGCAATAAAAATGCAGTTGGGAAGAAGGATGGCGGTAAGGGATGCTTTTACCCCTCCTGGTGTTGGGGCTTTATTGGAAGTCACCTGCCCCCAAAATGCATAAAAGATTTCAGGTGCAAAGCTCAGCCGTGAGATAAGCGCTTGGAAGCAGGCGGCATTTCAGGTGCTGAGGAGAGGAAGTCCCTTTGCCACCTTACAGGCACCCCACGTTTGCCCAGCACTGATTTGTCTCTCCCCCTTCCCAGTCTCTCCTTCCTTTCCGCCCCTGCGCACCCCATCCCGCAGGTCTCACCCCCTTTCTCCTGCCTCCTCCCCACCTTCCCAGCATCCTTAACGCTCGCTCTCTCCTCTCACCTCCTCTCCTCCAGGTTCCCCATCAGGTCTCTTTCCTCCCCCGTGTCCTTTGTTTTCCCCATCTCCTCGAGTCCCACGTTCCTTCGCTTGCCTCCTCCTCACACCTCACGAGCCCCCGTAGCCCCCCGTCCCCCTGCCCTCTGCATCGGCCCCCTGCAGCCACCCCCTCCAGCCTCTCGCGGGGCCCCACTGCCTCGGTCCCTCCTGCATCGCCCCTGCCCTCCACGTACCCCGCGCCATCTCGCCGACCCCGGCCACCCCCAGAGCCCTCGGCTCGCCCACCTCCCGCTCTCGGGCAACCGGGCTCTGTCTACAGCCGGGAGCAGCGCCGGGAGGTGGCTGTTTCGGGCCGGGGTTGCCTCACCGCCCCGCGCCCGGGGACCGGTGGCCGTCCTCACCGAGGCCGGCGTGGCCGGTGAAGAGCGACGGGAGGCGACAGCCATTTCAGGCGGGGAAGATGTCCCGGGGCGAGGCACGAGGACGGGCAGCGCCACCACACACGCGGCTGGGGACCGGCCGCGGCGCTGGCAGCGCTCGCCCGCCACACGCCGAGCCCCGGCCCCGGCATCTTTGTTCTCGGCAGCCGCCCTCGCCCTGCCCTCCCTCCTGCCTGCGGCTCCCGCCGCCGAGGGCACGCTCGACCCCCGTCCCCCGGGGCCTGCTCGCAACCGCCCGGCCCGCCGCGGGTTCCCCTTCCCGCCCTCTCCCCTCCGTCCTCCGCAGGCAGCCCCGCCGCCGCGCGGGGCCGGGCCCCTCGCCCTCCACCTCAGGGTGCGGGCGGCCCGGCTCGGCCGTGAGGGGACGGGGACGGGGGGGTGCCCGGCGCCGCCCGCAGCGCCCGGCCAGCCCCGTGCGGCGGCGGGGCCCGGTGCCGGGCGCGGCCGGCCGGCAGCGCGGCGGTGACATCTGCCGCGGCGGCGGGGAGGGAGGGAGGGAGGGAGGGAGGGGGCCCCCCCCGCCCGGCCCGGGCTGAGGCCCGCCGGCAGGTAGCGGGGTAACCATGGCAACCGGCGGGGCCGCGCGCTGCCGGCGGTAATCCGCTCCCCCGGGCCGGGCCGGGCCGGGCCCGCCGCCGGCGCCTCCTCACGCCCGCCCGGGTGCCCCCGCGCCCGCAGGGCCCCGCCCGGCACCGGCCGGCCACGGGCAGGGCCCCCGCGCCGGGGCCTCAGGCTGCGGACAGGGCCCGCGACACGCCCGGCCCCTGGCAGCCTCCCGGGCAGCAGGCACCCGGGGGCCCGCACCTCACCGACCGCGGGTGCGGGCAGGCCCCGGGGACAGGGCAGGCTGCTGCCGCCCCCAGTCCCCCGCCACCCTGCTGCTCCCCTCGCCGCCCGAGCCCCCCACGGCAGCCCTGCAGCGTCTCCCACGTGGACCTGCCCTGCCTCAGAGCCCGACAGCGGCATCCACACGCGTCCATGGCTGCCCTCCTCCACCCAGCCGGCTCCCAGCGACCCGCTGGGTCTCTGCAGGCCCCCGCAGCCATTCCTCAGCTGCCCGGCATCTGTGTGAAAACTGTCATAATTGGAGGGATTCGCAGCTAAACTGCAGCACTCACGCAAACTGGGTTTTCGGCAGGGCAGCGGGTCTAAGGCCGGCAGCTGCCATCCGATCCCCTCCGCGCTGCCCCGCGGTGACCTCCACCCCGAGCCCCTGCGCGCTGCCACCGCCCCGTGCGAAACCAGACTCCCAGCTCAGGGCAGCTCCAGAGAGAGGCCAAGGGATGAGCAGCAGGCTCCGTGCAAGGAGCTCCCCGTCCCTGCAAGCCCTTCCCCGCCTCGGACTCTCTGATTTGGGAGAATCTGGGAGGATTTAATCTGAGCTGGAAGCCAGGGAGCCAGCTCTCCGAAGACTGAGCGCTCCGAGCTCCTCTTCAGACCGACTGGTGGGGGATACTGCTGCAGGATCCGGTACCTGCCTGGGCTGGGCTCAGCAGCCTGGAGGGTCCTGGCTGTGCGCTGGCACCGGCTGGCAGGGGCCGTCTCTGCCTCCTCCAGCGGGGCTGGCAGCTCTCCTGGGGCCCGGGAATCTGCCCCCGCTTCGCTGCTCCCCAGGGAAGCATCCCTCTTCAGAGGAGGGTACGCGGGAGGGCCACCAGGCAGGGGGTGCTGGAGCAGGAGCGGGATGGGAGGGAGTGCCGACTGCTTCCCCATCTGCTGTGTTCAACGGCAGATAAAACGCTGCCCTGGCCTTCGCGCGAGGGGCTGATACCAGCCGAATTCAGCTTCCTGTGAGTCAAAAGACGCTTCCTGCCAGCAGAGCCCTGCCTGATAATGGCTGCACTCTGTTCTCTGGCCAGGGAGCAGACCCTCTGCCCTCGCCTCTTCTCACACTTCCCACATGAAAGCACTCGTCTCCGTATCTCCCAACCGCAGCATCTCCCCCCCCAGCACAGAGTCTCCCAGCACGTTAAACTCTAATTTCCCGCTGCTGGCTGGAAGGGCCGCGGTCACTCTCATCCCTGGGACACCCGAACGGGAGGTTTGGGGCCAGCTGTATCGAGCTGCCCCTCAAGGTCACCTCCCTCGCACGCAGGAGAGAGGCACTGTCGTTCGCTCTGCCTGCGTTCCTGCTGCCCACCGGCAGCGGGGCATGGCTGCCGTCCCCCAGCTGGGTCAGGATCAGGGTTCCGCGGTCCTGCGCTGGAGCGAGCGGCCCCACGGCGCAACTGCGGGTTCCCCAGCCCACGCCCGGCAGCGCTATCTCTGCGGCAATCAGCCGTCCCTCGCCCTTACTGTAAGCCCTTGGTGGTTCCCTTTGCTGCGTGCGCAAAGGTGCCGTCACATACCCGTTTTGAGATTAGCAAACTTGGGTTTGTGTTTTATCTGAGCGCTCTGCTGCTCTTTTCTCTTTAAGGTACCTTTCTGATTTCCTACACGTTGTGTTTTGTTCTACGGAAATTTCTGTTCTTCAGAAAAAAATTATCAGCTGTAAGGGGGAGTGGACGCGCACAGGAAAAAGCAGTTGGCACCTACAGAGGACAGAAACTGCGACATACAGCAAGGGATGAAATCCTGCCGTGCCGTCAGAGACATCCCCGAGATGATACCTCGCGTCCATCCCCCTGGGCAGCCCACCGCCTCCCCGGCTGCCTCCCCTGCCCGGCGCCGCGGGTACCACCAGCAGACGGAGCGGCGAGCGCGTGGAGCACAGCCCACCTCTGCGATTACTCCTTCTGCACAGGCTTCGGTACCGAAACAGACGTTTTATTTCAATATGGACTCTTACAACTTTTGATCAAGAAACTGTTCTTGGTACTTCTCATCTCTGGGAAGTCAGCCCTTGATTGGCTTCTATATTTAGACTTCTCCAGGGCTTTAGGAAGTTCACTCCTCCTGGTATTTAGGTGTAGGATGAAAGCAGCTTTTGCGGGGGATATGTTAAACCACAGCAGGCTCCCTCTGCTAATGCTGCGAGGAGAAAGAAGAGCTAGATTCCTCGAACTTCCCTCTTCCTCTTGTCCCTCATGCCACGGGCACAGTGCGTGCCTTAGCAATAGGCACTGGGGAAATGCTAGGCTGAGAACAGGATCAGCTGTATTGCTCATAACAAAAAGAACCCATCAGAAGAATACGGGAAATGCTCTCACTTACAGGTTTTGCTCTTTTTTCTCCTGGAAATATTTCGCTGGGAAATTTTTCTGGCCATTTCTGGTTGAAAAATGGGGGAAAAGCGGTTGCTAAAATGTTGATGATGTTTCTCTGTGGTAAGCATTTACATCATTTTGCACGAACCACCAGGCAAACATGAAGCCCCGTCCTGCGCTAACAGCTACAGTCCTACTTACTGCAGTGAAAACAGCCCCGGCTCTGCTGATCAGCTGAGTTTCACTCCAGCCCAGGAGAGTTAATTTCTCCAGGGGAAACCAAAGCACAAAGAACAAGTCATTTTCCCAAAGCTACGCGTTGACTCAGGCCGGGAGCCGGCGGACCGGCGTGCCCAAGGCCCCGGCCGCCAGCCTGCGCTGGGTGCATTTGCATTGTTTCTCTACCCAGAACTGCACACAATACTTTTTTTTTTTTTTGCAAAGTAAATACTTCCTTGTGAGGGGGAGCCGGGCGCATTATTTTTAGACAGCAAACAAAGCTGAGGTGTATGTCTTTCAGTGGGGGACAGGCGCCTCTTACGAGCGAGCTGCTCTTTCAGCAGCCGCAGCTGAGCCATCGAGATAGGTCCGGGCCTTTGCTCTGACCTCGGCTTATTCCTCTCCCGGCTCCCAGGCCTAGGAATGAAAACACGGTGGCCTGGGAGGGGTGAGCCTGGAAATGGCAGCCCTGCCTCCGGCTGCGGAGAGGGCCCAGGTGGGCTGCGAGCTTTGCTGCAGGGGAGCTTTGCTGCAGGGCGCCTTGCCGGCTGGTGCCGAGAGGAGGTGGACGGGGAACGGGGTCTGGTGGATGGCTGCTTCCCCGGGGAACCGGGCTGCCCTCCATCCCAGGCCTGCCCGGAGGAGGGAGAAGAAGTCCGGCAGGCAGAGAGGCTTGCTCGGATGCCTGCTCAGAGGCTTGCTCGGATGCCTGCTCTGCCCGGGAGGCAGAGGACATTTTGCACTGCGCAGGAGAGCAGAGCTGCCTCCCTGCGAGCACCGGGCTGCGTGCTGGCAGGGGAAGCCGGAGGAGCAGCTGGATCTGGCACACAGAGGTAAGCGCAGCGCTCCCCAATAAACATGACCCCGTGCCCGCCTGCCAGGAACGAGCGGGGAGCCGGCGCTGCCCTGCCTGCGCTGTGCTGCCTGCGGGCAGGGTTACAGGGCAGGCCAGCAGGCTGTTTCAAGGGTAACAAAATACTGGGTGCCGTGGAGCAGCCTAACCTGCCGTCGGAGCGCCGTTTCTCTTGGGTTTGGTGAGAAAGGCTGCTGCGACCTCGTGAGCAGAGCACCCGACTGACCTGCCCCGGGGCCGTGGTCTTCCCACCCGTCAACTGGGGACCACTGCACCGCTCGGCTCTGCGGAGCACCGTGACCCGCGTGGGAGAAGTGTCGTGCCGTGGCTTGCTAACAAGGAAGGCATCACGGACATTATTATTTGGGGATTATTATAATGTTGCGGTATTTTTTACTATTTTGAAATAGGTAGAGTTAAAACATGAGTGTTTGTTTTTTTAATAAATCTGTGAAGATGGCTAGCAATTGCTTAATGTCAGTTGGATCTTGTTTTAGGTGATTGGGGGGAGCATGCTGCAGGGGTGGGAAAAAGGGGGAAAAACGGTAGACTGTATTTAGAATTAGAAGAGCATTTATATTCCATAGCATCCTGAAAGAAATCTAAAAAATATTGAAAATATATCGCTGTAACACAAACTCAGAACACGTTTAGAGCTGGCTCTTCCCTGAAGTAACTTATCACTGTGAGCAATCTCCACAGCGCCGAGGCACTAATCTAATAAAGATCACCACCAAAGCAAAATCTTTCAAGTTGGAGGGGGACAAGGCATTGTAAGGAGTGATGAGGTTACCTGTCACAGCAAGGTGACCCCTCTCTTCCTGGGAATAGACCCAGCAGTGTTAGGGCAGCCGTGCGACATCATCATACCTACAGCGAGGACACGGTGATGTCAAAATGAAACTAAGTAGGAGGAGGCACAGAGCAGCAGCGGCAGTTCAGCTCATCAGCGGCAAGCAAAATTATGTAAAATAAGTTACAAACGATGCTACAGTGAATCAAGGTCAGGCGGGGCTGAGTCTGAGCCCTGGATGCATGGCACCCTGGTGTCAGCTCCCCGTTCCCTGGCAATTGGGAGTACGTGGGCCACAGTCGGAGACTCCCACAGGAACGGCAAGATGTGCCTCTAGGAAAATGCTGACGGCTCAGCAGCCGTTCGCGGGGGGTGAAACGCCTGCACGCCCTCCCCTCCCAAAACCCAGCCTCCTCGCCAGGTAAGGGCACTGCAGGACTTGAGCTGTGCCGTGCCGCGGTGGCTTCAGCACAGCCCAGCCCTGGCGCCAGAGCCTGGAAATGCCGATCTCCCGCTTTACACCCCAGCACCACCACGTCGCTTGCTGCTGCTCCCCGTGAGCGCGCGCTGGGTTCAAGAATACTGCGCCTTACGTGCAGACGGTGCTGAACCACGACGGTCATGCCGGACTCCACCACCCCCTTTCCCAACACAGGAACCCAGCAAAACACACGGCCCCTACCCTCGGTGAGAGCAGGCGCCTGCCGTCGTCACCGCGCGCATTTGTTCTGGGCTGCGCACGGGGCTCTGCAAGGGTGGTGGGTCCTATACAGGGAACTGCAGAGGCACGGGAGAGAGGCGTTGATGGAAATCTGTTAGGTCTCTCCCTGCATTCAGGTAAACCCCCTCTGTATTCTGGATGTTTCCAACATAACCACACAAGGTGGACCCCAACTCTCCAAAATCCGAGCTCTGACTTGTAAATAACGCCCAGGAAGGATCCCCCATTAACCTGGGATGACCAAGTGGATTTTTTTGAGCTCTTGACTGAGACTACACGTGGGGGGAGCAGAAGTCAAGCGTGTTCTTTAACGCTCCGTCGTGGTAATCCATGCACAGAGAGCCCTCTCCCAGCTCTGACACAGGCCAGCCGTGTCCTGTCGCATCTGGTCGAACAGCCACATCACCGCTGGCTGGACACACGGGTCACACGGAGCAGCCTCGCATCTGGGTCCCCTTGGTTTTCTGTGAGTGAGTCTCCAAAGAGGGATGCTACTGGGAGCGGAAGAAAGGGAGGGCAAACCAAATGGGGCAGGGAAGCCAGACAATTAATATAACCTGCCCTCTGCGTGAGGAATAAATTGGCAGCTGACAGGTTATAATCTGTGCAAGCAGGATCTTCACAGGAGAGGTGAAGGCTCCATTGGGGGCCAATTGGATGGTTAATTAGGAGGACAAAGCGGAGGATTCGTGAAAATGTTTATGAAGCAGTGCTCGGCAAGGGAGCCTCTGAGAAACGCTCACCAGAGAGGAGTTGCTTTTGGTTAGGAGGAGGAAACACGAGGGTGAAACAGCAGAACCGAGCACCGAGAGAGAAAATAGCAATGCAAATGTCCGTAAGGGGGACGGGGGATTCCCAAGTGCAGTGCAGAGGAGTTCAGGGAAGGACCCTGTGACATTTAATTTTTCTAGAAATACATGGGCCGTGTCCTCCCTCTTCCTCCTCCCTCCCTGGTCCCCACCCCTGTGACCAAAAAAGCCGGGGCAGTGCGAGCAGCCTCTCGAGGTGGCTGGCAGGCAGCCGCCGCAGCCAGCCAATCGGCGCTGCGTTCAGCGTGCAGAGAAGGGCACGAGGCAAGCAATTAAACCGAAGCTTTGATTAGGACTCACAGATGACTGCTTGTGTTAGAAATGCCTGAGCTTCTTTAAGCGTCTTGGCGGTGGCTGGAGCTGGCCTGATCCCCCATCCCCTCCTCGGCGCGTTGCTGCTGCAGCAGGAGCGTGACTGATGCTCTCTGTCCCACACACGGCTCCGAGAGCTCAGAGGTAGGAACCAGTTGCTAAGAGACAGGACTGTACTTTCCAGCCCACATCCAGACCTTTGTCACCAGCTCAAGGGCTTTCTGCTGGATCAAAACGCCCGATGCAGGTGAGCGGGAGCCGGCACGCCTCCTCCCAGCCCGGCACAGCCGCCCGGTCCCGGCTCGGGGAGCCGCACGACCGGCATCCAAACTGATGATGGGAATGACAAACCCGAAAGCGTCCGCAAGGGACCAGCTCCCCCGGGCTGGCTGCTTGTCCCAGTGCTGCGAGACTGCAAACTGGAACGCCCTGGCCGTAACTGGGCACCAATGCGGACGGTACCCGCAGCACCAAGAGCCAGAAGGTTTGGGATGGCTCGACAGCGTGGATGCGTGGATGACTCGGGGTTTGCTTTGAGACCCCTCCTTCAAGTGCAAGCCAGGAGAGGAGTCCCAACCATTATTCTCCTTTTTATGGGGGGTGCCAGATGAGTCTGAATTCATTTTTAGCCCGGAGACTCCCTTAACAGAGACCCATCACCATATCTGGCAACCGGAAAGCCCAAACTCTGAGCCACAGTGACTGAGTTACTCTGCCTTCCCCAGAAAAACCCCACTCCCTCCTGGCGAGGAACGGGTCCATCTGAGCCGCTAGCATGCCTCTGCCTGTGTGTCGGGAGGGAAACGCATCCTTCTGGGCTGCCGAGCTGAAGCAGAGCAAGGACAGAGAGAAACCATTCAGGCAGCGTCTCGGTTTCCCAACTGTCATTCCGTGAAAGGCCCTGTACCGCGCTGGTAAGACACCACCAGCCTCCGCTACCTTCCAGCGACCGCTGCCTTAATCTCAGACACGCAGGAAAGAAACCATTACACCAAACCTCTGCTCTTGCTGTCTGCTCCCATATGCACGCACATACAGTCTGCAGCTATTTCTCCTCAAATAAATTGCTACTCTTTGGCAACAGCCATAAAAGTGGAAGTCAGCAGCATTCCGACAACGATTTTGGCCAACAGATACCTGCCCGCGCTACAATCAGCTAATTAAACCAGACACCAAAACTCAGTGGTGGCTTTGGCCCATCTTGATGCAATTCTTTAGAGCTGGGCACAGCTAATATGAGATCAGGGGAAGGTAATTGCTAATTTTCACGAAAGAAAGAGATACGAATATGCATTCGCCTGTCATGGCAATGCAGACAAGGTTTTGTGAAGCCAGAGCGTCCGTCCGGGCTGGGTGAAGGGACACCCCATCGATGCTCTTCCACGCCTCTGTGGTTTCCCAGCCATTTGTTCGTCCACAGCATAAGTTCATAGACTGCTCATATCAGGCTTAACGTAACAGCAAAAACAAAACTGAAGAAATTATATTAGCAGGAGATTGTTGCTGAGAATGGTTTGGACAAGATGATTCTTGAGAAAGTTCTCACTGAAAGGAGCGCGGCCACCTCTCCGGGGCTCCGCTGCTGTCCTTAGTCAGCGACTGAATTCCCCTGCCCGCTCGTGGTCAGAGCAAGCCTCTCTGAGTCAGGCCCGTGAGGAGAGGTGAGAGAACAGCCTACATATCGCTTTTACAGTCCGTCCTCTCAGCTCCCCGTTAATTCAGGGCCCTGAGTGCCTGGGCCCCTCTTCCTTTGCAAAGGTGGGACGTAACCTGAAGAGTCAGAACAGCGGCACCTCATCAGACCTGGATTTCTTTCCTTTCCATTTTAGCTTCATTTAACAAGGCCTTGCAGAGCTATGCTTTGTTTGTTTGCTTTTTTACCTTCTTCAGAGCAATACCCACCAAGAACCACAAATCTGAAAGCAACTGTGGGGTGAGGGAGATAACTTCTGGATGAAAGTTATCTGACAAATGCCGTTCCTCTCGGATCAGCAGTGCCGTCGATGCTTCTGGAATCACGTAGGATGTACAGCGTAGATGGTAGAGAGATTATTCTTTTAGAAACTGTTCAGTCAGACATGTATCAGGGGACTGGGACCAGGAGGAGCGGTGGGATGCGGGACCTTTGCTGATGCGGCTCCAGGTCTCACGAGCACCGGTGACCAAAGCCAGTCCCCGAGGCTGAGGCTGTCTGGGGATGGTGGTATCTCCCGCAATACTAACCGTACCGCAATACTAACGGCCACGGTGGGGCTGCCTTATAATCAGGCTTGTAGCCTTGGCAGAAAAAAAGCAAGGACTGAATTAGATGCTGGTTTCCCCCCGTATCCCTAGAAGCGGCTTCAGCAGGCTGTCCCGGAGGGGTGGGACTGGGCAGGAGCTAGAAACGGGCTCTGCTGCCAGATCTCCTGCTCCCAGCTCGGTGTGGAACTTCATTCCGCCAGTCTGCGTAACTGCGGATCATCAGAGCTCCTTAAATTCACCTTGCAAAGGTACTGGAGGCTTTTGCTGCTACCTGGTGAGCTTAAGCCAGCTCTCAGGCCCAGAGCACTGGGTGTCACTGCTGTGACTCTTAGACGAGCAGCTTCAGAAGTAAAAACTGCGACTGATGTTGTGCAAACTTGGAGCTGAATCTGGAAGGGATGCTGATGGAGGAGATTTTCTCTAGACTGGATTGGATGGGACCACGCACCGGGGCCAGCATCGTGCCAGTCTCCTAAGTGCACATTTAAATGTAAACCTGCCATCGGTTCAGCTCCCTGGAAAAGCCAGCGCTGCCCCGCGTGCTCAGGGGTAGGCTATTTCATAGCAGGTGAAGGCTCCGTATGCTCTAAGTAAGGCTTGTGCTATAGGAGTAATAGACAATTTCTCAGATAATACCCTCAGGCCCATTCGCCTTGTCCAAGGCTCTTCTGAATGGTCTTGATTTATTTTTTTTTTATCACTTGAAGTCCACAGAAAGTCTAAGTGGTTATTCACATAGTGAAAACCTTCTGTTGACTAATGTTCTTAGAGGTTATAGATGTGCAGCTTTTTGGGGCACTGAATATGGGCATTGAAGGGTACTTGTACCAGGAAAAATGTAGCCTCTATTAGCTGTTGGAGCAGCATCTTTCCGACATGCCCGGCGTCTCAGCTCAAGCATTCTGCCACTGTGCTGTGCTGTCCCAAGGCCTGGCACCGCGGCTTTCACATCACAACGCTCCCTCTCTCTGGAGCTAAAACGTATTTAGGGATAGGCTGTATAGTGAGATTTGTCTGGTGTCCCATGTGATGTTTTTCCTGCTGTCGGTGAAAGGCCTCCATCCATTTTGCTTTTTGGTCTCATTACTTCCTTTATAGCGCTCCCCCCCCGTAGTACCTTTCCTTGGGTGAGTTTCACCAGGCACGATTGTGAAATAATTTTGAACATCGGGCTCCGGGGGAGCCCGCGCAGGTGAACTGTACCTGTACAACAGCCACCCACCCGCACAAACGTCCTCGGCCTCCTAGTAATGCCTACAAGAACCCCAGAACCTCGTGTCAGCTCTGCAGGCGACAGAGAGAGCAGGAAAGCAAAATCAAATGTGGGCAGTGCTGCAGAGCCTACCCAATCCCCGAGCCTCTGCACAGTCCCCGAAGGGCCGGTCTGACGCCAGGCTTCCCTGCCTCATCCCGCAGTCCTCCAGCCGGCATCACGGGCTGCCAGGATGAATCTGTCCTGCGAGGCTGGCCACCGCTCCGGAGTTGTGACAAGCTCCCACCGCGCACGGCGAAGTACAGCATTGATTTCGAGAGTGCGCTCCTGCAGCTAATGCCCCAACCGAAGTCTGAGGCTAACCCTCCCCTGCTCGCCCGGCTGCTACAGCCAAACCCATCTGCATCGCCGGTTGTCACCAAAGCGCTGTCCTGTCCGTTTCCCTGCGCCGTGTCTCCATCTCACTCTACATGTGTATGAGAAAGACTGTCTAAATGATGCTAAATGCTTAGGACAAGAGGGACACGGGATTATAATGAACTGCATCTTAGCACCTTGTCACGAACAAATTCTCCCACAGTTCTTAGCAAACCTGGGGAGAAGGGAGAGCGCTGCGCATCCAGCGCCGGGGTTCGGTCCGGTCCGCAGATAACGAGGTGTTTTGCACCTTAGCGCGCGTTAGCCACGTGAACGAAGGGCAGATCTGGGCACTTTGGGCCGTATCCATTGTCTGCGCTGCAGTAGCACACAAAGATACCCTCCTCCTCCTCCTCAGTACAGCCTAAACACGTTTTTTCCCAACTCCCTGACCTAAAGGACGCAGCATCCAGCCCGTACGTGAATAGGGCTGTCAGACAACAATGTCCTACACTGCTAAACCTCATGTGTTTATCTGCGTACGGTTTTTTTAATTGTATGTGTTAAATGTCCAGCATCTTTGGGACGTTCATCTGGGAAAAAGAAATCTGAACAGTCTCTGTGCCAGACATCCGTCCGCACTGCTGTTCCTATTCCCAGTGCATTCTTTGAGAAGACCACCATCTGCTCTGACCACCACCTAAGGCAGATGCCCCCTTCTCAGTGCACAGTCCCAGCTCTCAAGCCACCCAAATCTGATTAGGCCTGTTCTGATGAGAGGCCTGGAGGAGGGCAAGGGAAAGTTACTCAGGAGAGAAAATAATAACCGCATGTTAATTATGTTTTCGCTACAGATGCGCAGAAAATACACAAACCAGCTCAGGATGCGTAAGCCAAAAGGAACAGCTCTACCGGCTTGCTGCGGGGGGGTCGGTATTTTGGGGGGTTGAGGTTACTATTTTTTTTTCCAGAGGAGGAGTGGCCCCAGCCCTGTCAGGGGAAGAAAAGATCACATCCCCACTGCTGCCCTCTACGCACTCTTTACCACCTCTCTTCTAGCTTTCCCTCCCGGTACCTTGGATTTCCTGTAGTGACCTGCAGATACAGCAGAGCGGTGCGCACCCCCCGCCTCCCCCTCCGCGGCACCCGGGCTGGGTGCGTTTTGCCTCTCTTCGGCCGTGGGACAGTCCCGAGCACGGTGCTTCTCCGGCGGATGTGCTCAGAGAAGGACGAGCGGACAGGACGAGCCGTATCAGGTTGCTGAGGAGCACAGCCAGGAGAAAGCAACCGAAACGCCGCTCCAGAAGTATTTGGGAAAAGCAGCTGAACAGGCACTAAACCAGAATACACGCTTTACTGTCGAGCGAAAGGCTCGTATCAGCGTCATGAATTATTTGACTGCATGCATGAGAGAAATGAAATACACCCACAAACCCAGCCCAAACCACCGAGGACAAGGAGAGCCCTGAATTATCAGGAGCTGAAGAAAATCCCTGTCAAGTTATCTCTAAATTTGAGAGCCACTTCAGGCAAAACCAAAATGCAGCAACTGCATCCGTCTGAAACGGTCCACAGGATTCCCGGCAGAGAGGGGCACGGTGGGGCTGGGGAGGGCCGGGACAGAGGGGCCAGGAGGCAACAACTTCCACAGCCTCGGCGCCGGAGGCTTTTGGGGAGCACAGTGCCTGGTGGTCCCTACAGCCCGTGGCTCAGTAAAGCGTTCCCAGCCCTAACTGCCGTCCGGCAGGCTCTGGGAAATAGGCGGTATTGCCCCTCGGAAAATGCGGTTGTGCCCCGAGGGCATGCCTGCTTTTTGTTTGTTGGTTTACGGGAGCCGGGGTGTATCTCCTATCTGTAGCCTGCAGGGACTCTGCCAGGGAAGATGCGGGGGCCTAGACACGCTCCTTGCTGAAACTTCATCTGGGCAGAAGCCCTTTGGGAATACCCGGGCTTGCGCCGGCCTCGTTGAGCTGCTGACCCTAGGGACTCCCTCACGGACAAAGGGGAGGGGGCGTCTAGCGAGCAGCAGGGTCGAGGGAGTCTGGCTCGGCCTCTCTGGGGTACCATGACTCTGCAGCATTTGGAAGATCTGGGATAGAGTCGCCGGCTAGATGGAGAGGACCCGGGGGAAGTGCCGTATCTGCGGCAGGGGGTACCGCTCCTAATCCGCCCTCGGCAGGGGCTCCTGGGGGGGGAGAAGCGGGAGAGGAGGGCTGCAAAGAGGTCTCAAAAAAAAATCGCCAAGAATTTTTTTGGGGCATGGCATGGGGGAGGGGGGCTGCGAGGGGAGAAAGAAAGGCGCCTCTGAGCACCACGAAGGGAAAGGGAGAAATAATGACCCTTCCCCCTCCCCCCAATAATAAGGCAGACCAGATGGGAGGTAAATAGTGCGTTTAGAAGCATTTGCCACAGATGGGCTGCCCTCAATGGAAGCATCCTCCAGCCACATCAATGCTGGAGTCTGTGTGTGCACAGAAAACACTGCACCCTTTAGAGCAGCGGCAGCAGCAGCAGCAGCGGGGAGAGGAGGGGAGGGACGGGGGGGGGGGAAAAATCCCTCCCGGAGCCCTTCTGTGCCCGCTGGCCCGGAGCCGGCCCCGGCGGGCGGCGGGCCGTCCCCCCCCGGGCAGCGGGGGCAGCGGGGCCGGGGGAGCGCGGCCGCGCCGGGCGCACCCTGCGCGCAGGGCCGGGGGCCGCGAAAGTTGCGCGTTTCCCTCCGCGCCGGGGAGCGGAGCGCGCTCGGGACGGGAACAATGGGGCGGCGGGGCAGCCCCGGGCGGCGGCGGGGCGGGGAGGCAGGCAGCAGGCAGCAGGCAGGGAGCAGGCAGGCAGCAGGCAGCAGGCAGCAGGCAGGGAGGGAGGGAGGGAGGGAGGCGGCCGGTGCGCCCCGCGCCGCCGGCCCGGCGGGGCGCCGAACAATGAGGCTCCGGCGGGGGAGTTTCCCGGGACGGCGGCCCGCGGGCAGGCGCGGGGGGGGCTGCCCTAATCCGGGCTCTGCCGCTGCCCGCACCCCCCGGGGCACCGGCCGCAGCGGCCGCGCCGGGGCGGGCAGCGCCGCGGGACGCCGGGGCCGGGCGAGCCGCAGCGGGCCGGGCTCGCTCCGCTCCGCTCCGCTCCGCTCGGCGCGGCGGCCGGGCGGGCAGGGCGCGGCGGCGGCGGAGGCGGCGGCGGAGGGGGGGGGGGGGGGTGCCGGCGCCCCCTCCCCGCCGCTCTCTGCCCTTGACTGCAGACCTGTCCCCGGCCGTGGGGCGGATGGGAAATGCCGGGCGAACGTGATCGGACGGGGCGGGGGGGCGGCGGGGCCCGCACCGGGCGGCGGCGCGGCCCCCCCGCGGGGGCAGGTGCACGGCGGCGGGCGCGGGGCACCGCCGCCCCCCCCCTCCCCCCCGCCGGCAGCGCCCGGGGACGGCGGCCGCACCGGATGGGACGGGGACGGGGGACGGGGGACGGGGGACGGGGACGGGGAGGGGGTGGGGGCGGCGGAAGGTGCGAGGCTCCGGGCGGGCGCCTCTCCCCATCCGCAGCCCGGGCGGGTCGGGGCGGCGGGGGCGCGGCGGCGGCTGCCCCGGGAGCGGCGGGGGCTGCGGGAGCGGCCGGGCCCCGCGTCGCGCCCCGCATGGGGCATGCGCGCTCCCGGCGGCCGGCGGCGCGGCGGGGCTGGGCCGCCCGGTGCTGACGGGACAGGGCCGGCGCGGCGGTGGCGGGGAGGGGGGCCCCGGGGGTGCCCTCCCCCGCCCCGGGCAACCCCCCCCCCCCCCGCCCGCACCCCCGGGGAGGACAGACAGACACGGACAGGCAGGCAGACAGACAGACACAGAGCCCCCGGGGCACGGAGCGCACTAACCGTTCCCGTTTTCACCGGCACATATACCACCACTTGACCCATCTTCGTCGCCTCCCTGGTGCCGTTTCCCAGGCGGAAGCCCTTGGACCGGACCCAGAACTGGAACTTGCCTTTCTCCCCCCCGCCGGAGCCGCCGCCGGAGCCGGATCCCCCCTGCAGCACCTCGGCGATGCGCTGGTACTTGCTCCGGGTCACCGTCTTGGTTTTGGCCGAGTCCCCGTAGGTGCGCAGGCACCAGTCCCGGAACTGCCGCCCCAGCTCGCTGTCCCCGGGGCGGCTCCCCCGCAGCAGCAGCGGCGGCTTCGGCATCGCCCGGCCGGCGGCGGCGGCGGCGGCGGCAGCGGTAGCGGCGGCGGCGGCGCCCGGCCCCGCGCCCTGTCCCGGAGCGGGCGGAGGGGCAAGCCGGGGCGGCGCGGTGAGCCCGACCGGCGCTGGCGCGGCGCGGCCCGGGACGGGCTGCGGGGGCTCGGCCCGGGATGCGACGGGGAGGGGGTAGGGGGTGGCCGCGGCGGGGGGCCCGGGGGGGGTGGGGGGGGTGGGGGCGGGCGCCGGGGCTCGGACAGCGACCCGGCGAGCCGGGCGGAGGGAGGCACCGGCGGCGCCAGCAGCAGCAGCAGCCGCTCCTGTCACAGGATCACAGGCGGCTCCGGCTCGTCCCCCTCCCTCCCTCCGCCCGCCCGCCCGCCCGTCCCTGCCTCCTCCGCCCCCCTCCGGCCGCCTCCTCCTCTCAGCGGGATCCCACCTGTTAGAGCGGCCGCGCCGCCGCCGCCGCCGCCGCCGCCGGGCCCCCCCCCCCCCCCGCCGCCTCCCCCGGCCGGCCCGCCCCGGGGCCGCCGCTCCCCCGCCCCGGCCCTCGTGCTCCGCGCCGGCCGCCCACCGCTCCCCGCAGCGCTGCCGGTGGGATGCGCTCCCCCGGCTCGGCCGGTGTCCGTCCCCCCCCCCACCTCCCCTCCCCGCTCCCCGGCCCGCCCGGGCCGGGGAGCGGGGAGGGGAGGTGGGGGGGGGGACGGACACCGGCCGAGCCGGGGGGGGGGTGTCGGGGGGCGCGGGTCCAGGTGCCGGTCCCAGACAAAGGGCCGGCGGGGCGCGGGCGCACGTGTGCGGCGGGACGGGCCGGCGGGGGCGGAGGCGGGCACCTGCCGAGCCGCCGCAGAGCCGGGGAGGAGCCGCGGGGGCAGCGGTAGCGGCGGGGTCCGTCGGCCGCCGGAACGGCCTGGAAGGAGCCGGGACGTGAAGCGGGATCGCCCCGCAGCGCCCTCGACCGGGGCTGCCCGTAGCGGTCGGAGCTTGTCCCGCCGGAGCGGGAGAGCCGCACCCCGCCCCGGGCCCGGCCCCGGGGGCAGCCGCGATTCTGCCAGCCCCGGAGCGGGAGACAAAGGCCGGACCCCGGCCCCGGTGCCTCGCTCCGCTCCCCCGCAGCCGCCCCCGCCCTCCGCCGCCCGTTCCCCGGGCAGGAGCCGGCAGAGCATCCTCCCCGCGCCCCGGCGGCGGGGGCTGCGGCCGGGCCGCCGTCCCGCGGCGTGACCGAGCCCCGCCACGGCGGGGGCGGGAGGGGGGGGGCGCGGGCCACGGTCCCGCTCCTCCGTCTCCGAGGGGTCTCCGGTGGCGGGGGGGGGGGGCTGGGGCCGCCCGTCCCAGCGGCAGCTGCGGCTCCGTGCCTGCCCGGCGGCCCCACGCATGTGCCGTGCTTCTGGTGGGGCCGCCCGTGTGCTCCCGCGGTGTCCGTGGGTGCCACGCGTGTGCTCCCTGTCCCTCAGTGCCACGCATGTGCTTCACGCCCACCCCGCAGTGCCACGCGTGTGTTCCCTCTCCATCAGTGCACGGATGTGCTCCGTGCCCACCCAGCAGTGCCACGCGTGTCCTCCTGGTCTGTCCGTGGGTGCCACGCGTGTGCCCCCTGTCCCTCAGTGCCACGCATGTGCTTCACACCCACCCGGCAGTGCCACGCGTGTGCTCCCGGTCTGTCCATCAACGCCACACACGTGGTCCCAGTCTCCATGGGTGCCATGCGTGTGCTCCTGGTCTGTCCATGGGTGCCACGCGTGTGCTCTCTGTCCGTCAGTGCCACGTATGTGCTCCATGCCCACCCAGCAGTGCCACGCGTGTGCTCCTGGTCTGTCCATCAATGCCATGCATGTGGTCCCAGTCTGTCCATCGGTGCCACGCGTGTGTTCCCGGTCTGTCCATCAATGCCATGCATGTGGTCCCAGTCTGTCCCTCAGTGCCACACATGTGCTTCACGCCCACCCCGCAGTGCCACGTGTGTGTTCCCTCTCCATCAGTGCACGGATGTGCTCCGTGCCCACCCAGCAGTGCCACACGTGTCCTCCTGGTCTGTCCGTGGGTGCCACGTGTGTGCTCCCTGTCCCTCAGTGCCACACATGTGCTTCACACCCACCCGGCAGTGCCATGCGTGTGCTCCCGGTCTGTCCCTCAACGCCACACACGTGGTCCCAGTCTGTCCATCAGTGCCACATGTGTGCTCCTGGTCTGTCCATGGGTGCCACGCGTGTGCTCTCGGTCCATCACTGCTACGCGTGTGCCCCATGCCCACCTGGCAGTGCCATGCGTGTGCTCCCGGGCTGTCCATGGGTGCCACGCATGTGATCCCAGTCTGTCCATCAGTGCCACGTGTGCTCCTGGTCTGTCCATCAGTGCCATACGTGTGGTCCCTGTCTGTCCATCAGTGCCATGCGTGTGCTTCACACCCACCTGGCAGTGCCACGCGTGTGCTCCCAGTCTGTCCCTCAGTGCCACATGTGTGGTCCCGGTCTGTCCACTGGTGCCATGCGTGTGCTCCTGGTCTGTCCGTCAGTGCCATGCGTGTGCTCCATGCCCACCTGGCAGTGCCAGGCACCTGCTCCGTGCCGGCGGGGGGCATGGCAATGGTGCATACCGAGGGTTGCCTGTGTTGTCAGCAGCGGTAGGGCTGGCGCGAGGACGTAGATGCAGGAGCCAGGAGCCTGTGGGAACCTGGAAAAGGAATTTGATGTGTCAGGGAGTTGTCTGAGGCCGGTGCTGGAGGTGCAGGGCGCGGTGGTGGCAGGGCCAGCCAGCGCACGGGCGGCCATGGTGCCACACGCCCGGGGCTGGAGGCAGGGGCGAAGGTGAGGGCCCTTCGCTGGCTGAAGGGCTGTTTTCTTCACCGCCCCGCGCCAGCCGCACTGTGCCCATCTGACAGATCCCCGAGGTGGGAATTGAATGCTGCAGGAGCTGAGCCACGGGTTAGCCGTGCCAGAGGGCGTACGGTGAAAACAGGGCACGTCTGTGACACTGGAGCATTGAAATGAATTCTTGAAATACGCCATTGTAAATCATGTTGACCCTTTCTACCCCACTGGATCTCTGGACACCTCTCAAAAAATTCCCAGTGTCGCCATCCGGTTTGGCACCCCGGCACTGGGCCCAACGTGATGCTGTTGGAGAGGGACTTGTGGAGCGCACAAAGTCTTCCCAGTTTGGGTTTTCTACTACATAATATAGGATGCCTACAGGAACTTGCTAGAGCACTGCAGTATTTTTGCTGACCACTAAAAATAAGATGGACATCCTTTCAAGCCTCAGTCAGCCATGGAAGCACAGCTTTCTCGGGGGACTGCTGCAAGGAGCAGTTGGGGGAATGGAAATGGCAGGAAAGAGAAGGATATTCTGCACAGTTGGGGCTCGGTGGGCAACTTTCTCGCAAAGACTTTGCAGATGAAGCCAGGCTCAGCTCTGCGCCTGCTACAGCACACGGGCACCCCGCCTGCACAGCACGAAGCAGCGACCAGCTGAACTCGGTGTCCAGAACCGGCTGGCGCGGGGCGGCCATAGGGGCGGGTGGGATTTCCTATGAGAACTCTGTGAACGGGCTTGGCAGGAGGTGTGGTGGCAGTTGGCTGTGCAGGAGTGCCAGGGAAGCACTGGGGGCTGGAGCTGCTTGGCAGGAGATGTTGAGTGAGGAAGAGAGTAGAAGGACACTTCGCTTTTGCTGAGGAGTTGCTCTAGCCAGGGTTGGTGCTGCCTTCTTCGCCGTGACCAGACCTCCCGGCTGAGGTAAGCACTGAATTCCCCACCTTGCAGTTCAACCCCTCAGGAGCCAAGGGAAAAGGGAATGTCCTCTCGCACCACCGTAGGCATGGACAGAAGTCTTCTCCTGCCTCAGCCCACCCCTTTGAAGCTGTGTCCGTTGAACCTGGCTATTTTCACATCAACAGCGCCAATTTGGGTTTTATCGCTGCCAAATCACGATGACCATCAAACGTTAGCTCCATCAGTGCAGAGCAGAGTGATAAGCATTATGTTTTCCTTAATGATTAATAGACACCCCTCCTTGCCATGAACAACACTTTGCAGAGTAAGACATCAGCTGAAGGGCCTGAGTCTGTCCCGGAAGAGGGGAGGAACTGGCGGAGGGGGGCTCAGGGAGGAGCGAGGGGCCGCACACGGTAGTCGGTCGGTCACAGGCTCCCTGAGCCTGCTCGCAGCCAGCAGCTTGTTTGGATGGACGCGTACTTGGCGTGGGGTGAGCCAGTTGCTCCAGCCACGTGGTAGGCATGGCTACCATGGAAGGACTTGAAGGGAAGGACTTGAGCGGTCTTCTCTCCGGCAGTGACTGTCCTCTGTAGAAAATTGCTGGAAACTGCAGTATTTCCAGGCAATGACCTTAGTCCGGTGTACAGCACTCGCTGGGCTTGCTGCCTTTGCTTCCTGGTCCTCTAGATGTGCGAGCTATGTCCTGCTAGCCTGTCCTTCGCCTAGGTCTCTCCTGTCTTCCACCTGGTTTGGTTTGTTAATAGCTGCAGTTAAATGTCGTGTCTGCTCGGTGATGTGAGTAGCTGAATCTGCCTCGTTTTCTGTTAAGAAGGTTTGGGGCGATACAGAGGGTCACTCTCTGGAGAGCACGGGCAGGAGTTTCCCCAGGTTGGGAAGGCAAGGCCAAACCAAGAACTGTTATCCTCTGAATGAGGATTTTGGGAAGACCACTCACACAGGCGCCGAGTGTTCAGGTCAATATTTTAGGTCCCAATCCAGCACGGATTCAACAAGGGTTTAACTTGCACTGCGTGAGCAATCTTGTGGTATGCCAGATTATGATGCATGATATTGAGGCCACTCTTGTCCTTAAAGATAGGAAAAAAAAATAAGTGGAAGTGTTTGGTGGCACTGGACCTTAAACTGTCGGTTCTGGATGACAGATACTGGGTGGTGTACAGCACAGGGTATCTGCTGCAGGCTTTTTTATAGACGGACACGTGATAACTCCAGCTCCATTGCTATTTATACTATGTAAATAAAAGTTGTTCTTAGTAACTTCCAACAAATATAAACTAGACATTAGTTCTCTTTGTAACATTTTTTCAGGTAGGGGTGCCCCAGACCCTGGACTATTGTATTGGCTTGTGATTATTCTTTCACATGCATAAAAACAAGGAAATCCAGAATGAGCGATCTAATACCTAGAAAATGCTTCATGGGAAATATCAGGGCAGCTTAGCTGAGGTGGGAGCTGAAGGGGGAAGGCTGCGGTGCCTTGGTAGCACGGTGAGTGTCCGGAGAAGGTACATGGTGCGTGCTTAGAGGTCCCCTCTCAAGGTACTAGAAAAAGGGATGATCAACAGAAGTATGAGTCATCCAGACTGATAAAACCAGATAATTTTTACCCGTCTTATAGCTAACCGGTGGAATTTATCACCACAGAGAGTGTTTGTGTATGCAAAAGGACCGGGTGCCTCTTTGGAGGAGAAACACCTGGGAAGGTACAGATTTAGGAGAGAGAAGGGAGAGATAAGCGCTCATGCTATAGGGGATAAGTCTAAAACTGATGGCCAGGAGTGAGAAAGATGCTTCCTTTGAGGATATTTCCTTCGCCAGTTTTTCGCCGTAGCACCCGGGCCTTCCTTTGAAGCGTCTGATGCTTATCGGGGCAGGGGCAGCACAGCAGCCTGGAGGGACTGATTCAGCTCGGCCATATTCCCGCGTTGCTGTATTTCCCACAGCCGTCCTCGTCAGCAGCGACAGCAGTCCCTCCTCGCCGTGCGCCAGCACCACGAGCACAGCGAGCCCTCAGCCTCTGCTCCCAGCCTCTGCTCCGGGCTCCCGCTCCTTCTGCAAGAGCCTGGCTCGTGCCTCGGTGGGGCAGGGCGGCGGGAGAGCTGGGTCTGGGCCGAGTGGGAGCGGTGACCCCCGCCAGGCGTGCGGGACCGTGCCGGGGACTCTCCAACCCACCCTGATAGCGGCTGCCTGCTGATGGGGGGCAGCAGTGGTGGACACTTCCCAGCCGTCACCCCGGGCACCCCCACAGCGGCGTTTACAGCTTACGTGGGAAAGCGATAACTGGAAAGGGCCCTTCTCCTCAAAGCTCTTTGAAGTGCAATTTATCAGCTGGAAATGAGGGCAGCCAAATACCGTGTAAAAAGCCGTGTACAGCAGGCCAGCAGCAAGTGCCCCACAGATCCCAGCTGGAGAAGGCGCCGTGCCAGCCCATGCCCTGCAGTGTCCCCAGCTACGTTGGTTTTGTTGGTCAGCGTCTGGATTCGCACTTGAATAGGACCCAAACTGGAACCGTTTACCGGATACCCCTGAGTGCTGCTGGGTGGGATGAGAGGCAGGCAGAGCGCTGGGTACCGAACCCAGCAGTGGACGTAGCCTGGTACCGAGCAGCGCACAGTGAGCTCAGGAGTTAATACCCATCACTTCTGCCGGCAGCCGGAGTGCCTTGTTGGGGAACGATAGAGCAATGTTGAGGTACTTGTGGGATCGCTACGGATGAGTGTTTGGCTCTCGGATGAGTGTTTGGCTCTCGTAACTTCAAGCATTCAAAGCCGGACAGCCAGTGTTACCTGGGTGTCTTGACTGCCTCTACAGTCAAGGCGCAACAATGAGAATCCTCAGAAACCATTCATCCCGGTGCTTTAAACGCTTCTCGTAGAGTGAGATGAATCGCTCGCTGGAGCTGCCTTATTTTTCCTATCAAACCAAAGGGAGCCCGCATGTCTCACACAGTCTGCGTCTGAGATGTTCACCTACCCGAGGCTGGATGGGAGACCTGTGATCCACCAACGGGAGAGCTGTGATCCACCAACGGGAGGGCTGTGATCCACCAACGGGAGAGCTGTGATCCACCAACGGGAGAGCTGTGATCCACCAACAGTACAGCTGTGATCCACCAACGGGAGGGCTGTGATCCACCAACGGGAGAGCTGTGATCCACCAACAGTACAGCTGTGATCCACCAACGGGAGAGCTGTGATCCACCAACGGGAGAGCTGTGATCCACCAACGGGAGGGCTGTGATCCACCAACAGGATGCAGTCAAGAAGAAGGGGAACAATCCCAAGTTGTCTTGGAAGAGTCATTTTGAGAGAGGTCCAGAGAAGTATCAAGGCTCTGGTGAAGCTCCAGACGGCTGTCTGGTCCTGGTTAGCCATACTGGGAGAGTTTAGCCTGAAACTAGTGCAGAGAGAGTTTGCTGGATCGTTCAGGGGAAAGGAGAGTGTCTTACAGAGATGACTCGGCTCACTGATCTCAGCAAAACGAATGCTGAGAGAAGACGCATTTGTGGACAATCAAGAGACGGACACCAGGGAGGGACACGGACTAAGGCACGGCACCACCTTGGCACAAGAACGAGTAGGAATAAACGGCCTACGTATAAACCAGCGCTTGAAATGAGGAGGTGCTGACCAAGCATCGGAGCCATCAGTCTCTACAGGAGCCATCTCAGAGGAGAACTGGGGAGAGAACCTGGCCGCTGCGAAAACGGAGCTTGGTCAGGTTACGAATGACGCGGCGCAGGGTGCTGCCTCTCGCGGCGGGGGACCGGGCACCGTCTAAGGTCCCTTCGGGGTCTCTGTCCCCAAAGTGAGAAATCAGTTTTAGTTCTCCTGTAGTTTTTGCTAACTCTGAACCTAAACAATGAGATTTTTCCAAGTAGAATTATTCTTGTCTTTAATCAAAACCCAATTTAGATCCAGGTCAGATAATAAGTCAAAGCAGCTAAGGGTAGTCAGCAAAGAGCGTGAATTCCTTCGGGACCCTATTGGATTTCTGTCCATGTCACAGCACCAAAACATTATTTGGTGTGGCCTTCGCTCGAGGGAGGCCTGGGACTGACACAAGCGGAGGAGCTGGAGTTACCAATTGAACGGGGATTTGTGGAAATAATAGACATTTTTCCCACCTTCTTATTCTGTCTCCAGCGTGGCTTCGGAGGGCTGGGAATCGAACCACGTGGACGGTCCATTGATGTGCTTGGGGGAGAAGCCACGGAAGGAGCGCGGTAGCCTGAGCGCCGTGGTGAGGACCGAAATACCCACCGGCTGCCGGGGCTGTGTGGGAGCCCGGGACAGGAACAGGCAGGGAGCTGCAGATCAGGACTGAGCTACATTTCCAGAGCTGCGTGGGGAAGTCTGATGGCACCTGCCCACATCCTCTGCGACTGCACATGATGCCACATCTCCCTCAGTTTCAAGATCAGCAGATTTACCCTTCCCTGCTTTTTTTCTTCAGGAGAAAGAAGAAAAAACCCAACCGAGAGACCACAGATTTCTAGGATAGGCTGTGCTAACGCGGTACAAGCTGTCAGCAGGCAAGCCTGGAGGAGACGGGATGCCCTCTGCAAGCTGGAGTTCTCATTGTCTGTGTGGCAGAGGACAAGAAGGGAAGTAATATGAACCAAAAATAGTCTTACAGTTTGGGAAGTGAAACCGTGTTCCTGTGACCTCTCACACTTGTGCTTATGTGCAGGGCAGTGGGTTGTCTTGCTCCGCCAGCCGAGAGGAGGCTTCTCTCCTTTCCTCCAGGTATAATCCGTTCCTCCAGGCACATCTGCTTGGGCTGTCCTCCCCCAGTCCATCGTCCTTTCAAATCCTCACCATGGGTGCACTCCAGCAGCATCTGCAGCTGCAAACATCTGGACGGGGCTTTCCCATTAGCCCCTTTACGCTGCTCTGAGGTCAGGGCTCTGAGGAATCCCCGCTGCCTCTGCGGGCCCTCTGGGTACGGCTGGCATGGGAGGGGAGAGGCGAGTCCTGGCCGGGGTGGGCAGCTCCGATCCTTTCAGAAGGGACCTGAGAGGTGGGGGTCTGGCCTTTGGCTTAAAACATTTAAATGCTAGTGCTTAAGGGAATCGCTGGCGTGGGGAAGGGAGGAGGCAGCAGAGACCTCGTGCCTGGGGAGGGCTGCCTGCTCATCAGGGCCCCCAGGAGAAGCTGGATTTAAATTTTCGGTGTGCTGGTGGGCACGAGGGCCCTCGTGATGATATTTCTGGGTGGGATTTAATGGACTCGGGCTGAATCCTGGAAACCTGTGCAGCAGCGGGATAACAAAATGCCGGCTATTCTTCAGTCTGGCTGCATCCCACCTCCGAATACTTCAAACGCTTTGACACAGCTGTTAACTGAGCAGCGGAGGCTCGTCCGTGGGGCTCATCCGTCCCCTTCCCTGCTCGGCTGGGTGCCCAGCGCGGTCTGCACTGTGGCCGCTGTGTGGGTGCTGACCGCAGAGCGTGCTGCTCGTGGCCGGCCCTGAAGAGGTTCCCCGGTGCCGTATGTCTCCAAAGGCTCGTTACCACCAGACCTGGAGAGCCTCGCCTGCGGCATCGCCCCTGCGGGACGCTGAGCACCAGCAGGGTTCGTTACCCGTAAGGGGACGAGAGGCACCGGGGCGCTCGGCGGAGCCAGGCCACCAGCCTGCAGGATGCGGCTTCTTTCATTCAACTTTTTGGGTCAGGCAGTGGCTGAGCGAGCACTGGGGCAATTCCTGCAGATTTTATTTAGTGGGGGTGTGGTTGGTTTTTTTGCCTGATTTCCTACCATTTTCTCGGGGATGTTGAAGTCTGGTCTGGTCCCAGAATAAAGCGGATTCTGTGTCGTCCTGGGGCTGAACGGGTTAATTTTTGTGCTTCTCTCCCCAGCTCGCTGCGGACTCTGGCTGGGACAGAACATCTGTCTGTTGCTATGGCTGCAGTACACTTGAAGGGGATGACTGGATAATTATTGCAAACATCCATCCTGCCTGATGTGCTCCCGGACCCTCCCTGCCCAAACGCAGGGGAGCAGCCGCCTTTCGGGGCGCAACTTCAGTCACCGGGATCCTACCTAGGGATGGCGCGTTGGCAACACCTTTTCATTTGCATAATTAATGAGGCCGAGGCTGCAAGGCTCCTGGGAAATCCGAAGCAGAGCAGCAGCGATGAAATGGCACGGAGGGCTCCAGCCTTCTCTGTGGCTCGTTAGAGCTCTGCTCGCTGATAACGCCCCGCTTCGGAGCTACAGGGGAGTTGTTCGCCCATTGCCATTAATTTACCACCCACTTCTATCTGAACAGATTGCTCTGGGCCCAATCCTGCGATACCTCCTGCCAGGCGCAGGCCCCAGGCCTGCCTGCTGATGAGCAGGATTCGGCCGGCGTTGGGGCGTCCGCATCCCCTGGTGCGAACCCCAGGGGCCGTCCGCACGGGTCGGGGGCCTCGGAAGCTGCAAGGTCCCGGGTCACGGCGTGGACCCAGGGCTTCCCTTTGCTTCTCCCCCCTGGGTAGGCTGCTGCCCGCAGCCGTGGCTGCTGCCGGCGGTGCTGCCTGGACTCCCTGCCTGCGCTGCCACCGCCTGCAGGTCGGTGACTTGCTGGATCAAGCTGCGCACGCTGCTCGCCCCTGCAGTGCCCGGGCACCATCCTGTGCGTGCAGCCGCGGTGCCAGCGCCGTGACCGGCCGATACGTCCCCCGGGTACGGGCACCGCTGGGGAAAGGTGGGCGGTTGTTCTGCAGGATGAGCCTCCTCGATGGTCCCGGTAGACGAGCAGCGCTGGCGGAGCCCGCTGCTAGCCGCTGGCTGGTGGTCCGCCCGGGATCCCCCGCCTCACCTTGCAGCTGCACGTGCTTCCCCAGCGGTGCCAGTCTCCAGGGACGCGGCATGCCCTAACCCCGTACCTCCTGGCAACTCCTTCCCCTGCTCCTAGGAGTCAGCCTGTGCGACCAACGCCTGCCCGAAACACCCACGTGCCCTTTGTTCCTGGTGTTGCTGCTGTTCTTTTGCCTACTGGCATTTAACCCTGCCCTGGATCTAACCCTGGGGGTGTTGAAAAATCCAGATCTGGCCCTGCGTCCTGTGGATTGTCCTTGTTTCAGCCAATTCCCACCTCTGAATTAACAGAGTAAAAAATAATGCAGAAGTTCCCCTTCTGAGCAGACAGTGCTGTACGCTGCTTAACTATGAACTTCAATGCATCCATTGTACATTTTTTTCTGTTTATCAACACGTGGTGGGGTAGGAAGTCCGAGCGGAGCTGGGACCACGATGAGCGCAGACCTCCGCAGCCGCCAGCCAACAAACAGCATCGCAGCCGGGACCCTCCGCCGGGGCCATGTTCCCTCTGCAGAAGCCTGGGTAAGCTGTGCAGGACGAGGCTGCCCCTTGCTTTTCCTGTTATCTATAACGCTGGCCATAAACAATAACGCAGAACATTTTCATACAGCGCTTTGCATCTGCAGAGCACCCCGCAAGCGCTAGTTGGTGCGGAGCATTTCCAGAGGGTGAGTGCCTTGCTGGAGGCCGGTGGCAGGTAGGGACCGGGGCCAGGTCGGTGGGACTCCATCAGGCAGAGCTGCCTCTTTAAACGAGGAAGGAGGATGGCAGGGAGAGAACTGTGGGCTGCTCCGGGTCCTGTTTGATCCTTATCATCCCTACATTTTTGTGTATGATTCAATAAACTCCTTTGCTTGCACAACTTGCTTGATTCTCATCGGCATGACTCAGGTGCAAATGATCCGCTCACATTAGCAAGTGATAGAGTTGAGCCCCATGGCTACAAAACCTACCAAACCATGATTGCCCCATGGCTACAAGATCCTGATTTTGATTCCGTCGGCCTGGAGGGCAGAGCCAAGCGCTTCCCTCTTTGAGGCCCTCGCAGAGGGAACGGGGCAAATGAGGGTGGCAGGGCGGGTATGTACCACGCCGGCTGTGCCAAGGGGGCTCCCAGGCATGGCCGAGGCTGGCATCTGCTTGCTAAACCTCCAGAAGGTCTCTTAGAGTTTGGGGGGCTCCTGGAGCCCCTCTTCCCCCAGGAGCTCATCACATCCAGCCCCCGAGGAAGCTCTGGGATCTGCTGTCCCGGGTTGGGCCCTAGCCTCAGGGCGGGCTGGGTGCTCGGGGGGATGCGCATCTGCTCCAGGGAGCTGGCTGCAGGGGAACCGCAGGTGCTCGGCTCCTCTGAAAGCCCAGCCATCGGGATGCCCAGCTCTCCTTGGAGGTATCTCACTTCTGGGTGCCTGTGCTTGGAGGTGACTTGCCTGAAAACGCACGGGGCATCCATGAGCTGCAGGTCTTTGGGAGCACGTCCAGGCGGGAGGATCGCTGTGGCAGGCAGAAAGACGATGCCGCTTTCTGCTCACGGGAGGGTCCTGTATCCCTGGTGTCCTGGAGCTGTGGGGAAGCCTCTCCTCCGGCCCCAGGGCTGCAGGGGCTCTAGGGGACAAGCTGTCTGCGCCTTCTGCTCCTATTTGTAATTCTGGGGGAAGGGTAGGGGGACGTGCACTGTCCCGTGGCAGGGTGCAGGGCATTGTCTCCTGACAGCGCCCCGGCGCCGGTCCAGCGGTGACTCCCGTGTCCCTAGCCCAGCCCTTACGGGAAGAAGGGCTCTTGGGGACAGCTTTGGTTTCCACGCTCCTCAAGACTGCAGCCAGGGATGAGGGCAAGTGAGTCACTGCAAAGCCACAGCTGAAACGCGGAGCTGTGCCCGGCAGCCTGGGAGCGGGGCAGGGGCTGCGGGGGGAGGAGGAGCGGGTGCGGTGCTCCCCCAAGGCCAGGCCTGGCCTGGAGCTCGATTTGGGGACTGGCGTGGGGATGGAGGCTTGCCACCTCCCCTACCTCCTGGGCTTGGCCCCATTTCCAACGTGTCTTGGCACCATATGGCGCTTGCTTTATTTGTTCTGCTGCGACTTGGGAAGGAGGGCAGTGTTTCATTGTCTGGCAGAGGAGGTGGGACGCAGGCACAGGAACATGCCCGTGTCCCGTGGGATCGCCGCCTGAGCCAGGCGCTCTGCGTCTCGCCCGAGTTGCAGGTCGGTGTCCTCATCCCTGCGCAGCCCTTCGCTCCGGAGGGGCTTCCCCGGAGAGTCGCTGCCGGAGATTCACCCACCCACGCGGCTCCGGAGCTGGACCAGCACCGGGTGTGGGGGAGCGTCCCAGCGCGGAGCACGACCGACCCGCAATGGGACGCGGCCTGGTAGGAGGAAAACGTGGCAGCGCTGTTACTGACTCATCAGAGCACAGGCAGCAATTCTGCGACAGCGATGCCGGGCTTGCCCAGCACCAAAAAGTGACAGCACGCTCCACCCACCCGGGCTTGTGGGGAGCAGGAGCCTTCTCCGCATGCCCGCTGCCTGGAGGAGCCGCTATCCCGCGCACATCTCCCCGTCCTGCTCCGTGGCATCCCAAATCTCAGCCTACAGCTGCCCCCGCCGCCCCCCCCTCCCTCCGGCCCTGCCTTCCTCTTCCTCTGCTGCTTAGGGCTCGGCTGGCTCCCATGGAACCGCAGAGATGGGGGAGGAAGGGGCCTTAGAGGCTCAGAGGCCCAGCCCTGCCAGATTTGCATATTTTTTACTGGCCCCTAAACAAGACATTTCTCAGGGGAAGTGAATCCGACGTCCCCGAGGGTGCTGCGTGCCGGGACAGCAGCCACCGCTCATGGAGGGGCCGCGGTCCCGGCACCCACCGCAGGCACGGCCCCGGTGCACGCCGCCGCTCTCCTGCTCCCCGCAGGAAAAGCTTTTTTCTTGGCGGTTTCAAAATTCACGGGCTTTAATGCTACTGGGACCAGGTCCTGTCCCTCTTTGCTCGCAGGAGGAGTCCCGGAGGCGGCCAGGCTGCAGCCGCCTGCACAAACCTGCACATTTTTATTTTTTCACTAGAATTTCCAGCACGTCCCTCCTCTCGTGTATAATTTAGTCGCATGAAAAGAAGCCGTGCGAGGAGGGGAGAGGATGGGGAAACTTGCAAAGTCAGCCATGGAGAGGGAATCCGTGTCAGAAAGCATTACAAAGGGAGCTGGGGGATTGGCTCCAGTTGCTTCCAGTTGCTGTTTGTTTGTGCCAACCCCGTAGGAGATTGCCCAGCGCAACGCGCGGCTCTTTCTTTCCCTGCGTCCCTCTCTCCTTTTATTGCACTGCAGACTCCGGCTGGGACAGCCCATCGCCGTTGCTATGGCTGCGATACGGGGAGGGTTCGGCCGGGTAATAACCGCCGGGAGCATCGCGGCCCTTCCTGCCGGCTGCCTGCCCGGCCCCGCCGCCCGGGAACCGCTGCGTCTCCTCCGCGGCAAAAGCCGCAGAGTGGATTTTATGCCCGTGAGATTAGACAGGGCTGTGCGCGCCGCTGCCAGCGCCCGCAGGAGGCGGCGGAGGAGGAGGAGGAGGAGGAGGAGAGAGCAGGGCAGCTCCGGGCTGGGCGGCAGCCAGCGGCCCCGGGGAGGGCCGGGAGGGGCGGCGGGCAGGTAGGGCGGGCAGCGCCGGCCCCGCGCCGCGGCCCGGGAGCGACGGGCGGGAGGTGCCCGGCGGGGGCCGGGGGGGGCCGGTGCCGCCGCCCCTCCCCGGGGAGCGGGGGGGGCCCAGCCGGAGCGGAGCGGAGCGGAGCGCAGCTGATCCCCGGCCGCGGCGCGCAGCTGATCCGCCGCCCGCCCACCCCGCCAGCTGCCGCAGCGTGGGCAGCTGGGGGCCGGCGTGGAGGCGCAGCCGCGGTCCCGCGTGTCCCCGCCGGCATCGCGCACCCCGGCCCGGCCCGGCCCGGCCCGGCCGAGCGCGGAGGCCCCGGGGCGGGGGGACGGGACCGGGGCGAGCAGATCCCCGTCGCGGGGAGCGGAGGAGGGGCCGCGCCGCGGCCGGACCGTGCCCGGGGCCCCCGCGCCGTGCGGGGCTGGCGGAGCAGCGGGCCGAGGGCAGCGCCGGGCCCTGCCCGCTGCCGGGCCCGGGGGGCGGGAGCGCGGGCGGGCGGCGCCGGCTGCCTCCTCCCCGCAGCCGGGGCCGGGAGCGCCGCACCGGGGGCCGGAGCGCGGCGGGGAGCGGCGGGGGGGCCGGGGCCGGGGCGGGCTCCTGCCGGGGGGGGGGGGGGGGGCAGCCTGCGCTGCGGGCAGCTGCCTGCGGCTCTGCCAGCTGCACGGGCCCGGGCCTCCGCTCTGCCCGGCTGTGCCTGCCCGCACAGGGCCCGCTCGGCAGCGAGCTCTCCCTGCCGCAAGGGCTGCACCGGGCGCCGGCCCCGCTGCAGGAGGGGTTCGGGGAGAAGCCCCGGGCTGCAGGGACGGTGCATCTCCTGAGCCGCGATGCCGGGAGGGAAGGCGGCAGCGGCGGCAGCAGCACAGCGAGCCCTGTCCCGCGGGGGCTCGGCCCGCCCCGGCCCTCGCCGTGGGAGCCATCCCTGCCGCACAGCCCCGGCCGCCGAGGGCTGCAGCGGCCGGGCTGAGGCATGCCCTCGCGGGGCCGCAGCCAAGCCGCGGGGCTTTGCCTGCCACGGGGGCCCTGTGCCCACCGGGTCACGGAATCATCATAGAATGGTTTGGGTTGGAAGGGACCTTTCCAGGCCATCTGGTCCACCCCCCCTGCAAGAGCAGGGACATCTTCAACTCGATCAGGGTGCTCAGAGCCCCGTCCAACCTGACCTTGAGTGTTTCCAGGGATGGGGCATCCACCACCTCTCTGGGCAACCTGGGCCAGTGCCTCACCACCCTCACTGCAAAAAATTTATTTCTTAAATCCAGTCTAAATCTGCCCTCCCGTAGTTTAAAACCATTGCTCCTTGTCCTGTCACAACAGGCCTTGCTAAAACGTCTGTCCCCGTCTTTCCTATAGCCCCCCTTGAAGTCCTGGCAGGCTGCTATGAGGTCTCCCCGCAGCCTTCTCTTCTCCAGGCTGAACAACCCCAACTCTCAGCCTGCCCTCGTAGGAGAGGGACTCCAGCCCTAGGATCATTTTCGTGGCCCTCCTCTGGACCCGCTCCACCAGCTCCATGTCCTTCTTGTGCTGAGGGCTCCAGAGCTGGACGCAGTCCAGAGGTCCCTCCTCTGCATCTGCACCCAGGGATATGCAGGCAACGGTCCTGCCAGGGCCGGGGACAGAGGGCAGGGGAGCTCCCGCACGCCCCAGGGCTCGGCTGAGCCGCTGCGCTGTGTGGGGTCGGGGTGGCAGTGGGACCATCGCTCGCCCCGGGCCCTGGCAGCCCTGCGGCACAGGAGCGAGTGTCACGGCCTCAAGCGGTGCCACCGGGCCGGGCCCTGGCGCTCCCCGCTGCCTGGCAGCACCCGCTGTGCAGGCACAGTGCCTCCCGCGCTCCTGATTACCATCTTGTTTGGAACCGCTGCAGCGGCTGTAATTTGATGCTCTCAAAGTTGGTGTTTACAAGGGACAAGGCAGCCATCAGACGGCTCTTCTTGTTCTCCCAGTGAAAGAATATTCCCCTCTCTGCGGCGCATGGCTGCTCCGTGTGCCAAGCACTGCCCGGGTTACACCGAGCATCTTTCAGAAACACCTTATGGGGTCAGCACCTCTGGAGCTGCCGTGCTGCCCGGGCGGTGGGGTCGGGGACCTCGCACCAGCGTGTTTGGTGGGGCAGCGGGTGCAGACCCTCCGGCACAGTTGGCTGCTTGGGGCCAGCCTGCTCTCTGGTGCCTGCGCCGGCCGTGTGCCATCAGGAAGCCGCCCGCCAGGCAGGAGGTGCTGGGAGGCGGGCGAGCTGGTGGCCCCGTGGGACTCGTCAGCTCCCTGTTGACAAATCCTTTCACTCACGAGCAAGCAGAGCGGGACGGAGCCCGGTGCAAGGCTTCCCAGCGCCGCTCCAGCCCTGTAACCGCTGTGTCCTCACTGGGACGCGCTGGTGTTTCGGTTGCCGCTGGGACCCCACAAGGCAGCCACCTTCCCGAGCCAGGGGTGGGCTGGTGAGCTGCCCCCACCAGAGCCCCAGCACACCCCCCCCCCAGGCTGCCCCCACAGCCCCACCCCGCGGGGCTCATCTACAGAGCCGGGGAAGGTGCCGCTGGCATCCGTGCCCTCGTCTTTTCACCAGGGCTGAAAATCGCATCGGTCACCACGCTCAAACCCCGGTTCCCGTGCGGGTGCCCCAGCGGGGTCTGGGCTCTTTGGCATCGCTCCTGCAGCACAGCGTGACACGGAGCTGTGCCTGCCGAACAGATGGCACCACCGCAGCCAGCGCTGCCGCAGCCGGTTTTGGTGACAGAGGAGTACCTGCTGCCCTCCGGCCGGTCTGTCACGGCCGGCAGCGGGGAGCTGCGCCCTGGCCCTTCCGAGGGGCCCTCAGGAGGGTGGTTTGCAGAATGCCAGCGACAAGGGCAGACTCCGCTCCAGGCAGCTCTGGGGTAGCGGCGCAGGGATCAGCAGCAATAACAGCTCCGCAAGCCCTTTGTGTTGCGCCATGTTTAGGCAACGCTGTCTATCACGGGGCAGCAGATCCCCCATTTGGGTTTTTTTTTTTGTCCCGGCTGGTGGGAGTCCTGCCAGGAGGGGGGTGATTGATAAAAGCCAAACCAGCTGCAAGAGGGAGAAGCGTTAATGGGTGAGGCCGTGGGTGGGAGGGATTGGGGACTGCGGGCACCTGGGCTGGGACAGGGCTGCGGGCAGGAGGCTATAAGGCAGGGTGGAAACGGGGGTGTGTTGTGGTAGGGAATGGCCTTGGGAGGGGGTGAGGCTGGAGCTGGAGGCAGAGCGGGCGGACACAGGGGGCTGGGAGGCCATGGTGAGTGAGCTGCAGTTATTCACAGCGCTGTTATTACAGCCACCCATTTCTAACACCCTTGGCGAGGCGGGAGCATGATGTGCTCCAAGAAAGCGTGATTGCTGGCTCCTGCCCCTTGGCCCGGTGCTCGCTGCATTGTGCAGATGGAGCTGCCGGTGCCTCGGCTCTGCTGCCTGGAGGGTGAGCGAGATGGCGGAGGGGAAGGCAGGACTCGTCCTCGCGGGTGCAGGCAGAGCCCTGCGGGAGGGGGACAGAGCTGACGGTGTGGGGGATGGAGATGGTGACAGGGAGAGGAGAGGCAGTGCCTGGGCCGGCTGCGGCATCTGCCCTCCCTGCCGTGTCCCTGCCCCAGCCAGGAGCGCTTCTTTCTCTTTCCCCGGGGTGGAAGGAGCGGTGGACATGCCACCTGCGAGGGATGGACGTGCCACCTGCGAGCTGCTCTTGGTGGTGCTGTGCTCGCATCCGTGTGTCTCGCAACCCTCCCGGTCCGGTGTGGGGTCTGGGGTTGGCCTGGCTTTTCCCTCCGATCTCTCTGCTCCTGGCTGTAAGGTTGGTTTCTAGGCAGAGCCTTAAAGATGACATGCATGCAAGTACTAAAAAAAGCATAATTTTATTCAATAACTGCATTGTGTGCTTAGAATTCACTTGTATGTGAGACGGATCAAGTAGAAAAGCTGGTGAAAAGGCGTGTGCTCCCCCTCTCTCTAACCGGCTCCGTCCGTGCTCTGCTAAAGCCGCTCTGTGGAGGGGCTCCGGCCGTGCCCCGTGGGCTCCAGCCCCGTGGGCCTTGTGTCCCTGCGACAGCGGGACCTCGGCCGGGCCAGCCCCTGGGGCTCTGCCTGACCCCGGGGGTCCCCCGCTCTGCACCGGCGGTGGCTGCGAAGGGTCCGGCATCCCGCGGGCCCCCAGCCACCCCCTTGTCCCGCGCTCCTGCCTTCCTCGGGGCCTGGCCCTGCAGAGGCTGCTCGCAGCTGGGGGCCCGGGCACATGGCCCCATAGATGGTGGGTTGGTAACTTCTATATGTGTATATGTATATATAGCCAGTTCATCAGTAGTGGAAGCTAAAAATACCAGCCTGGCTGGGTAAGCAGATGCCGGGAGGTGGCCCCCAGCGAGGCAGCGTTTCTCCCTATTATTTTTATTAATCTGCTCTTAGCAAAGCCAACCTGACCGATGCGCTGCCCCGGCCCGGCACATTGAGGGGTGCGTGGGCTGGGACAGGGCCTGCTTGGGCGCCGTCCCCGGGTGATGGCGGGGAACGGGGACAGTCGGTTTTCAGTTTTATGGCGGTTTGAATAAATCTGGAAGGCGAGGAGGGGGTGCGCTGCCGTGACACGGCTCCTGCCCCCAGCCCGCGGGCCCGGCCGGCGCAGGGGGCTCCGCTCGGGGCGGCGGGGGCTGCAGGGGCAGCGCTGGGGGGGCCCGGTGCAGCCGGGCGGTGCCCGGGGGTGACACCCGGCTCGGGGGGGGGGTGGGGGAGAGGGGGGCCGGGGCTCCCGGCTGGGAAAGCGGTTCTGGGGGCTGCGGGGGAGATGGTGCCGCGGGGGGCGGGAGGGGGTGGGTCCTGCCTGCGGGAGCGGGGGGAGGGCTGGGGCAGGGGAGGGAGGGCCGGTCGGTGGGGACGGGGTGGCGGATTAGGGGAGGGATGGGGCAGGGGAGGGGGGGGGAGGGATGCTCGGAGGGAAGAGGGGTGGCCTATGGAGGGGGAGGAGGGGGCTGGGGGAGGGAGGGATCCCGGGGGGGCGGGCGGGGCGCAGGGGGCGATGCCCGGAGGGCGCAGGGCGGGATCGCGGGGGGGGTGGGGCGGGGGCGCGGAGCCGCGGCGCTGCGCGGTGCTCTGGCGCCCCCTGCCGTTCCGCGCTGCGCACTGCGGCGGGGGGGGGCGCGGGGAGCCCCGCCCGGCTGCGCGCGGTGCCGTGAGTTTGCACGGGCTCAGCAGCGCTGGGATGCATGGAGGAAACTGGGGGGGGGAAAGGGGGCTACCTGGGGACCGCCACCCCAAACGCTGCCCCGCGGGGCCGCTGAGCCGGGAAAGTGGCGATGCCCCGCCGGTGCTCCCCGGGGAGCTGCCCGTGCTCGCCCACCCGCCCCTCGTCCCACGGGGGCCCCGCAGCCGCCCCTGCCAGGAGCTGCGGGGGGAATGCGCAGGGCCCCCCAGCCCTGGGTCCGGCCAGCCCGGCGGCGGTGCGAAGCAGGGGCCCGGCAAGGGAAGGGCGACCTTGACCTTGCTTGCAGCCCCCAGATTTTCAGGCAGGAACGGGAGCGGTGCCGGGTGCCCGTGGGCAGCAGCGCTGCCGGCGGCCCCGGTCAAGCAACGCCTCCTGCGCAGGGGCTGGCAGCGTCCCACGCGTTATTCACCGTCCCACGCGTTATTCACCGTCCCACGCGTTATTCACCGTCCCACTCGCTGGCCTGGAGCAAAGCTGAGGGAAGGATTTGGGCTCGGCTGCCGAGGGGGACGGGCGCAGGCCTTCCTCGGGCTGCTGCCCCGCAACCCGGCCCGAGAGCAGCGTGCACAAGGGCTGGGGCTGCCTCGGGGCTCGGCGCTGCTCTTGCGGGCGTGGGGGATGCTCTGGCGCGGGGGCTCCTCGCCTGGTGTTCGGCAGCAGCCGATCACCGCAGGGACTCGGTCAGAGGGTGGTTTCAAAGGAGGATGTTCCTCAGCGCTGTGAGATGTGTCAGCAGCACAAGGGTTAACCCTGCTTTCCCTCTCTTTCCATGGCGAACTCGGTGGCGTGGTCGGGGATAACCTCGTTATCGGCTGCGCTGTGGCAGCGATGCCCCTGGGACAGAGCAGCCCTATAAAATGGAGCTGTGCGCTGCGGGGGAGCGCGGGGAAATGGCAGCTGAGCCGCCTCGGTGGGCGGCTGGTGGGGTGCTCCCCTGCCACGCACGAGCCTGCGGCCGCTCGGGGTGTCACCGAGGGGAGCAGCTGGACTGGGCTGTTGGGGACGGGGTGGGTTTGTCACGGTGGGTCGGGGTGCTGGTAGCAAAGCTGTGCCTGCAAGGGAAGCAATGGCAATCGGTCCCGGATAGGGCTGCCCCGAGGGTGCTGAGTGCCATGAGGGGCCAGCACAGCCCCGACCCCAACCCCACAGCTCGGGGGGCTCCTCTCTGGGCTGGGCTCCAGAATGGCCCCTGAGACTCGGCTCTTCCTTGGCCGCCTGCAGAGCAGGGACTCAGGGCTGGGGTCAGGGCTAGCGACGTGCGTGCGCACAGGGACCTCAGCAGTGGCCGTCAGGACATCCATGTTGTGCCAACTGTGCAGCCCCAAGCCCCACGGTGGGGTCTGGGCAAGCCCGGTGATCCCCTCCCGGTCTGCTGTTTCTCAGATGGGCTGGTGAGCTCCCGCCGTCCTTCTCGGGGCTGGTACTGGCGCCGGTGCCCAGGAATTGTTTGCTGCCTGTGCCGTTGTGCCACGGGCCCTGTTTCTGGTGGCCACCTCCCCGTGCTGCGTAAGAAGATGGGTTCCTTATGCCTGAGCATTCATTCGCTCCGCTGATCGACAGCCTGCGGTCTGGCTGAGCAACCCCAATTGTTCCTAGTGTGCCTGGACAAAGAAGTGCCTAGAGAGATGGCAAGGCTTAGGAGAAGAGGACATGCTAGGAATATTTCCACTGCCTTGGACACCACCAGTTTCCCCCCCCCCTCCTGCAAGAATGGGAGGCAGCAGCCCAGTTTCACAGGCAGGGTGGGATGCCTCCCTGCCTGTACCGAGCAGGGCGGGTGCAGGAGAAGCTGGTCCCAAGGCAGGCTGAGGGCTTGTTCCTGGGGAATGTGTCCTCAGCAACGGCATGGTGCTGCGCCGAGCGCAGCGCTCGCCCGTCTGCTCCCAGTAAGGGAGGCAGACGCCGAGGGCCTCTCCCCAGAGCATGGGCCGTGGCAGCCCCAGGTAGCCCCAGGCACCCCCAGCAGGTCCCTGTCGGCGTGGGGTGAGGAGGGGCAGGACTGGCTTCATCAGCCACGCTGCTCTGCGCGGGATTAACACCATCATGGAGGCAACGCCTTTTCCTTTCCCCCAGGGCTGGTGTTCAGCTGGGCCAGGCTCAACGCTGCGCCCTCACCGCAAGCTGCGGGCTTTGCCTGGCATGAGGCTGACCTCCGGGCTGCTCTTAGGGCCGCTACCTGCTGGTTCTTCTCCCCAGCTCGTCTCCCCTGCCACGGCTCATCCCCAGCTGTTGGCCAACCCCAAGATTTGTTGCCCTGTTTTGCAAACAGGAAAGTTGGGCCAGGGATAGACACCGAGCTTTCAAAGCCCTTGGCGTGGAGCGGCTCCTGGCGAGGTCTGTGAAAGCAGGGGGTTCCCGCGGGAGCTCTGCCGGTTCCCATGCGACCTGCTCGAGGTCGGGCAGAGCAGGCAGCAAGCCCTGGTTCCTTCCTTCCCCACCGGCCTGCGGGCTCGAGGCGGGAGCGGAAGCGGAGCCTGTGTCTGCTCCGCCACCTCCGAGCAGGGGGAGGGCGGCGGGCGGCACGGAGGCTTTTGTTCTCGGGGCTCGGAGGGCTCCTTCACACGTGAAGGGAACGGCGGCATCGGCATTTCCAGTGGGGAGAAGATGCCGCATCTGAAAACATCCTGGCTCCCTCGGTCGTTAGCATCTGGCACAGTTGAGAATCACAACTGCATTGAATTGGTGCCGGGAAGCGACAGACCCCACGAGCGCAGCCCCCAGCTCCTGGCTGCTCTGGGTGGTGTCGCAGGAGGCTGGCAGGGATGAGCGTGTGGGATGCCTGGGAGCACGGGACCCCTTGCAGCCTGGCTGCTGGGACCGCTCTGCTATCTCCCCCAGGTTCAGGAGAGACCGCCCGGCAGCTGGGGTGCAATAAGGTGGTCCCCGAGGTGGTAGAGGGTCCCCGCTGTGGCGAGCGGGGCTGCACGAGCGTCTAAGCGTGCGAGGGGGGGACTGTGCTGCGGCTTCAGCACAGCGGAGCCGCCCCTGCCCGCCTGCAGCCCCCACGCTCGGGGCCAGGCTGCAGCCGGGAGGGCCCACGTGTCGTCCCCCCACTCCCACCCCCGCAGCGGGGGCCTGGGCAGGAACGGGGGGGCTGCGGCACGGTGCGCCCAGAGGAAATGGGCCAAGAAAGCCCTCGGGGAGGCAAACCACTGTAGGAGTACAGTTAGCTTCACCCCAAGCTGTAAGAGGCCCCTGTTTCCCCTGCACCCGCTGTCCCGCGGAGATTAGCTCTCGGCTGGCTGGGCTTGACGGGCAGCCGGAAGAGGCAGCGCAGCGAGCACCGCGGGGGCCGCCCGGAAACCCGGGCAAAACGGGCACCGCCGCAGCCCCTTCCCTCCCGGCTGTGCCTCCGTCCCCACCCAACCCTCCCCGTGGCTGCGCTCGCCGCCTGCCGAGCCCCAGCGCGGGGGTCTGGGCATTCACTGTCACCCTGCGCGCTGGTGGCAACGCGGCAAAGCCGGGGCCACGCTGCGCAGGAAAGGCACGGCTGTCACGCTGCGTTTCCCAGCACCGCGCTTGCCCCTGGTCAGCACGATGGGGAAGGCAACCCGGTTCCCCCGTGGTTGGTGTCTCTCCGTGGCGGTGCTGCCGGAGCCGGGTCCCTCCCCGTGCCCCTTCCCCGCCGGGGCTGCCAGCTCGGCTCGTGCTCAGCCAAGGTTGCGGGATGTAAGGGTGCTCCCGGGGTACCGGGGACCGCTGGTGGCAGCATGAAGGTCACACCGCGTCCCAGCGGCATGGCGGCAGCGCTCTCTAATGCCGCCGATCAGCGATGCCCGTGGGGATTATGGAGCAGCATAGAGGTGACCCGTGCGCTTGGGGTCAGCGGGCTGCGGCGTGCGTCAGCCCCGAGCGGCTTAATCCCAACCGGGCAGGAGGAGGAGTGCCGGGGGGCGGCGGATTCCTGACCCACAACTGAGCCTGGCATCTTCTCCGGCATCGCCGTGGTCCACCTCCTGCCGTAACTGGATAGGGCTGAGTGGTGCCGCCCTGGCACCGGGAGGGCGAGGAGAAATAATAGGAACAGGCAGCAGACAACGTAAAGCAAAAAAATTCCTTTTGTCTTGAGAAAGCTGCCCTTCGGATATTTTCTTCCTCCCTGAAATAGCTTTTCCTGCCACCTAAAAGAAGATGGAATATTTTGCAGGGCATTATTTCAGAGGATTTTTTTTTTATTATTTTTTATCGTAATCATGATAAAGCTTGAAATGCTTGTGAATGGCCTGATACACGGGAAAATAAATATGCAAATACCGTCCCCAGGTTTGCCAACAGGATTCCCCGAGCTGTTTCCCAAACGCACGGTTTAGCCTATACTCGTTATCGGTTCTAGTTGCTCATGCAGGACCGCGTGAAATGCAGTGCAGAAAATCGCTGGGTTTTCTGCAAGCTGAAAACCTGCGGGCAAAGCTGTGAGTTGCAGGGAGCTTTGCGACTCCTTTCTCACAGAAACTCTCTTTCTGTGCACGGCTTTAACGGGGCGCAGACGCACGCGCAGGGAGCCGCAGTGCTGCTTGTCCCGCAGCAGGCTTGCAGGACGCCACGGGACAGTGAATGACTGCGGGTGGAGGCTGGAAACGGAGAGGATCTTACTGGTGTTTATCCCGGTGCTGCAGTTCGTCCCCTCTGCTGTAACCGCCGAGTTCGGCAGGGACACGGAGGTGCCTGGGGAAATCCCGGGAGCGGACGAAGCGCGCTGTACGAGGAGCTTCGTTCAGCTCTGCGCTGTGGGAGGTTACAGCGAGCTCGGGCTGCCAAGAGGCACTGGACAATTAAATGGTCCGGCACCGGAGGAACCTCGGTGAACGTAACATCTTCCACTGCCCCCGTGTCAGGTCAGGGACACCCCTCTGCTTCCCGATGAAGAGCTCACCCTCGCCGTTAGACAGCTGGAGTCGAGCTAACGGTGCTTCGTGGGGTTTGGATGTACGTCCCGAAGGAAACGGGCTGGACCTACCTGTGCAGTGTCACACAAACTGCCGACTGAAGAGCTGCTCGCTAGAGCCCAGCACACACAAACTGGATTTATCTAGTCACCCCCTGAGATGTTTTTCCCCCTGTGCATGGAGGCAGATGTTTGGTTGTTTAAGATTTAAAATCATCTACCACGGAGATGCTTTTCAATAACGAGGCATGATTGGGAAGGATGTAATCAGTCCATTTCTCAATACAAGAGCAGTGAGAGGCCTGGAAGTGAGCATTAAGTGATTCACCAGGTTAGGTGCTCTCCTCACTTCCCTTGTCCTCTCTGCTTAATTCTTCCAAGTTTGAAAATGATTCTTTGCTTCGGTTCCTCTTTTTCTCAAAAAATCCAATTCTGATACAAACGGAGCAGGATGGGAATAGGTTTATTTCTTTGCTATTTTAATACAAGTATCTGCATATTTCTGACCACAATTTCTCATAATAGTATAAAAAAAAGAGATGAGTGGACTTGCAGCTGCTTCGAAACACTTGCTGAAGGTTCAGGTTCTGAAGGATTGGTGGGTCCTTCTGGGCCGAGACACCACTGCTTGTTGCACAGCCTTGGCTTCTCCTGTAAGGCTGTTAGTCGGCTGGGAAAGAGCAGATCTGCAGGCCCACAAGGAGAAATTAAACATCCTGGACAGATGTCGGGTCAGGCCCATGCACTTTCAGCTGAAGCTTTCCAGGCTGGTTTTGACCCGTTCCATTTCATGCAGAAAACTGTAGAACTGGGGCAAAGTTAACTCTGCAGAAAAAAAAAAAAGAGGCATCAAGTCTTAGATTTCAGGTTACACTTCCAACATTGGAAAAGCCATCCTGGTGCTACCGCAGAGCCACTTGTGTTCACCAGAATTAGACACTTTGGCTCTCAGCAGCCGTTCCTTTACGCTAGCTGGGCTGCACGGGGTTCCGGGCTAGGATTCTCCTAACAGCAACTGACGCTTGGGAATTGTTTATTTTCTTCATCTGCCATGCTGCTCTGAGCGCTTTGCACAGCTCCATGGCATATCTGTATTTACTTACGCAAAGGCGTGAAGACTGCCCAACGGTCGGTGTTCCTCAGTGCTCCCAGAGTGACCGCGGTGGGGAGAGGCGAGGGCGGGAGCCGTGCAGCATCCACCAGCGACGCTCTCGCGCTGACCCCCGCTGCGTCCGCACCCAAAGCTTCCCCACCTCCCGCAACACCCCGGAGCTCTGAGCTGCTGCTCCGCTTTCACATACTCAAGTGCTTGCTGCTTTTACAGAACTGTTAACTCACCTATATACACGTTTTCCATTTGGCTCCCTTTTTTAATCACCAGCTTCAGCTTGGGGGAAGAAAAAGCAGAGGTATTTTAATTCAGAGAGACTTGTATTCTGAGCACCGTGAAAAGACAGACGCACAGGAGTCTGCTGGGAGTTTCAGACGGGCAGACTGCTGCAAAGCACGCACATCTTTGACAGGCTTTTTGGGAAGTGTCACTGTAGGAACAGATTCCTCGGGCATTGGGAGGATCTCTGGAAGTCCTTATAAATGATCACATTTCCCCTCCCTCCCAAGACAGCGTGACCTTTGCTAGAGTGAGCTTTTTGAACAGCTTTTCAGAGTGGGCCACACTCCTGTGATACGTGATGTCTTCAGAAGAGAAACAAATCGCAGTGTGCCTGCTATCTGCTGGCAGTTGCACTCAGAAGACTGAAGCAGATGCAGTGTTGCAGAGCCTGCTCCTATGAGATCTAGCTTTCCTCTAGCTCCTCTCACAGCCAGTACTTCCCACATGCCTGGTCGCAGCTTGCTCCTTCACTGCACTACAACCCGAACTCTCTGATGTAGGAGATTTACCTGTAAGAAGATACTTCCCACTTTTTCCAGTTCGCTGCTCCCAGCAGTCACTGTGAATCAGAAAGAAGAGAAGGGAGATAACCTGTTAGCTAAACTGTGAAATAAAAAGTTATTTAGCTGGGAGCTGCTGTTGGGTTTCCCAGCCCCTTCAGTTTATGCTTTAGCTCCATTACCTCCAAACTTCCACTCCATATCTATCAGCTGGTTAATCATCAGCGTCTGCCCAACAGCCAGGCGTGTTAGGGTGGGGGAATTCACCTTCCACTGCAAGAGCAAAAGACACACAAGCAATCAGTTCAGAGAGGCCTCTATTTATGTTACCTGTAATTTCAACATAAATTGGAAACTAGGCGGACCGATGGCAGAAGCCCAAAGTGGAGGTATGTAAAGGGGCAAACTAATGTGGGCGGGGAGGGCTTTCAAAGATGTTTGAGTCCTGCTAGGATTTCCATCTGCCTTGTCACTTCTGTAAATGAAACGCACTGTTTTTGCTTTAACGCTGGTTCAGTGTAACAATATCTGCGCAAAAAGTCATGTGTTCATGTAACTGCATGACCCCGGGGCTCCAAGCATGCAAAGCAGAAAAACAATCAAATGAAAGCCACACAGAAGTGCAGGAATCACTAAAGCGATGAGGTGGAGGCCACGGCAAAACAGAAGTATCATTAGGCAAAGTGTTCCTTATCAGTTATCCGAGGATCTTCAGCTCAAAATTCTGAGCTGGTTTTGAAGAAAATACCCAAAGCGCTGACACATCTCAGTATCACAGCGGGGTTTTACCAGTTCCCACTCAAGGACTGTCATTTTGTTAGCTTAGAAACAAGCAAAAATATATTAATACCTGTTCTGCAAAATAACTGGCTTTCTCTTCACTGAGGCCTGTGGGGGAAACCATATGAGATTACTATATGTGATAAATATTAATTATCTTTTATTTAGTGAAAGTCAGGTGACCTACCTAGAGCAATAAAATCTGCTCTGACTTGTTCGGAAGACAAATTCCTCTTCAGGGCACCTGAATAAACAATGCAAAGAAGCAAAATCACTTTTTACTGAGTCAAACCAATCTTTACTGAGTCAAACGCAGAGACGGAGACCCTGCGATAGAAAGCCTCTGTTCTTGGACTGTGTTTTGAAACAAACCACAGCTCCTCAAGATAGGCAACCCGGTTGTGCCTGCCGGTGTCTCTGCAGATGCCCAGCGCTTTAAAAGTCCGGGCGACGGGAGCGCGGGCGAGAGAGGGAGATTTCATGGCAGGTACCCATGGAAACGGCAGCAGCGGTTGTGTTTTGAAGTTGCTGCTTTCTCTCCTATAGAAGCTTTGCTTGTTAAAGGAGAACTGTTAAGGCTGGCAGGCTACTAATTTGACCTACCTGCTGTGTTTTGGATTATGGGTGTGAACGTGTGCATATAACACTTTCCCCTGCTGCGCCTGCCTCCTTTGTTCTGGGGCACAGGCAGCACATGGAAGTTTACAAGGATTCTGTTCTCTGAAGCCAAGAGCAGGAATCTCATAAATTCAAAGCGACTGCCAGTCCCACGTGGCTTTCCGTCTGTGCAGCACATAGGCAAAGTTATCTGCTGTAATCTGTTCCGATACTGTCTGTGGCATCCCAGAGCTAAGGAAAAGTTACACTGGGATTGGAGCCAGAGCACACAAACAGGGACGACGAGACTGAGTGCACCTAGGCCAGAATCAGGAAGGGAGCAAATGCCAATTCCACGTTAAATACCCCCAAGACAGTCATAGGAAAGGAAATTATTCATTGCTACTCCTGGACAGAAGAAATGGCTTGAAGTAGTGGAACGAAAATTTAGACCAAATGCAGGAAACAGTTGTGCATGGCTTCGCTGCTGTGAAGAAAGCTCCGGGGAACCCAGGACTGAAGGATAGTAGCAAGGGACTATTAATAACAAGAAGAATCAATGGAATGAACATGCAGTGGAGGTGTTTGATGCATTATGTCAAACGGCAGCCACAACATCAGAGTGATCTCCTAAAGTGCTGGAGTCTGGGGTATTCAAGGGGAATCCCCCTGCCCTCTTCCCCACTACTTATGGATGAGAAACTCCTGGACACATGAGTGTTTTTCTAAAACAAGACTGCAAGGACAGATGTCTCCTTTACATGGCCTAGAGCTATGCCGGTTTCAGCCCACTCTAGAGGGATGTGTACGCCGTCTTATCTGTCCCAAACAGCACTTGTCCTTGTAGGAATTACAGTAGGGGGTCACTTGGATGGAAGTCCCTCCAAAGACTTAGTGCCGACATAAGGCTGCGCTGGTCTGGCAAAATGGATTTACAGGTACGAGTTAAGCCACGCACTGTCACAGTGTTGGGCTTGCACTTAATGCATAGATATTTAAGTGAGTTTAGTTAAGCCTGTGAAATGTCTGTGCAGGCAGGGTGTAAAGAATACAAAGCCCAAGTCACTAAACAGGGATATTTCAACGGAAGAATTTTTGATTCTTAAACGCTAAGCCATTCACTAGCTACCATTAGCACTTGCTGTGCAACCAAGTGCACGGCAGTTCTGAAGACACACTTCAGCAGCATGCAGGAATGGATGCGATAGTTTGGCCTCAGGGTAGCATATGCAAATGTATCACTTACCATTAGGTACCAGAAGAATACTTTTGACAATGTTTTTCAGGGGGCCCAAGCTGATTTTATTCATGGTGGCAAAGTCTGAGAGCTGAGTCAGAAACCTTTCTACCTGCTCAAGAGAAAGAGCAGCGATACAATCTTATCTCTGCACGTTTCTCACCAGAGCTGCATTCACACACTTCTCAGTGTTCTGCACATGCCTCACCTCCTTGGGCTCTGTCAGAAAGCGGAAGAGCACTTCAGTCAGCGCTGAGAATTGCTGTGAAGAAACAGGACAGTGTTACAGAGTCAGGCATCAGCACGTGTCGTTTCTCAGCACCTCGCCACCCCCATCACCACCACGACTCGGTGGTGATATACCACCTTGACACAGCTCCGCCTGCCCCCAGTACGTTGGTCCCAGAGTTTGACCTCCCTTCCTGGTAAGGTACCCCCGTCCTCGGCCTTACAAGATGCCTATGGATGAGATTTTCTCATGGATGCTTTTCAGAGCATCTCAAAGGGTTTGAGCAGCTGGTAGCTGGCACTGCACAGGGCTTTTGTGACTCTTGGCTAATCGGAAGCTGCTGTTCTATCCTGTGTAATCCAAAAACTGTGAGTGGGAAAAGATGCGAACAACTAGTCTCATGTTTCAGAAACCCCATGGGGTAACCAGACTAACTTGGGAAAGGAAAAGAACTGGTTAAAGGTCTAGTCACTGCCTTCAGTTTTCTGAGGGTGCAGCCGGCAGGGCTGGAGAGCCTGTCTGCAGGGCAGAGCACCGCTACCCTCCCTCCTCTGCCAGCACCAGTGCTGGCCGTGACCTTCTGGGTACGTCTGGCTGCTCCGCTGCTGCACGTGGCTCGTCCTGTCCTACCCTCCTTGTCAGCCGTCTAACAGAGATGGCACCGGGCTGTTACCCACGGTTCTGGCAAGCTGAGCTAAAAAAGCCACAGCTCTTCCACCAACTTCAGCCCAAGCTGAACCAGCTTCTGAGACACGGCTGCACACCCGCTGTGTCAGCGACCCGGAGGCAGATGTGTACCGCCGGCCGGGACAGGAGGGCGGTGGGGTGGCAATCACAACCCGAATGCTATGCAGTCCCGCCGAGAAAAACCAGTGCTCGACAGGACGCGACTGCCCACGCAGGGCACGACGTGAGCCCTTCGTCAGGAACGCCTTGCAGCCTGAAAACAAGCTCCCGCGGCGCGTGGGGCTCGCCCGGCCAGGAGCGGGGCTGTGCCGCCGAGCAGGGGGCCACGCTCTGCAGCCCTGCCTCGGACACCAGGAAACGCGGCTCCCTTCTGGAGCGGGCTGAGAGCCGGCAGGGACCCTGGGGCCTGGAGGCCCGACCCGGCCTGGTACCGGGGCTGCTCTGGGGGTGCGGGGCCTGGAAGCCCCGTGGGGCCCAGCACCGGGGCTGCTCTGGGGGTGCGGGGCCTGCTGGGCCCGACCAGGCCCGGCACCGGGGCTGCTCCGGAGCTGCGGGGCCAGCTGGGCCCGGCACCCCGGGCGGCGGCTCGCCCCGGCCGGCTGCGGCTGCCCTGGAGCCGTCGGCCCCGCGGGATCCGGGGCCGGGGCTGCTCCCGCGGCCGCTCCCCGCCCTCCCCCGGCCCGGCCCGGCCCGGCCCCACCTGGGCGCTGAGCTGGTTGAGGTTGTGCATGTCGCCGCTCACCGCCTCCGGCACCGGGTCGCGGGTGAAGTTGAGCAGCCCCATGGCGGCCGCCGCGGCTCCGCCCGCCCCGCCCGGCCCCGGCGCCGGCGCCGGCGTCCGCCCCAGCCTGAGCATTGGCGGCCGCACTTTCCGCACCGCCGCCGCCGCCCCGCTGCCCCGGCCCCGCGCCGGCCGAGGGGGGCGGCTGAGGGCGCCCGGGGGGGGCCCCCGCCCTCCATCCCCTGCTGGGCCCGGCCCGGCCCGTGGCGCGCCCCGAGGTGGCCCCTTCGCCCCCGCAGCCCGAGCGCCCGCCACGGCGCCGGGGGAGCCGCCGGTTGGCACCGGGCGGGTGGCCTGCCTGGTTGCCCACCCCAGGGCTGGCAGCGGTGCTGTGCCGCGGGCCCCGAGGCCGCGCAGTCCGCAAGCTGCACCTACGCGGGCAGGGGAGCGTGGCTGGGTTCACCTCCCAGCACACCTTCGCGCGCCATTGCTCGGTCGTACGGAAGGGTTACGTTTGATGGGAAGGTTCGGGACGACCTCTTGCTTTCCTACCCAAAGCTGGTCGGTAGAACCCCAAAATCAGAGCTGCAGTACCCGTATATGTCTGTGTGTTTGTGCCAATAAATGTTCACTCTTCATTGCACCCAGATCTCCATCCTAGAGATGTTTAGCCACGCGTTTAATTTTATGCACTTGGTCACTTCTATGGGAAGTAAGACGTGCGATCGCCGGTACGCGTGGAGCCTGGACTACAGGTGGGCAGGGAGAGAGCCGAGGGTGCCCAGGGTGTGCGGAGGCTTAAACTTCACCCGGGCCGTGGAGGTCTGGCTGACGGCTGAACAGTGTGAGTTGGTTTTCTGTACAAAACCCTAAAATAAATTGTTTAAAAGATAGAGTTTATAGGGTGAATGGGGTTTTTTTTCCCCTGAAAATTCCACTTAGGACCCAAAACTCGGGTGTGATCTTCCCCCTCGTGATGCCACCCCAGCACTGCCCGCTGCTGAGCCTGGCACAGGCTCACGGTGACGGGTGGCCTGGGGCAGAGCAGCTCCCCGGGGACCGAGCGGGTCACCTCCCGCGGCTGGGCTCCGTGGGATGGCCAGGGTTCGGGTAAGGAAGGTGAGCCCACACAGAAAGCGTCTAGATGTCAAAGGGGTCAGGGTTTCACAGGGAGATTTTAACCCGCTTCTCGCCATAACCCACAAGCAGGAGGTCTCCTTGATTCAGAGACGTGCGGGAAGGCAGGTGAGTTTAAGATCGCCTTCTCGCCCGCTGTTAGGCGGTCTTGTTTCTGTTTGTGCTCGGGCGGAAGGCCTTGATCGAGAAATCTGGATGTATTCCTGCTGGGGACAACGGAGCTGATCTGATCGCATGCTTCAGGACTCCCTTGCCTTAAGCTGCTATTTTGCAGCTTTTCAAGAGCAGGAAAATAAGCTCTCCAGCAGTTACTTCACTATCGGTGTGAATGGGTCTGATCAGTTTTATCTGGGCAGGTGTTTGCTGGCTGCCCGGGCGTGTGGACAGCGTATAAAAGCCTCTGTGGAAGGTAAAACTGCGGCAGCCCACAAGGCTTCTGTTTTATTACTGACACTTTCAATGGCAAATGAGAGCGTAGGAAATTTTATAGTGCCTTTCATTGTGAAGATATCCCAGTAGTGGTTTATAAACAAGGACTTAAGCAGCAAAGTAGCACTAATGATGAGGAGTTAAGAGATATTTACTGGTGGTCTGGCTGGAAATAACATTCACGCTTCCTTTTCTTCTCCCTCCACCTCCTGGCCCAGCTGGGAGATTTTCTGTTTCGTATACACAGGGTGGAACCGCGTACCTTGATTGAAGAGGATTGCTGAGGTGAAGAAGTTGCATGTGGGGGTGCTTGCAGGATTTGACCCGAAATATTTCAGACACCTTGAAACAAGGCGCAGATTTTTCACCTTGGAACAATTCATCAGCCTGTTTAAAAGCACAGGATATGCTTGTGTCTAAAAAATAGTTAATTAAAACTCATTCAGGGAGATGTATGGACTGGGTAGCACAGGATGCCAGCACGTGTGAACACAATATTCCTCTCTGGCTTTAAAATATTGCATACAGCCTTATGTAAATTTTCCTAAGTGTAAATTAATAATTGCAGTTAATTATTGCACATTTTCATAACCACCAAAATTCATTCACCTGTACTGTGTGGCTAAAAAACTGAAACAAGGCAAGAGGCAATTTTCCGTCTGGTTTGTACGCCAGGATTAGCCGTGCAGGAGCCGCCTGGGACTGAGCTTCACTTCCCGTGTCTTTCTAGGGCGATGCTTTAGGAACTGGTCAAGGATGGTCTCGGTGCACGCGCGTGTGCTTGTGTGAGCGTGCAGGAGGTACGGCAGGAGGGAGAACCCAACGTCGTTAAACCATTTCCCAGGCAGCAAACCAAATTCTTAGGGAAAGTTGAGTGACAGGATCCAAGAAGAAGAGTTGAAGTTGAGGTACGTGTTCCTAACACCCCTGTCCGAACGATCACCAGGGAATTCGGCAGTCCCACCTCCTGGGGTGCTGGTTTGGCTGCAGCGTGGCATGCGAGTGCCACGAACCCTGGTACGGCACTGGCGGTTCCGCGCTGGCAGGCAGGCTTGGTTCTGCCAGCGCTCATTTTTGAAAAGGATTCACTCAAATAAAAGAGAAGGTTGCAGGGTGATGGTCTGGATCAGTTCCAGGGGTGCCAGGCGGAGGATGGTCCCCAGCGCCCCGGGCAGAGCCCCCGGGGCTGGCCCTGCCAGGCCATTCTCATGCTGATGGGCTCATCAGAGCCGAGGACAAGCTGCGAACAGCAGTTCGGAGGTACAGATATGCAGGCTCGTTCACCACAAATACTGGAGTAAAAGCAGCAGCGAAAAGCCCCGGGACGCGCACGCACAGGGAACTCGGGTATTAAAACCGGTGCGCTCCAAAAGGAGCCAGAGGATCAGCGTGCCCTGCTTCAGATGCATTTTTCAGCTTCGTTTCACCCGTCAAACTTGAAAAGCTTCCTCGGCACTTGGAGAGTGTTACCTGGGGAAGGCTCCTTATCATATATTCCCAAGAGATCAAATCCCGGGGTGTCACCATGCTGTTTGCTGGTGCCACTTTCTATCCAAAGCTCTCAAAGCACTTCACAGTCTCTCCGAGGTCAGCCTTGAGGCACCTTCCTGAAGCCGAGGGGGTATTACCTGCACTTGTGGCCTGAGAAAGGCCTGGAAAAGCTGAGAGCGTGTGAAGGAGACGGGGGTAAAACCCAGACGCCTTTCACCCCGGCTGGTGCTGAGCCCACCCGCGCTCTGTGTGTTCTGCCCATCTGCAGTGTCTGCCTTGGGCTGTGGTGTGGACTCGGGAGCAGATCTCCCTTCCCGGGCTGAGGCACGCTGCAGCTCCTCCCGGCTGGCTGGTGTGATGGAGGTTGCCCAGCTGAAACTTCGGAGGGGCTAGTTCTGTTCCCAGGGGAGGCTGATACAAATGAGATCTTTGAGACCAGGATTTCGGTTTCTCCGGCAGTTTAATGCCCCTTCCTCTCCCCCATCACACTCTGCGCGTTTGCTCCTAAGCAAACATGGCTACAAGAGTAAATTATTGCGAGCATGGCGTGCGAAGGTTGCGGCGGGGCTGGAAGCACCGCTGCTGGGCTCTGGGACTGCCTTGTGACCGCAGGCAAAGCCCTGCCTCAGCCGGGGCTCCCGGGCCCGGGAGCAGGGATGGCAATCCCTTACCCGGGAGGGCAGGAGCGGCTCCGGACCTGGAGTGGAGGGGACCTGCTGGCAGCCGCCCCCCGGGAGCAGCGTTTCTCCCGATAAAAGTATATAAGTGCTTAGGAGGGCGGTTTGGGGAGGCCTCGTCACTTCAGATTAGGCTGTAGCAGGCGTATCCTGTTTTCTAGGAAAAAGAGGATTTTGTGGCCAGCTTTGTGAGAGAGGCATTGAAGATCTTCTTTGTGTGCCTTTGCGTTTGAAGTTTACACGCTGGTAGCTGCAGGCTTTCTATATGTCCTGGTTACACGGATGACACTTATTTTTAACCTTATTTTTATTAGTGGATTGTATCATGTGGTCCTGGCTAGCCCACAGGAAGGGCTAGAAACTTCATGTAGGAGGGATAACACTTCCTATCTCCGTGTAAACAGCAATTCCCCCCAGATGGGAAAAGCCAGCCCAGCTGTAGGGGAGGCTGGAGGCTGCATTCCCACATGTGGCAGCAGGATGAGGCTTTCGCACAGCAGGGACAGACCTTGCTCTCAGCAGCCAGAGCCCTGCCACCGCGCTGCTGGGTAGCACGGCTCTCCCCCGGGCTCGGGAGAGATGCCAGGGGCAGGAGAGCTTCTCCCGGGAGCGGTGGTGAGGAGCGGCTGGTCACTGGGAGCTGCGATGGAGCGGAGCTGGCGGAGAGGTGGGCGGTCAGCGTGGGGCTGGGACGAGGGCTCAGGCCACGGAGCTGCGCGTGGAAGGAGAGGACGCGTCCCATGGGACGTGCCCCGATGGGGTCTTGCCGTGAAGAACGCCAGGCAGTGCAAATGGTTGTTACCGCGGGCTGGGAAAGAGCTGCCGTGGTGCGTGCCGTGCGTACACCGACACAGGAAACCCCAAAGCCTGAACTCAGCAGGAGCGTTGCCACTGGCTTCAGCGAAAGGAAAAGTTCCTCCTGCTCCCTGCCCCACGGTCGCTAGAGGAGCTCGCAACTGTCCGAGGTGATTTAATGGTGCTGGTGCTTCTCCCTACCTGCCAGAAGGCTAAACAAACACGTAGCCTTTACTGGGGCCTGCGAATCTGGGACCCACAGATCCAGCGATGACAAGGTTGCACTGCTGAAGGCTGTAGGTAATGACACGTATTTGCTCAATTGCTTCATTTGTTCAGGACCTCCAGGCACGCTGCTTATGAAACATGGAGCAGGTCCAGACTCAAACACTTGGGTGCAAAGCAAGAGACAGCAGGTGATCGGAGCCAGAGCAGAGCTCCGGGCAGGGAACGGTGCTGGTTTGCCTGGCCAGGGTGGTGGAGGAGAATTTTAGGGAGAGATTTGATGTGGGAGAATAAGGTGGACAGGAGCTGGGCCTGGTGCCGTGACCCGGGGACACTGCAGGGAAGGCAACGGATGAGCAGCCTTCGGTGAGGAGGAGGATTCAGGGTGGGGAGTGCTGAGTTACGCGTGGAAGGGCTGGCATGGTCACCGGGAAGCATTCGCAGTGGAAGGTGGGGATGAGGACTCACTTCTGATGTGAATGGATGCTGCCAGTCCCATCTGACTCTGTTGTGACGGTGACAGAGCGTGGCTCTCTCAGCTGGTCGGTCACCGGCTCCGTGGGTTTGAAACGCTGGCCGCGGGAGGCCAGCCAGGTGTGAAAATGGCTCTTCTTGCTGGAATGAGTTTTTGCAGCAGTGTTGGGCGGTCCAGCTGTGCTGCCGATGGGAGAGCCACTCCGTCACGGGGAGGGACGTGGCTGTGGCACGGTGTGCAGCGGACGTGCAGCCTGTGCCCAGGGGTGGGGAGGGACCCCCCACCTCTCCCCAGCCCCTGCTCCTGCTCATGTAAGCCTGTGCCGGGCCACGCTTCCCGGCTTCTCGCAGCCGCTCCAGTGACGGAGTGGAGGAGCTTTGTCCCAGGGCCGTGTCCCACCGCTTGTCCGTGCTGGAGAGCCTCGGGGCTGACAGGGAGCGGTGGCGGGGTCGCTCTGGTGCCTGCCTGGCAGAGGTGCCAGCGGCAAGCCCTTCTTCAGCAGGGATGGCTGAGAGCCTGGTGCGGGGCACCAGGAATGCCTGGCAGGAGCCTAAATATAAAATCCTCTTTAAAGGTACCTTTGTTCCCCGTGAGATGTCATACAAACTCTCTTGATTGTTAAGAAATAAACTTGCGGCATCTCTCTGTGGTTGTGTGTAGCAGAGACAGAGAAGAGGGTCAGGGTTCGGCTCGTAATCTGCCGCTTTGTTTGGTACCAGGCCTTTTTCACAACCAGTATGCGCAGACGTGCTCTCCTGAATTAAATGATAACTGAGGGGAAGGGAGAGAAAGAGGGCGTTTCAGCCGGGCGGGAGATTGATGGCAGGTCAGCGGGGCCAACAGAGGCAGGAAGGTTTCCGTAGAAAGGGAGAGGAGCCCGTGGATGCTTGGAGCAAGGGCTAATTCCACCCTAACAGTGCCCTAGAAACTCTCGTGAGCACAACCCGCAAAAGCATTTTGCTTTCCCAAATTTGGGAAAACAAACAGGAGTCAGATCGATTTGCTTGGTTTTAATCTACTCGACAGAGTTGCAGATTAGCTTTGGTTTTACGCGGTGTGTGTTTATTTGAACTGTAATCTCCAGTGTTGTTGACGGCTTATCCAGACCAGATTTCTCGGCCCCTTCTCTTGTTCACTTGCGGGGCTTTTTTTGCACGTGCAGCCACATTTTTCATGCTCGTGCTCTGCAGGGCCGGGGGGTGGTCTGGGGGAACCTGCTGCACAGGCCCGCGGGCTGGTCCAGGCACTTTCCGCAGGGTTCAGGTACTTTGGCTAACTCACTCATTTTTCCTCTTGGCCTTGAAAGCTGATTTCTGTCACACCAGGATAATCATATTCCTTCTTCTTACTGTTAGATAGTTTTCTGCTGCATCTAGAAGTAATAGCAAGTGAGCAGAGAAGATTATACCCCACGTGGACTCCGGATGCTTTGTCTTGGGCAGGAGAGGCGCAGACTGGTTCCCCGTCCCCAGCGCAGCCCTCGCAAGGGTCTCGCCTCTGCACGGCCAAGGCAAAGAACAAACAAGCAAACACCGACTGTAGAACCTGCCCGGCTTTGTCCGCGCTGCCCGGGGCACAGCGCTGATGGGGAGCCGGTGGGCAGAGGGGTGGCCCGGCGGGCGGGGGCTCTGCCCGGCCCCGGGGTGCCCCTTCTCCCCCGGGGGGCTCCGCTGCCGCGGGGGCTGAGCTGTGGGGGGGCTCCGAGGGCCGAGCCGCGGGGGGATCCTGAGCCCTGGGGGGACGCCGGGCACCGGGGCGGGGGGGACGCACACCGGGGCGCCGGCGGGCACCGGGGGATGGGGAGCCCCGGGAGGATGCGAGACATCGGGGGGGCTGAGGAGCCCCGGGAGAGGGATGCTGAGCCCCGGGGAGGGGATGCGGGGCACCGGGGGGAGATGCGGGGCACCGGGCGATGCGGAGTGCCGGGCGATGCGGAGCGGTGGGGGGGTGCCGGGCCGCGGGGGTGCGGGGCACTGGGGGAATGCGGGGCTGGGGGGGGATACAGGGGCGCGGGGGTGCGGAGCCGCGGTGGGGGGATGCGGGGCCCCGGGGGATGCGGGGCCCCGGGGGTCGCAGGCCCGGGGGCGCGGGGGGCCGGGCGGGTGCGGACCCCGCGCTCCCCTCCCCTCCCCCGCCGTGCGGCGCGGCGGGCGTGGGGCGGCGGCGGGGGAGGAGGAGGAGGGGCTGCCCAGCACGGGCAGGGTTAAAGCGCCATGTAACCGGAGCGCGGGGCTGTCGGGGGCCGGCCGGGGCGCGGGCGGCGGCGAGCGGCGGCGCGGCCCCGCTGGACGGCGCGTCCCGCCGCGGCGCAGGTGAGCGCGGGGCCGGGGCCCGGGCACCGGGGGCACCGGGGGGACCGGGGGGGCCGCGGCCGCCCGGGCCGGAGCCGCGGCGCATCCTCGTGGGCGGCTTTGTTGTGCGCGGCGGCGGCGGGGGACAATGGGGCGGGCGGGGGCGCGGCACCGGGCGCACCGGAGCGCGGCGGCGGCGGCTGCCGCGGGAGCGCCCCGGCCCCGGCCGATCGGGCGGCCCCGCGCCCGGTTCGCGGGGACTCGCGGCGCTCCGCCCCGGGGGCTCGGGGCAGCGGGCGGAGGGGGCGGCGGGCCCCGCCGCCACTTGTTGCCGGCGCTCGGCCCCCCCCGGGCGGGTTGGGAGGGGGCTCGCTGCGCCCGCAGCCCCGGGCAGGGCTCCCGCCCGGCCCCGCCGGTCCCGCCCGCCCCTCCGGCTCCCGTCGCAACTTTCGGAGTTTCCCGCGGAGGCGCCGCGGCCGCGTCTCCCGGGGGCGCGTCCCGGGGCTGTCACGGCGGGGAGGGGCCGGGGGCTGGGGACCCCCCGCGCCCCGGCCATGCCGGGACGGGCAGGGGAGGCGGGGCAGGGGCAGAGCCCGGGGCGGCGGCGGGAGCACGGCGAGCCCTCCGAGCCTCGGGTTCCCGTCGGTGAAGCGGCGAGTGATGGCTGCGGGGCGGGGAGGGTTTGGGGAGGGTTTGGGGAGGGCTGGGGTCACCCTGCCCGTGGCTCGGCGGGCCCCGGGCAGCGCCGCCCCCAGGCAGGGGGGCACGGGGAGGGCTTCCGGGAGCCCGGGATGCGGCGGCAGCGCTGCCGGGGTGAACACCTTTGTTTTCGGTTCCTGGGGCAGGGATCTGTCAGTGCATCTCGCTTCTTCTCTGTCCGCAGGAAAGCAGCTCCCGGCCGGCGCCTCGGGCGCGAAGTGTCCCCGGGGCTGGGGCCGGAGGGGAGGGGGCGGCCGGAGCCGGGGCGCGCTCCGCTGCCGGGCACCGGCCCAGGCGGCAGGTACCGGCCCGGGGGGGAGCTCTGCCGGCATCCTCCTCCTCCCGAGCCCGGGGAGAAGCTCCGGTGGAGGGAGAGGCAGGGGAGGGAGAGCATCGGAGAAAGAGGAATGAACTCCGGAGTGGCCCCAACGCGGGGCACAGGTCCCGGGAACGCGGGAGTGGGGAGCGGCGGGCGGACGCCCGGGGCGAGCGCTGGTCCTGGGGCTCTCGCTGACGCTGCACCGACCTCCCTGGGAAGGGGGGGCCGGAGAAGGAGCGAGGGGGGCTGAAAGGTGCTGCCCCTGCAGCAGGACTTGCCTTTTCCGCCTCCGTCTCCAGTTCCCTGATTTCTAACGAAATGAGGGGCGATGAGCCAGGGCGACCCAGCCCCCGGGCGCGGGGAGGGCTGGAGGAGGCTTGAGCCCCGGCTGCGCGGGGCCAGGCGAGGGGAGATGGGGACAGCGAGGTGTCATTGTCATCGCTTTCTGTCCTCTCCTGCAGGGGAACGATGAAGCAGTAGCCGCTCCGGAGGGAGGACCTGCCGCCGCCGAGCGAGACCCGGCACCGCGACGGCGGAGCCCCCGCGGCCCCCAGCCCTGCCCGCAGGCAGCGCCGGCTCCGCGCCGGGCACGTCCCGGGGGGGGGGCTCGGGAGAGCCGGCGTGGCTCCCCTCGGCGGGACGTGAGCGAGATGAGCATGGTAAAGAGCCTAGAGCGGCTGGAGCAGCGGCTGGCTGTGATGGTGGCTGCCCAGGAGACTTCTCAGGCCTGGTCTTCACTGGGAGAGGAGGGGCCGGTTTGTTTTTTGTTTCTCTTCTTTCAACCGAGCTTTGCTGAGAGGCAGCGGGCGACGCGCCGGAGCCCGGGGGTGGCCGCCCAGGGCCCGGCGGGGAGCGGAGCGGGGCCGGGGCAGGAGAGGAAACGGGGGGAAAATGGAGGGAAGTGCCGGAGCGCGGGAGCGCGGCGAGAGCCGGAGAGGGGCCAGGCACAGGAAACGGGCAGGGGAGGGGAGAGCCTGCCCGTCTTAACGAGCGTATCTGCCCAAATGGGCTCCCTTTCTTACTAAACTGCCAACCCAGCAACTCTTTTCTTCCCGGGATTAGAGGGAAATGTGCGGTTTGGGGGAGAGTTAAAGGCCATTCGTGTGCGCGATAGCCCAGAGCCCTTGGCAGGAGCCAGGCTGGAGGGAGCGAGCCCCGGCCATTGGGGTCCTTTATGTCTTTTTGTTATTCAAACAGGGCTTGGGTGATGGCTGCCATCCCGGCCATCATGTAAAACGCTTCCCTCCAGCCTTTTGATATGCATGCCCCTGTCTGGAGGCAAAGTCCGGCCGTCTGCCCTGCAATCTCTCCACCTACTGGGGAAACGCACCTGATAAGGGCCGCTCTGTTTTCTCAAGAAGGAAAACTGAAACCGGGCGAGCCAGGCTGGGGGAGCAGCTAGCCCTGGCCCGGGGGCAGCGGGCTCCGGAGGCCCGGCCCGGCCCGGCCAGGACGCCTGGCAGGTGAGCGCAGCCGCTCTGCCCGCTCAGGCCAGCCGGCGAGCTGGGCCGGGAGTCGCTCGAAGCAGTTAATATTGTGGCATGGTCTTTAACCAGTTTGGCAAACCTTAAAGAAGCTGGTATTGCAAAACTAGGGCGGGATCCGGAGTCAGCGGGTGGGGTATCGCTGCAGGGCACGTCCTGGTCACCAGGCAGTGGCGGGGCTGCGCCAGTCTCTTGGGGAGCTTTGAGCATCGGAGCCGGGATTCTGCGTTATTTTATTCTTCGTGGGTTCTCGTACGAAGCGTATGGCTGTAGTGCGTGCCTGTATGTTTGCAGTGCATTGAGCAACGCAGACGCTGCGGTGCTGTTTCTCTCCTCCTCCCGTGAGACAGAACATGTGAGGGGAGTGCTCTGTTTCTTATTATTTTTGTAATGCCCTGTGTGCACATGTTGGTGTGCGTTTCTGCGAGGGGAGGCGAGGACAAAGGGCTGAGCCTTCCTCCCGAGCAGGAGGCGGTGAGGCTTGCGAGGACGGTGGCTCCTGCGGGAGATCCTCGGCAGTTGATGGGGCGGGGGGCCGGGCGGCCCTCTTCGGCAGGCAGGACGGTTTTGAGCGTGCGGCTTCATTGCTTGGTGCAAAAGGCAGCAGCCGTAGGAGGAGGGATGGGGTCTGCAGTCCCGCTGCCTCGGTGTAGGTTTTTGGGAAAGCGAGAGTTTAACTGGCTTTGCAGTTTGGGTCGTGGTGTGATGTTCCCTTTCCTGCTTGCGTATCAGAGGATGGCGACGGGATGTCCTTGAGTGATCTCAGGTGGTGCAGCTGGAGAAGTGCACGGAGCAAGCAGTACGTATGCTCCTGCGTATGCACTGCCTGCTCCTGCACGTACGCTGCAGGCCCTGCCTGCGCCCCGTGACCCGAAATGCCCGTGCGTACGCCAGTGCCTGCGGCCGGGTCGTGCGGACTGGCAGAGCCCGGGTGTGGGGGTCTCCAGCTCTGCCAGGGAGCAGTTGCTTCCAAAGTGAACTCTTTTTTCCCACTTTATAATTGGACCAAAGATGACGTCGGAGTTCCCTGAGCACTCGGCAAAGCTGAGCTTGGCACATCGGGTGCTCAGTCCCGGCTGCACGTCCCGCAGAGCAGCTGCCAGCGCTGCCCTTCCCGTGGGGCGAGATGAGAGACCCGGCTGCTGTGTCCCCTCTCCAGCGCGGGGCTGGCAGGGCTGGCAGGGGCACGCTCGCCCCATCGCCTGCCGCGGGCTGGCCCTGCCGGGCGCTGGGCAGCCCCCAGGGCTGAGAAAGGAAAAGCCATTTTGAGGTGCAGGTTTGAACCTCCTGGGCTCAGGCTCCCGTCTGAGGCTCCCAAACAGGCTCCTGACAAAGGACCGAATGCAAACGTCCTCTGAAGGTCCCGGCAGGGCTTTGAGGGTGCAGATGTTTCGCAGGGCTGGGAGGTGGCCATGGCTGCTCCGGTCCTCCCTGGATCTTAACAGCCTCACGCTGCCCCTTCTCCCTGTCCCCAGCCTCTCCTCTGGGCCACCCTCATGCTAAGAGAGCAGCGTATCCTCTCACACCTCGCTGTATGGATTCCCGAGTGAGATTCCCTATTTTTTGCGAGATTAACTATTTTTTTGTGAAATTTGCTGGTTTTTGCGGCAGGATCACCGCTGGCTATGATGGCTGCTGTTCTGCGGCATCGCAGGCTGGGGAGGGGGAACAGACCCTGGAGGAGCTGACCCGGCTGCGCTGCGCCGGGATGCGTTGCTGCATCCGAGAGCATCCGGGGCCGGCGTGCGCGGGGCCGGCGTGCGGGATCGGCCGCCCGGCCAGGGGCAGCCCAGCGAGTCTGGGCAGCTCCCAGGAATTGTTCGCCGGGTCTGGGAGCAGATGTGCTGCAGCAGTGGGATTTCTGCACGCAGCTGTAGGGGTTTACGCAGCTTTAGACTCCCTCTGGTGCCGTTCCTCTCCTTCTCATCCCTTTGTTGAGGAGATGCGTCTGTGGGGGGAGGCCGGACGCGCACCCGGGGCTCTGCCTGCGGAGGTGGGTGCCCGACACCTGTTTTTCTTTGTGTTTGGATGTTACCAGGGTTTTAACGCTGCCCTCGGCATCCGAAACATCAAACCCCAACTGGTCTTTGTTTGTCAGAGGTGCTGACAGATGATCTCCAAGCAGAAATCTCAATTGTTAGGGAAGCAGTTGGAGGCGATGTTGAGCGAGAGTGCCGGGGAGGGGGCGGCCGGGCTGGAGCCCGGGGTGGGGTCTCTTTGGGGCTGGGGGGGACAGGACTGCTTTTGCTTCCTAACAGGGCCTTAGGTGGGTGAAGCCCTGCTTGCTCCTTAGCTCGTTGAGCTGAGTTACGTGCTCCTGAAATGACTGCTGGCGAAGGGGCAAGTTGCAGCACAGATCCGTGGCCCGGCAATGAGGCAGCTTCGTTAGCGTCGTCCCGGGCACCTCTGGGAGAGCCTGGGAGCTTCCACTTCCAGAAACAGGATCCAGGGAGGGCACCCGAGGGGAGGCAGAGGCATCTGGGCACAGGCGAGGCGTGCCTCCCCTCTCCCGGGGGGACGCCTGGCCGGGCTTTATCTGCGCAGCAGCAGCTCCCGGGGCGGGGGGCCGCCGGCACTCGCTTCCCCTGGCCCCCGGGGCAGGGGGTGGCGGTGCCTGAGCGCTGCCGGCGCAGACCCCTGCCCTGCCCCTTCGCCCCGGGGCGGGGGAGCCGAGGCCGGGGGGCGGGAGGAGTTTTCTCCCTTTGGGGGAGTTTAGCTCGCTGCAGGCGCCGGGACTTTGCCCCCCATGGCGAGCTGTTTGCCGTGTCCCACTGCTGCTGTAACGGCCCCCCCGCTGCTGGGTGTGCTGGGTTTGCTGGGCAGCCGGAGCACAGTGAGGCTGGTGCCCGGGGGGTGGGGTGTCCCCTGGTTCCCGCAGGGTGACCAGGGGACGTGCAGCTCCCCTCTGGACAGGGTCTGGAGCCGTGGCCGGGACCACTCCGGCAGAGCCAGCCTGGGCATACCGGGGCAGATGGGCCGGGCCGGGCCAGCGCAGCCCTGGAGAAAAGCCCCGGTGCTTCCCTAAGGACAAGGGGTTGCATCTGGGGCCTCCGTTCGCTGGAGCTGGTGGATCTTCAGGGCCACCGCGTTTGTGGGGAGGTTTTGTCCAGGTGCCCGTTAGCTCCCGGTGCCACTCCGGATGCATCTCCAGTCAGACCCCTCTGCTAGGGGCAGGGGAAGTTGTGGCTGGCGTGAAGAGCTCACGCCGTCCGCTTTGCCTTCCCTGGGGCTTTCTGCACGGCTAAATTCCCTTTCCACTCTGGCTTCTACAGGCGACCATGAAAAAGGACAAGAGTCACGGCCGGGATGAGGCGGACTGCAGGGCAGAGCTGATCCTCATCAACGGGGACTGCACCGATCCTGCTAACGACACACCCGCCCTTGTTCTGGAGGCGAATGGGAAGCCCAGCGCTCCAGGTGAGTCTCGCCACGCCATGCCCGGGCTGCACCATGCCCCGGATGCGCAGGGATGCACGGGCCCAGGGATCTCCCAGCCGCCGTCCCGAGGGCTTGCCAGGGGCTGCAGCATCGTGGCCGTGGCCGGGCTCCCTCCGTGACTCCGCTGGGTTTCTGCTTTCCGGCGGCAAGCCCGGGCCATGGCGACAGAAGCGGTTGTGGAAACGGGTGCCAGGCTGGGATGCTGGCTCTGCCCCTTGCTGGTTTAACCCCCCGGGAGCGAGGGAGGCGGGGAGCTCCCACCCGCCTGAGGAGTGCTGCCGGCCCGAGGGGCTGCGTCGCAGCTCCTGGGATGCTCCGGTCGTGGTCCCCAAATCCCACCTCTTGGGTTCACGAGGTCCTGCTTTAAATGACCTGGTGACAAGCCCTGAATAGCAGGCATATGGTTTCCTTGTGCCTCTGAGCTTTCAGGAACAAAAAAGTACGTAAGAAGGTCCCCACGCTTGCTGTTAGGGTCCCTCCCAGTTTTGGGGGCAGGTGGGTGATCTGGGACTGCCGGTATCAGCAGTACCATGGTGGGGAGCCTCGGGGACGCCGCTTGTCTTCTGCTCTCGGCCACATTTCTCCAAGATGAGGTTTCGGTCTCTTCAAATCACGCCTTGCTGCTCGGAGCAGTCACGGGCGGAGGCATGCGGGGGCATGGCCAGGACTGCTCGCGGAGCCTGAGGCTGCTCTGCCTTGTCCCTGCGCAGATGCCGGGGGTCTGGGGCTGCCGTCCCTGAAGAACAACAAGAGGGTGAGCAAGGGAGACCTCTCCAAGGAGGACCTGTCCTGGCCGCTTGCTCTCGCGGGGGCTCAGGAGGTGAGTGCTCACCAAGGCTGCTCTGAGACTGTGCTGCCCGGGGGCCCTGTGGGTGTCTGCGGGGGGCAGCGGGTGCCCGGGACCCTCGCCTATTCCCCTCCGGGGCGGCTCTCGTGCTCGGTGCCGGGGGAACAGTCCAATGGCAGATGCAATATTCATTTACAAGCGTGATATTTGTTTTCATTTTAAAATTCCTGATTTACATTATGTCAGCAGCAGCAGGAGGGTGTGGTGTGTGATGCAGCGATGCCAACTATGTGTTGCAGCAGTCTAATAATTATTATGCTAATATTTTCTTTAAAAAGTCCTGGCCGTATTGATGGACCGGAGCATCTCGTGTCTCGCACTCTCACGGTGGCCTGCTTTTAGCTGCTTTGGGGCTGGATCCCAGTTTTGCCCTCCCTCCTTTTGTTGACTAGGTTGACAAACCTCCAGGGTCTGGAACCATTTTTGCCTGCTGGCTTTATTGTGACTTTGAAATAAAACCCCAAGGTTGGAGATCTGCCTGTGACGAGGCAGCTTACAAAAGAAGGAGCCATAAATCCAACTGGGGTGAAAATTTTGCTTTCCCACTACGTCGGGTTCGGGGGCTCTTCACTTGCAAAATCTCATTTCATTTTGAAACTCTGTTATGCCGGATGCAGGAAACATGCCTGGGTTAGACTGTTTGTAAACTGCGGCTGCAGAAACCGCGGGGGAAAGGCTGCCCTGGGTGCCTCTGCAGGGCCGGGCTGTGGGAGGGAGCGCACCCACGCCTGTGTGAGAGCACCCACGCCTGTGTGAGCAGGGTGCTGTGCCCGGGACGGGTGCTCTGCCGGGGTCCGTGGCTCTCCCGGCAGCCGGTCCTCCCGGCTGCTGGCTCCCGCTGCTCTCGGTCGCGCCGCTGTGGCTGTAGCTGCGAGGAGGGAGGGTACAGGAGGGTATAGTGGAGGATGCACATGACGGCTGGAAGCAAAAGTTGATGTAAGCAGCTGCTGGTGGGCCGCAGCCCCAGGGCAGGGTGCTGGGGGCTGCAGCGATGGGCGCTCCTGAGCACGGCTGCGCAGCCCAGCAGAGATGCTGTGAGGTGCACGGGCGCACCAAGGGCTCAGCCCGAGGTGCCTCCCGCAGCTCTCTGTGCTCCTCTTGCCTTCCCCGTGCCCCCGTCCCCAGGGCTCCGGTGCCGCTGGTGCCCAGCCCCGAGGAGCGCGAGCTGTCCCCGTCCCCGCGTGCGGCTGGCGTGGGGAAGGTGTCCGTGTTCTGGAGACCTCTCTGTTCTGCTTGCAGGTGCGGCCCCGGGGCAGCGCCGGTTGGGAGAGCAGCCTCAGGCAGAAGCCCCCCGTCCGCCTCATCTTCCAGGCAGGGCAGACCCGGCACGAGATGAAGATCAAGGAAACGAACAGCATGGAGACTCTCAGGGACCTGCCAACTCCCCTGCGGGTGAGGGTCTGCGCGGGGCCAGGGCTTCCCTGGGGCTCCCCCGGGGCTCCGGAGACCTGCACTTCTGCTGTGCCCTGGCCAAGTGGCTTCAGACGGGTTGCAGCCGCTCCGTGCCTCAGTTTCCCCTGTGAAGTGGGGGTGTGTGTGCCGTTGCTTGCCCCTGCTATGAACTGGGTGCTTTGAACACGCTGGGATGAACTGGGGAGAGGAAAAGGGAAGAGAGCAAGTGGTGCACCGTTTTCTATGTGTCTTGCGAGTAAAAGCAGAGCAGTTCTCCCTCAGACGCCCCAGTCCTGGGCCCTCCCCTCCCTTCCTGGCTGCGGCGGTGCCCCCGATCCCCGGCTCCCCCTCTCCGATCCCTGGCTGAGGGGCTGGGGGTGACGTGGGGCAGGTCTCTGCTCTCCCCTGCCCCTCTCGCTGCCTTCCTGCTGCACTCACGCTCTGCTCCCTCTGCCGCACAGAGCTCCAAGCGGCGCCCGGCCGCATCCATCCCCATGACCACCATCGACCTGACGGAGGAGGACTCCCGGGACTCGTCCCGGAGCAGCAGCACGCTCTCCGGCAGCAGCTCCCAGGAGGGCCAGAACGGCTCCGCTGAGCTGGGGGCCGAGGAGCCGGAGAGCAGAGACATGGGGATGGCGCTGGAGTACCAGGTACGGAGGGGCCAAACTCTGCTCCTGCACTGAGATCCTGCGCCGGGGATGGTGCAGGGCGAGGACGAACCTTCCTGGCTTGTCCCAAGCCTGCAGGCGAGGGGACCCTCTGGAAACCTCACCGCTGCTTCTCCTGCCTCCTCTTCCCTGCCTGCCCTTCCCTGTGCGTCCAGGGTGCGATGGCGCTGGGCTGTCCCCATCCATCGGGCAGCGGCAGGGCAGCGGGGTCGGTGCTGCTCCGGGGGCACCCTGCTGCAGACGGGCAGCGTGCGGGGACCGGCCCCACCGAGCCCCTGCCCGCGCCGCGCGTGGGGCTGCGAAGCCTCCAAGGGCCCCCGGGAGACGCGTGCGCAGCACACGCCGGGCGGGCAGCCGTGCCCTGCCCTGCCCCGCCGAGACAGGCAGTTGCGTGTGCAGAAAATGTTTCTGTCGGGGGATGCTGGAGAGGAACGAAGCTGCTGGAGCTGCAGAGGAGCGTGATTCAGTGCCTGCGGGCGTCAGGGCAGGGCCCGAGACTTGCAGGAATTGGGCAATTGCATCTTGCTGCATAATTAGGTGCCTAATTGCAGAACAAAGCTGGGCAGGAGGGCTCTGCAGGCGGAGGTGACTCTGCTCCTGCGCGAGGTGCCTCCCCGGGCACAGCACCGTGCCGGCCTGACCCCCGTCAGGCTGCCTGTTGGAGGCCCTTGGCATGGTCACGCCAAAATTCCCAGCTCTTCTTTTTCTTCTCTCTGTTTTTCCTCTGCCCAGTTTCCTGCTCTCCCCTGTGGGAACAAGCGGAGGGTGGGTGCCCTCTCCCTGGGGTGCAGTGAGCCGAGCCGAGCTGTGAGCCCCGTGAAGGGGGCTTCCCTGGGCCAAAGAGCAACCTCGTCCGCTCGGGGAGCGCAGGGAGCAACCTCGGTGCAAAGTCCTCCCTGCGGCGGGCGGGACAGGTAGCATCCCCTGCCACGCTTCCCGCGTCCCTCAGCCTGGGCCGTGCCTCGTGGCTCAGCAGCAGCATGCAGTGAGCCAAATTCTCCCAGACGAACCTGGCTGCAGTGGAAGAGGGGATCAGGAGAGTCCGTCTGCGCTCCCCGGAGCTGTTGCCCGCCTGCCCTGCCCGTTCCCATCACCGGGGCTGCTGCCGGCCCTTCTGTGACGGCCGGAGCTTCCTAGCTGCTGGTTTGTGTGAGGGCAGGAAAAGGCTTCCCGGTGTTTGCAGAGACCCCGGGAGGGCAGGCAGGAGTGGGCACGCACGGGGTGCTGGTGCCAGGAGGGCTGTGCAGGACGGAGCACGCACTGCGCTGCGCGTGCCAGGCGCCGGGCTCGGCGTGGGGCTGGCAACGTGCAGACCTTCCCGTCGAGCTCCTGCGTGGTGCAGGGCTGGGAGCCAGCGCTGCCAGGGATGGGCTCTGCCCTTTTTATGAGGGAGGGGGGTGCAGCTCATGTAGATCATTACACAGAGGTCCACGCGTGTGACTTCGCTCCAGTGAGTTTCACGCGTGGCGGAGCAGCTCTGCAGGGTGCGCCGTGGCCGTTCCCCACGCTCCAGGGCTCTCCTGCACGGCTGCTCAGATAAAATGGGGAGTTTGTGCTTTTGGCTGATCTACGTTGTCCTCTTTTGCTTTCAGGATGGGAAGGAATTTGGAATTGGGGAGCTCGTTTGGGGAAAGATCAAAGGTTTCTCCTGGTGGCCTGCGATCGTCGTCTCCTACAGAGCCACGGCCAAGCGCCAGGCTGTCTCAGGCATGCGGTGGGTGCAGTGGTTCGGAGACGGGAAGTTCTCTGAGGTAAGCCTGCTGCCTTGCCTGCCCCTGCCTGCGCCCGGCTTCGCCCAGGCTGAAGTCCCCTCCCCTGCACATTTCTGCCGTCTGTCCCATTCCTGGGGCTGCCTCTGGGGTGTGCGTGCGCCCAGCTGCCGCCTCCCCGGGCAGGGACCCCGGGGCGTAGCGTGGTCGGGCTCTGGCGTGCTCTGGTGGCTCTGGTGTCTGTAACTAATGACGGGCCACCGCGGGTTGGTGGCAGGGTCCAGCAACGGGGATGTCTGCCCGGCCCCTTCGCAGGGTTCTGTCCAAGCCCCGGTCTCTAGGGCTGCCCCTGTCGCTCCCTGCGGGGTGAGGGATGCCCTCCCGGAGCCCCGTCGCCCCTCGGCCGTCCCGCACCTCCCCGGGGCTGCAGGCAGGAGGGAGGGAAGAGCTGTGCTGGGTGCCCGTGCCACGCCGGCTGTGCTGGCAGAGGTGCGGTGCCAGCAGAGGGTGCAAAACACCCATCCGAGTCGCTAAGTGCGATGCCGCTGCCTCTGCTCTCCTCCCTCTGCTGCTTGTCACCCTCTGCAAAGCCGACGCTGGGCTTCCTCACGTGCCCAGCACAGTCCAGACAAAGCCCCGGCAGCGCGGCACGGCCACGGCCCAGCGCCCTCGGCCGCGGTGTGAGAGCCGTGCTGGGAACCGCTGGGCTGCAGGGCCGGGTCTGCGGCACGGGGGGCACGGTGCCGTGGGGGACACGGCTGAAGCGAGGCGTGCCTGTGCCCGCTGGTAAGCTTTGTCGCTCTCCCCCAGGTTTCTGCAGACAAGCTGGTGGGACTGATGGCCTTCAGGCAGCATTTCAATTCTTCCACGTTTAATAAGCTGGTCTCCTACCGACGAGCCATATACCATGCCCTGGAGGTAACCGCGGAGTAGGGCTGGGGTTGGATGGATGAGGTGCCAAGTGAAGCGGCCGGGCTCTGCGGGGGGCAGTGGGATGCAGGGAGAGACGGGCTGTGCTCGGGGTGGCTGACGCAGCTGAGCCAGCGAAGGAAACGCTTTGCTGGGGCAGGAAGAGATGCCCCAGCCAGGAAGCTGGGCGTCTGCTCAGCCCCGGCGCCTGCGGAGCTCGGGCAGTGTGTGGGGAGGTGGTTGGGGTTGGGGCTTCCCGGCTCTGCCCCTGTACGTTGCTCTGCTTTGCATCTGGGGGTGGTTCTGGATGATGCCTGCGAATCGCCTTGAGAGCGATCAGTGACGGAGCTCCTGCCACAGTCCAGAATTAATCATTTCCCCCATCTGCTGGGGCGATGCGGACAGATGTCTGTAGGAAAACCCTCCTTTCTCTGCTGGGACTATTTCCAAGTGCAGCCGTGGGGCCAAACTCGGCTTATCCGGGGGGATTCAGGAGGAACCGCTGCTGCTCCAGAAGCCCCTGGGGCCGGGCTCCCTCGGGGCTCTGATGCGCAGCAGCGTCGCGGTTGCAAGGCAGCGGCACGCTGGCAGGAGGTGTCCTGGGCTGGTGCCGGATGCCCTTTGCAGTCGGGGCTGGCACTGAGGCCCCCGTGGGTCTGATCCCCGTCCAGGGGATGCATCACGCTCCGGGTTACGGTGCTGCAAACCCGCAGGCACCTCTTCTGCCTCTTCTTTGCTTCCCGTTGCTTGCCAGGGAGCAGAGTCTGGGTGAGAGCTGGGGCTGGGCTGTCGCTGCTCCCGGCTAGGTTGGGGCTGGCGGAGGACAGACCTGCTCCTTGCAGGGAGGGGAGGCACAGGAGCCGGCCGAGGGCACGCCCGGCGCGGGAATCCGGCAGCTGCCGCTGTGCCGGGGACGCCGAGCCCTGCGCGCGTGTGTGCGTGGTGGGGGCCTGGGACCACGGCACCGGCAGGCACATGGGCCGTGCACGCTGCAGCCAGGCGTCTCCCTGGCTGGGGACCAGCGCCGGTCACCCTGGCCCACGCCGTCCCTCCTCTCGGCAGGTTGCCCGGAGCCGGTCGGGGAAGACGTTTGCAGCCACCCCCGGGGAGTCCCTGGAGGAGCAGCTGAAGCCCATGATCGACTGGGCGCTCACCGGCTTCAAACCCTTGGGCCTCAAGGGGCTGCGACCGCCCAAAGCCTCAGGTGGGGTGGTGGCACGAGCTGGGCACGGGGCTGGTGTGGGCAGCAGCCGCCGTGCCGCCGGCGTTGGCCCTGGCTGAGCCTGCTCGCCCTCTGCCGCGGCCGTGCTGGCCCAGTCCCAAGGTGGCCCTGGGGCTCCTCGCTCCTCACTGGGGTCCCCCACCGCAGCATTGCAAACAGCCGGAGTAAAGCACCCTCGAGGCCATTGCTCCTGGAAGTCAGCGGCCCGGCTGAGCCTCGAGCCGTGCGTGGGGAGCCCGGGTGGTCAGGAAGGGCTCTGCTTTTGGCTGGGGGGGGGGGCCTGGCAGGGCTCGGCAGGAGATGTCCCCCAGCGCCCTGGGGAGCTCCTGGGGCCGGAGGCTCGTCCCCAGGGAGCCGCCTTTCCCTTGCAGAGAACGGGGCCCTGAGGAACGGGACGGAGGAGGTGCTGTCCCTCGAGCAGTGTCCCCCCACCAAGAGGCTGAAGACCAACCCCTGCAACAACAGCAAGGAGCAGCGAGTGGAAGAGGACCAGACCCGAGGTAAGCGGCAGGGAGAGCTGGGGAGCGGCACGGCCTGGGCTGCGCATCCTGAAAAGCACCGGGAAACCTCTTTGGGAAAGGGCTCGGTTCTTCCCGGGGGCCACGAGCTTGGTTTCCAAAGGCAAAAGCTTTTGTGGTCTCGTGTTGCTCGCGTGTGCCTTACAAGACACCAGCAAACCCAGCTGCAAGACGTGGTGCCACAAGCTGGGCTCCACTAATTGCTCAGCTTGGAAATCATCTGTGTGTTGCTACTTTGAGCTCCAGCAGTGAAAGGACCTGGGTTTTGAACCAGAATTTCTAACGTGCCTATGGCTTGCCTTCTCTGTGCAACGCTCAGCAAAACTGTAGCAGTTTTAATGCGAGAAATAAGGCGTCTGTAAGTAGAGTGCATTTAAAGTTTGTTACATAAGTAATGATAAATCTCTCTTTTTTCTTTTTTAATTTTATAAAGAGCAAATGGTTTCCGAAGTTACGAACAACAGTGGGAGTCTCGAAGGTAATCGATTGCCGTATCTCTCTGGGGAAAAGATGTGGGGCTGATGCAGCACGAGGCGAAGATCGTGGGTCCCTTTTTAACTGCACCGTGTAGAGAGGGGGAAAGCGCTGTGCCTGCAGGTTGCTGGGCCCCCCTTTGTGTTGAGGGGGGCAGACTGCTGTGCAGGTCCTCCCCTCGGGGCCTGTCCCGGGGAGCCACGGCTGCGTCTGGACCCGCACCGGTTCGGGCGAGAGGCTCCAGCCTCCGCAGCCGGCGGTGGGGCGGAGGCGCGGGGTCTGCTCTCCTGCACGGGGCTCCCTGCCGCGGGGTGAGCGGAGCTCTCTCTGTCACGCAGACAGCTGTTTGTCCTGCGGGAGGAGGAACCCGGCCACCTTCCACCCGCTGTTCGAGGGGGGCCTCTGCCAGACATGCAGGGTAAGTGCTGCCGTGCCGGGGCTGAGCGGGAGGCTGGGGCCGAAGGATGGGGTGCAGAGTCCAGCCCCGCTGCAGCCAGCGCTGTTGGGACAGGAGGGGTGACTGTGCCAGATCCTGGCCGTGCCGTATGCACCGTGGGGCTGTCCCTCGGCGTGTTCTCTCTGCTTGAAGCACCGAGGATGTGCATCTCTGAGCTCTCACCGTGCACCAGGGACGGAGCGAAGCTGCGTTCTCTGTTCACGCGCTCAGCACGGATCCTGATCCTCTGTCCTTCTCTCCTCCCGCCTGTCCTTTTGCTAGGATAGATTCCTGGAGCTCTTCTACATGTACGATGAAGACGGCTACCAGTCCTACTGCACCGTCTGCTGCGAAGGCAAGGAGCTGCTGCTCTGCAGCAACGCCAGCTGCTGCAGGTGGGTCCCGCGCGTCCCCGTCTCTGCTCCTTGGGCTCAGCTCCCAGCATCGGTCCTGGGGAGCTGCTGGGGAGCCGCAGGGAAGCAGGGTCACTGTGCTGGTGCCCAGCTGGCTGCCACACAGCACATCCCAGCACGGCCGACCCGTCCCTGCTGAGCCACTCGGCAGCTGAGTAAGCCCCGGGAGGATGACGGGAGCTTTACCCATGCCTGGGTCACCGGCTTGTGTTAGCAGCCCTAAAAACCGGGCTACTGCCTGGAAAAACCTCCTGCAAAACAGGGTGGGGGCTCCGGCGCATGGCAGGGGAGACTCCAGGAGAGGCTGGGGTAACCCAGAGGGGTTTCTGGAAGTGACGGGCACGAGCTGTTGTGGTTTGGGCAGGTGCTTCTGTGTGGAGTGTCTGGAGGTGCTGGTGGGGCGAGGGACGTCGGCCAAGGCAAAAGAGCAGGAGCCCTGGAACTGCTACATGTGCCAGCCCCAGAGGAGCTACGGGGTGCTGCAGCGCCGGCAGGACTGGAACACCCGCCTGCAGGACTTCTTCACCAGCGACAAGGGACAGGAATATGTAAGGGCTGCGGGCTGGCGAGCCCAGCGCACTGGGCTTTGGAGGAGAGGGCCGCAGAGGGCAGGGCGAACAGCTCCAAATTCCTCAGTCCTCTGCCTTGGTCTCGCTCATCCACCCTCTCCGAGGATGCTGGGCTCTTGGCCCCGCAGATGCTCCCCTGAGGGTGGAGGCGATGCCTGTAGAGCCAAGGTTTGGCCTCATAGAGCATTGCAGCACTGCCCGGAGCTGGGGCTTCATTGCTGTCCTTTCATTGCAGGCTGCACCCAAAATCTACCCAACGGTCCCACCAGCGAAGAGGAAACCTATTCGAGTGCTCTCTTTATTTGATGGCATAGCAACAGGTGAGGCACTGGAAGAGCACCGTCCTGGCGGCTCGCAGCACTGGGTGTCAGGGATGAAGAGTTTCATAGCCTCAACCCTGTCTCTGAAAGCTTGGTGGGGAGAAGGGGGTGAGGGGCAGGGGGATCCCCATCAGAAAGGGGTGAGGGCAGGGGGATCCTCATCAGAAAGGGGTGAGGGCAGGGGCTCCCCTTCCTGCTGGACAGGAGGGAGGGATGGAGGGATGGAGGAGGGCATGGGAATTTTGCTCACAGAGGTTCCTGCTGCGCCGAGTGCCGTCTCGGGTGGCTGGTTTCACTGAGAAGCAAGAGCTGTGGGAGTGCTGGTAACCTGGCCTCTGGTGAAGAAGTGCCTGAGGGCAACTGGTTTGACTCAGTTCACTCAACTCTGGAGTTCTGCTTTCTGGGAGCAAACCTGCCTGGAGGAACGGGTCCAAAAAATAGTTTGCTCATCCAGAAGTCCTGTGTGACTGCACCCACCTAGGACATGCAAGAGTGGCCACATCGAGCTTCTGTGCTGACGAAGGAGACTGGGAGACTAAAGAGAGCAGTGCAACCTCAGACCTCTGTCCCTTGGCAGGGTACCTGGTGCTGAAGGACTTGGGCATCCAAGTGGAGAAGTACATCGCCTCAGAGATCTGTGAAGACCCCATTGCTGTGGGCACCATGCGGCACGAGGGCAACATCACCTACGTGCACGATGTCAGGAACATAACCAAGAGAAATGTGAGCACCGCTTCTGCGGGAGGGCTGGGGAACGTGGCACCACGGCCGCCTGGGTCTCACCCCACCAGCCCTGGGACGGGCTTGCCCCCTGCCCTGCCGGGGAGGAGAGACCCGCTTGCGCGGTGTCTCCTAACTGGGTCTGTCTCTTCGCTCTAGATCGAGGAGTGGGGTCCATTTGACCTGGTGATCGGTGGAAGCCCCTGTAACGACCTCTCCCTTGTCAGCCCGGCCAGGAAGGGGCTGTATGGTAAGGCTGCTTTGCTTCTGCAGGGCTGGGTACCCCCAGGGTGTTCCTGGGGTGCAGAGTCACCTTAAAGTCCAGGGAAGTGGTTCAGCCCCAGGCTGCGTGGTGGTGGTGGTGGTTCCCCCCTGAGCTACAAACCGTGGGGTGGCACCTGCAAAGCACAGGCTGTCTCCGTGCCAGATGCGGTGGGGAGGGCAGCCAGGCCCCCCCCGGACCTGTGCCAGCCGTGCCACAGCTGGTCCCAACCTGCCGCTCCGGCTCTCTCCCTTGTAGAAGGAACTGGGAGGCTGTTCTTCGAATTTTACCACCTGCTCAACTACGCCCGTCCCAAGGCGGGAGAGGAGCGCCCTTTCTTCTGGATGTTCGAGAACGTGGTGGCCATGAGGGTCAACGACAAGAGGGACATTTCTCGGTTTCTGGAGGTAGGGATTGCCGCTGGCTTCGGGAAAGGCGTCGGAGCGGGAGACGCTGCTGGGCTGTGCAAGGTGTGCCGAGGCTGTGAGGGTTTGGCTGTGGTTTCGTATGGCCCCGATGCTGGAAACCCCCCTGCCTGATGCACGCGCCAGGAATCGCCTTTTTAGTCTTGGCTCTGGATCCTCTCTGGCTTGCAGCCGGTTAACCCTGAGCACTAGTTCTCTGGGGGAAGGTTTTTGCCAGCCTCGCAGAAAGCATCTCTTGAGAGCAATGCCTGTCATTTCTAGGGAGAGGGAGGTCAGGGACTGGAAAGGATTTTTAACTCTGTGCTAGCCAAGAGGGGCTGGGGGTCAGCAGGAACCCACGTGTGTAAAAGCCCCATCGGAGGCCGACGGTCCTGATCCTGACCCAGAGATATTGGCACTGAAGCGTGATGTGATTTTCGTCAACTGCTGGCCGTGGCTATGGTGTGGGAGCCCACATGGCCGACCGAACCGTGCTGTGGTGTGGAACAAGGGTTTGTTGGGGCTACGTCCTTAGGAGGATTTGCTGAAGACTTTTAAGTCCCTGCAGTGCAGTGGGGAAGGGCTTCCCGTGCAGGAGAGGGCTGAGCCCACACCTCCTCTAACTTTTATTTTTTCCCCTCTCGTGGCCTGCAGTGTAACCCGGTTATGATTGATGCTATCAAGATATCGGCTACCCACCGAGCACGCTATTTCTGGGGCAACCTTCCGGGGATGAACAGGTAATCGTTCGCTGTCGTTTTGAATCTCTCGCTGTAGTTTTGTTTTGTTTTGTGGTGCTTGTGTGGTGGTTCTTTCCCCCTCGGCCCTAAGCCCAGCTCCTGGGAGCCGAAGAGCTGCAGCTCCCGTGGTGCAGGTTCCCTGTGGTGATGTGCACACGATAATGCGCTTGTCAATGAGCAACGATGAGACTGTGGGAAAAGTGTAGCAGCGTCCTCTGCCCCCCGACCTGAAGCCTCTGGAGGGAAGAGTGATAGGGCTTGTGCAGGGTGCTGCGCGGTGTGTCTAGCTTGGGGATGCACGTGTGCACCAGCCTTTCTTTAAGACCCAGGCTGATGTGGGGGTGCCGTATGGCAGCCCCGTGCCCCGGTCAGTGCCGTGCAGGGGTTTGCCGGAGATGAACCCGAGCAGCCGCCTTGGCCGGGGCCGCTCAGCCCAGTGCGGCGGCGCGGGGAAGCTCACGCTACGGCAGGCGGCTGCTGCGGCAAAGCACGACTGCGCTCCTCCAAACTTTGTTCACACCTCGCAGCACCCCAAATTCACGGCAAAACACAACAGAAGGACTTGCAGTAGAGTAAAATCCAGTTACTAGCAGTCCTGCACCCCAGATACTTCTAGCAACAAAAACTGGAGTTTTTGCACAGCCAAGGCCTCAGCCAATAAACACAGACTGGTTTTAAATATTTTTGCTTGTTTATATTTAAATTGCCAGTATTTGTTGGAGTTAAAACTAAAGCTGAGCTAGAGGCAGGGATTTGAGTAGGGATTTGAAAATGAAATGGCAATTACCGAGCCTCTGTCGTGTCATGCCGTTTAAATGGCACTTGAACGTTCCTCTGAGGTAACCCTAACCCGACAAGCGCCCAGCAGTGACTCAGAGCTCTCTCCATGAAACAGCCCGGGGCCATGCCGGCAGAGGTGCCTTGCTGAGCAGGGGCAGGCAGGATGGCACGGGCACAGGGTTCCTCCGAAAGAGCTACCTCAAAAAGCTACCGAGGGCACTGGGGAAAGCGGGTCGGCACTGCCCAGCCCCGTTAGGAACGGCTAACGAGCGAGGACGGCGATACTGTTCAGGCGTACGGGGCTCCGACCGTGCTGGGGAGCAGAGTGCCCTTCCCGTGAGAGACTCCTGGAGCTTATTGCCTCTGGGTGGCTCAGGAAGGGAGCTGCCCCGGGGAAGAGGGCTCCTGCGCCTGCCCTGGGAGGAGCTGCTCTGGCCTGGCATGCGCCGGAGCGGGCAGGAGCTGTGAGTTTATGGCAAACGGCCTCTAACAACTTGGTGGGTACTTGGAGAGTGATCTATTGACCTCGGCCAAGCCGGAGAGGCTGCATGAGGACCTGACACGCAGAGCTGGGAGGAGGAATTTTCTATTGTCTTTAGATATTTAGTGTTTGCTTTTTACTCCCCAGTATTCAGTGGTAGTGCTGATTCCTGGCTGAGAGATTATTGGTGGCTCTTCTGTTTTGCCTTTTCTTTTATTTTCCTAACCCAATTTTAAAATGGAGCCGGCATGCCGGGGTCCTAATCCCCGCCAGCATCTTCCTTTAACTGGGAGATTGGAACTCTGCTGGGGTGTGTTCCCAGGGGCATCGGCTGCTGGGTGTGCTGGTGGAGGTGGGAGCCTGCTGCAGCTCACGGGACAGCAGCGCTTCTGCTCCCTCCGACAACTGCCTGGAGCAGCGATGCTCCGGTACTTGACACTTCTGCTCCAGCCTTTGAGGCAGGCAATCTGCGGAGGTGACTGGTATTTTGGTAGGAAAGCTGTGGTGGCTGTAGGACGGGCCATCGGGGGGATGGACACATCACTGTATGCCGCAGGAAAGCACGGCACACTTGCTGTGTTTCACCTGGCAGGCTACACGTCCGGGCGCTTTGGTAAGACGAGAGCCCCGTACTGCGTCCTGGCTATGAGAAATTGTCTCTTAATTTCTGTAAGACTCAGAACCTGAGATGATAGTGACCGCCCAGGGCTGCTGCTGTCCTGTCAGCTTATCAGGCTGTACATCAGCATCTCGTGTCCATCTTTCGGCTCGCCCAGGGGCACCACTGTTTTCGTACAGTGTATATCAGTGCAACTTAGCAGCTTAGTGGACTCCAGAGCCGGAATAGAAAATTTTAGCATTGCTGGTGGTTAATTTTGGCTGCCCTCAGTGTCTGTAAATGCATTGGTGCTGTGAGCCCCCGGAGCCGGGGCAGCTCGCCGTTCCCTGCCCGCAGGCATGTCCGGGGCGCGAGGCACGTGCACATACTTGCCACGTATAGATTTCTGCGGGGCAGCAGGTGCAGCGCGGCGCTCCTTCATTCCTGGCTTGACTCCGCTGGATGGGTTGCATCCCGAATCCACAGCTGGCTCTGGGCACTTGGTCCCTGTCCGCACGTGGGTTAAGTCGTATGGGGCAGATAAGCTTGCACAGATAGGCGCGGGATGATTTGTCAGCTACCTGCGTCCGCAGGAGCGGGGCGGTAGGAGATGTGGGCTCCCCTCTGTCATTCCTGCTGCTGCCCTGGGCGAGTCTGCCGCTGGCTCTGGGCGGAGCAGGAACAACTGCGTTGCCTTTGCCGAAAGCTCTCAGGGCTTCGGGTGGAAAACGATACGTGTTTACTGCTGCTCTAGGCGAGAAAATCGGAGAGCTGGCGGGGAGCGCTGGCTGTTAGCAGTGAGAAGCTTCTGCCGAGCAAGACTGTAAAATGGGCTGGGGCTCGAAGGAGCCGCGGGCTGGACGCGGGGATGGGGCAGAGGGACGCCGTGTCCTGGCCGCGGGTGCCGGGGGAGCGGGGCAGCTGCCAAGCCTCACCCCCCCTCTTCTGCCTCTGCTCCGCAGGATCTTCGGCTTCCCCCTCCACTACACGGACGTCTCCAACATCGGCCGCGGGGCTCGCCAGAAGCTGCTGGGGAGATCGTGGAGTGTCCCCGTCATCCGGCACCTCTTTTCCCCGCTCAAGGATTACTTTGCCTGTGAATAGCAAGCCGAGCCTCCCTCGTCTCTCTGGTAAAGATGCACAGCTCCGCTGCCGTGGCGGGAGAGGGACGGGCACAGCCGCCGGACTCTGCCACGGCACCGTCCCTCCCTGGCCACGTGCTGCGGGAAGGCAGCCTGGCCCCGCAGGGAGAGCTGAGGAAATGTCTTTAACCAAAGAACCTGGCAGGGTAACTTTTCTTTAAAGGGACTAACGGCAGTGATACGTAGAAAATGATGGACAAAAGAGCTTTAATTACCCAGCGCAGGAAGCTCTGTGCATGACTGATGAGATGAGAAGTCTCCTCCAGAGCATTAAATATTCCGTTTTAGCCTAGAGCTGGAAAGTCACAACTTGCTGAGCAGTAAGCGTGGAGGCAGCTGCCGGGGTGCTGCAGACAAACTTGAACTATAGTGAATTACTGCTTTTCCTAAACAAACAAAACCTCTCTTGAAGCAACTGCCAAAAATCCCCAAACTGTAGCAGCAGGTGTAAGGGACCCTGGTCAGGTTACATACACTGAACATGCAGGATACAGAAACCAAATCTTTTTTATTTTTATTTTTAAGACTTTTTTTTATGAATTTTAATTTTGTTGTTTAATGTCTATTGCTGCTTTAAGGCATTACATAAGAATGTGGAGATTCCTAGACCTGAATGTAGCTGAAACTGAACTGTGAGGTGATAGAATTACTTTTTTAGCTAGAACTAAAGAAATATTGTTTTATATGTTTGGCTGTAGTTTACAAATATTCACTACTTCCTTTTTAAAGCATCTAAAACTTTTAGTTACATTTTAAAATCCTGCTGAGCGGTTTGAAAGCTTACACAGTAATCGGAGCACGGAGGATTTGGGCTCCGGTGTCCATAAAGGAAAATGTTCTCTGAGCATTCATTTCCCAAATGAATGTGGTGCATCGGCAGGAAGGATAGCGTAGTGGTCAACGTCGTCTTCCAAATACAGCCCCCTAAAACGTCATGTACGGTGTCACGAACCCGAGCAGTATTGGCAGTGCGTTAGCTGTGGCGCAGGGGGTTCCTTGCAGGGAAAATCCCACCCGGCCCCAGCAGGGCCGCGGGGCCGCAGGGTCCAGGAGCGCAGCACTGGCCTCACCCCGCGCCGCTCCTGCTCCGTGGGCAGGGGGAGCTGGCCCCGCGGCGGCAGCGAGGCGGGAAGGCTGCTGCGGCCGGGGGCTGTGCGTGTCCCCCCCCGCTGCAGGCACTGCTGCTGGGGCGCGGGGTGTGTGCCGGGGCAGGGGCAGGGCCTGGGGGTCCGCAGACGGGGGCTGTACCTCTCCTTCCCTGCATGCCCGCCTCCCCGTGCATGACTTCGTGCACGGAGGTGGGATGCTGCTGGTGCTTGTTACGTGCTCAGCCCCGGCCTGGCAGCGCTCTGGGGGGCTCCCGGGGCCGTACCCCCAAACCGGGAGCTCCCACGGCCGCTGCGTGCTCGCTTCTGATTGCCTTCCTCCACTCCCTAACTTTGCCGGAGTGATTATCTTGCTGTCCGTGAAGTCCTGGGCGTGCTGTTCCTATGGCCAGCGTCCGGGGAGATGCGGGTGCCTGCGCAGCCGACCCCCTCCGTCTCCCCCAGGTTTTCCGTAGCTGCCGGGCTGCTGTCCCGGCTGGCGTCTGCCGGGGACTTTTAACTCCAATGCACATTTCAATGCACTGAAACAACTCGTGACGTTCCCCCCTCGGTCCCTCTGTCCTCTCCTACCTCTGCTGTTCACTACAAACTGTCGCCTGGCTCTGGCAGAGTCCTTGGGTGCCTTCTCAAAATTAGGCATGTGCAAACTGTGGTTTTGTGTTGGGCCAACCCTTCACCCGATGCCAGGCTGTCTCACGAGGTGTTGTACAGCATCAGTGGGAAATGAGAGCTTCTCTCCTGGCTCCTTCTACCTCTCTGACACGCGGGGACCCCCTTGCACCCCCCTCACGGGCGGTGGAGGACGGCAGCCTCCCTGAAGGAGGGAGCCTCCCATTTTCCACTCTTGTGTGCAGCTTTCCCCCCCGTGCCCATCCCCAGGCTCAGAGGACCATCTTCTCTCGGTCTCCAACCCAAGGCTGCACTCAGGAATGGGCAGGAAGGGAAGCCCAGGTGGTTTAAAGGCTTTTTTTCCTTGGTCCTGCCCCGAGGTTACTCTTTAAAGTCTTCCATAGGGGTTCGTTCTCAGTGACGTGCGTTCGAGCCGCACACCTTCGTTAAGAGAACGCTGGAGAAAGCCAAGCGGTCTCCTCCGCGTCACTGCTGGCATCTGCAACGCTCGGCAAGCGCTCGGGGACAAGTAGCACCCTCTCGACACCTTTGCCACCGGCCCCCTGGCTCGGGAGATGGCGGGGCGGGTTCTGTGGGTGCTGGAGGTGTTCGGGAAGCCTGGCATCGCCACCGCCGTGCCAGCTGGTTTTGGACCCCTCGCCAACCTCCGATCCTTATGCCCAGCCTGGACCCGGGTCACAACACTAACTCCTCCGCCCAGCCGCAGTCCCCACACGGAGCCCGACGCGGGGTGACAGCCATCCTCTGCCTTGGGATCCTCTGACGGTTTCTGTTTTTCCAAACTGGGCTAACATGTAGCCTCCACTCCATGGCATCTCTAATTTCATATTCCAGATCTCACATCCTTTCCTATCTGATCAAAAGAAAAATAAATAGATGAGAAAAAAAAGGACTTGGGGAAAGTAAACAAAGATAAAAGAGGAATGAGAATTGTCTTGGCATTAAGCTTACTTGATAAGAATCGTAGTAGACAAGTCTTCCTTGAAATATTTTTCCCTGTAAGAGCTGCCTTTTATTATGACTTTATAAAAATCTTGTAAGGAGAGGTAGATTTCAGAAATGCCTTTTTAATACTTTTTAAAGGTTTCTAACTCTCCCTGGTGCTATTTTTTTAGGTTAAGGATTTTTGATGTTGAAAGTCTTGCGGGTTTTTATACAATCTTTTAAAAATAAAAGAAGCGTATCGTTTTGTTGAACACATTTCATATGCTTTTTGTATCGGGAGTGTGACAACTCAAAACCGTGCCTTGTCCACGCAGTTTTACTGATTTTCGTGTGGGAAAGAACGGGGATCCAGGTCAACAGTTTACCATATTGGGGATCCATGTTAAGAGTTTACCGTTTATCGCCGTCTAATTAAAAATCAGTATTTCTGTATGACCGGACAGTCCTTATTTGATGAAGTCATCGTGTGAAGAAGAAGGGGGTGTTACAGAGGGACGAGGTTCACAGCTGGGCCGGGCTGCCCCTTGCCCCGTTGCCCGTTGAGGTGACAGGCCCAGCAGAGCGCCCCGGGGAAACCAGACGCGTGACACCAAGGCAGCCGGGACCGGGGCCGGGGATGGGGCCGGGGACAGGCCAGGCCAGGCCGGGCCGGGCCCGGTGCGGCCTGCGCGGCCCCGGCGCCACCGCGGGGCCTCAGGCCGGAGCCGTGAGAGACCCCGCCGGCACGCGGGATGCCATCAATGTGGGCGGGGCTAGCGGCACCGCCAATGGCAGGCGAGCCCGCGGGCGGGGTGGGCGGAGCCGCGCCGTAGCAACGCGGCGGGTCTCCCCGCCCCCTAGCAACCGCATGCCCCTCTCCCTGCGCGCCGTGCTCGGTCCCGAGCCGACGAGCGCGGCGCTCGCTGCAACCGCCGTGACGTGCGCGTGACGCGAGCGCGTAGCGTGCAGCGTGCGAGTGACGTGGTCCCGGGCAGGCGGGCGGGGCCGGTTTGAACGCGGAGGAGACGGGGCGAGAGCGGGGCAGGTAACGGGCCGGGCCGCGGCGCTGAGGCGGCGGCGGGGCCGCGGGCGGCGGGCGGGCGGGCGGGGAGGCGGGCCCGGGCTCGGGGAGCGCCCGGGCGGGGCGGGCTGGGGCCCGCCGGGCTGTGAGGAGACCGGCGTGAGGCCTGCAGGGCCGGGCCGCGCCTGCCCCGGGCGCGCCCCTCCGCGGGCGCGAGGTGCCGCGGGGCCCCGGCGGGAGGCGGCGGCGGAGCGGCCGCCGTGGTGAGGGGGGAAGGCGCGGCGGCGGCGAGGGAGGGAGTGGGCCGTGGGCCGTGGGCCGTGCCCCGCCCGCGGCGGGGGCGTGCGGCGCGGCCGGCCCTGCCCGGCGGCAGCTGCACCGGGGCTCTGCGGCCGGGCAGCGAGCGCGGCGGCTCCGCTTTGTGCCGGCGGGGCTGGGCGGGGACCGGCCGCTTGGTATTTCTCCCTGGAGAGATACCGTGGTCGACCAGGAAGTATTCCTGCCGCGCTCGGCTGGGGTGGATGAGAGGGATGAGAGACCTGCCGCAGCCGTGATTCCTTTCATCGGAGTTTCCGTGTGAGCGCCTTGGGGTCAGTTTTGCTTCGGAAAGCACCAAACCGTGCCCTTCGCAGCCGTGATGAAATAAGGTCATCCAGCTGTTAGCAGCAGGCAGCTTCGGCGCGTTCCCTGCGCATCGTGTTGCGCTTGGCTGTTGTGTCGTGAAGGCTCAAGAGGAAGCGCCTCCGCCACAGCCTAGCGAGCCTGTCGTGACAGAAGCGATGAAAATGTGTGGCGTTAACGTTTGTGGTATTTACGCCTTTGGTTCTGTCTTTCAGAAAATGGCAGTTAATGTGTATTCTACTTCAGTGACCAGCGATAACTTGAGTCGACATGACATGCTGGCGTGGATCAATGAGTCGCTGCAACTGACGCTAACAAAGATCGAACAGCTGTGCTCAGGTAAGGGGGCTCAGCCTGCGGGGAATCCCGAATCCGATGTGCACCCTGGTTCTGTGCAGGTACAGCTGCACCTTGTGAACCGTCTGTGCTGGCCCTCTATAGCCATGCTTGTTGCCTGAATTCCTGGTATGAACAGATTCATGGTCAGTGTTATAATTGGGTTATGGTTAGAGTTTTATTGAAATGGTTGTTAATAAAGTAAGCCTAATGAAAAGGCGTATTCTTCTGACTCACTGCAGCATAGGTGCAATGAGAAGGAATGGGGGTTAATGTGAAAAAAAGACTCTTAGGAGAGGGTGTTTTCCAATGAGGAGTAAAGCATTTAGTCTTGATGGATAGAGTAAGTCTTACAAGTGTAATAACTAGCGTAAACAAATGTGATTCTTATGGAAGAGGACTATTAGGAGACTTGGGAGTCGCCTGCAGATTCCGGTTGGGCAGAAGGAGCAGCGTGAGGAAGGCGTTCTGGTGACTCTTGTTCACCTTCAGGACTTTACAGCTCCTTATGGTGAGGGAGCATGTCAGTCGTTGTCAGCCCAGCCTTACTGCGGCTTGAGCCGACTTTGGCACAGCTGAATCTCAGACAGAGTTGTAGGCAGAAAAGGGGAAGTGATTGTGGTACCGAAATGGAGTCAAGTGTCATCATAGGGAGGAGTGTGTGTGTGTGTGGGAGGAGGCTTGTAGAAACAAATAAAAAATAATAGTCTATGGAGTAAGAGCTGAAAAAAACCCAAGGCTAAAAATGCAGCCTAGGTAAAAAAAACCTGGTGATTTGGATAACTGCAACAGGCAGGTGAAAGGGACTTGGTGAAAAGTGGAAGTGCAGCTCGTACAGTGAATTTGAGATAGGGTGTTGCTCACAGAATGAGAGATTTGGAAATTGGAGGTGGAATAAGGGGAGGAATAAATTTAAAATCTACGTTTGGGACTGTCAGTACAGCCTGTGGCTGAGTCCGTGGAAGAAACATTGACTCTAATCTTTATTAGAGAAGTAGGGAACTTAGAATAGACATCTGACAGGTATTTGTAGTGGCTTTTGTCTAGTGAGATGATGGAGAAAAATGGTAAGGATGAAGGAACAGAAGATCTACAACCACAGAAGTAAGGGAAATAGTAAGCATTGTCCGCTTTCAGATAGGCAGGTTAAAAAACGTGTTGTGTGCAGCATTGACTTATACGGCTGAGAAGTTTTGCTTAGAATTGGTGTGAGTCTTGAATGCTGTGAGAGCTCTGTCTCCGAGAAGTGAGGATAATTAATACTGGCTCTGCAGAATTTCAGCTCACCAGGAAAAGACTGAGAGCTGTTGATGTGGCATGCGCTGGGTAATGTCCCTTTCCTGTGTCTGCAGAAATACTTCATGCCTCTGCAGGTATGGAAGTGGCTTTCATTGTCTGTCATAGTCATGTGAAAGCAGGAGTTTCCAAGCTTGCTTTGCTACCTTTGGCAAGGGCAGTAGTAGCAGCAGCAATTTGAGGTTGCGTAAATGCACGAAAGACGACCTTTGGCTTACGCTGCGATCTCTCTTTTTTTTTTTTTATCATGGTTATTGCTCAGACTGCCAGCAGTTAGCAAAACTCTGATTTCTGGCAAGTCATCTATTTTTCGAGCTGGGCATTGGAGTTCTTCAGCAAGTGAACTGAAAGACAGTGGAGATCAAATAGCAAGACTTTTTTTAAAAAATTTTTTATTTGCACCAGTGGATGAGCCACAGTCTTGTAGCAGCAAGTGAAGGTGGGAGCCCCAAAGACCTGCAAAATGTCTTGACAGAAAGTGAACAATGTAGGACTTTCTGTTACCTGTGGTTGAGATGAACAGACTAGTTTAGGGCAACACCATGATGAATACATACATACTTCTTGGCCTTTAGATATCTCACAAAAGCATGTCATGTAGCTGTTTGGTGTTTTAGGTTAAGGTTCCCATTACTCTCCATTGATATCAGTGGGGGGAATAATGCTCAGAATGTTGCGCTTGTATTTTCAGTGGCGCACGGTTGCAGATCATCACTGCAGAGTGAGGATATAGTTTAAAAATATTTTTTTTTTTTTAATGGGTGTGTATGTTCTACAAAAGCTAATTTTTTTGGAGGTGGTTGTCTAATCTTTGTGGCTGAACTGAATCCCTCTTTTGCTCTTATTACGGTAAGAGCTGAACTGAAGGACATGAAGGATTTAAAATTAATAGAAACACTGTCTTATTTCAGTTCTTTGGTTAAAGCTTGATTTAAATATAATCCAGTTTAATTTGGCCTCTTACCTTTGAGGGCACCTTGAATTGTGTATAGGTTCTGTTTGTAGTAATGAAATGCATCGCTATTTTAATAAAGATTAAATAAAACTTTTAGGATAATTATTTTTCTAGTTTAGTTCTATTAGCATTGATAAGAGGAGATTACGTGCCTGTTGGACACATGTAACAGATCTGTACTCATATCCATGAAGAAAGGAAAGTCAAATTACTCATTAGATTTTTTTTCTCTTGGAATTATGGAGGCAGTATTGCTGCTCTTCATAAGAGTTCAAGTCATGAGACCAAAAGGTTGGTTCTGCAGCTCGCTTAAGCTTACGTACAGCCGTGCTGCACCAAAGCAGGAGACTGAAGGTTTCTGTTTTCTTGCTTTTGTTGCCTTTAAGCGATTGTGTAGCTGAGGAATGAGTCAGGTCAGTTTGCTGATCTGACTGAAAAGTAACTTACGTAGGCTAGTGAGCTGACTTGATTCATCCTAGGATTTGTATTCTTTTTCTTTTGGCAGGTGCTGCATACTGTCAGTTTATGGACATGCTCTTCCCAGGTTCTGTAGCGCTCAAGAAAGTGAAGTTTCAAGCAAAATTGGAACATGAGTACATTCAGAACTTCAAGGTTCTACAAGCAGGTTTTAAACGAATGGGTGTTGACAAAGTAAGCTGGGTTGTAACTGATTCTCTGTGTTCTTTAATATCAAAGCAGATGGAATGTACTTTCAAATTTAGAGCTGAATAAATCTGGGAACAGAGTTTGCTTTTGGTTTGTAAATCTCAAAACTTCTGGTTTTGGTTTGCATTGGGGTCCTCGCTTGATTTAGGACAACATCTGCTTTACTCCAGCTAAGGTTAGGTTTCCAGTTCTTAATAATGAGATGAATTTTTCCATTTTAATTCTGTGCGACTCATGTAGCACAGACTAATAATGAAATTTCTATGAGGTAAGGTTTACTTGAGCTTCCTGTTTGAACCATCTTTGTACCAGCTGTGTTCCCATAACCTACTGGTGTGGTAGCCCTAAGGATTTCGGATTCCTTTTTACAAGCATATGTAATTTTAAGCTAGTGAAAAAACTTTTTCAGATCAAATGATAGTTATGTTTATGGAAGGGTGATTTATCTAGGTAATATTACGGACAGCATGTTTGATATGATGCAGAACATTTCTGTGTTAATGCTTTTTCCTGTCTTTAAGAAGGCGTCTCATTCTGTGTTGGCTAGCAGCTTCAACACACGCGTAATCGGTCTTCTGCTCGGGGGAAGTAGCTTGTGCAGTATGTCCAGAACTGGACAGCCAGCCATGCTTTCAAATGCCGAACGATCACGTAATGGCCTGCCAGGTCATGGACTCGCAGCTCGTGGCCTACAGACAAGACTTCACAATTTGCTGCATCCTTTTAATAATCTTCAGTTATACTCCTCATTCCAGAGAAAACTGTAATTGTAATCTACTAAAAAGGTGATGTTTAGATCTTGTAGCGGTTCTGTGTGTTAGCAGTCTGTGAAATTGGTCAGCAGTTCAGATTCAGGAAACGGAGCACTGGATGAGCCAGCTTCAAGGCAAAACTTCTTTCTGTAAATTTGAAACTTGGTGTAGAATTAGTTGAAATTATTTGGAGCCTCACAGTGAAAGCATGATTTGTTTTTAATTCCAATTATTAGCAAAAATCCTGCTATTTGACATACAATTATGTTCAAGGAGGATTTTCTCTAGACTGGACAAAGAATTACATTTGCATATTTTCTGAGTGCACTAATTTTAAAACTTTATATAAAAAGGGAGAGAGGTTCTTTACCCTTAATATGAGTTTGACTTTTTTTTTCTTTCCCCCCCTTTCCAGATAATTCCTGTGGACAAACTAGTGAAAGGAAAATTTCAGGACAACTTTGAATTTGTTCAGTGGTTCAAAAAATTTTTTGATGCAAACTATGATGGGAAGGAGTATGATCCTGTTGCTGCTCGACAAGGCCAAGAGACAGTAGCACCAAACCTTGTTGCTCCAGTTGTGAACAAACCCAAGAAATCTCTCAGTTCTAGCAGTGCAGGTAGAGAAAACAGTTGAAAGATTATCGAGATCATTAAAAACTCTGGGGAAAATCAGACTGGGTTGCTATTTAAAATCAGTGTATGAAATTATAGTATTCTGCATCTTGTTTCAGAGATGCTAGGCTTCAAACACTGAGTCATCCTGTAGTACCCAGTTATCTGGAAGCTACAGAAAGAACAGTCTTCTCTGAAAGAGAAAATGGCAAGGATTGGTGCCAACACATGCCAAAAAACATGGACATGTCACATGGAGTCAAGAAGGAAGGAAGGAACACCTCTTCAAACTCTTACATGCCTAAGCATGTTTGGAAGGGGGATAGTACCTTTATAGAGGAATAAAGATGTTCTGAGAGGAACTAACTGAACTGAATTAATCTTGCAGCCCCACAGAGGCCCATTGTTACACAGAGGACTGCAGCAACTCCAAAAGCTGGTACTGGGATGGTCAAAAAGGCTGCAGGAGACGATGAATCGGCAGGATTGATCGAGCAGGTGTGTTGACCAAAATGGCCCTGTGTACTGACCTGTGCTTTATAAAACTATGGGCAGATTTTTTTTTTAATAGCATGAAATGACTGGGTCAGGCAGATGGAAGAAAATGATCTGAATCTAGTAAGCTCATTTAAAATCACTTAATCGGAAGCCTTCATTATAATGGTCTTGCTCTCCTGATAGGAGCGAAACCCCTTCTGCAGTACATGCGTACCCAGACATTTAAACCTAGTATGTGCCATATCACACATAGCATTGTTTTTAAGTATTTCCACAGCTGTGTTGCAGCTATCGCAGCATTCCAACTGAGCTATGAGCAGCTGCTACTTCACCGAAATACTGAGTGCAATACAACTAAAACTGCCATCAGCGTGAGAGTTGTCTTGAAAGAATGTGTTGGCAAAGAAAACTGCAGGCAGTTAGTGCTTTACCTATTTCATGCAATAAGCCCTTAGAATTTCCAAGTGGTATTGCATGTGTCGGCCTGGGTGTTTGCTGGGGCAATAATTTTACAATTTGAGAAATAGTCCGTTTCCTCCTCTCGCAGTCCCCCTTCCCCCCGCCATCTTGGTTACTTCTGAAGTGCTTTGCATATTAACACCCTTCTGAGAACTTTGGGGACCCTGCCTTTTGAATAGATACGACTGAATTCTTTGGTGGATAAATTACTTTGATGCCCCTTGGCAGATCAACGTATTGAAACTTACTGTTGAAGATCTGGAGAAGGAGAGAGACTTCTACTTTGGCAAATTGAGGAACATTGAATTGATCTGCCAGGAGAACGAAGGGGAGAATGATCCAGTGTTGCAGAGGATTGTGGAAATTCTTTATGCCACAGATGTAAGTAATCTGGTATAAATTGTATTGCATAGTTCCTCCCTCCCCTTGTAATTGGAAGCTGGTTTGCTTTCCAGGGCTCCCTCTATTTCTACTTGTTTTTTTTCTTTTCCTTTAGGTTTATGGCCTAGCTTTTTCCTGTAATAAAGGAACAGATAACATAATTATAGTCAGGCAGCAAACAAGGTTAGCCTTTCATGAAGAGTATGTAACAAATAGATCAAAGATGAGGAAAATAACTCTTCTGGTAATATATCTTGACACTGTAAATGGTGACTTAAGGGTATCTATCCTAAGTAAAAGGGAAAAAAAAAAACCAAACCGCATACAGAGTAACCAGGAACTGGTTTGACATTAGATTTTCATTAAAGCACTTGTCTTATTCCCCTTCAGGAAGGCTTTGTGATACCTGACGAAGGAGCACCGCAGGAGGAACAAGAAGAGTATTAACAGACCACATACTGTACCAGCAGAGCAGCAACATCAGAATTCTTTGCCCCAGATCATGTGCTTAACTGTAAAATACTCCACTTTATTCTTAGAGGACTCACTGGTTTCTTTTCATAAGCAAAAAAGTACCTCTTCTTAAAGTGCACTTTGCAGAAGTTTCACTTTTTACAGTGGGTTTGAGTTAGGAGCTCTTTCTCACTTTGTAGCAGAGCAGTATTCCTATCTAGGTGGTATATTTAGGGAGCAAGAGGCTGAATATTCGGAACTTGTTGCAGAATGGTTTGCTGGTAAAACACTGGTTTGTGGGAGGACTCTTTTTGTATCTAAGGTGGTGTGTAGTAGAGAAATTAAAGACTCTGACTCACAGAAAGATTGAGTTAATGTGAAATTGCAGCACAGAAATTATAATAAAATGCCTTAAGAGTATTTAAAATATGCTTCCGTATGCCAAATTGAAGTAATGTGACAGGAGATTTTATGTGCTTCATACTGGGGTAGACGCTTGTTTAACTCCATTCACTGCTGTCTGAGAGGCCTTGCATGGCAATCTCACTTTGTCAGCAAGTGCTCAAAAGGGGCTATTAAAACAAAACTCCATTCCTATGTAAAGCTGCTTACTGAGTGATTAGTTCTTGATGAAATAGGCCTTAACGTTGCCTGTCACAAGATTAGAGGGAGTATGAACAGCTGAGACACATAAATTACCTTGAAGAGTGCTGAAGCCTTCTTCTATGGCATTGTGGCTAACGACTTTGCCAAAATGTACTGTGTTTTCTGTAAGAAAAACAAAACAACAAAAAAGCAAAGGGCATCCAGCCTTACTGCCTACAATGTTCTTCAGAAGTAATTTTCCTTCCTGGCTCTTGTTTCTTTTTGTCCTGTTTCTTTTTATTTTTGTTGCTATACTTTTTGGTCTCTCACTTGTTCTTTTCTCTTTCCCATCCCAAGGAATGCTGATCAAATCCAAGAGTTGTAACAGGACTTGCACTGTGCAACTGTCTTAGAATGAAAGTGAATTGAGCACATGAGGATGATGATTTTTCTGTCTCTTTTTTCTTTTTTTTTTCTTTTTTTTTTTTTCCCCCCTCCTTTCAGACCAGGGCATATCTAATAATAATACTTGCCGGTTCAGTAGTCTTCTGGGGTAAAAACTAAAAGATGCTGGCTAACAGAGCTAATGTTATTGCAGAAAATACAGTACTGAGACTAACTTAAATATTAATATTTAAAGTACTTTCCTTAACTGTCCTTTTTTGCTATCATGCCCCTCATTACTGTTGTGTTTGGCAAGATCCTGCAAGACTTCTGATCCCCCTTCACTACTGAGATTGATCAGTCCTGTTGTGCTTGTATTCATTTGTTTCTGGTGGTAGCTTGTCCTAAAATGTGTGTAGGAGAGCATCTTATGGTAATTGTTGTGTAGTGCATGAATCTTTGTGAAATTCAGAGAAAAACCCAAATTCAGTGAATGCCAAAAATGCAAGTATCTAGCCATTGTTTAAAATTGCAGTGGTGCTATTTCTCTTGTGGCCTTTTAGACTTTCGTTGCCCTAAAACTCCATTTTACTGAGAAACCATATTTGACTTGGATTTTTCTTGACAGGGTTTTTCTATTTTAAGCAGTTTCTAAATAAAGTTCTGTATTTCAAGAGTGTCACGTCTACTGGAGTCTCTCATGCTTTCAGATACGATTAGGCAAAGCTGAAGCTCGTGATAGTGTTCGCGATGAAGCTTGCAGGACCTGGAATATCAGCTTTCATTCTCTAGTCCTGGTTATAGTCATTGCTAACTTGAGTAGCAGTAATGTTGAAACTTTCCTTGGAGTGTGCTGGGGGAAGCCATTGCTTGAGTTTTGGGGGTTTTGGTTTGGTTTTTTCCTCCCCCTTCCCACAAGTGGATGAAATGTGAATGTATTGTTGGCTTCCTCCTTCTAATGGTGAGAGAATGGGGCTGTATAACAGGAATGCTGTCACGTGCCTCTCAGTGTGTTTAAAGTGTTTGAAAACTGCTGAAACCCTGGTTATTAGTTATAAACAAGTAAGATGTTAACTGCATCTGCCACCAGTCTCTATGAGCAGATTGACTGTAAACGGAGTTGATTGGTTTCATTTGAAGTGTGTTTCATAGAAGAGCTTAAATGTTCCTGTCAGATGCGTGCACAGCCCAGCATCTTCAGAGAAGTGCTTATGTGATGTACCTAACCTTGAAATTCAAGTGTTCCCTGCAGGGCTTCTGTCATGCTGGAGAACACCCTCCTGCCCCCGAAGTGCTCTGTGGGTGCCTTCGAAAGAGTAGGCATTGCCAGCATTGCCTACTGGTATTGCAAAACTGGTGTTGGACTACAGAAGCGCAGACCTAGAACGGGGGTTTTGAGGCACATAAAATCTTCTTTACCATTACTTGCTTTGAGGTCGGAAGCATATTTTTTCAACTCTAAATATTCCGTTATTCCAGCAACTCAAAGCAAAAGATGGCAATAGTATGTGGCTGAATTTGAAGAGGACTACTTGGGTGTCTGCTCTGCAGCCCGGTGGGATGCACACTGGGACCTGGTTGCTTCAAGTCTCTTTAACAGGATGGCACGTGTGGACCTGTGAAGCACCCAGGTCGTCAGGTGGGTTGCATGAGGTTGACTTTGACCTGTTAGCAAAGCAAGCAAATATCCTTTTATGCTAAGAGAACGGTGAGTCAGAAATACTGCTAGTGCGCCTTGTGAGACTGGTGAATGTGTGGACGTGCATTATAAAACTAAATTGAAACTGCAGTCTTGCCAGTCAAGTGCTGCTAAGATTTCCAATTGCGTACGTCACTTCTTTGCTACCAAGATGAGCGGGGACAAATTCATGTAGTCGGCTTACGACTACATTATAGATATCTTGGCATAATCTGTTTTTTAATGTCCTTTTTGGGAAGAAAGTAACAACAATAAGCCCAACTCAAACCCATAGACTTAACATAGCTACTCTGTTACACTGGTACAGTATATGCTGTTAAATATTAAATGCTCACCTGCCGGAACAATTCCGATAGCATCCAACCTTTCCTAGTATCTTAGTTGTATCAGATATTTGAAAAATGAACAGAATGGAAGAAGCAAAAGCTCACATCTCCTTTCTGTGCCATCATGTCTTACTTGCAGGTGGACTTGTGGATGTTTTTTTAACTTTTATTGTTCAATTTTTTAAAAATTCCTGGTTTGCAATGACAATTCTTACTGTAACTGTTAAAAGCCTTCAAATAAAGGCCAAAAACTTCCTTGCTGTTGTATCACATCACTATTTAACGTGGCTGCTTGAGCACGCGGTCATCTTGTAGTCTGTCTAGTCGAATGTCCATTCACAGGAACACGCGTGTCCTTCAGGAGCGGGAGTTTTTCTCTCTCAGAACGTCCTTCCAAGGATAAAGCTGGATCTGCTTCTCACGAGAGAAAGATTTTTTGCAAGTCAGTGCGTAAACCTGACGAGGACTGTACCGTGGATTTCAAGCTAGCCTGGTGCTACGCAGACCACGCCTCTCAATTTCTATACTAGTGCAAGCAATAGAGGGGGTAACAGTATGGGCCTAACATATGGGCTGTGATTGCAGGCGCTGCAAGCAACCCCGGTTACTGGCGGAGAAACGGGAATGCGCATCAGGGCACCTGCACTTTGTGAGCAGGACAGCTGAAGAATTTACTTGTAATGCAGAGAAAGCAAGGACAGATGAAGTCATTGCAGATCCGCTTCCGGTTAATTGGAATATGAAATTGCAAGCAGTTTGGATGGGAGTATGCAGTTCTGTAGCTGATGATGCTTAGAACGCAGGGAGCAAAAATGCAGACCGTGGTTTTGCTGAAAGGAGAGCTGAATAAACTGTTGGCGAGTAAGATCTGCCGGGATGAGATTTTGTGTCTGCGACTGTCAGTTCCTCACGGGAGTGGCGTTCGGATAGTTAATGGGCCTGGAATCGGAGGAAGGAAGGGTGTTAAACAAACGGGCCTAGAGAACATGAAGGGTATATACGAAGTCGAAATTAGAGAAGGTTGTGGGTACAAAGGAGCAAGATAAATACATGGGACCCAGCTCGTGCCATGAAATGGTACAGGTAAAACTGGAAAGGAATCTGATGCAGGAGAACACAGGAAAGGAAGGAAAAGTGCAATATTCTGTGGCTGAAGAGGAGCAATGGGTGCACAAACACTGGACAGGCAGTGTGCGCTTAGGTAGCAGTGCTGCAGAAAAGGAGCTGGCTTTGGTACAGGCAAAGTCCGTCCAAAGAAACGGAAAGCAAAGGGGTTTTCTTTGCCGAGTGATACCTGTGAAACGGGAGGATCGGGCTGCCTGGGAGAAAACGGCGTTTTGGGGGATATGCATACTCACTCTGTCATTAAGAGAGACAATCTGTACCTTCCAAGACAATGTTTGGTGTTCTTTTCTCTTTAGTAGAGAAGGAACAAAGTTAAACTTAACTTGAAATTTTCTGAGACCAAAAAGAAAGTTTCCAGAAGGCAATCCCACCTCCAAAGAGGCAAAGGCCACTTTCTGTAAAAATTACTCTTCTCTCTCTCTCTCAACACAGCTGGCTGGCTTTTTGAACTGTGGCCTTTAAATAATATATATATATATTTTAACATATTGATATATAATTTTATGTATAAATATTTATTAAAACAATATAAAATATGTAAATAATATGACAACAAACATATAATAATTGCATATTTACATATAATATTTATATTATATATAAAATATAAATAAATATCTTTGGCTGGCCTGTCAGAGCTGTAGGAAACATGGACTGGTGTCGTTTTTGTTTTTAAGCCCGAGAGATGTTTTGCAGACGTTTTCCTCCTGAAAATAACTTTGTAAAACGGTTGTCTGCCAATCTTCTCATAGTGCTCTGACTCTGATGTTGCCTCCAGGGGATGCGTAAGGATGAACGGGCGTTCAGGAGACGTTAAATCTCATGGGACAGCTTGGATGTAAACCTCGACGTATTCAGAGATCTGCAGATTGATTACTTATGAAGTGATGAGCAGATGAGGTTGAAATGAGGGGTCGGCGGAGGTGGGTCCATTTCCAAAACCTGAATACTTAATCGTGGCTTTTCTCTCGGGGAAGGCCTTTCTGGGAGAACGAGGAGGAAACCGGACGGAGAGGTTTGTGACGCTGGCTGTCACGCTGATAGTGGAGCTCCGCAGCAGCCCCCGGTAAAGGGAGGGAGGTGGAGCAGTTGCCCCCGGGAGCCGTCCCCCTGCGACCAGTGGATGCATGGGGAGGTGGGAACAGATGAAACGTGTTGCTACAAGGGTGAGCGGCACCACAAGAAGTGACAGCCGCCTTACTCTGGATATTAGGAAAAATTTCTTTACCGAAAGGGTGGTCAAGCATTGGACCAGGCTGCCCAGAGCGGTGGTGGAGTCACCGTCCCCGGAGGAGTTCAAAAAACTTGTAGACGTGGCACTTCGGGGCATGGTTTAGTAGGCATGGAGGTGTTGGGTTGGTGGCTGGACTGGATGATCTTAGAGGTCTTTTCCAACCTTAATGATTCTATGATTCTACTCTGACACCGTGCTGAAAGATGGGACACACAGAACTCCTGGTGGCAGCTGGTTTCCTTCTTTGTCAGCAAGGCCGCTCTTGCTGAACCTCCCTAGAAATCCCAATCACAGTAGATCCTTATTAAATACTTGGATGGATATGAAGAGCTTAAGAGCTCTCAGTTTCCTCATATGTAATAAAGGAATGAGAGAGCTTCCTTCTTACGGCTGTGTTATTAAGGTTAGCTCAAGTCACGCGGGCCGGGGAGGTTAAGCGCGTGGGTGATTGGCACGTGTAGGGCTTGGTACTGCCATGGCTGCCCTGATAGTGTTATCTGAGCTGGCTGATCTTAAAGGAGCTCGGGTGTGAGCTGCAGCCCAGGCGTTGTCACAGCGAGCGTGTTCGTAAAGTTACTTCCATTCATTTGAAATTCCGGGGCAGACACGGGCTGCTCGTGTTTTATGATCTCTTAGTCTTCAAAAACAGCACAAGGGGAATGAGTGGCCATGATGCAGGTGAATAGAAAGAAAAAAAAACCCAACCCCAAAGCTGCACTCTCTAGCTCTGTTAGAACATAATTTGGATGGGCTCAGTGAAACAGCTGCAATAGGCCACTCATTGCGTGGAAGATGGTTTGAAACTTTTGATCACTGCTTTGGGTGTTTTATATTGCTTTGGTTTTTTAATGGATGTATAAATAGTTGTAAGTTCATAAAATATATTGAAATGAGTAGATGGTGTAAGCCCTGCCAGCCAAATCTGCAGGAGGGGGGATGCTCTCGGGGCCCTTAGAGATGGGGAGAAAAGTTTTCTTCTGTACTGGCCGTTTCCTTCCATGCTCTTTGATCAGAAGTACGGGTGCACAGTTGTCCCTACCTTTGAGACTGCCCCAAGCAGGAAACATCCGTGTTTACATAATCCTTCTGCAGAGGAAGCTTTGTTTTCAGTGCTGAGCAAACTGTTTGGAGGCTTTACTGGTTTCACCCTGTTGTTCTCTGGGCAAATGAGCCCCAGGAGTCCACCGAGAGCTGAGCTGCTGCAGCAGGGTGGCTGGAGAGCCAGCTAGGTCAGCTGTGGCCGCGGGGCCGATGGCCTCTCTATCCAGATAATCTGCTGTTAGCTGCACCACAGCTATGAATTGAAACCTCTACTGCTAAGGATGGTTGAAATTTGTCATCGAGCATTATCAAAATCGGGCATTATCAACTAACACTTGCATTATCCTAAATTTCTCTCGGCTAGCTCTGGTCTGATGGGGCCGTTCTCTTTAAGGTGTGTTTCCACTAGCAGGAGATGTTAGCCTGGTTACCTTGGATGGTAAAGCTTTTCAAACAGAGGCGGCTGCTTATAGCTATAGAGAGTGTGTCAGAAATAGCAGCCTTGTAAGAGTGTTCCCGTGTATTTGCTGGACTGCAATCTTCCTCCGTTTCTGCAGGCCAGAATTACGAGATTCTGCATGCCATAAAAGCTCCATGCAGCCCATTCTTGAATCAAACTGTTTTTCAGCCTAGGAGATTTTCCGACTGAGGTCAAAGACTGCCTTTCAGAGAGAACTCCTGAGCCCAACAAGTGGAAGGTATTATTTATGATCACTGACAGTAAACCACAGACTGGCTGGGAAGCATCTCTCCGAATGTTTGACAAAAAGAGTTTCCTCACCTCCTAATTTATCACATGCTTTTGTCCTGCTGTCGGCTGGGATAGAGTTCATTTTCCTCCTAGTAGCTGGTACAGTGCTGTGTGTTGGATTCAGTGTGAGAATAATGTCATAGCCCACGGATGCTGTAGTTGTTGCTGAGCAGTGCTTACACTGGTCCAAGACTCTTCAGCTTCCCAGGCTCTGCCGGGTTCACAAGGAGCTGGGAGGGGGCACAGCCAGGAGAGCTGACCCCCCCTGCCCCAAGGGCTATTCCATACCATAGGCGTCATGCGCAGTATAGAGACTGGGGGGAGCTGGCCGGGGGCAGCGGTCGCTGCTCGGGGGCGGGCTGGGCGTCGGTCAGCGGGTGGTGAGCGGCTGCATCGTGCATCACTTGCTTTGTACTTTCTATTATTAGTATTATTATTAATTAATTAATTTTATTTCAATGATTAAACTGTTCTTATCTCAACCCACGAGTTTTCTCACTCTTGCTCTTCCGATTCTCTCCCCATCCCACTGCGGGGGGAGTGAGCGAGCGGCTGCGTGGGGCTCGGTTGCTGGCTGGGGTTAAACCACGACAGCTTTTTATGAAAAATGTACCTTCGCTTCCTCCTTCAAACATTCAATATTTAAAGGCAATAACATCCAGGCTAGAGATTTCTAATAGTAAGGCAAGATAACAGCTGCAACCCGGGATTCCCTTTTGATCAATTTAGGAAAGTTTTGATTAGTGAGTGGCATTCACAATTTTAATACTTCAGAGTTACGCAGTCGTTTGTTCTGTGTGCAAAGTCATTGCAGAGACATGTGCAAACTGGAAAGCAGCATGGATAAATGGCCAGTTTTAAAATAACTGCACACCGTACCTGTCTGGGTGCATAATGGCTGTGAACTGCACCATTTCGACTTCCAATAGATGCATTTGTTGATTTGGAAAGTGCAGAAATGTGCTGCAGGGTTCTTTTTGGGTACACCTTTGATACAACGCTATTGCAGCATGCCATCTTTATGGTCTTTTTTTTCTCAGTTATGAATTATCTGGTTGAGTCTAGGTCTCAATTTGCAATGCTTGTTTTCACAGGTTTGAATGAGTTCTGCATGGCGGTGAAAGAAATTACAGATAATACTAACAATAAAGATGTTGATGACATGTTATGAAGACTGACATTGACTGCGATGTTTCATAGCCTGGGTAATGACACTGTCCTCTGTGATGAAAGATGAGGGCTAAGGAGTCGCAGTTGCAAAAGTAATTTCCTGATTTATTTAAAAGAAAAAAGAAGAAAGAAATCGAAGGTAATTTGTTACTGGTGGTAGGGAAGTGTTTATTTTCATAGCTATCTTCCATAATTCTTGCTCTGTCAACACTACAGAACCTCGGATAATTAATTCTGCTCTCCCTTTGATACTGTGCAAATGAAACCACTGTCTGTCTTGCAGGAAGAATATCTGGACCACGTGCTACCCAAATTCAGAAGCAAGGATGCCACGCTGGAAAGCAAACCACACCTGCTCTCCAAAATGCCCAAGAAAGTAATCCCGCTGTAAGGTATTTTTGAGCCGCGATCCTGCGCTCAGAGCTGCTTGTGTTTGTCTTCCACTGAAACGGTTCTCTTGTGCTGCCACGAAAAATGTCTGCTACTTAAGCGTTCATTTTTTCATCAAATAGAAGACATGAGCATCCTCCCTGATGAAATTGGCTTAATAAACCAGTCCCTCGTTTAAGAACAATGTCTACTATAAAGTAAAGGATTTGGTGATAAATGACTCCGTTAAACGGGTTCTCTTTTGGGTTTTATCAGTCTGGTTTGGCTATTGTATGTAAAACCTTGAATTTAGTAGATTGTGCCTGTTACAAAGGCAAAGCAGGATATAAGATACGACAGCCGTTCTCCTTCACGGGTTTTAGATTTACGAAGGTGAAATGGCCTATTTAGGAACATTAAGAGAACTGAAGTCAATCTAACCTTGAGAGAAGACTACACTGAGGCTGGAGGAAGAGTCTTAGGTCTTTGTATGCGTAAGAGGCTCTTGCGAAGAAAAGAGCCTGGCCATGTCCCCGCTGAAACAAGCTCTTGGAATTAAATTCCATATTAGACAAACAATTTTTTTTTCCCTTTCTAATACTAAAGGTAGGGCAGTAGTAGAACATGGCTTTCTAAGGAGAGTGCAGAAGTTTGACAAACATTTAGCAGAAAGATAAACATCCTGACTCCACCGTAGGCAGGCGTTGGATTGGATCCCCCCTGCTCTGGGGTCCCTTCTACTTCCATTCTTGATTCTCTGATTCAAAAACCCAGTGGTTCTGATTCTTTAGGGATTATAGAGGTCTTCAGAGAGGTGAAATATGATGGCCTTCTTGTATGCTCGCCTCTTCATCAAAGCGCAATGTTCCCTCTCCTGCTTCATCCCACTCCCATGTTTTTCCTTTGCCTTGCAACTCTCTTCTCCATCCAGAGCGAGCTCATGGAGTGAAACCCTGCCAGGTGACTTCAAAGCTAGCAAATCTGGGTGCTGAGAAAGCAAGGACAGGAGCAGCGTCACAAGGTGGTGGAAGCGTGGGTGAATTTATGGTTGAAGATGTCTGCGAGAGAGGCTTTTCCTTTGTATTGCCACTGCTCTCCTGAAGACTTTTTAGGAAGTGTAAGAGGGAAACCAAACGATTTTTCACATAAGGAATATTTTTCATTAATTTCCCAGGAGGGTCTGTTTAAACAGAAGCAGCTAGTCTCAGCTCAAATTACTGCCTGCTAAGTCAACTGTCCTAGAGTGAGCATAAGGTAACGAATCGAAGTTGAATTCTGGAGAGGTGCAATTAGCCCCTTGATTCTTGTTTCTTTCCATTAGTGAGCTTCGAGCTAACGTTGTAGAGGTTTTTTGCACTTTTTGTTGTTCTCTAAAGGTTACTGTGGATGAAAAACCTTTGACGTGCAGCTCTTTTGGGCGGAGTTCATCCAAGAGCAGAGGCCCGAGGAGGCCCGTTTGTCCCCTGGAGGGGCAGTGAAGTTTGGGGGGGCAGATGGGGGCACCCTTTTGCCCGAGTTCTGAGAACAACCAGTTCTTCTCTGCGGCTTGGCTAGGCTGAGCAAGGACCGCATCAAAAGATGTGGGTCGCTGACGTGGTGGGTCTGAGCGACGTCAGCTTGCTGGAGATAGGATCTGCTGCTGAAACTATTGGTAAATATTTACAAAAATGACTACCTGTTCTGGGGCTGCGCACAGCGGCTTTGCCTTGGAAATCAAAGGAACTTTGCCTTTGTCAGCTGGTTTGTGATTTTTTTGTGTCTGAGGATATTACCAGCGCGTCTAATACCGTGCATGCTTGTGAATCACTGTCAAAGTGGCTGTGGATGCCTGCGGTTAAAAGCGTGTGAAGCCACGGTGCCATCAGCGTGTCATTCGTCCTGTGTCATGGGATCTCTCTCTGCAGACCTGGCACCAAATTCTTTGATATCAGTGACAACAAATGTGACGGGATGCTTTGCCTCGTCGAACAGGACAGCTGTGAGACGGCCTTGGATTACTGGTGGGATGGTTCTCCAAATGGGCAAATGACTTCTTTACAACAGGACTTTGGATCAGACGTCTGTGCCTCTCTTTCGTGAAGGAGGTCCCCGAGGGGGGAAAAAACCCGTGCTCGTGGGCTCCGGTTGCATTCCCCGTGGTGTAAAACGATGCTTGCTGTTTCTGGGCTCTCTGCTCCTAACGCTTAGAGACGATTCTGCTCAGCGCTGGGGGTGGGAACTTTTGCTTTCAGTTCGTGGGGACTGAGCTCCGCGCTGACCGTGTTGCAATGTCCAGGGCGGCTGCTGTGTGCAACGTGGCAAATTCCAGGTAATCACTAATTTGTTACTTGTGGATGAATTCAGGTTCCCGCTCATTGCTCGTTCACGTTTTGCAAGTAGTAAGGCCTTTTAATGTTTTATTTCATTTTTTACTTCTCCCTACTAAATGATATGGAGACTATTAAACATCCCTTCTGCCATTTGAGATATATTTTTCAACCATTTGTAACTCTCTTCCAGGTCTTCAAGCAATGCATTTGTCTCCTGCCAGGAGAGCTGACGCATCTCAAGAACTCTGTACTTCACAGAGGAGACCTCAGAGTCTTTTCTTGCAAGGCGGTGCAGCAAACTGTTGTGGCTGTGTATCTCCAACGGGCAGTGAATCTTGTGTATAAAATTGTTCTTGGATATTTTTATTGCTCGTAAGCTACTGGCGTAGTATAAATATTAACAACAGCGGATCAGCGGCACTCCTACTTCTCTCCTTGCTTGTGCCTTCCTGTATCAGAATGGGAATTGTACTTTGCTGCTCCTGCGCCTTCCATGTCCCCGGGAGATGGTGACTGCACCCCGCGAGCAGCTCTGCCGTCCGCCCCCCCTAGGGCCAGCTCTCCGAAAAGCAGCGACGTCGTCGTGACCCTTCTCTAGACTTGGCCGTGCGCCGCGCTCGCGCTGCCCCAGATGGCCGATGCATCTTCACATAACCTTTCTTACTGGATTGTAGAGAGGAATCCCTCTGGGGAATGTTACCGCTCTTGTTGCGGTTAAGACGCTCTCGTGGCCTTTCTTCGCTGCAGATGATGCCTGCTTAGTCCCCCGTTTATCCTGATCCACTGTTACGCACAGAAACGCTGTATCTCCTCCGTTCTCCTTTGGCTTTCTACCGTGTTCCTCTTTCCTCCGCCTTCTGTGGCCAGTCCCCTCCACTCCCTCCTGGTTTCTGCTCCCCCTCAGACTCACGTTTTACCGTCTATGTTCCACTGGACTCTTTCGTTTCTGAAGAAGCAGAAACAGTGGACTAGACTGAACGGAGCACCCCATCCCACCTCCTCCCCTAAAAGCGAGGCGTTTGCAGTAAAACACATTGAGGCTTAAACCACAATGGATTCAGTGAAACCTTTCCTCTTTCGCAGGCGCTCCTTGGGAACTGGTGCTACCAGCTGAAGTTCATTCCTGAGCTCAAGCTTGTTGCCTCCTGCTCAGCCCCTGATAAGAAGCCATGATGCTTCCTCCGCTTCCATTAAAATAACACAGGCAAACTCCGGTACGACAGGTCTCGGTCTCTGTTCTGTAATTTATCCGTTGCACAACGGTAGCAGGCAATGCTGCTGGTATTTTAACATTCTCTTCCTTCCAGGTAGAACATACTCGTACCGAACTTTCAGGTGCTGGGAAACATGAGTTGTGGAGAAAATGTGGAAGGGGCTCACTTTTTTTATGATTTATGTTTTGTGGTTTTTTTTAACCTGTAAATAAATGAAGCTTTTGGAAGTTGTTTTAGGCTGTATGAGGACAGCTCCTGCCGAGCAGGAGAACGATGGGGTATGACAGGATCAGTTTCTGTAGGAAAACTGTAGGAAGCTTTGCCCTTTGGAGGCATCCCCGGGGCTGGGAGGGGATCTGAAGGCGTTCTCCTTCCTGGCTTAGGAACCCGAGCGAAGCGGATCGTCTCGGGGCTTTACGGCCCAGGGCAGACGCGCGGTCTTCTCTTGGCGGAGAAGTATTGCCTTTGGCAGAACTGGCAGTCGAGGCGCGGGGGGGATGAGGCGAGGCCGGGGCGGTGGCGTGGGCGGTAGGCCGGGGTGGTGGCGTGGGCGGTAGGCCGGGGCGGTGGCGTGGGCGGTAGGCCGTGGCAGAGAGGCTCGGGCTGAGCGGAGGCTCGTGGTGAGGGTGGGAGCAGGGCTGGCGAGGAAGCCTGCCTCGGGAGCGCGAGCCTGGGGAGGCTTAGACGTTTGCGGGGAAATGGGGTAAGGTAGCGGAGGAAGCTGGGTCTCCGGTCAGAGGGAAGGGGGCTGTACTGGACGGGTGTGTTTGGGCTCTGCCCTCCCAGACGAGCGGAGCGGGAAGGAGCCCGGGACGGGAAGGGCTTGGGTCAACGGGGCTGCTCCGTGCTCACCTGCACAAACCGCAGACCCTCCTGGTCAGTCACCCTCAACTTTCCGGTTCCCCTTGCAGCCCTATTTCTCTGCCTTTTCTTGCAAATGTTACTCACCTTTCCCACCATTTGAATTGCCCTTTTCCTTTATCTTCCCACCTCTTTCGGTTTTTTGTTCACACTCCTTGATTGTCTCTCTTCTTTATATGCATCTCATTCCTCTTTTTCATCCCTGTTTCTCACTTTTTCCCCTCTCGTGGCTCTGCATTCTCCCATCCCCCTTCTCCGCTTCCATAATGCGTGTAGGCTGGCAGCAGTCCACCTCTCCTGAAAGCTAATGGGGTACACCAGAAAGCCCCATAGCTGCTATTTAGCATGCTGGCAATTGTCCAGACATGTTTCTGTATCTGGTCTGCTGTAAAGTTGGGAGACGTCTGACAATTTTTTTTACCTACAGCCGTATTGTTTGCGCTGTTTTCTTCACCCTCGGCAACCCCTATTTCCTCTCTGTTTTACCTGTTTGGGCCATGCTCCTCTCTCCAGCAGCGTCGGCTGAATGATGTCTGCCTGGAAATTGTGGGTCCCTGCAACTGCGGTTTCGCCTGTCCAAACAATTCTGCAATAACAAAAGATGGGAATGTTAAATTACTGCTTCCAAGAGTCTAAAATCCCAATTGCTGGCACCTGGACTCTTAAACTTCTCTGGTTTTGATGCTGGTGGATGGGATAATGTTGCGTCTTTTGTGGCTGTCTTAGTTCATCAGTCTGTAAATTTTATCTTGTCTTACTAAAAAAAAAAATAAAAAAAATCTTCCTTTTACATCTTCTTTTGCATCTGGATAGATGAACTTAAAGGAAATGGTGCGGTGATTTGCAGCCTGCTCTGCGCGTGGGCTTGTTGCCCTTCTCCCTGAGAAAGTCCTTTCCCTGTGCTTCTGACAAACTCCTGGGTTTTAAACCCAAAGCTGCTGGTGGCTGCTCTGGGCCTACGGGCGTGAATTCTGGGGGTGGTGTAATGGTCTGCCCCCGATGAGAACCGGCTGTTTCAATATGCTGAATGAATGCGATGGTTTTTCTGCTTCTGGCTGTACCAGAAGAGCCGTACCACCGGGTGGTACTGTTGGGCTTTCCTTGGTGCTGTGAACAGCCTGGGGTTTTGTGTACGGTTTTCAGGGAGGGATTTATGTGGTGGGATTAACCTGGGTCATCTCTGCGGAATTTTTTGTTTTGTTATTTGCACATAAGCTTTGTATATGAAGGAATTTCGGCCCGTGAGTGGCTTGCAAACTCTTGACTGCTCCCCAAATGTTCAGCATTTGGCATTTGAGGTGTGCTGTTGGTTGTTTAAATTGTTGCTTTGGGGGCCCGTTGCTGCTGTTAATCTATACACCTGCATCCTTTCAAACCACGGCTGGTTTTTTGGCAGCTGAGCAAACCTGGGATCCTGCTGCAGGGCCAGAACTGCTCCTCAGAGCCGTCCCTCGGGTGTGCTTCACGGCGAGGGGACGGAGAAGGCCAGTCCAAAAGAGATGCATTTCTTCTAGAAATGCCTTTTCTGTTTGCACAGCAGTTTTCTCTGGTGCAAGGAGATACTAATTCCCAAGCATCTTGGTACGTGACTTAGGTGTGAGCTTCTTGTTTGGGCCCCTTTTAAAGCCAAAACTTGATCCTGGTTTTTAATCAGTTGGCTCTGTGCGTCCTCCTTCACCTGTGCTCACCGCGTTCGCCTCCTTTTTTGCCAGCGTTCCCGTTTTTAGCAGTAGCTGTGTTTCTTCCATGAGGGTACCAGGTACTACTGATCTGGAAAGCGCCCGTTGGGTGTCTGAGCCTCCCGCGCTGGGGGATGTCCAGGACCCCTGAACCAGAGAAACCCACCATGCCCAAAGCGAAACAGGAGCCCCCCGGGCCCTCCTTCCCGACAGAAGAGCCCATTGCCCAGGCTGCTCATTCCTCTTCCTTGGCGGCAGTCGCTGTAAGCGGCTGCTCCGAGAGGCTGGCGGGCCCTGCAAGCACCATCGCTTGCACTGACAGGCTGTTATTTTTCTATGAGGACTCTCTGATTTTGGGTTGTGAATCACTGACTATATTACTTGCCAGAGCTCAGTCCTGGCTGTTGTCCTACCCAAGGGATTCCATGCAGAGTGGTGGCACTTGACTTCTGCTTCACAGTTGTTCCAGCTTGCGGGAAGAGCACGTGCTGGAGCCCTCTCCTGAGCTGCTCTTTCCACATCTTGTTTCTTTGCTGCCTTCTCTGCTTGGATCGTGATATCATGCATCTTTGTCTTTCCTTCTCCTTGCAGTCTTTAACAGTTTCCGAAAGCCTACTGCCAGCCCGCTGCAAAAGGAGATTTTCGCTTCCTCTCTTATTCCTCAAAGGCGTGAAGGGACCGGCTGTGTGCTGGGCTTCTCTGGTTTTCCTTCTGGGAACAGAGTTGAGAACTTGCATAGCACTTGCATGCAGCGTTAGCTTTGCATGAAGTGAAGGCCAGCAACGGCCCCTGCTCTTCTGTAACCCTTTTTTACCCGGGTGTGGATCTACGCAGTTGAGCTTCGCTGTCTGCATGGAGGCTTTCTTCTAAATCTGTTTAGGTCAGGAGTTTCTGTCTGTGACCATTACAGAGGTTCAAAGTTTGGATGCTTTTATAAACATCTCTCCTTTGTTTCTTTCTTTGCCTTCCCTTCTTTTTGTGCAATCTCTCCTCTTTAATATTCTCTGATTTTCTGTAACTTCCCCTTTTGTGCCCTCTTTACTTACCCTGGAATTCCCCTCCTTCACGTAGACTCTTTCAGCCAGACGCACAGACCTGTCCTACACAGCCTTCGCCGAGAGCCTGCGGCGAGTTCCACGTGACCTGCTGTCATTCCCGTGCGTAGCTGTGTATTTTCTCCGCTCCCAGGCCATCCGTGATTGCTTTGGAGAAAGGCATCCTCAGTTTTGATGGTTCCCCAGAGATGAATGATACTGGCAAGACACCATAAAAGTTCTTTTTTCTCCATTCTGCAGCTGAAATCATACATGCTTATAATGGCTATTATTTCTGACACTTGCTGTTTTATTAGTAATATTGAGATTTGTGTCTTAATCAGCCGTACTGCTGGTCGGCATTAATGGCAGTACCGTTCTGGCAGCAGGGCAGAATTGTGATAAGTTTGGTAGAAATTTCTGCAAAGGCTGCTATATAAAGCCTATGTTCTGTCAGGGTTCTCTTGTAACCTTAAAAAGAATTAAGTAGCGTTCATACAATTAGAATTTTTCTGCCTTCTGATTCCCTGTCTTTTTGGCCTCACGATGTTTGTTGCACGTTAATGCAATTTTACTGTGTTGTACTTCATGGATCGCTTTTGTCCGCAAACCATTCCTGGCAGGAATGTATCGATGGGCCGTTGTCCTGCGGTTGATGCCTGTTACTGTACAGTAAGCAGCTTCTTCACACCACCACCCTTCTGGTGAAGTGAAAGAGGGGCGTGGGCGAGAGGGGAGAAATCCTTCTCCATGCACCTGCAAGGAGATGTGACTTAGGCTCTGTCTGGCAGAGCGTTTCGGTACGTGCTAGGCTTTAATGGCACTCTCGCTACTAACACAGCACTGCAGATGTCCTTGAGGCGTTGTTTCCTTTCTGCTTTAGAATTGTTACAGAGCCTCCAATTCCAACAAGCTGTATTTACGGATCTCTTAATCCAGTTATCGTGCCACTATATTTGTCTGATAGCTATCACGTCCTGTCTCCATCAAGAGCTAGTAATGAGTTTGTTCTTCGTTCTAATTTGTAAATTTATCTAACGAATAGTTCTGAAGTTATACGATATAAAGAGTTGGTGCATAACTGATGAGATCTGGGTGATGGAGTGCGCGCTCTCCTCTCGGGGACAGCTTGCGTGAGCCCTCGCCGCGCAATCCATCAGGGATGCAAAGGCATCCTTCTGTAACGCTGGATGAAACCGTGCAAGCTGCACGTCTTTCGGTGTTGGAAACGCGAGCTGATCTCCGGATGCAGTCGGGTCTGCAGTGAAGTCACCCCATTTCTAATGGCACAGGCGCATCCGAGACCTGGGTGTGCACGGGTAGCTGCTCCCTCGCTCTCTGGACCGTGGCATTACCAGTTCTTCTGATGAATGCTTTGTTTGGTTCATGCCGGCACTCAAATTATATATTGTCCAGCTCATTAAATGACACTTATGCTTACTTAAGAAATTTTTTCAGAAGTTAAATTCATTTCTCATCAGTGCTAATGAACACATGGAGGTGGGCTTGGTTACATCATGCTTTATCACTGTTCTGCAGTCCTGTCTGCCTTCAGCCTTTCCTGAGCTGGGGCCATGGTGAGTATTTGCAGGGGTATTATGGTTTTGGAGAAGTGCCCACCAGAAACTAGTTGAAGAGTGATGGAGAAGTTATCCAAATAAAAGCAGAATGCATATTAATAGTACTCCAGCAGTAAAAACCAAGTAGAATTAAATGGACCGTTTTTCTAAGAAATATCTTGGTTTCTAGCAGCCTGAAACACGAGCTGAATGTACTCACTTGCACATCATAACATAAACAGCTTGATGTGGAACAAATCTTCTGCCACATCAATGGAACAAATTTGGATTAAAACTCTGATCATGACTCAGTGCTCTGATTCACACGTTGGTGCTCAGAATCTCTTGCCGCTTCCAGACGGCACTGCTAGCACCTGAGCGGGGCTGTTGCGTGCTTTGCAAATGCATCATGTCCTTTACCTTAGGTTTCCCAAAGCAGTTGATTTTGACAAAAGTGGGAGGGGGTTCCATCTTCTTGGTATTCTAAAGAATATTGTTTGGATGCGGAGCTGATCCTGTGCTGAGCTGCTGGCTCTGCCCTGTTCTCAGTGGAGCCATTGTAAGTTGACTCCAGTGGAAGCTGCTGTAGCCCTCCTGCCAGGCGTGTCTCTGGACGAGTGATTCAACTTTTCCAAGTCAATGAATGGTATTAAATGCAGCATGATGAAAGAAAGATAGTAGAAAACCTCAATGGAGGCTTTCATGATGAATCATGACTCACTTCCAGTGGTCAGGCATTTACTGAGAATCAAGAGGAATCCATGAGAAGTATGCAAAAGAAACAGAAAGTTTTTGTGCAAGCTACAAGTGAGGCCGATGAGAGGAAAACACGCTGGGTGGGCTCATATAGCCAGCCGTACACGATGCCTCAAGGTGCTAAAGAGACTTCTGTTTCCTGTTTTCACTTTTGCAGAGACTTGGCATCTGCTTCACTTGTCATGAAACAGCCCAAAGGAGAAGAGCCTGCCCAAGCAAAAGGCCATCAGCAAGTCTGGTTCTGTGATTTGGGTAAGAGCTGGAGCAAACTCTGCTTGATCCAAACTGTGCTCGCTGTGTAAGCACTGCGGCTGCTTCTCCACGAATCCTGCTCCCCAGCAACAGATTCTTTTAGAAATGAAGCAGCATCACCTCCTAGCATTCTCGCGTCTCTCTGTGCCTCGTCTTGGTCAGCAGCATAGCTTTGTAATTCTGGCTGGTTTATATCTCTGTAAAGTTGCTGCAGAATCTGTCTTTACAAGACATTCTCTTATGCTTAATCTTGAAAGAAATAATGCCCCTCAAAGTGCTGTCACGGACTTCAAACACGCAGAACGTACCTCAGATGAAAGCAGGACTGTAATGGTCTGTGGGGTACGATTTGAAGTGTAGGAGCTTTGGGCATGTGGTGATGCTTCTGACACTTGCAGACAGACCAGCCAGCAGAAGGTGAAAATGTCAAGATATGTGTCGATTCTCTCAAGAACCAGAGAGCTGCTGCTAAACCTGAAGCTTTAGCAAAACCAAAATGAGCAAAACCGGCAGAAAGATCTAAGGGGTGCGGCAGCAGCCGTACAAAAGGCTGGAAGTGTTGGTCCTGCTCTGCGGCTCACCCACCGGTCCCAGAGGAAGGAGAGCAGACGATGCACGAGTCTCTCCGTGTCCTCCCTTCTAGGCGATTTTGCAACAGAAATATGAGCAAAATGCTGACGCAACTATCCTAATGAGCGGTTCGGAGGATGGCTGGGTTTATGCTTCCTCAGTAGACAGGAAGGGAGGATGCTGGGCAAACCCTGAGCAGAGCACTGTAAAGGTGAGTGCGGTTGCCCGGGCCGTGTCTACAGGCGCTAACGATCTGCTTGACTGGGCATTAAGGTGAATTCGAGGATGTTCGGGAGGAAACTAAACTAGAATACTTACCTGTGCTGAATGCAGAAATACGGTCCAGCAGGGTCCTGACTTTACGTCAGGCCAATCTCTAAGCAAGGCTGCGCTCAACTGATCCGTGCTGTCTGAGAGTTGTAGATTTTGGTCTAATAGTTGCTGTGAACTCCTGAACCCTACACGTTGTTTGTTATTGCTGCCCACATCCCTGAAGGGATGAAAGTTCCCCTCTTTCCTTTTTTTTTTTTTTTTTGACAGATAACTTTCTTGCAGTTTCTTAAAGTCACAGTGACGATTCCTACAGAAATAATTTAGATAGTGGGGAAGATGTAAAGGTTAAACTGACAAGAACCTCCATAAATTACTGAGCTTGTCCTTAGTGAGAATCTTCATGAATTACTTTTATTTTCTCTCTTCAGCAGATTGTGAATGGTTGGATTTCATGCCTGGTCCCTTCAGAGCTTCTGAGCTCTTGGAGGGTCATTTGAAGAACGTATCTCACATTTTGTATATAAAACGTCTCGGGCTCCTCATTACTTCAGCAGCAACTGCGCTGTCAGACTGCGGAAGCTGTCGGGGAGGTACGCAGGTGCACGCACACGGAATACTCGCCCCTTCCTATCAGCCGGGCTTTGTGAAGTGGGACCTTGGCTCTGTGGCAGAATAATCTCACCTGAGCGGCTGTTTACCTCCCGGCGTTTTATTAGCTGCTATGACTGGGTCTGTAACTAACTTGTGACTTGTTTACACTTTGTATCTTCTTATTTGAAAGTGTAGGAGGATGCCTGGTTCCTACCAAAAGGGTTTCATTCTTAGAAATACCTTTAGTCTTTGGTCAGTTGTTGTGGGAGATCAGGGAGCAGGATTTGATTCCAGCTGAAGTGCCGGCAGATCCAGAGCTTGTGCCGAGCAAACACTGAAAGGGCTGAAACGAGGCAAACGCAGGCTCTGAAGGGTCCCTGACAGCCCTTACAGTAGGTTCCTCCTTATGTATAGATTTTAAAAAGACAAGAAATACATCCCTGTTTATTTTTAATTGCCTTGTCCCCAAAGCGTTAGTTACTTTGGCCTCTAGCTTTTGATCTCCGAAGATGTTGTAAGACATTATAGTGGGGGTCTGCTACAGGCCACCCAACCAGGAAGGCCAAGCGGATGAGGCTCTCTATAGACAGACAGGAGCAGCCTCAGGTTCACAAGCCCTGGTCCTCATGGGGAACTTCAACCACCCCGATATCTGTTGGAGGGACAACACAGCAGGGCATGAGCAATCCAGGAGGTTTCTGGAACGTGTTGATGATAACTTCCTTCTCCAAGTCATAGAGGAGCCAACGAGGAGATGTGCTATGCTGGACCTTCTTCTCACCAACAAGGAAGGGCTGGTGGGGAATGTGAAGCTCAAGGGCAGCCTTGGCTGCAGTGACCATGAAATGGTGGAGGTCAAGATCCTTAGGGCAGCGAGGAGGGTGCACAGCAAGCTCACTGCCCTGGACCTCAGGAGAGCAGACTTTGGCCTCTTCAGGGATCTGCTTGGTAGAGTACCATGGGATAAAGCCCTGGGGGGAAGAGGGGCCCAAGAAATCTGGTTAATATTCCAGGATCAGCTCCTCCAAGCTCAGGAGCGATGCATCCCAACAAAGAGGAAGTCAGGCAAAAACGCCAGGAGGCCTGCAGGGATGAACAAGGAGCTCCTGGAGAAACTGAAACACAAAAAGGAAGCCTACAGAGGGTGGAAGCAAGGACAGGGAGCCTGGGAGGAATACAGAGAAATTGTCCGAGCAGCCAGGGATCAGGTTAGGAAAGCTAAAGCCCTGATAGAATTAAATCTGGCCAGGGATTGTCAAGGGCAACAAGAAAAGCTTCTATAGGTATGTCAGTGATAAAAGGAAGACTAGGCAAGATGTGGGCCCTCTCCGGAAGGAAACTGGAGACCTGGTTACCTGGAATATGGAGAAGGTTGAGGTACTCAACAACTTCTTTGCCTCAGTCTTCACAGATAAGTGCTCAAGCCACACCGCCCAAGTCACAGAAGGCAAAGGTAGGGACTGGGAGAATGAAGAACCGCCCACTGCAGGAGAAGATCAGGTTTGAGACCATCTATGGAATCTGAAGGTGCCCAAGTCCATGGGACCTGATGAGATGCATCCACGGCTCCTGAGGGAACTGGCGGATGAAGCTGCTAAGCCACTATCTGTTGTATTTGAGAAGTTGTGGCAGTGCAGTGAAGTTCCCACTGACTGGAAAAGGGGAAGCAACCCCCATTTTTAAAAAAAGAAAAAAGGAAGACCTGGGGAACTACCGGCCAGTCAGTCTAACCTCTGTGCCCAGCAAGATCATGGAGCAAATCCTCCTGGAAACTATGCTAAGGCACATGGAAAATAAGGAGGTGATTGGTGACAGCCAACATGGCTTCACTAAGGGCAAATCGTGCCTGACCAATTTGGTGGCCTTCTATGACGGGGTTACAGCATTGGTGGATAAGGGAAGAGCAACTGACGTCATCTACCTGGACTTGTGCGAAGCATTTGACGCATCCTTGCGTAGAGCATCCTTAGAGCATCCCATAGAGCATCCTCGTCTCTAAATTGGAGAGATGTGGATTTGACGGATGGACCACTCAGTGGATAAGGAATTGGCTGGATGGTCGCACTCAAAGAGTTGCGGTCAACAGCTCGATGTCCAAGTGGAGACCAGCGATGAGCGGCGTTCCTCAGGGGTCAGTATTGGGACCGGTGCTGTTTAACAGCTTTGTCGGCGACGTGGACAGTGGGATTGAGTGCACCCTCAGCAAGTCTGCCAACGACACCAAGCTGTGAGGTGCGGTTGACATGCTGGAGGGAAGGGATGCCATCCAGAGGGACCTTTAGAGGTGGGCCTGTGCGAACATTATGAAGTTCAACGAGGCCAAGTGCAAGGTCCTGCACATGGGTCGAGGCAATCCCAAGCACAAATACAGGCTGGGCGATGAGTGGATCGAGAGCAGCCCTGAGGAGAAGGACTTGGGGGGTGTTGGTTGATGAGAAGCTCAACCTGGCAATGTGCGCTTGCAGCCCAGAAAGCCAACCGTCTGCTGGGCTGCATCACAAGAAGTGTGACCGGCAGTCGAGCGAGGTGATTCTCCCCCTCTGCTCTGATGAGACCCCACCTGCAGTACTGCGTCCAGCTCTGGGGCCCCCAACTTAAGAAGGACACGGACCTGTTGGAGCAAGTCCAGAGGAGGGCCACGAAGATGATCAGATGGCAGGAGCACCTCTCCTGTGGAAGACAGGCTGAGAGCTGGGGTTGTTCAGCCTGGAGAAGAGAAGGCTGTGGGGAGACCTCATAGCAGCCTGCCAGTACCTGAAGGAGCTTCACAAGCAAGCTGGAGAGGGGCTCTTTACAAGGGCATGTAGTGATAGGACAAGGGGTAATGGCTTTAAACTGAAAGAGGGCAGATTTAGATTAGACAGAAGGAAGAAATTCTTCACTCTGAGGCGGTGAAGCACTGAACAGGTTGCCCAGAGAAGCTGTGGATGCCCCAGCCCTGAAGTGCTCAAGGCCAGGTTGGACGGGGCTTTGAGCAACCTGGTCTGGTGGAAGGCGTCCCTGCCCATGGCAGGGGGGTTGGACTAGATGATCTTTAAGGTCCCTTCCAACCCAAATCATTCTGTGATTCTATGATCTGTTGCTCTTTGAGCAAACAAATCTGGATTCAGCCACGTTTTATGGGCAGATGCTTAAATTTTAGAGTTATAGCAAGTAAAAATTAATTCCAGCCTGGCCAAAGTACAATTAAAAATGGTGGGGAAATGCTGCAATTCTTGTTACCTCACGTTGTCACTTTTGATCAGGAATATTTACAGCCAGTCTTCACGTTTACAATGACTGCAGCTATTAGTGAATATACCGTGAGCTACCTCTTGAGCCCCAGCGTGCAGGCGGGGCAGGTTTCGTGGAGCTCCCATCACCAGGAGACCGTTCCCGAGAGGGCGTGCGCGTTGCAGGACGCCAGCATCGTCAGGCAGGAGCCACCGCAGCCTTGCCCCGTCTTGGCTGGGTTTTCCGGTGGCTGGTGTGGGTGTGCCGGCCTCCCAGAATCCTGTGAAAGCAGAGACCTTCCTTGGAACAGGTTATTTAAAAACACAGACGACGAAAACCAAGCTCATTGAGAACTGGCTGAGCAGGTTGCTCGGAGCTGACAATCAGCGCAGGCGTGTCGCTGCTTCTGTCCCTTTTCTGAGAGTGAAATCTGTTGGGGGCAGGTACAGGATCGGTGGAGAGAGCAGGGATGTGAGAGCGAGAAAAGGACTTGTGAACTTTATTTTTATCAATGGCTAAAATGTCTCCTTTGCAGTCTTCTCTCTGGCCTTGTGATCCTCCTTTTTGGCCCTGTGGCACTGCAGGCACTGAGGGTGGTCGCCTGCCCCAGCTCCGTCCCGTGGCACTGGCTCTGGAGCCGAACGGGGCCACAGGCTCTGAGGGGCGAGACCCACGAGTGAGACTCAGTGCGACGGGGAAGAGACCTGGCCGTACGGATTTATACCGGGAAGCAGCTGGCGTGAAGTGCAAATACACCCTTTGTACAGGCTCGTAATCCTTCCTCTGAACACTTGGTCCTTAAAACACCGACAGTTTGTTATTTTTATTGCCTAAAATCCTGAGCAGCAACCTGTCGGCAGCTTTGCTTAGGGGAAAGCGGAGCATTGCATGGTGTTCTGCTAACACGGGCAGGGTGATGAGGTATTGTGATAATGGTGGCTGGCCAGAGACCCCCAGCGAGAGAGACGGCCGACTGGCTGATAGCCCTTCCACGGCGGCACCCTAATTGCCAAGGACGCGTTCATGTTCGCGCACATTATTTAGTAATTATACTTAGTAGACCGCAGGGGACAGTTAGGAAAGCTTAAACATGTGGCAGCTTCCACTACATCATCACTGTAAGCACCGGCCAGGCTTGGACTGCAGCCCTGAGAAGGGTTGGCGCAAGGCGATGGAAGCAGCTTCCCCCGGCAAAGGGCTGAGGGGCAGCTTCTGGAGCGCAGGCGGTGCCGCGCTGCGAGCCCGGTCGTCTTTCTGGTTGTAGAGAAAGAGAGGGACGCCTGTAAAAGCTTCCTCTCCGCTGCATTTAGAGTTATGGGGGAAATGCAGGATGAGAAACAGATGCTGCGCTTCTTTTAACAAGCTATTGACATTGCTTTTTTTTTTGTTTTTTTAATCTAAGCCTGAGCTCTACCGCACATGTGATGTTGAACACAAAGGTAAGCACAAGTGGTGGAACAACGCTTTGTACTGTGCAGTGTGCCTTCGTATTTTATGAATTCATACTTATCTGTTTTCTAGACAAATATCATTGTTTGTGAAATCACTTGAAGCTTGGGAACTAAGCGGAGCCTTGACAACGGTCCCGACCAGATCACTGCCACCAGCCCCCGCGAGCCTGCCGGGGACCAGCCGACGTCCCGGGCGTTTTGTGTCCCTCGTGTCAGCTTGACGCCTGCCTTTGTTCACGTGCTGGGAGCTGGCTGTGCCTGCTGGGAAGCTGTCACCCTTCCAGCGGGGCAACGGAGCAGCAGAGAACAAGCCCAGCGAGCGGTGCTTTATTCCAGAAGAATTATCTGTTGAATCCTTCCGAACAATTCTGGCAGACATCAAGGAGATAAGCGCTGTGTGTAAAACGCGTATGCGTACGTGAGCTGTGTGAGGCTCGTCTTTGAGCTGGGAAGGAGACTGCAGGAGCACTGATGCTGGCAGTTGCTCCGTTTGCCGTCACAAACGGTGATGTGCTTGGCCAGCCCCGGCAGAACGGCACCGCAGCGGAGCAGCCCGCGGCTCGGCCACGGGCACTGCCAGGGCAGAAGAGCTCCAGCCTGGGTGAAATAAAGCTGGCTGCAGCAGACCACCGGCTACCTCGGATGTGCGAATCTTCTAGTGCTCGGTCAGACAAATAGCAGCTCGGGGTTTACGTTGACGCAAGTCAGGCGGCAGCTTTAACTGTGCGCAGGGCTCTGCGGGGCGGGCGGACGCCTCTCCCTGCGCGGGCTAGACGTGTCCTTTACACCGCTGCCTCCAGAGCTGCTCCAGGTCGTGCGTGGAAGCCGAGGGGGCAGAGCAAAAAGAGGCCATGAGGAGCATCAGTGGTGGGTTTGAGGGCAGAGCTTTCCACGGCGGGGATTCTGGTCACGCGGACTGGTAGGACAGAGCTCCCGTGGCACCCCGGATGGCCAGAAAAAGGAGCAGTGCTCAAACCCAGACGGTGCCCGTCCGTGCCTGAAAGGCTGTTGCAGGTTTTTTGTGCTTCTGCTTGCCTGAAGTCGTTGACCTGCAGTAGACAGAGATGCTGGGTATTGACATTTCATCGGTAAATATCATTTAAAGTATGGGTTTATATTTTGGGGTGTATCCCTCGGGAGTATAGCCAGGCACGTGGCATTACTGTGCAGTGGCAGATGAGCAATTAGCAGATCTGTGCAGGAGCCCTTTGCGGTGCAGAGCTCCCGGCGGTGCCGTCGGCACGCGGTTACAGCACTGCCTTGCAGGGTCGTATTGTCTGCGAAGCAGCTTGGAACTGAGCAGAGCTTGGACAACGCCTGCCGATAACATCACAGCCAGCAGCAGTCTGGGGGCTCGGGCGCGCGGAGCGTGTGCCTCCGTCGCGGCACGTCGGCGGTGGGGTGCGTTCGCCGCCCCGTGGGCAACGTGAAGATGCGCTGCACGGCGTGGGTGGTGGGAGGGGAGGGAGGACGCTGGGCTGGCAAGGAAGAGGGTCCCATCCTGCTCTCCCTGTAGGCAGGGGAAGCTTTGCACTGAGCACGATTCTGCGGGTTGGCCTTTCCTCTCTCACCCCTCTGGTGACTGGTGAGGGTAGCGTGACCCGTGCTAGGGACCATTGCCAGCCTGGCCGCTGCTCAGGCACCTGGAGCAGGACGGTCCCCGCTTAAGGGGGTTCCCTGTGGCTCTGGGCACCTGCTGGAGCTGGTAGGGAGGAGGAGGAGGAGGAGGAGGAGGAGGAGGAAGGCTGCAGGATGTGTTCTTGGTACACTGGCTGCAACTGGAGCAGTGCACCTTCACTTTGTGCTGGTGGCTGAGTAGGTCTGTTTGCTCGTTTTACTTGGGAGGGGGAAGGACTTTGGTTTGGGGGTGCAGCCAGAAGAATCTGCAGGCGAGCTCGGGAAGGGCACGCTTGCCCAGAGGGACGGGAGCCTGAGAAGTCGGGGATGGGGCTGCCTCTGTGTCATGGCGTGGAGAAGGTGCCTTAATTCATCGGCTTTGCGCTCTACTTTTCCTAAGATTTTAGGGCCTTTTTCTGATCTTTTGTATTCCTAAGCTTTTGCGCTGTGGGGCTATTTGGTATCCAGGTCTCATCACTCAACTTCTCAGAACTAAGCACGTTTTTTCTGGTCATTAGAGATAAGAGTAAAGCAACAGGGCAAGATCCTTATTATTTTTTAATGTCAGCTGTATTTATTATGAATGTTTTGTAGAAAATGATCTTTGCTTCATGATTTGGGGAATTGAGAGTCGTAACGCCACACGATGAAACACTTGCACAGACAAGCTTTGCGGATTGGGTTTTCCGAGGCACCCGGAGCGGTTTGTCGGATGGCTGCCACGTGAATAGCTATTGCCAGGGCTGGAGTTCGTAGCAGTTGTCTGGGGGAAGGACCTCTGCCTTCCACCCGCTGTCAGGGAGCGTCCCCTGCACAGACCGGGCTGTGTTAAGTAAAAATAGATTCACGTTACTCAACAGCATGCTTCAAATAGTTTGCAAGGCAATTCTGAGTTGCTATTTCAGACCCCGAAATTGCTGGTGTTGGGTGGATTGTTCTGGAGAAAAAGTAAAAAGATAAGTTATGATATCTTAAATATTTGTAGGGTTTTCTACTCAATCCTCTGAATAGCTGGGTATGCCTGTCTGTCTGTCTGAATTATTAGAGAGAAAGCTGAGCAAAGGGAGAATACTTTGGGAGTGTCACGGGCAGGTTATGAAGACTGAAGATGAGGAAGGTTTGAGTCCTTCTCCTGCGCGGTCTGGTCATGTCCCGGCACGGTTCAAATGCAGAGCACCCCATAGTCTCTCAAGAAGCTCAAGAGAGGGGTAAGTAAAACCTCTACCGCTTCATCCCAGCCATTCTGCACATTGTATAAGCGTTCCTCCACGCCCGTTTCCTCGCTGCTCTGTTTGTTTGCGTGCCCTGTGACAGTCCCGCTCATTTGGAATATCAGCTCTTTCAGCAAACTGAGCCGGTCTTGCTTTGTAGGCTCCCTCCTCCTCAGCCCCACTGAGTTTTGAAGGACTTGTTTTTTTTCATCTATCCCACAGCATCAGCTGGTTTTGAGCTGCAATCCACTTGAATTAAAAAGACAAATGTCTCTCTGCTTCCTTGGGCGCACCCGCACGCACCCAGAAATCGGCGTCGTGTTGTGTGCAGCTCCAGCTGACTGAAAACACAGAGCCCGCACCGGGCTCCCTTCGAGTGCTGCCGCCCGTCAGAGAAGCGAGAAAATGATGGCTTGGATGCTCTTGCAGAGTTAGAGGTCAGCGTCCAGAGCATTAGTCCTGATGACTGCTTTTCTTTATACCTTGGGAAGACTCAACGAATATCCTTTTTGAGTCTGAAATGAGAAAATTCACATTCCCGGAATTACAGGTGGATTCCGTAGCTATCAAAGGGTGAGCGGCAAAGAGAATAAAGGCTTCTGCGTGATTCTTTCTCTTCTGACAGTGTCCCGAGGCCCAGCTGTAGACTAAGGTGTCTCTGCAGTGAGCATTGTATGCGTCGTAGCGAAACTGGTGGCTGCAGGAGGAACTTGCGGTAAGTAAAGGTGTGCTGCGTCCTTCCATTACAGCCGGCCTGCGGGACCAACAAGCTAATGAGGGAGAGGCTTTTGCAAACGACGTGAAGCCAAAACCCCATCTACAAGGGATTATCTGGAGAGAAATGACAAGGCAAAAAACCCAATCAAACAAAACCCCATTTTGTTGAATAAATGTGTCTGTTGTTTGGCAAGAAAAGATGCAGCCTTGGACGCTTGCCTTGCAAAAGCCAGCCTCGTTTCTCTCCATCCTCCCTCTGCATTTCGCTTCCTGCCAGGGCTGTCTGGGGACAGTTCCTTTGCCGTTCTGCCTCTTCAGCTGGGGGTTTTGGGGGTGGGGGTTTTTTTCAGTATTGTTGGTATTTTAAAAGCATAAAAAGGGCCCTGCAGGAGCTGCTTTGCTGGATGCTCTGAGACCAAATACCTTTGCTCATGGTTTCTTGTCTCGTTTCACAGCTTGTACCCCACGACTGTTACAATTCTTCCGCTCGAGGCCAAGTGTGTCCCTGGAGCTGGGGTCAGGGGGGTTTTTTCCTGCTCTTCTCAGTATCTTTGGTACTTGGTGGAATTTGAATTTCTTTCCGCAGCATAAGAAAGGTAGAACGAAGGCTTCTGCAAGGGCAAGAGGAGGGAGAACAAATGAAATTTTTCACCAAGAAACTTTGCGGAAACAAAACACTATACCCTAGACCTAAGTCTCTTCTTGTTGAAATATGTGCAGAGTCCCAAAAAATGGTAGAGGACGAGGAGCCAAGGAGGTTTCCCCAGGGTCCTGGATCCTGGTCTCACCGTACAGGGTTGTGCCAAGCTCTCAGCAGCTCCCCAGCTCCTGGTGTCTGCGCCCCAGCCGAGGGGCAGTGAGGTGCCAGCTGCGACGCTGCCCGTGCCGGCCGAGAGCAGCCGTAGCGGGCTGGGGTCGAGCGGCGTTCGCAGCAGACCGAGAGCTTTGGGGTGCAGCGCTCACCTGAGAAGCACGCGTCTTCCCTGCAGAAATGTCGGCGTATCCATCCGCTCGTGCCGAGCAGCGTTTATTGGAAGCCGAGGCTCCTCTGCCCCAGGAAGGGCAGCAACGATGGGGGACGCGGGCTTTAACCCCGCCTGTTCCTACGGAGAGCAGCTCTCGGGAGCTGCCGTGGTGCGTGGTAGATACTCGGTGCGGAAATGCCCTCGTCCCTGGCGCGGCCGCTGTCGGGTTGACCCGCAGCGTGCTGGTCGGGCTGGCAGACCACTCGCCAGATAACAGCGCGGTCGGCGTCGGGGACTGCGCACGCCGTGCCGGCCTGAGAGATGTCAAAATAAGCCCGAGGTGAGCGCTGCTGACTTCTTCACATGCAGAAAAGTCTGTGTGGGCCAGAGCCCTGTGCTAAGGCCTGTCGACAGCTCTTATTTTCTATCTACCACCTTTGTTTCGGAACTATTTCCAGCAGACCGGCTATTTGTTCAAGTGCCCAGAGACAGGTTTCCTCCATGTCTCTGCCTCTGTGCCCAGGCAGTGACTTGCACAGATGCCAGCTCACCACGGTACTGTCGTCCTGCTTGCTTCTCCGCAGCCTTTCGTTAGGTGTGAACCATTTTATATTTTAGACTAACTTCCAGCCGTGTCTTTTGCAAGAGGCTCCGGCTCTTCCCCTGGAGGGGGAAAAATGCTCTTATTTAGGCAAGTACAGAGTTCCCACCGCATTGCGTGAACGGTGCGGCCCCGCGGATGCCGCGGATGCGAAGGCTGGTACCCAGCCGCTGCGGTCGCTGCTGCTGCTCGGGGACCGCAGGAGGAACGCACGCTGGCCGTGCCGAGCCCGGGCGGGCTGGCGGGGCTCGCCAGCTGTGGCCTCCCTGGGTCCAGACCTTGCCGTGGCAGGCTCTCGGCACCCAGCCTTCCGAACCGGCCTGTTGGCTGTGGGCTCGACTGGCCTGGAGACGGCCGTGGGATGGAGCCTGCTGCGGTTTGTTTGCTGCCCGTTCTCAGGAGAAGAGTAGAGTTCATCTGCTTGCTCAGGCTGCCCTCTCCTGAGGCAGCGGCCTGGAGGCAGCACTTGAAAACATTAAATTGGGTCCAGATCATCTCCTGATGATCAGGTCTCTTATTTCTCCCAATTGCTTTTGTCAGGTAATGGTTCGTTTTGTTTCATAATAGTTTCATTTTGTCTGCAGCAATATTGATGCAAGCGTGGAAGCCACATTAAGAAACAACATCCTGTTTGAGTTAAAAAACATTTCTGCTTACGTGCCCTAGAGCCAGGAGGAAGAGAAAAGGAGTTTTTCTGACTCGGCTCCTCCGGGCGTAGACGCGGCGCACGGGCTTCGTCAGACCCCCTTCTGCAAACCCGCGCTGCTGGCACGGGGCAGAACCTTGCTTTATCTTCCCGGCCCTGGGCGTGTCACCTCTCCAGGGCCGCGCAAACGGGTCCCCGCTGGGACCAGAGCCACCCCTGGTTCTGTGACACCTGGAAGCCTTCTGAGCAGCACGCGTTATCCTTCTGCGCCCTGTCTCTCTCGAGGAGGAGATCTCCGCTCAGTCCTGCAGTGCTAATGAATGGCAACGTCTCTGAAACAACGTGTGACAGCACCGGTGAGATTCCGCCACCTCTAAAAGGAAAAACTCCAGGCCTAGTTTTTTTTCCCCTGACTTAAGCTTAAATCTCTGAGCCTGGAACGGAATAACATTCTCACGTGTTTCAGACACCTAAAATACTTTCAAGCTGCTTTTCCATTGGGCATAGGCGGTTGCTGCACCATATAAGTTGTGTGTGATGCTCCTTTTCCGTTTCGTTGTGCACCTGATAACGCTGGTGGGGAGATGCCCTGGCGCTTTCCCCTCCTGCCTGGGTGTTCGCAGTGGGCAGGGGGACCAGTGGGGACCAGTGGGGCCGTTTCGCAGTGGGCACCCCAGATGCAATGTGCCCGGTCCAGCTGCACCCACATCGACCCGTCAGTGCCTGCAGGACAGAGCGCGCCGTGGGAGCGCTTGCTGATCGCTAAAAGCTACTCTAGATGCTGCCCTAAACGTAGGGAAAGTGAAAAACTTACGGAAAAGAGAAAGAAGAGGAGCGGGGATGGACAAAGTTCTTTGTATATACATATATGTGTATATAAAGTATACATAGATACTTTTCTTTATATATACATATATATAACACACATATATAACACATATATGTGTTATGTATATGTATATATAAAGAAAACTTCCATGTCTTCTGACGTGGCTCTTTCCGTCCAGATCTGTGAAGAGCTAATTGCAGCTGCACTGAGGGCTTATAGGAAGTTTAGCCACGTAAAGGTCAGCTTGCATCCTAAATTGTCTCCTCATTTTCTCGCCAATCAGTTGCTGACTGATATTTCTGATTCATTTTTTGCCTGTAAACTGCTGAATATTGGCATCCCTGTCCCCTAAATATAAATTTGAGAAGAGCTAGAAAACTTTCGCAGAGATGGCCTGTGTCTCAAGGTATGTGCAGCTTTTAAAAGCTTGTCGGAGGAGCTATGTTGATTGGGAACTGAGCCCGCTTTTTTAAACTGGACTGAGGTTTTTTTAAAACAAATATCTCTTATATATCAAGCAGACTTGTTTTGACACCTAATTAAGTTAATTTAGGTGCTTTAATATAGTTCAGCAGCAGCTCAAAATCGTGGTCTTCCACCTGATCTGGTATATTGAGTCTACTGGTGTGTCATCCGTAAATCTCTTCCTGTGCAGCTGTAATTGCATTTGAGAGAGGGACAATGGTATATGTGCCCAAGCCACCCGAAGCGCGATTACTCCCTTGAAATACCTCTAGAGGTGAGCGCGAGCTGAGCGTCATTTGTGAGACTGAAGTTCCACAAGGGTTTGCTTGATAGTTCCTGCAGGAAGCTGTGCACAAGCAGCCTCCGGAGCGGTAGGGAACAGCCCGGCAGCAGGCTGGGGACAGGAGCGGGGGACAAACCCGTGACAATGCCATGCGATGCCAAAACAGCTTTCACGCTGGCTCCTGCTAACGTGGCAATGATGTGCAAAGCCTTTCCAGCAGAATCCCACTTGCTGCTACGTGACATGGGGCAGGGTTTCAGCAGCGTGTTCTGGCTGTCTTACCAGGTCATCTTTTGTTTTTCAGAGCAACCTTCTTCAAGACCCCTTGGGAGCTTTTGTTCTGGAAATCAACTGTAAGTCCACAGGGGTGTTTTCTTCCCTGATTTCTCATTAGTCAAAATGCAAATTACACAAGCCAAGAGAGGTTTTGGGTTTTTTTGGTTTTGGTTTGGGGTTTTTTTTTCCCCTTTTGGGGCAGTTCAAGTGTCTGTTCTTTGCCGGAGCAATTGCGTATTCCGCCTGTGTTAATTGGTAAAAGGCAAGCTGGGTATTAGGAATCTTGCATATACACAGCCATCAGTTTGGTTCTTAGACTGCGCTGTTTATGCGCTAGAGCAATGTGTATAGAGAGAGAATATGAAGATGTGGCTGTCTGGGGGACCGAACGGTAAAATTCAAAAGCCCCGATGCACGTTTCTGCGTACACCTGACTTAGGTTTGTTTATCTCCAGATGCGTGCACCAAATCCATCTGTTCCCTCACATTGTGGTGAGATAATTTTACTAAGAATTGAGTAAAGGCAGCGTGTTGTCACTGGAGTAATATTCCTGTATTGTAAACGCACATAAGCTTTTGCAAATATGCAAAAAATTTGTTAAATATCTGCGCTGAACCTTTCTGGCACTTGCCTTTGTCCCCCGTCCTGGTTCTAGTCAAACCTTAACGGGGAGACTGGGCAGGCCAAGGGGGTTGAGATCTTTGTTTATTCAGCATACGTCAAAGTTGGAAAAATCCCGACACTCGGGACCCCAGGACTGGCAGCCGAAGATGCCTACTGTCCCCCTGCACAGGGAGCGCGCGGGACACGGGGTCAGCCTCCTCTCCCCCTTCCCTGCAGCGTCTCGGTGTGTAGTGCCTTTTCTCAACACCATGTTTTTTAAAATACCACATCCAGCAGAAGCTGTGCAGAACCGAATACCTCTGAGGAGGCATCTCCTGTCCCTAAGCGGGACTTGGCCCGTTACGCTTGCTGCCAGCAGGATTTATGAACAGGCTGTCACGGTCCTCGGAAACACGTCCTGAGCGTTGCGGCCAGGACGTGGCGTAAAGGACGGCTCTCCCCGCTGTCGCGTGCGCCGGTCCCTTTTGTCTGTGCCTCTGTGCATGGGGCGTTGCTTCGCCTGTGAATTCTGCCACTTGTGCGAGGACGTAGGATTAAACAGAATCTCACCCCCGCAATACTGGAAGGAGTGTTCTGGAAATGCTGATCTCCTAAGGGCTTTAAACAAACGTTGGGTGGACGGAGCTGCCGTGATTTAAGGGCTTTCCGCCTTCTGGAGCGTCAGCGCAGGTCCCTCTGCAGACGGCAGGTCCAGCTGGTTGCGTCCCTGCGCAGCCGTGTGCCCAGGCTCGCGCAGGACCGGCTGGACTCAGAAGCGTTTACTTGCATTTATGCGGGTCTTGAAAGGCTTCTTAAATTGTATGAAGTTAATACAATGGAAAATGGATTTTTCCTGCCCACCTAAGCAAGCCTTAAGTGATTAATGCTGTAAAGTAAAAACAACAGCCACAAATTCAGTTTTCTAATGTGCTGTGGATTCCAGGTCTATGAAAAATGCGTGCTCCGTAAAAGAAATTTTTCTTCCTCCTAGTACTCTTTCAAAAAATATCTTATCATCTCTGTAAAATCCCCTTGTCTCTGTAGCTGCATTTTGATGCTAATGGGATTCATAGCTTCATAATTCTTTGCCTGTCTTCTTGCATTGGTACAAGGCTAAACTATTGCAGAGTAGATACGTTCTACTAGAGAAAAACTTCGCAGAAGAGAGGATTCACTCTTTGGTTGTGAAATCAGTTGAGCTTTTTTTCATCGGTTGTTCTCCTAGGGAGGTATTGTGTGCCATAACTACTGCAAGGAAAAGGAAATCTCGAGGCACAGGATGAGTTGCTTGCTGTCGTGTCTCTGACACTGAACAGTACAGAGAAGGACCATCATGAGCTGAAGGTATTTTAATTCATGTAATTCTTTATTCTAAAACTTTATTTTAATGGTGGGAAAAACTCCTGCGTCTGCTTTTGAGTTACAGCTAAGGAAGTACAGAGGATCTAAACAGTCTCCTTGTTAAAAATACATTCTGCTAGAAGCACGGCTTTCCAAACCAGTGTCGTACTTGGTTATGTGCTTCAAGGGAAAGTTTGGGACGTTGATTACCGCTCCTGCTTTCTTTTGGTTGCTCTACATAAATGGCTGTACTTTGCCAGCACTTTCCTTGTGATCTTTTTCCCCGTGACAGGAATTTGTTCCTTCTCGTTGCTGTTCTCCAAGGGGGGAGCGAGCGGCTGCGCTTTGCGTGCGGAGCACAAGAAAGAGGGTGGGCAGAGGAGCGAGAGCAGCGGACGCGCCGCGGGGTGGCAGGGGGCTTCCTCCCACGCCTTCGCGCGGCGGAGCTGCACAGGTACCCCGTGAACATGCTGCCTTCGGCCTTTCCTTGGCACGAGGTCAAGCCCAACGAATGCGTGTCAAAACGTGACGGCAGGCTGCTGGGAAGTCTGCCTGGGCAGCGGGTGGTGTTGCAGGGCTCGTGCTGGCCTCCACCCCTCTTTTTTCCTTTTCTGTGGACAGGAAATAGCTGCAAAGCATCCCTTCCATCTTTCAAAAAGTAGATGAGATCAACAAACAGAGGGTAGGTCCTTCCAAGAGGCCGCTCTGTAACTTTCCTGCCCAACAGGGGCTCAGCGATAGGAAGCGGCTGCCTGCAGGTCCCGTCACCGAGTGCCTGGGAGGACCCTCGCGCCCTACTTCGAGTACTTGAGCGCTTCGAGCAGCGTCCTTGCCGCTGCCAAGCATCGTGGGCAAAGCTTCCAGAGGTAGCATCCGTCCTTGTGAAAACCTGCAAGAGGCAGCCACGCCGTTTGCCTTTGCCTCTGGGCACAGCACGAGCAAGGGGCTCTCCCGGTCTGGGCCCGCTCCGAGAGCGAGCGGCCAGGATGGCTCCGTGGCTTGCTCGGTGGGAAGGCAGAATCCCGGCTCAGCCCGCTCAGTCCCTGCCCTGCTCTCGTACGCTCTTCGGCTCGTGCTCGGCGCTGGTCCTAGCTGGAGCACTTGACCCAGCCTTCCCGGAGTTTATCCCTGGTCCGCTGGGCTGAACGTAAAACTAAGGGTTTTCTTTGAATGAGAGATTTCGGAGATTTCTGTTCCTCGCTACAGCAGAGCACACTGCTACTCGGAAATAAAGGCACGCTGTGCGTCAGGATATTCTTCCTGCTCATGAAGCTGTCCAGGAATTGCAGATAGGGATTATACGTCTTGAATGCTACGCTATTTATGATGTGTGTTCAGTCACCTAAATCACGTTGGCAGTGTTTGAGCTTTGCCTGGATAATTGATTCAAATGTAAATTGAATGAATAAATCCTTTACAGCTAAAATATGCCCTCTTTTTATCTTGATGCTTTTTCTTCTTTTTGGTGAATGGCATAGAAAATAGGTAGTTATAATCTCATAAATAGATATTTGACTACTTTTGTAGGAGGGCAGGTAAAACGAGGTTTGTATGGTCCGTTTTGAAATGCTTTACTGTTTTGTTTAGTGAATTACTGTCCTGCTTATAACTTGGCTTCTGTACTTCTGGTCAATAATCTGCTTGTGGAAATGTTTGTGCCACTCTTCAATGGGAAGGCCAGGTGCTTATTTATTTCTTTAAGTGCATATTCGTCGAGGGCAAAGTATCAGAGAAATCTTTTTTTTTTTTTTTTTTTTTTTTAACAGCCACGGAGCGGAACGTTGTGGTGAACGTGTGCCCTGCTGGCATCAAAGGTTTCTTTGGTTTGGGAATCTGCACAGAGGGATTCGAACTGGCATCAGGGCAAGGCTTTGTGAGCGTTTTGTGAACGTTTCAAGCTGTTTTTTCCTTAAGGCTTCACTGATGCTTCATTAGAGACAGGGCTAACGTGCTAACTACAAGCCAACAACACGACGCCGTTGGAGCTTTCCTCCCAGCCTGGTTATGTTTAATCAGCAGTTCCACAGATGGTAATTCTTGGAGCCGGTGCCCTTCCAGCGCGGTCCGGCGGGCCCCTCGCTCCCTTGTCCCCGGCCGTTCAGGGGCGGCATTTCCACTCCCGGAGCAAACATTCGGGCGGTGCGCGGAATCAGGCACTTGGCATTCCTTGGGCTATAAATATTCGGGTGTTTTTCATGTCTCAGGGCAGGAGTCCCAGTGCTGCTGTGCCAGGCGCTTGCTGCCTTGTCAGGATTTCCTCTGCCCTCACCAGCTCTTCCCTTTGCTCTGGCCTTGAAATAATTAACACACCCACAAGGGACCATCGCCGTCCGTTCGGGACTGGCGCTTCTTGCTGACAGCTATTGCTTTCGGGCCCTTCAGAGGGAGGCAGCGGCACTCCGCAGCACAGGTGAAACCGCCCGTCTGCCCCCGTCGCCGTTTTGGTCTCGGAGAGTCTCTGGGAGTAGGAGCTGGCGCCCTCCAAAGCGTAATATCCTTGAAATGTGTTACCGCTCACTGCGTGCTTCCCTGTGTCCGCAGCGGCTGTGTAAATGTCCAGACCTCTGTTGAATCTAATTAACTTCCTGGCTGCGGACGTGTCCTTTGGCAGACTATCCCGTATTTGACTCGCCAATGTGGAACTACACTTCCTCCTGCCAGTTCTCCAAAAGCCAAAAATCCCTGCTTTAGCCGCTTATGCCACAGTCCTGTTTGCTGGAGGTCTTGCGCTTATGTGATTTCTTTTTCTTTATTTTACTTCTGTCTCTGCTTATCTCGCGGCAGTGCCAGGGGCTGGCCCTTCTGGGGCAGCTGGTGCGGCAATCCAGCGTGCCGGGTACGTGACGCTATCGTCCCCCGGTGCGACGGCGGTGCTGGGAGGTGCTGCCTCTACCGCTTCCAAAAGCGTAGCAGGGTCCATCGTGCCTTGCCACCCTCCATCCTTGCCTCACCCCCCACGCACCGCTCTCCTGCAGGCACGCTACGTGCCCTCGCACGCCCGATGCTCCCTTGGCTTCTTGCTGGGCTGGGAGGGACTGGGTTGCTTCTGCGTTTGTGCCCCGTGTCGTCGCTGCCAGCTGTTGCACATCAATATTTATAGATTTTGTTCTACAGCTTCTTGCATGTGCGTTCTGTTTATAGGGGAGAAAATTGCAAATAAAATGGTCCATGCCCAAACTTGCCGCTATCCAGAATCCGAATGTCTCTCTCCCTATCTCTGCGCTGGGCTGTTATGAATAGGAGATTTTGTGACTGGCTTCAGAGCCCGACTCCGGCTATTTAGAAAACATCCATTCAATAAATCATACGGGGAGCAGCTGCCGCTCTCTGCTGAGCCAAGGCACATCAGATAAAATATTGCTCATTTATTTGGTTTGGTAGAAATAAAATTGCTGTAGTGGAACATCATTACAGGCTGTTCTTAATTCACCTCAGGGCTATTTCTAATAGCAGCACACAATTCTCCTGTGACAGTCTGAGTGAATGAGATGGGTGTTTTGATGTCAAGCTGAATGTAAGAAAGGTTTTAGGAATCAAAGCTTTGAAAGAGAAATAACTACTGTTTGTGCTCTGATACTGGAAGAGGTCCCTGTTTTATTATTAACACTATAGCTATTGAAAGTCCTGACACTTGTTCCTTGGGGATTCGAAGCAATTCAAGCCATGAAATACTGTTTCAGCTCAGCCTTTTACAAGCCACTGCGTGTTGGTAAAGCCGAAGGTGGCCTTGATCGCTAGCGGAGGCACCCGGGGCTGGCATTAAGTTAATAATATTTGTTTGATTTTTCAGCTGTGTGGCAACCGGGAAACCTGCTTCTGCCCAGCTCTTGGCTTGCAGCAGATTTCTGCTTGGACAAAAGCAGCTAGGTTTATGAAAAGCTGTCCAAAGCTTTTCAGTTTAGGCTCGCTGCTTTGCACGACTCTCGACAGCATAAAATTCAGCAATGGGGCCCTGGCATCTGGAGGCATGTTGCCAGCTGATCTGAAACGGTGCTAGAGGCTGTTACTTTAAAAAAGAAAAAGGAAAAAGAAGGGAAGGGGTAGGAAGACAGAGTGTTGCAATGTAGGACTGGGTGCACGTTTTCTTTGACAGGGAACAGGCATCTAATCGGGATCCTGCTTTTCTCCTTAGAAAATGAAGTCTCCAAATGGCTTGTCTCCTCCTTCCATAACAGCTTGGCGAAAACAAATGAGAGAACCATGTGGATCTGAAGCCGTTACCACATCGCAGGCAAGACGGACAACTGCCATGATTTTGTTTTCTGTGTGTGGTATCTTTAAATGTCCCGTCACCCGGGTGAGGCGGCAGGCATTTCACATTCATTTTGGGTGTGGAGCGCTGCAGAAGGGAGCCACGTATCCTGCTCTGCCACAGCGGCGTTTCTTTGCCCTTGCTTGTCTTAATTATTCTCTATAAAATAGAGGTAACTGGCGGAAAACGTATGGTTGCTCCAGCTTCCAGAAAAGCAGCTTGTGTTGCTGAGAGCGATAAAGCTAACAATGCAACAGCAGTGCCGGGATCCCTCCGTGCTGAATTGCATTTTGGTTGACAAAACAGATGCTCTTTGTTGCAGCTGCAGCACAGGCGCTGCCCTCGCTGCTGGCGTGATTTAGCGGCGGCAGCGCTGTGACCCTGAAGCCCCGGGTGTTTGATCACGAGCCCCTTCGCTGCCGTTCTGAAGGGCGCGGCGTTGCAGGCAGGCAGAGAATTCGGTGCGAGTGACAAGATGCTTGTGATTCCTGGGAAGAAATGAACAACGGGAGAAAATGATTTACAAGTCGCTGGTCTTATCAGAGTCCGAGTCTGGACAGCACGGTCGTGTTTCCCACGCAGCAATATTGCCGATGCCTATTAAACATGGTCGTATTAAACACGGTCCCTCTCCTGACAGCCCAGATAGCCCCTGCTTGGCAATAACTTCTGCTGAAAAAGAAAAAAGAATTGTATGCTGAAATAGCAAAGATCAGAGAGCAGAGCGCTCTTGCTAACTGCTAGAGATGACCTTGATTCTATGTGTGAGGGCTGCGAAGTATCATAATTCAATGAGAATATTTATTCCGAGCTGCACGGCACAAGCTCAAAGAATCTCAAGACCTCATTTTCATCTGAGTAATTTTATATGGCAAATAAGGCTGTAATTTTTTTTATGCAGACTCTCTGCTCCAAATAAACCTCCAGAGTGCTCATCTCCTGTATATAGAAGTTGCTCAAAATACTAGTGATAAAGCTGTTTAGTTCAGCTCTATTTCCATGCTATCGGTGACTTTGTTAAACAGCTGTTCCCTGCAGACGGCCGTTGCTTTGATGCTGGTTGGTGTACGGCACATTAAAAATCCTTAACTTGGTTTCTAAAGTCTCACTAAAAACCCCACTGGGACTTTGATGTTGAGAAGATTCCACTCAAAGTACCCAAACTCTCTGAAGCTCGCCTGGCCTTATCTCGGAGGCAGACCAGCGAGTGGTTGCCTCGGGCAATGAAATATCAGTGGCAGCAAAAATGTGTAGTGATTATTTATGGTCTGAGCATCTGCAGTCAGGAGAGGCTGCTGGAAATTACCAGAGCCTGGCCATGCCTTGAAGAATCCGGTTCTTCATTTCGGAGACAATATTAAGGGCGGTGCGCTGTGGTTCAGCCGTTTCGTTATCTGTGGCGATCCAGCTGAAACGTCTCGGCAGAGCACTCGGTAATTTCACGCACCAATTCCAGTTGTAAGCATCTGTGCCCCCAAATGTTTACAAAGGGTCTCTCTTGCTAAATGATAGCTTGCTAAAAGCAACCGTGGAACCTTATTTAGGTTTTAATTAGGCGGCAGCAAGTTTTTAACCATGACGCCTTTTTTGCTGCTACGCAGCCGAGTAACGTAGCGTGCTTCCCCGTGGGGCCGCTCGCTCGCAGATGGCGGGGTGCCTTCGGCGTGCCTGCGCAGGTGAGCGCGTTGCCGTTGCGTACGTGAGGAGCTCTGGCCGCGGAGCTTGTTAGTGGGTGTTGTTAATGGATCAATCTGTGCTGTTCCAACACGAACAAAGCCTTGTTTTTACTGTGTGAGTGCAGTTGGCCTTGAACCAGTGTTTTTTTCTCAACTTCACTCTGTAGTGTGAAATACTAGGGCCTGGCGCGTGACTCGCTCCACAGTGCTATATTTGTTTTCTAGGTTGATGCTTAGTTCTTTGCAACGTGTCACATACCGCATCAAATTGTTTTTCAGAGTCAAAGGGGAATTAAATGATCTCTCTTTTTTGTCTGTATTGCATTTTTGTGCACAGGAATTAATTTGACCCTACCGTGAATCGTTTTAGAAGAGTGTCATCCTGTGCGTGCCTCTGAAATAATTGTCGTGCCTCTGAAATAATTGTCGGCGTGTCATCCCCAGCCGCCTCGCGTTCGGTTCCAGCTCCGATGAACACCAGCGCCTCAGCCGTGCCTTGGGTGGCATCGGGCTTCGGCAAAACTCTCCTGCCGCTGCTCCGCACGGATCCCGTGTGCCCTTTCTGATCTTTGGGTGCTGCATTGTTCACAAGGTTGGGGGGGAGGTGGGGGGTCCCGGCCCCCGGGCGGTCCCGGCCCCGCGGAGCCGCCGCGCTCCAGGCTGTGCCGCCGCGCTCTGCCAGCAGGGGGCGGTACAAGCCAAGCTGCGCCGGGCGCGGCAGCGCCCCGGGCCGGAGCGGAGCCGCCCGGAGCCGCCCGCTGCCCGCCGGGCCGCCGGTTCGAGCCTCGCCCCGCCGGCTCCGCGGCGCCGGCCCTGGCCGCTCCGGCCGCCTCAGCCCCGCGCTGGGCGTGCGTGGGGCCGTTTTCCCGCTCCCCGCGCCCGGTGGCCCCGGGGCATCTCCCGTGTGCTCTTGCTCGCTGCGGTGCGTGGGTGCGTTTCACCGGCCTGCGGGGAGACCTCTCTGGGGCGAGGGCGGCTTGCTTCCGCGTCAGTGCAAGGTCTGGGCGGCGTGGGCCCCGGTCCTGGGTGAGCTCCAGGCTCCCAGCACTGCCTGCATCGTGGGGCGAGGAAACCTGGCTGTTTCTTGCCCCTGTTCCCTTGTTTCCCTCTCTAAGAGCAGAGGTCCTCACCCATTTTTTGCACCGAAATTGCTCTTCAGTTTGGAAGCAGGGGAACCGAGGGAAGACGCGTGTGAGATCTGTAACGTCTCCCCAGTGCGCAGGAGCTGGACAGGGGACGGGTACTCAAAATTACCCGCACTGGTTGTAGGCGTGAATTGGGATGCTGAGCCACACGCGGTCAGAGGCAGGACGTGGCCTGCCCTGCCAGCGTGACCGTATTCTTCGCCCTCTCCAGCCTGCTCCGGGTTTTATTTCCTCTGCTGCCTCTTTGTCTCCTCCTTTCAGTGTCGCACTGGTGTTTTGAGGCTGCTGCCCTGAGGCAGGATCCACAAACCAACCGACACTGGACTGACCGTGGAAGGGAAGCAGCACACGGGTGAGTTAGACCTCAGTCCTACTCGTCAGGATAATGAACTCCTTAGCAAGGGTGGTTTAACATGAACTCGCTCTCTCGTTTCAGCTGCGGTTTCTTTAGAGCAGTTGGTATCCTCCTAGAAAGAAGCATTTATTTACATAACGCTGACTCCAGACCCCTGACTACTTGTAGGGGCTGTAATTTATCCCCCGAGGAATGTCTGGACAAAGCACGGCACTAATTCTGCCACCTGTGCTCGCGATGTGTCCAAAGAGACCACGTCAAGTCTCTATTAAAAGCTGAGAATAAGACAGAAAGCCTAAAATCTTTACTTACAGAAGATGTATGTGTGTAATATAAGGCTGCTGCTAATTCTTCCCAGGGATTAATAGAGACGATCAAGGACAATTTCACTCAATATTGCTTTTCTTTTTGTAAAGCGAAGCTTTCCCAAACCTGAGGCAAGACAGAAACATGGCTTTGAGTCTGTGTTGCTCTCCTTCAGTCAAATGGAAATAGCTGTCTTTATTTAAAAAGTCTCTGTTGGCACCATGGTGCCGACACTTTCTGAGACAATGAAATGGACAGAAATCCATTTTCCAGGCTGGAAGGAAGGCAAAAATAAATTGGAAGAATGAAGAGTGAGGAGGAATTGAGGCGTTCACAGCGCTCGCAGCGCAAGTGATTGGAAGCGATGGGAAGAAGGCAGGGAAGGGATTCATTTGTTTAAAATATAGGACTAGATTTGACTTTTAAGGTGCACGTTGCATCGCTGAGAAATCCACGCTGCCACGTCCCTGCTGGGGCGTGCGCCAGGCAGCACACGTGCAGGGATCCCGGTGCAGATCGGCTGCCTGCAGGCACACAGGGGTGCTGCTGGCCGCGCACCCCGGCCGTGATGTCCACCCAGATGTCCACCCAGAAAGATGCTCAGGGCAGCACTTCGACTTTGACTCGGTCTCTGCAGGCCGATGACAGGCAAACACCGACAAAATATTGCAAAACTCAGTGAAACCCTCGCCTGCCCGAAGCGGCTGGGGAAGGATGTGCAGGGCTTCCTCGACTTTGCTGCCTGGTGTGGCTCGGTTCCCTCTGCGAGCCCTTTGGCCAGTGCAGCTTTCGGCGTTGTATCGTGGAGCTCTGATGTCTTGGTAAGGCCTGAAGACACGTCTGCAAAAATGCCTCCATTTTCGCACTGCAACTCGTCACGTTGCATCCGGCTAATGAAGTTTGTCCCTTTTTTGTGGCTGATAACATTACGCTCATTCTACTTCATTTCACATCTCGGAAGCAGAAAGTTTCCTGTCTGTAAAATTCCTGGAGCTATTGATTTGTTGTTATCTCATGGCAGCGATTTTACTCTGCCTTGCTGTTTATGCTCGGCATTGCGGATGCATCCAGAAATCAATGCTGCTCTTCTCACTCCTTTTGACAGGCAGCTCCTTAGAGCTGCTGCCCGTGAGTCTCGTGTTCTTCTCCCTGTTTTTCCTGCCTGTGCTCTCTGCGTGGCCCTTCCCCGAAATCATGTTTCTGTTTCTCAAGTTCCCTATGTAGGAAACTGCATGGGTGAGCGATCAGACACAAGCAAATCTGGAAAGGATGCTTTTGACGTCTGCCCACGCACAACATGCCACAAGTCCCCGGTACGTGCGCTAAGCAGGAGTCCTGGGTCAGTGCGAGCCTGGGATCGATTTGGCACGGCTCGCTGTTGTTATAAAGAGTGATTGGTATTAATTAAGCTGCTCTGCCCTTGTGGACTGCTGACAATGGAAGCTGCTAAACCAACTGTAAATCTGGCTGCGGGGAATGTGGGCTTCTGACAATCCTGGGCTAAAGTCTAGTCCCAAAACTTGAGGAGGGTTTGATTCCTTCAGTTCTTACTAAAACCCTCCAGCTCCTTTCTAGGAGACTTTACTTCACGTTTTGACGAATCCTGTTGCTAGAAATTAGCTTTTGAGTCTGGCTCTGGGAGGATTCATCCATCCCAAACCAAACGGGAGCACAGGTAACTTTACCAAAACAGATGCTTCACGAACGCAGCGTTTCTGGTTAGCCTAATTCAGCGCGTTACACTGGACGGGGGAGTTCAGAGAGACGTTCCCTCCTTCCACTTCCCTGAGCAATTTCATAAACAGGAGTGGGAAAAAATCTCCCCTGAGCAAGGCTGCCTGCAGCGAGGCAGGGTGAGGACAGCATCGAATGACACTTTGCCGTGCGTTTGCGTTCCAGTCTCTGGGCTGAATTGCCGCTGAGCAACACGCCGGCCGAAGCGCCAGACCTGCTGCGGTGCAAATCCGACTGGATTGCCATCGTTGCCGTATTCCCCAGTAAAGCGCCGGGGGGAAACAGTTCATAAAGCTGAACTTCAGCTATTCGGAAACCGGGCTGGAAGTTCACGGCCCAGGTGCAGTCAGCGTTTAAGACTTATTTCATTTTTCCCCCTTCCTTTTCCAGTTTTTGTCCTAGCAGTCCAATTTAGTTTGAGGCTTGCTGTGTCGTTTTCCTCCCCGAGTGCTTTCTCCTTTCTCCGGCGCTGGCTGCTTTCTGCTGACACCGGGGAAGCTGCTTTCCTTTGACACCGGAACCGAGCAGTTCCATCCGTGTTCACGGCATCCATTTGGAAGCAGCCCCTTACTTCTAGGAGAAGTTCTCTTCCCTGCAAGAGAACAGGCTGAATATTTGTACAAGGCAGCTCCATCGCAGGGTGTGATTCATGCTACCAGATTTAGATTTTTCACCTCGAGAGACAGGTTTCGGTTTACGTGTATGCTTAATAAGGAGTTACTGTTTGCCCATTAAAGAAGTTTTACAGGCTGAGGTTACTGTTCTTTTTTTTATTTGCCACATAACAATGAAGAAATTGTGTGTTCCCGTAGCCTGCAAACCTCTGGAATGTCTCAAAACCACCATTTGTCATAAAAATGTGGTGGTGTTCTTCAAACTGTGGTGGAAAAATTCTGATTTTTGCTGTTGTTGTGGTTCTTTAATGTTGCTCAGCACTGTAGTTTGAGATGTATGCAGTTCTCCTAAGTTTTCCCTAGGCTTCTGTGGTTCTGAACGTTAGAGAAAAAATATCAGTGAATTTAATCATATTTAATAAATCATAATATTTATTTACTTTAATGTTACTCTCCTGACGTTCCTGTGGCAGTTCAACCTGCCACCTTTGTGAGCCGCAAGCTGGGGTCAGTCCCGAAGGCCAGAGGCTGCTCTGGAGCGTCTTTCGTCTGCGGGCGTTAGTCTTTCCATAACCCCTTCCACTTTCCGGCATTTGTGTTGGGGTAATCTCTTCTAGCATTTCTTGCAATGCTTCATTTTAATATATATTCCCTTGTCACTGCAGAACTGAATTCAGCCTCCTGGTAAGTGATATCTAAATCACTGCTGCAAGGAGAGAATGAAATATAGGGGCACGAGAGAGAGGCAAAGGATATGACTGAATAAGAAAAACTCGCACAGCAAGAAGAAATATCTACAGCGGTGTATAAAGCGTGCTGCTTTCCTTACGGCTTCTGCTCGCTGCTGTTGGTACAATATGTGCGTGTCAGGTACGAACACGGACGTCTGCCTCTTGCCATTTAACTGCGAGATTATCCGATTTGAGCGTGCGGTCGTGTTGTGCATAGGCAACGACTCGGGTGTTTATTGCACGCACAGTGGCATGTCTGAAACTGTTTGGAAACCTACTTTTGTCCCTGCTCAGTAGCTGGCTTTTGCCAGCAGCGATATTCCTGTAGCGTGTACGAGGCCGGAGCAGAGTCTCCCGAACGCTTCACTGTGGACATTTACGACGACCGCTCGGCCTTGTGCATTTGGATGAGGTTCTTCGAAAGGGAATAAAAAAGGAGAAACACGGATAGGTTGTCCCAGGCAGTAAAAGCACATTAGGGCAAGCAGCAGAGTCAGCAATAAAAGCAGCGGGTGTAAATCACCCTGAGACGCCCGGGGAGAAAATGGGGAATTCCAGTTTCCCAATGGGGATGGAATTCCCACCACTGGAGCCGGTGGTGGGATGCGGGCGCCGCGATGTGCTGGAGAGGGATCGGCTGCCTGGGGTCAGCGGCGGGAAGGACCGCGCTTGCGTGGCTCTGCACTTTGCGCCCCGTGAAGGGCCTGGGGGTGGGCTGCAGTGTTGCTCCGTGCCTTTTCCCCAAGCTCTGCGGTCACGATCGCAGCGGGGCTGCATCTTCTGGGGGAGGTGGTTTTTGGCTTCGCTCTGCTGCTCCAGCCTTCTTGGAGGGGCTGACTGCGTTCCCTGTTTTTGGGACTAGACTGTCATCAGCACACCAAATGCAGGCCAGACGGAGCGGGTGTTAAATAAAACAAGAGCTCATACAGCGTTTCTGTGGTGGGGTCGCTCCGTTGAGTCTGAGCCCTGGGAAGCACGTGCTGAAGGACCTTCCTGCTCGGTGAGAGCCCTTCGCTGTTACTCCAGGAGAACACCTTGTGTGGTATCGAAGAGCATCCTAAGACTATTTTCACTGCCTTCTGTATTCCCGTGGGAAAGCTAGCCCAAAACTCGCCGTGGCGGTAGCGGCTTTCTCCGCACTTCAACCTGGATGTATTGGCTTGTGTTTGTTCCTGTGCCAACATTGTCCCTGCGCCCGAGCAGCTCTCCTCTCCTCTCCTCTCCTCTCCTCTCCTCTCCTCTCCTCTCCTCTCCTCTCCTCTCCTCTCCTCTCCTCTCCTCTCCTCTCCTCTCCTCTCCTCTCCTCTCCTCTCCTCTCCTCTCCTCTCCTCTCCTCTCCTCTCCTCTCCTCTCCTCTCCTCTCCTCTCCTCTCCTCTCCTCTCCTCTCCTCTCCTCTCCTCTCCTCTCCTCTCCTCTCCTCTCCTCTCCTCTCCTCTCCTCTCCTCTCCTCTCCCCAGTATTTACCCCTCTCCTGTGTTTGTGGAGAACGATCGTATCTCTGCTCATCTTTGTTCCAGGAGGCCGAGCACGCCAGCCCCTCTCCGGTTTCCCAGTCGTCTCGGCAGCCCTTTGCTGCTCGGTTTCCGTCTGACTCCGTCCCTGTTGAACATGGATGACCAGACCCGAACAAAGTCCCCAGATAAGATCTTCCCAGGGCCCTGCATAATGGAAACTTCCGTGAAGCCCGGCCAAGGCGTCTGCTGAGGGATGAGATTTTCATCCCCGTGGGATGAGATTTTCCTTTGAAATACGCGTTTCTGCTGCCCTCGGCTCATTCAGCTAGCATAAGCATTGCTTATTCAAAACGATATTTATTGTTGGCTTTGTACATTTCATTACAACTTCATTTTTTACAGTCAATTCATGATACCCTTTGCAGATACAACTGAAATCAATTTGAAGCTTGGTCTTAACAAAGCCAACTTTTATCAGGTTTCTGCAACCTCTCCATGTTGCTTTTTGTCAAGAAAATCTTTTTCCCGTGTTGCATTTGAAACAGGAATGAGCATTATAAGTCTCACAACTCCTCGGGGACTGGGAAAAGTAGATCGTTTCCTGCTATAAGCCTCCTTGAATCCGTGCCCACGTGCTCCGTGCGCTGCCTTCCTGTACAGGCAGCCCCATCAGCCTCCCGTCAGATTTAGATGCTTCAGTAATTCTCATGATTTCCTAAAAAGTTGGTTTCCTCAAAGCATGGGGATCCCCACTGGGACCACCAGTACAGGGCATCCTTTTTAAAACAGACTAGGAGGGGAGAAAAGCGGCATCTGAGTGATCCAGGCCACAAAGGAAAGCGGCAACCGGTCAAGTCAGCAGTGACGTTACCTCGTATAAATCAAGAGAGGTGGCAGCTGGCTGCTGCTTGCAAAGAGCAAGGGTATAGAGGGATGCCTGCTCGTGAGACGTGGAGGTTGTGAGGAAAAGGTGTGTCTGGTTGGCTGCGGTTTTTATATAAGGGCAACTGCTTCCATCTCAGTTGCAGGAAAATAAGGGAGAACGACGCAGAGTCTCGACGACTTCCAGAAGAGCCCGAGCGGACCCGAGAGCCCTTCCCAGCTGGCTGCAGCTGATGCAGGTAATGACATCGTCTGTGCCTCGAAGCCTCGGCTGGCGAGGGCTGCGCGGCGGCCGGGAGACGTGCGCGGTGGTACTGGTGTCACCTTCTGGCTCTGGAAGGACGCACGCAGCGTGCCCCGTGCGTGGCTGCTGTAGTTTGAGGCTTTGCTGTGCACCAGGCTCCTAATCATCTGCCTGTGTCTGTCGTTTCATAATTACATTTATGTTAATAATTATTATTTATAACTTCATAGGTAGCTTATTTTTATCACTTGAGCTTCAGTTTATTGGTTTGGAAAGTTAGAAAGAACAAGAATAACCCCCAGATGCTTCCCTTGGCAAAGACCCTTACCAAAACACGTGTAACTTTTCATCTAAGGGATGCAGAAATAACGACTGCTTAAACACCAGTTCAGGGAAAAGCAGTTTGCCTTTCTTTTGTGTGAACACGTAGAATATTTGGGGCAAGTCACAAAGGACAAGGCAAGGGCTTTTATTGACCCACACTTGAAGTCTCTCCATATGTGTGGACATGAACAAGGTCCTGCTGCCCCAGGCTCAAGCAGAGTCTTCCTTGAGCTCGATAAAGAGTAGAGGAGGGATTTCCCGCTCGACCTCTTTCCTCGTAAAGGCTCTGGGATCCCTTCTTAGAGGCTTTTCCCCCGCTTTTCGCTCTGATGTCTCCCTCGCCAGCAGGGAAGTCTTCTGGAGATGACGATGTTGAAGCTTTTTGGAATCGTCTTTTTCTGTGGCCTCCTCTCGCCCTCTCAAGAAGTCTTGTCCGGTCTGTCCTGCGCCGTCAGTCCAGGGGCAATGCAGAATGGTAACTAGAAAACCTGAGTTATGTTTGTTTTGAAAGCTGGGAGCATGACGTGGAGTAAAACCTCCTGAGTGTCTTCATCTTTATTTTATGGTTCCTCAGGGCTGCAGACTTTGCTTAGAGCTCTGACAGCCATCGCTGGGTTCACGGGTCAGGGAGATGTCTCTGCTCCAGAACTGGGACACAGTTCAGCACCAAATGGCCATACAGAATTTCAGGGCTCGATCTGGATTATTCCCTCTTTTTGTCTCAGCTTCTCATTTCTCTATTGGAGCAGCTGATATTTGACAAACAACTGCTGTGAAGTTTAGCGGCCGTGTTAATATTTGCAATGCTCCAGCAAAAAACAAGAGGCTTGTTTCAAGTTGCTTCTGTTTAAAACAAACAAACCAACCCCCTTTACAAATGGGCAACAAGTGGTGAGTTGAAGCACAGCTCCCGCTGAGGGGGCCGCTGTCTCGGCTGGCAGCGCACGGCCGCACCGTAATCTTCAAGTCGGCGGCCTGGGATGCTCTCCGCTGCTACCCCTCCTGGTTAAGTCACTAAGGGCAGCTTTGGTTTAGGTCACGTTGTAAAATATCATCCCCTGCGTGATTTGACTGCACTGAGAGAGCGAATGACTTTATCAGGAGTGTTGGGGGGCGGCGGGGCTTTGTTGTGCGACTCCTTGGCCAGGGCACATCTGAGCGAGTGGACGCAGGTCGTCGCTGCACGTGCTGCTCCTCACGCAGAGATGTTTTCCAGTTCTCTCGGATGCCATACTTCAGAACGGACTTCTGCAGCAGCACCTCCAGGGCCTCGTGCTCCCAAACATCATGGGTGACGGGAGTCTGCTGAGCTCTCCCACCAGCATCACCGGGTAAGTGGAGAGTGAGGGCTTCTCCATGAGCGCACCTTGACCAGCAATCCTCAAGCAACAAAAGCTGAGCTGCAGTTGGCGCGATTGGCCCAAGTAGTGATCCCCATTTTATTTTGATACGGAAATTCTGGCCCGACAAAAGTTTTCTGTGTGGTAGCAAGGCGGATGGTGAAGTGCATTGCAGGTTATGGATGCAGACGCAGGCTGATGGCTGTGATGCTGCTGTTGATAGCTGAGATGCTTGACAGCACTGAGAGAGAGAGGAAGGTGCCCTAGAGAGAAAAAGTTGACTGCTCTGTAAAGTTGGCTTCCACCCCGGTCTGGTTCAAGGTTGCCTTCTTTTGGGTTTCAGCTGCAGACTCTGCTGCTCATCCCGGAGCTGGTGTCTCTTGCTTGTGATACTCATGCCTCTGGCTGGAGGTGGCTGTGGTGATGTGGGCGCTGTAGGTTCCTCAGCGCGTACAGCTGCTCAGCTGTTAGAAGATGCTTTTAATTTGTGCCAGCTTTTGCTGTTGTTTGCAGCTTACACCTTGTCAAGGTTCGGCTCCCCAAGCTGTCAGTGGCGCTGCTGCCAGGAATCGGGGTCCAGCTGAGCATCGCCGCAAAGCTGGAGCTCAGCGGCAACTGGTGAGTGTGACACTTCACCGCGGAAAGGGAAACCCCTACCCACGGGCTTGTGCAACGTTTCGCATCTTTTACGGATTTCTAGGTGTTTCTTACCTATAATAAAGCCACAGAGCAGAACAGGCACCGAAAGATGGCTTGTGGCATTTGTAATGAATTGCAGGAGACGGAGGTGCAGTTTGTTGCTTCTGGCTTTGCTGAGTTTCTCTGGTTAGAGGCTGAGAGATGAAATCTGTTCAACCCATTTACTCTTTTCAGCTTGGTTGGCCTTCTTTCAGAACTAATTAATATCTTAGTGGATGTGAAAATTACTGCAAACATTAAATGCACCAATTTTGAATCGGGCACAGTCCAGGTCGTCATTGAAGACTGCCTCTGCGTTCTTGGTACCGTAAAGATCAAGCTCCTTTCTGGGTAAGTGCCTGTGGATTTATGTTTTCCATTACCTGTAATCCTCTTCTCTTTATCCAGTGATCTAGACAGTCTGCCAGGACACAGACGGTGCTAAGCTGATACAGAGCCAGGCCTCAGGGAAGTAATTTCTTTCCCATTGCCACAGCTAGTTGCTTCAGTGGAACTGGCCAAAAATTTGGCTGTTGGAAAGTGAGGGTTAATTTGCCCTGTTTGCCCATGGAAATGTTAAGATCTGCAGTATGAGGTTTGGTGCCTCTTCCAGTGCGCTTTCTTCAGACTTAGCTAGCGAGCGGATATCCAGAGGGCAGGAACAGTGGGCAGGGAGCGTTCCAGGAAAAGAGCACCAGTGCTTGCCCTGGCTCCGTCCTCTGCCTTGGGCTGCCGCCACAGAAAGACGCTGGGCATGTGGACTTCGGTCTGATCGCTGTGGGGTGGGTGATTCCATGCAAATGCCCCGTCTCTCGCGCAGTCTTATTAAATTCTTGGCAGAAAGAATTTGCTGACTTCAGGTATTGATGAATGCCACGGCAAATTGATCATGGGAAATATTTTCTTTTATTGCTTCTGAATTAGTCACTTTTCAGGTTCATTGAGTTTCTCCTAATTAATTTTTGCATTATGCGTTATATTTCAATCAGTGCAGCAGCTGGTTTGAAAGAGATCGTGTAAGGGAATAGAGGAACACGGCTCACCCGCTCTGGGGGTCATATTTTAAGTTTTAGCAGGACTAAAGTGATGGTGTGCAGGAGGTGAGCTCCCGGTGGGCAAGGGGGAGTGCGGACGTACATGACTGACTTCATGGCCGTTCCTCAGATGCGTCTATAGGCAGAACTTGGGCATAAATAACGAGATGCATTATGAATTCCTGCTGTCTGTGGCTTGCCGAGTGTGCTGCTGCATGTTCTAACTCAATAGTCCAGAAATATATTGATTAGTAAAAGTAAATGGCTCTGCGCTGCCTGCAGGCATCACGCACCCCAGAGTGATCCATTTAGCAGCAGTGTTGAAATGTTACCCAGCAGATTTCTCCTTGTTATTCCACATGTAAATTGTTTGTTTCCAATAACTAACATGAAGATATTTCATAGCAGCTCCACCTTCCCTTAACTACAGCACTGATTTGAATACCAGAGGGAGACAACCAAACTCAGGCTACACTGCGAGAGGCTCACTCCTTTCGTGCCGTGATGTCTGCACGCCCCAAGTGCTGAAGCCTTCGCTCCTCAGAAATTGGCCCAATCCTCCCCTCGGGGAGGGGAGCAGCTCCTTCCCTCCCTGCCTTCTGCACAGCCCCTGCTCTTGCCAGCGCTGGCTGCAGCAGTGTCCCTGAAGGGTGACTGAGGACGTAGGAGTGTGTAAGATGAAGGCTGGAGATCCTTCGGTCTCCTGTCCTGGAGCTGTGTTTCTAGCGATTGGAAATTTTTTGCTTTCCTTTCCAGGTTACTCTCCCTATCAGTAAATGAGATAGTGCTTAAGCAGCTGACAGCAACTCTGCCCGGTCTGGTAAGCCTGAAGATTGCCCTCCTTTCATAGCTGAAACGCAGAAATATCAGGAACAACATGTTGTGGGCTCACAGCAAGCTGCACCGACTTTCTGGGCTGCTTTCCACGTCACCGGCACACGCCGCTCGGCAGGGATGCCCGGGGCCAGCCTGGCTGCTGCCGCGTGTTTCTGCGGGCAGGGCGATGCCTGGAACGTTCCCCAGATGCAAGCATCCCCTCTGGTGCGGTACCACGGGTCGAGGGATGCTCCACTGCCCCCGAGTCCTTCATAGCGTCCCAGCTGCCGCCCAGTGCCAGGCAGCACTTATTCCCCGGGGATTTAGATTAAAAGGAGTGGGTCTGGTCAGGCTGCAGGGTGACGCCTCCCCGCAGAGGGCTGGCGAGGGGGGTCGAGCGGTCGCGTTTCTGCTTTGTGTTGCAGCTGTGTCCCGTCGTCGATATTGTCGTCAACCTCGTGAACATCCAGCTTCTGGGCACTCTCAACGGTGCGTTTCTTGTGGAGGATGAGGTGCTGCTTCCCCTCGTGCCCGGCGGCCCCGTGGTGGGAAGCGCCTGTCCCACGCCTAGCCCGCGAGTGCACCAGGGAGGGGCCGCGCTTCTCAGGACTCTTCTTGAGCCTTGAATTCACACCCGAGCCCTCCAAGTGAACCGCTCGCGCCATGGCCCTCCTTACGCCATTTTTATACGCCACCCTTGGATGTAGCTTGTTATCTTTAATGCTCTTTATGGGCTGTATTCTAAAGGCAGACCCCACAACGCTGAATTTGGGGATGTTTTGCCCGTTTTGAGCAGCAGCGAGCATCCCCCAGAAGTGCGTGCTTGGGACCTGGTCTGTGGGTGTGCGGTCTGGCTGGGGGCCTGCGGGGTCAGGGAGGAGTTTGTGTCGCTGCTTCTTTCCTGAGGTTGTAATGATCTTTTTTTTTTTCTCCATGAAGCGGTGATCCCAGTTGGTACGGCAGGAACAATTCACTACCGGCTGGCCAGCCTCCCGTTTACCTCTGGCTTGTTCCTTGGGTTGGATTTAGATGTAAGTTAACGCTGGGTGACGGGACTCTGCGAGCGTGACTGCGTCGCGGTGGCTTTCAGACTCTTCGCCTAATCCCGCGGGAGCAGTTGTCTTCTTCCAGTACAACCACGCGGAGGAGCTGGGCTAACGACTCGTTCTGGAAATGCTAGCTAAATATTTAAATCCTTACCCAAATCACCACGAAGTGACTGTATGTGCTTTTCTTCAAGCCCTCTTTTGCTCTCTTTACAAACTTATCCTGAGACTGCCTGAGACTGCGTGCCTGTCGTTTGTAACTGCTGGGACAGTTGTCATGCTCCCGCTCGCCCTGCCTGCAGACTGGCCGTTACTGCTTTTTGCCTTCGCTATTCAGCCTCTGTGGGGGGTGAATGCTAAACCAAGCTAATGGATTTTTTACTACTGTCTCACTGGGAAAAAAACCAAACCAACCCAGCAAAAAACAAACAGTACTTTCAAACAGGAGAGCTTAAATAAAAGGAAGTGGCTAGCGAGAAGCAACTGGGACATAAGCAATAAGGAATAGCAAGGGCTAATAACAGACGCTGCAGTCTGTACGATCGGCGCTGCTGCTCGTGCTTTAGTGCGGAGGCTTCACCGGGATTAGTCTTTGCCCCCAGCACCCCCAGCTGTCAGCCCGGGTCTCCTTAGCAAGTAGATGGTATCGGTGCACGTTTGCGGTGGAGCCCGAGGACGGCTCGCCCGTGGCGGGGCGCGGGAGGGAGGGAAGGCAGGGCTGGGACCGCCGGGCTGGCAGCACCTTCACCGCTCACCTGCTCTTGGAGTGAAATCTCAAGGATGAGCTGAAGCAGCGAGTTGCGATTTGGACGACGTGTGTTATTAGCTAAGAAGGCCCCAGTTAGGCGCTCTGGCCTTTAGCAGCTCCTTTCGTCTATTAAACGTAGAGGGAATTGCTCCGAGTCCGATGCTTTCCCTCAGCTGCTGGCGAGGGGAGGGTCCTGGTTTCAGTTGAGATAGAGTTCATTTTCTTTATAGTGGCTGGTATGGGGCTATGGTTTGGATTTGTGCTGAAGACAGTGTTGATAATACAGAGATGTTTTAGTTGTTGCTGCACTGGTCAAGGACTTTTCAGCTTCCCGTGCTCTGCCAGGTGCAGAAGAAGCTGGGAGGGGGCACAGCCAGGACAGTTGATCCAAACTGACCAAAGGGCTATTCCATACCACATGACGTCATGCTCAGTATATAAAGCTGGGGAAGAAGAAGGAAGGGGGGACATTGGAGTGATGGCGTTTGTCTTCCCAAGTAACCGTTACGCGTGATGGAGCCCTGCTTTCCTGGAGATGGCTGAACACCTGCCTGCCCATGGGAAGTAGTGAATGAATTCCTTGCTTCGCTTTGCTTGCGTGCGCGGCTTTTGCTTTCCCTATTAAACTGTTTTTATCTCAACCCTCAAGTTTTCTTACTTTTGCTCTTCTGATTCTCTCCCCCATCCCACCGAGGGGGAGTGAGCGAGCGGCTGCGTGGTGCTCAGTTGCCGGCTGGGGCTAAACCACGACACTGTTTCAGCTGGCACAGACCCCGCACCTCCGTCCCGAGGGTCTGGGCCTGCCTCGCGGCTTTGAAGGGTCGGCTTAACGTCCCCGTCACCTCTCCTCGCAGGGTGCGGTGAAGCAGGTGGGAGGCAGCATCATCCCCCATGACTCGTCCGCCTCCACTTTGCCTCCTCTGCTGGACAAGCTTCTGGTCTTGGGACTACGCCAGAGCTTTCTCAATGCAGTCCTGTCCCTCCTGATCCAGATACCGCCGCAGACTTTCACCTGCACGCCAGAAGCTGTGAGTGTAGCAGCACCTGTGTGTCATGCCGGGGGAGGTGGCCAGGGACAGGCGCCAGCGTGACCTTAGCTCTGCTCAGGGAGCGAGCTGTGCACGGCATTCACGGCACGCACAGCCTCTGCCGGCGCTCGGCACGCGGCCGGGCCGGGGCCTGCGTGTGCACGTGCTCGCTTGCAGGTGCTCAAGCCCCAGCGCTGCCTCCGTGCTGCTCTTCTCAGAAAGCTATAACAGCGCGTGCCAGGATCAGCCGTTCTTGTTTCTGTACGGGCACCCCCAGGGATACCAGCTGAAACCAGTTGTGTACTGGTTATGCCATGGACTCCTGGAGGTCTGTAATCTGGTTCAAGGAGTCTTTAAAATGTCACTGAGAAAAGCGACTTCATATATGCAATGCAATTCTCTAGGCGTATGCGTTTTCTGTACCTCTCATCTGTACTTCCGCTGGGAAATACTGGGGGTCTGCACACTCACAAGTGTTGCCAGCCCGTGGGTGACATCTCCTGCCGCTGCTGGTCGCTCTCTCCTTAACTGACCGGGAATCGCCCAGGCAGCTGGGGAGCGACGGGGGAGGCGGAGGGCTCGGGGTGCTGCCGTAACGCGGGTCTGCGGGTGACTGAGCTGCCCGGGGCTTCGCTGGGGACAGTGAGCGAATGAGGGCTCGGGGACCGGCCCCAGGAGTGCGAAGAAGCCGGCTGGGAGCAGGGACGCAAGTGGGAGAGGGGGGCCCCAGCAGGACGGTGTTGCTGAAATCGGCTGGGGTGCTCATGGGGGCTGCTTGCACTTCTGTTCCCACAGTTCTCCGGTGCCAGCCATCTGCAAGAAGCCATCATGACCCTCATTCCCGCTGGGGTGAGTGACTTCTGCTGGTGCAAGGGTTTGTGTCAACCTCGCCAGCTCCGAGGCCGTCCAAGTGGTGCTCCTGGACGTGCCGGGCTGCTGCCGCCAAGGGTCTCCAGTCTTCCGCTCCCCTCCCCTTGGCCACGCTGAGCGTGCACCGCGGCCGAGCCGCGCCAGCACAGCCGGAGGCTGCCCTGCCGCCCGGCCAGCTGATGGGAGCGGGCGAAGGGACCGGAGGTTTGTGCCCAGCCCTCAGCAGCCCCTGCACGGTGCCTGCTCTCCTGCGTGCCGCCGGCTGTAGCCGACCTTCTCCCGCTCCCTGAGCAGGGGAACGTCTTCTCTCGCAGCTCACAGCCATTGACAGGAAGAGCTGACAAATGCCTGGCATCTCCCATTTCCTGGGCGCCACAGGCACCCTCTTATGGCCACAGCCCCCTTCGTGCCCACCTCTGCTTCCTCAGCCCCTCGCTGCCTGCAGCAAGGAGTGCCAGCCTATGCTGCTGGACCTGTTTGCTCTGTAAATGCGGCTTGTCCAAGGTCTGTGTGACCTTGGGGGAGGCCCTACAGAGTTATGGGGCTGTGAGAGTCCACCAGAGGACTGCCCGTCCCCAGCCTGGCCGCTGCGTGGGGCGCGGGTAGCCACCTCCCTGTGTCCCCGATTCCCACAGTGCTCCACCTGCCATGGGACCGGTCCTCTGAGCATCAAGCTAACTTTGTCCGGGAATCCGCTCATCCTCTTGGAAGAAAACAAAGCCACCGTCGAGCTTTCGGTCATGATTCAGGTGTTCATTAAGCATTTAGATGGACCCGTCCTCAACCTCCTGCTCCTGAAGGCCGTAAGTGTGGGTGCGAAGACCTCAAACTGGTGAAGCGTACAGCCAGCCGAGTGACTGGCAGCTGGGACGGGGACGTCTCCACGGGCTGATCCGCGCCCTGTCTGCTTGCAGGACCTCAGTCTAAACGTCCACGTGTCGATTGCCGGAGGCAGACTGGTGCTGGGCTTGTCCCTGGGCAGGTAGGCTGTCCCCGCGGCGGCTGCGCAGGGGTGCTCGAAGCAAAGCCTGCTGCAACGCCCCAGCCTGCTCGCTCCCCTGCGGCAGCCCTGGGCGTTCAGCTGTGCTGGGCAGCTCCGGCTTTCCCGGAGCTCAGGGTACAGGTTCAGTTTTCCGGGAAGCAGCGGCCAGAAGAGAGCGGGACGGCGGGAAGGGCTGCGGTTCATCGGGGGGCTCCGGGCGCTGTAACAGCGTGTCCCTCGGGGACACGGCGCTGCTGGAGCTGCCTGAGCTACGGCAGAAGGGACGGGAGCGTTGCACAAACACGGCTGTGACGAAGCCGGGCAGCGCTGCTGCCCTCTTACAGGCTGGTGACGTTCTCTGCATCGCAACGTTAGCTCTGGGGCCGCTACCTTGAAATGTTTTTCCGTGTCTATAAAACAGACATTTCATTTCCCGAGTCTGAGAATTTCATACCTGGCTGATGGCATGAGGTGGACAGGTATCGCTGACTTTCAGGAAACATTACAGCAGCTGGGAAGTTTTAGAGACTGGAGGAAAAGCGTGTGTCAGTTTTATAACAAGGAGAAATGAGGTGACCTGAATAATTGTAAGACTGTCAGCTTGACTTTGATCCTGGGCAGTAGTTCGAAATGTCTGATATTGGACGTGAGTGATAAAGGAATAAAGGCAAGTACTGTCATTAATGCCAGTCAAGGTATGATTAAAGATGGGAAAGCATTCCTTATAGCGTGAGGTTTGAGGATTTCAAGCCGTTTAGCTTGTCAAAGAGCTAGATTTAGAAGCAACATTGGCATAGCTTGTAGGCAGCGATATAGAGAACAGAAATGCATCAAAGGGCTTTTAATTCAATAGACAAAGATATAACAAGATTCAGCAGAGGTAGAAAAGAGAAATTCAAAGTGGAAATAAAGCATATGTTTTAGCTATGGAGATGGTTGTGTGATTGCAATGATAGATTAGGAGCTGCAGCAAATTATCCAGAGCTCATGATCTTTAAATCCAGGCTGGATCCTTTTTCTAGAAGCTCTGCTCTCAGCTACCCAGGAGCTGACTCCTTTCCCAAGGTGAATAACTACCTGGGCGCGGGAGAGGGAAGGGGAAGCCAGGAGCTAGCGTGTGCCCTCTTGCAGTGCTGTTTCATTTACAAGGGAATAAAAATTAGGTGAAGCTTTTAGTGTTGATCTATTGCTTTTAGTTCCCTAATTTCTCTTCTCTCTTGCAAATGTGGCAGTGCCTGATTTTTGTGTTAAAATATTGCGATGCCTTCATGGATGCCGCGATGATGCCTCGCAGGGATGCCTTGCCCGTGGGCTAACGCTGCGCTAGGAGACGGCAGGGGTCTCACGGTGGGGTCTGTGAGCTCTGCCCGGGGACTTGGTGTCTGACGTGCTGTTTGCTTTACTTTCCCCGCAGCACTTCCCTCTCCTTGAAGTCTTCTGATGTTGGCATCAGTAACGTAAGTCTCTCGTACCAGTCTAGGCTTTGCTAGGCGGGCAGAGCGCCCGAGTGCCGTGCGCTGCAGCCCTGGGGAAGGAGGGAGACGCGCGGTTGCTGCGTGATGCTGAAATGTGTCCAGACTGTGATGGATTACGTCTGCTGAGGGTCTTAGTTGTTAGCTGCTCTACTTTGTAGGTTGTAGCTATTCTTCTTTTGCTGCTTTTTTTTTGTTTTTTTTTTTCCCTTCTGCCTTTTCTAATAATGCAAATGTAGAGCCTGAAGTCTGTTTGTTTATTCACCCCTGCTTGGGCAAAGCTTACACGGGGCTCCAGCAGGAGTTTTACCTGGCAGAAGGTTTCCCAAAGGAAGGACCAAATACAAATCGAGGAGGAAAAGTAGATTTGCTTTAAAGAAAAGAGGGACTATTTGTTCTGTTGCTGTGTCAGTGGGAAGTGATTTCCAGTCCTGAGGACTGGCTGTCTTCCAGCCACGGTGCTGGGCTGTGCTTTGCCCCTGTCGTGTGCCTGGCAGCGCTGCTCACGCGCTTGTTCCTCCTCTGGTTCAGATCTCGATCCTGAAGCCACACTGCAGCAGCCTGCTGGTGGAAACGTTATTGCCTCTTATCAACGGTAAGGTGACCGGGACAGCTGTAACATTGGGAGTGCTTTGACCGAGGAGGGGAGAGGGATATGTGTGCATGCTTGAACGCTGTAGCAGGAGAGTTGGAGCGATTAAAGGTCTGCAATCCCCATTTTGAGGCTGTACTTAAAAGTCCCAACCTCATTCTTACACCATCCACCCAGCTTCAGTCCTAAGGGCCCTGGCAACAGTCAGTGGCAGAGAACACAAGGGAAGCCAGAAGGCGGCGTGCGCGGCGGTGCTGCACTCCGTGCCGCTGCGCAGCTCCGCGCCCTTCGCCCCCCGGGAGCAGCTTCGTCGTGGGGCGGGAGCTGGGCTCACCCTCTGCAGTGTGTAAGGACCCGTCTGTCCCCTGCAGGCACCCTGAGCGTCGGGATCCCTCTGCCAAACGTGCTGGGCATTCCCTTAATACAGGTGGATATTCAGATATTGGCGGTAAGTGTCTGGAAGGGCTATTTCCCTCTGCAAGGCACCGGTGCGGGTCACCGGGGCTCTTTCTAGCAGCTGGCTCCTGTAACAGGACCCTGCCGGTGGCGGTTTACTGTGCAAGAGCCGTAGGTTTTAAGCCTTGAAAGGCCGGAAAGGCTTGCTCTGTCTGACCTCCTTCGGGTCAGAAAATGCTGCTGAGTACTTCACGCCCATGAGTATTATCGAACCAGGTACGCAGTAAGCCGTGTTCAGCCCCTCTGGGGCAGGACCTGGTTCCCCCGTCCAGGCTGCCCTTCCTTTCTGGAGAACCCTGTGAGCAGCTCTGATGTGGGTCCAGGGGCTCTGGCAAGCCCTTTCGAGCGGCACCTTTCAAAGCGTCTTGAATTGCACCAAATTCCAGCCCTGTGCATCCTGGAGATGTCCCAGAGGAGCTGGGGTGTTCTCCGACGCTTCCAGAGGGCACCGTGCCCTCCTTATTACAAATTCGACGGGAGGATTTTTGCAAGAGGGTTTCCTGTTCGCTGCGCGTTGCTGACGAGCTGTTGTGAACCAGCATCCCTCGAGGCCGGGAGATAACGCGGCTGTGTCGCTCCTTGCGCTTCTTCAGGGCCTGCTGGTGATTCTTGTGTGAGCTGGGGAGTGCAAGGCACGGAGAGGTCTTTCTGGCAGAGAAAGAGGAAGAAAGAGCAGTGAGGATGGAGCATCGAGACCGGCGTTATCTACTTTTCTTTTCTAAACTTGATTCAAGATTCTTGATAACATGTAAGACACTTTAAAGCTAACTGGCTCCTGTGAGTACTAAGGTACTTGCACAAGCCCAAACCTGATAGGCAGCTCTGTGTACAAATATTTATTTAGAGAAATTATAGGATGATTTTGTGGTCACGGTTATAGCAGTTGCATGTGATGCCGCAGTGGAATTGTTAAATCTGTTGTGAGGGGAAAATTGTTCTTGATATAATGAAAAAGTGAACTTGTTGCGTATGGCTTTGTAAGCAAATGCCACCATCCGCGTTCAGAGGGTATGACGTGCTGAGCGGGAGCTCAGGACACATTTGTCATGTAACTCTTTTAATAAACATTCCTACTTTTTTAGTGCTTGGAATGAGCTTCTTGTTTCTGATGCTTCTCAGGGAGAGGCTCTCTCCTGCCTCCTGCCATGGGATCTGGTTCCTTTGTGACAACTGATGTGTTGGTTTGAAAACTTTTTCCGCTCAAACTTCCTGAGAAAAAACCACTTGGATTTTCAGTGGCTACTCCTGGCCGGGTAACCTACTGACCAAACGCTAAGCCACATCAGAAATCAGAATGAAATTGAATTTCCAAAGGTCGTGAAGCATTTCCTAATAGAATCTGAAGGGAAAACTCCGCTACCAGATAACTGAGGAGTATGATAACACTGGAGCACACCCATCTGCCCGCAATAGTCCGCCTCTGCTGAGACCAATGTAACGGCCGGTTGGTCTCTGTGTGTCCCAGGGAAAAGAATTCCGGCATTTTTGATTTCAGAAAAAATACGTTTTTCTGGGTAAAACCCCCAACATCTGAGGTCTTAAATGGCCTCTCAAACACCTGCTTTTCCCGGCACTAGACGTTATTACTAGTGTGTTAATTCTTACTAGCTAGTGTCCCCAAAGCTAATGTGGTACGTCACTGTTAAAGCGGGGGTCGTGCACGGAAGAAGTCCAGCACCGATCGATCAGGTGGCGGACGGGGCACTCTCCTGTTCTGTATTTCTGCCTGAAGGTAAGAATAGTTCGACATCTGCCTGGCCTTGGGTGTAGCGTTAATTTCCAGCATCACAGCGAGATGTGGCAGAGGAATCACTGAACGCAGCAGAGGACGCGCTGGACCCCTCAGCAGTCCCGGTTCGCGCAGACTGCCCAGAGCTCTCCCGTGCTGTGCCAAACGGCAAACCTGGTGTCGCGCGCTGTCGTCGCGTGGGCTGGCGTGTCTTGTGTCACGGCAGGAGGGTTGTGGGTGGGTCGAAGTACACCGTAGTGCTGGAGACCGGTGTTTCGGTGAGCCTGAACGGCTCCTTTGGTCCCCAGCTCCGTGCAGGCCGATCGTGCCGGTGGGACCACGCTCTCCAAAGGCCGTTCAGCTGCCGGCACGCGGACCTTGCCCTGTCCCTGGGCGGCAGTGATGCTCCTGCGTGGTGATGGGGCTCCCCGCTCAAGCAGCGTGCTGCCGGCAGCCCCATCCCCAGCTAAACCACGCGGCGAGGAGTCTCTGCGATGCAGGGTGCGAACAAGAGGAACGCCGTGGACGATCGGGGCGTGCTCGGGGGCCGGGAGCAGGGAGTCTCAGAGCCCGCTGCTCGTGCTCTCTGACGCTGGCGCGCCCGCGGCGCTGGCAGAGCGGGGTTTGGGGGGCTGCGTGGCCCCGTCGCCCGGTGATCGGGACGAGCGGCCCCGCTGCCCTGCGCCGGCAGCCGGAGCGCTCGCAGCTGCTTTGTGCCGCCTTGGGGTCACTGGACTGACGGGGCTTGGCTTCTCCGTCCGTCCCTTTTGCCCACAGGCTGGCACGACGGGCTTTGTTTGTGCAAGGTTTTATTCTGGTTCCTGAGCAAACACCTTCTGTTTTGTAAGTAAAGTTTAGCACCTTTTTTGCACGCTCTTTTGGCCAGCACTTCTGTGCGCGCTGTGGGCTGCTGGGGGGATTAATTTTGCTGGCACGCTGCAGGGTAATCTGGGATCTGCTCTGTCCCAGGGGTCTGTTTGACTTGAGAAGGGAAAGACAGCGGGAAGCGCGTAACTGGAGAGCTCGCCGTCTGGCAGAGCCGGGGCAGGGGCTGCGCGAGCCTGGGGCCCCAGGGAAGTGGAAAAGTTGTCTTGTGCATCTGGTAACAGCTTTTCCTCCTGGGGCCTGGCCTCTGTCGCATCATTTATCGCACGGGGCTGAGCGGGAAGGAGCAGAGGAACCTTTTCAAAAGGGAAGAGCGGCATCTCCTCGGTGTAACTCATTACTTTTGCAACTCGTAAATCTAGTGCTCTGCATTGCTGGTGGGTTCAGGAGTAAATCCAGCGCGGGAAACTGCAAGTCGGAATTCATAAGAACTGGGACAATCCTGTTCACTGTGGAAAACCCACTATCAGTCATTTTCCAGCGTGCCAGCACCCCAACACGCTAGAAAGTCTCTTTATGGGTGAGCGGCGGGAGCGGGGTGCGATGGGCTGGCTGCTCTGCCCAGGCTGCGCGCGGGCTTCGGGCTCTCAGCTCTTGCTCCAGGAATGTCCTGGTAAAGCTTCATCCCTCTGCTGCTCCGCGGGGGCTGGCGAAGGGGCTCGGCTCCGTTGCTCCCGCATTTGGCTGTCACGTCCTGCTCCGTGTGCCTCCGGCAAGGGAAGCCGTGTGTCCCCTGGGACCCTGGGATACCGCCCAGGAAAATGATGGGTTTTGTTGATGCCAAAGACGCTCATACAAATGCTTTTTTCAGCATTTCTTTTTCCAGGTGAACCCACAGTGACTGCTGGGGACAACGCTGGCCGTCTCCTGCGGATGCAGCTGCGCCGGAGGGGCTCAGTAACTGGGGCGACAGGAGGGAGCAGCAGCAGAGCCCAGTTCTCCAGCGTAAGCCAGCCCTGCCCCGAGCCGGTGGCTGGTCCCAGGTAGGACGTGCGGGGCTGGGAACTGGGGCGTGCGGCTCCTGTGACCCCAACCCTATGCTGGAGATGCAGAGCCATGCAGTAGAGCCGAAAGCCAGAATATCCACTGGCAAATAAATACATCTTTTTACTGCTGTAGCTTATTCCTTTTGGGAAACTGGTTTCAAATATATTAGTCAAAGAATAATGGCTGCAGCCCTACCAGGAAACTTTTATTAGGAGCAGTTCCCGCTATTGCCGACTTTGGGCATTAAAATCATTAGTCAGGTCCCCAAGCTGGGCATATAAACCTTCAGGGTTTTTTACTCCTTGTAATAAATCAACTTGGCTTGTTTTGTTTGCTTTCCTATTTCTGAGTCTTTGAAAGATGAGGTTTTGAAGTGCTTTTCAGCAGCTCCAGAGGCTAGAAACAATACGTATAGCTGTTGCAAGTGAAAGCAGATGTATGTGTAATTAATATGGTTTCATGGCTGGGGTGTTAAGTGAAACATCGCCATCAGAGAGCTTACGTGAGAGCTGCAAAGTCAGCAGTAAGGGTGCTCCTCTGGGGCAGCGGCACCGCAACGCCCTCACCCCGTGCGAGGCAGCTCCCGACAGCACCCGGCGACGGAGCAACTCGGGCGGCTTGAGGAGCCCCGATACCAGCCCAGCCTTCCACTTCAGCCGCTCGAGTCTGCTGCGGCTCCCCCCCTTTGGTGTGCTGGGCAGCCTCTCAAGCGCGGGGTGCGTGTGGTCAGGAGGAAAGAGCGTTCCAGTATTGACAAACGCAGCCGCTGGTGCCCTTGGGCGGGCGCGCGCCGAGCCGGCGTGTCGCACCCTCTGTACGTGTGCAGTCGCGTTGCATTCAGCATTTTCTGTGACGAGCTTTGTATAGTATAGTATAGAAGTATAGTTTTGAAAATATAACTGCCTTCAGGTCTCAAATTAGAAACCATTGTGCAGACTGATTTTTCCACCCCCTTCTTTCTGACCCAGGGAAAACCACCAGCCGTAATGTTCCCATAGTAACACAAGAAATGGAGGAAAAGCAGATGAAAGATCTCTTGTTGGTAGGGGCCATGTCGTTCTGCAGCTGAGAGGCACAGGGCTGCTTTGCATCTTATAAAGTAGTGGAATTTTCATGCTCCCTTAAATGTAAGGTCTGGACATCTGTACCGGTACCAGTTCTTAGCAAGACAAAATTCATCTGTCTTTAGGTACAAATCATTGAGGCAAAAAAAGTCAATAGTCACACCGGAAAATGCAGTATGAAAGCGAAATGTTTAATTGAAGTAAGGAACATTGTTACATCCTCTCTGTGCAACAAAAATACCAAGAGCAGGACTGGAAGAGAAAGCCGCTAGTGCAATGCCGTTATTCTCCGAAATCTGAGAAAGTGTTGTTTTAGTAAGGCGAGAAAGAAGATTTTCAACATTTCAGGCAGTGACAAAACACAAAGCATGATTTCAGAGTCAAGAGAACCATCTTGCCACTGGTGTACTCCGGACACCGGAGTTCAGCCCACGGTGGTCTGCTCTCCAGTCCTCGCCTGTAGCTCGAGGTTGCAGGGGACCAAGACGTAGTCCTGAGCAAGGGGAGGAACGAAGGCTGAGCAAGGTGCCCGTGGGGCTCTGCACAGGCCAGTGGCCCCTCCACCCCGGCTATTGCTTGTGTCGGTGGGGCTAGGGACGACCTATGCCTATTTAAAGCGATGAAACTTGGTTCTGCGGGTTAGCAGGGCTAGAGGAGCAGGCTCTGATTTATTTTGGAGCCAGGAGGTAAGCATCACGCCTGGGTTCCCTTTAAATCAAACACAGCAGGGAGCAATTTAAATCTCTTATTTCTTACCTTGTGAATCACGACGTTGACGTCAGTGTAGGTAAAGCTGGAGATGTGGGGCAGGAATACGCCTTCGCTCAGGACCACTAGGAAAAAAAAGAGGGACAGTTGCCAGCCGGGTGCTGCCCTCGTCCTCGTCGTGCAATCCTGTGCGGCAGCACCGCTGCAAAGCTCCTCACCGTTCATCTGAGCCGGTACCTCCTCACGGATTGTGGGCAAAAATAACTCCTCCAGTAAGGCAGCCTGCCAAAGGGAAACCCACGGTCAGCTTGCTTATGGCCTGACTCTGAAGCAGAAGGAGAGGGGCAAGGAGCAGCAAGAGAGGGGTCCTGGTGCTCATTGCACCTCTCCTAATCCCGCAGGGACCTGCCTCTCCCTTCTGCAGGGTGCAGCGAGCACCCAAAGTAAATATTTCCCCGGTGACAACCGCTGCCTGGGGTGGTTGAGGCAGTCTGAGCTGGCCGGCGCAGCTGAGCGTGAGCGGGCCGTTACAGGACGGTGCTAAGGCGCGGGCTGTTGCATTCAGCACGTCACAGCAGCACGGTGTAAGGAGGGGACGCGGCTGCGCTCGGTCGCTCGAGGGGTGCGCGGCTGGGGGCACCTACCGGCACGGGACCCACGTCGGAGGCAGCCAGGCTGAGCTCAATATCCCTGGAAAACAAAGAGTGGCACAGGAGCTGCTGTAATAAGTTGTAATGAGCAGTGACTTTCACGTTCCCCCGAACACCAGGGCTGAGCTCAGGGCCAGGCCGGCGGTGAACGTGGTGCCTGGGCACGTCCGAGCAGGCGGCCGGAGCCTGGCTTTCCCCCCGGGCGCGGCAGCAAGGGCACGAGGACGTTTTGACCCAGACCGAACGGCTTTTGTGGGGCCCCGCGGAAGCGGGCAGGCTGCGCTGGCGTGCACCGGGGCGAGCGGGCTGGGGTGCGGGGTGCTGCGGGTCCGGGGTCTGGAGCACTGGGCAGCCGCAGGCGCTGCCAGGGCCGGGCGTGCCGGAGCCCCCCCAGCCACCGGCTGTGTCTGCGGACGGGGCAGTCGAGCGCGTGCTTTCCTCGGCAGCGGTGCCGGCGGCGTGGCAGGAGCAGGCAGAGGCGGACGGTGTTGGTGTGTGCCGGTTGCCTGCGTACGCCTGTGCTGAATGGGGGGGTGGAAGGGTGCAATGCTCACTTTTCTCCCTAACACGTTACTGGCGTCTCACCGTTCCCCTTGAGACAGAGCTACCTCTGCGGTGCCCAAACCATAAAAGCTAAGGACTTCCCCGGACTACTTTGCCTCTCCTTTCCCTGCTACGACTGGGACACGTCCCGTTCAAGGACTCGGAACATAGCCGGGTTCATTACTCTATCGCTGCTGCAGAGATCGTCATCCTTGTGTCGGTGACGCTAAGGAGGAGTCCCGCAGACGTATCCTGCAAGGGGAAAAGAGAGAGCAGGCTCAGAGTGAGCAAACGGTCCCGCTTCAGCTTTGAATAGTGGGATGCAATGAACCCATCCCTGTGCTGCCACCCGCGACGTGCTCCTCGCCCTGCTCTACGCGCTGGAGGCAAATGCCGCTTGGGACCGTGAGCGCCGTGGCGGTTAAAGGCTACATCAGCCCCCTGCAACGGCTGCGATCGGACCGGGTCTCGGAGCAAAGGGCGTTGCCCGGGTGCAGCTCGGGCACACGCGCAGAGCACGCTCACCACGTTCACACTCAGGAAGCTCTGGAAGGCCGATGAGCCTGCCCCGACGTGGACGGTGAGGAAGAGCTTCAGGGCTGCCTTGCCTTCCTCCAGCACCACCCGAGGCGAGCTCCTGACCACGGCTTGTAGCATCACCGGTAGGTCCTCCTGGAAGAGGGAGCCCATCTGCCGAGGGAGAGGGGTTATTTCTGGGCATGGCAGCCGTCCCCTGCGCCCCCGGGGTGGTGGGCAGGGGGCTGGGGGGCACGGCCTGAGCTGGGGCCGTGCCTCTCGGAGCGACAGCGACGGCAACGAACCTGCGTAATCTTCTGTGCCATGGTGGCGGTGGTCAGGGGGCTCTGAAAGACAAAGCACAGCTTGTGATCCGGCTGATGGCTGCTTGGGGCTGCTGCTCGGGGGCTTGTGTCCAGCACGGCCGTGCGGACCCTGCGGCGAACGCCGTGCCACGTGCGCGGCTACGCACAGGAGCCTTCCTGCACGCCAGCATGTGCCAGGAGCAGCATTCTGGTTACTCTTCATGGCAAATTCTCCATCATCATTAGACCAGCAATATTTTTGGGAGCCCGGGGGTGAGGGGCTGCGCCTGCCACGGGCACTCAGAGACACACTCTCATTTCTTTGCAGGGCACATGGCTCCTCCAGCCATTCGTGTCCCTCCAAATGCATATTTTCTACTCCTTCCTTGCTCGCTTGCTCTACTCACCGGGATGGTCATGTTGAAGGCTCCAGCCGTTTCTAGGGCAAAGAAGAGGCTGGTGTAGAAGTGCTCGGAGAAAGCCAGGGTGAGGTGGGAAGGGCTGGAGCTCGCCGGCTCAGGCATGCTGAAGGGCACGGGGCTGACTGGCAGGGGGATTGCCATCCCCGCCACCTGGAAAGTCGTCTGCGGGGACATGGGCAAGGAGAGAAGGAGTTTGAGGTGCGTCGGGGCGTGTGGCACTGGGAGGGGGCGGCTCTCCCAAAGCCTGGAGCTGGGCTGTGAGTGCTGGAAAGCGAGGACTTACTTGCAAGGATATGGTGATTCCCTGCTCGGAGAACATGGGTGCAGCCAGGGGCAGGTACTGGACCTGGCAGCTCGGCGTGATGGGGAACTGGGCTGCAAACCAAGCAGAGGGGTGCTCAGAAAGAGGAGGGGGGCAGGTTGGGTCTGGGAAGTGTCTGGGTTTCCTGAGCAGAGAGACAGGGAAAGAGAGCTGGGCGGAGGGAGCGGGTCCCCGGGGAGGTGACGGCAGCGGAGCCACTGCTGCTAGGTTTCTGCCGCAGGGCGGGAGCCCGTCCCATCTCGTGACCCGCTCCAAAATGAGCCCCGAAGCCCTTAGTCTGTAACGAGAGTGAAAGCCAAACGCTCACCTGTCAGAGATATGAGCTGTTCATTTGGCAAAAGCAGCAATTTGGAGACTTCCAGGCAAATCTATGGAATAAAAAACAAAAAGAGAGGTGGTGGGTGAACACGGGGCTCTGCCGGCGTCAGGCATCCCCCGAATGCCTCTGGCGCAGACATCCCCATCAGCCGGCCACGCGGCAGCCGGGAGACAGGGGATGCCAGCGTTCGGTGACCACGGGGCTGCGGGGGAGACCTGGCGAGGCACCAGGTTGACTTAAAGTGCTCTAATTCTTACAGAACTGTACAGCTGTGTCTTCTCCTGTCTCACGCCCTTACCAACTTTATCTTACCTTATCGATGTTAATCTCTTTGTCCGCATCTGAACTAGAGGACTTGCTGAATGAAAACAACAGAATGGAAGAAGTTAGGCGAGAACCAGCTCAGCCAAGGGTAGGCGAGCTGGTTCTTTTATCTGACCCAAAAGGCATCCAGAGAAAGTATTACCTTTATTTGCTATCATCTAGTAAGCTACGATTACAATTCAGAATCCTAAAACGCTGAAGAAGAGCCGTTAGACTTGCATTAAAAATGTTCCTGCTACGCTGCTTTAAAAGATCCCCTCCCTTAGGAGAGAACGAAGCTCTCTCAAAATGGGGGAAACCAACCCTCCAAGCAGAACAAAGTTCTTCCCACAAAGATAAAGTTTTTGTGTTAACCTTCGTAAGCTTTTAGAGCAGCGAGCGGATCTTAGTCGTATCACCTTCCTGCCTAGAAATGCTTGTGCCTCAGTTTCTTCTTTTGCCCCGTTACCCAGATCTCATAACAAGGAAAACCACGGGGTCGACCTGTCCGTCTCCTCGGTGCTCTGCACCTCCTCCACGGTGGGTTTGCAGGCAGAGGTCACCAGCTCCAGGTTCCCTTCGGGGTTCATTTCCACGTGGAGGTCCGCCAGGATGGACAGTCTCATCACCTTGGTGGTCGAGCTGTGCCAGGGGAGGAGAGGTGGAGGCTGGAGCGTGGGGGCCGCTCCCGCTCCCCCCGGACCCCCGCTCCCGCAGGCCGGTGCTGGATGCGGCCCCATCGCTCCGGCCGGGAGCTTGGGCTGCTTCCACCCCGCAGCCCTGGCACTCACGGGGCAGGTGTGATGCCGAGGTCCGCATCGATGCTCAGCCGCAGGCCGGTGTCGGGGATGAGCGACAGAGACAGCTCGGCGACTTTGACGGAGTTAACCTGGTTCCTGCTGGAGCAGAAATGAAGGCGTCGGGAGACCGGCACAGAGAGATGTGCAATCCCTGGCTGCTCTCACAGCGGGCAAATCCCAAAAGTCCATGAGATCGGCACCGTGCACGGATAAATCAGTGCCCCGAGGGTGGCACGGGGGTCGCTGCCCTTCAACCCCAAAGAGCCAGGGGCTCCTTTCTAAACCTCTCCGGCAAACAGCCCTGTTCATCTCCAGGAGGTTTTTTTGCCCTCGCTGGCAAAATGCCTTTTATGACGATAGTCAAAGCGCTCCAGCTAAACACCGGGGTGAACCAGCGGTACGGCGGCAAAGCCTGGGCAAGGCAGAGCTGTGGACTCACCTGCTGGGCTTCGGGGAGCCGAGAAACAGGTCTGGGACTGTTGGGGCCATCAGGTCCTGCCTCAGGACTGTCTCTGCATGTGGCTTTGAAACTTCAGCAACTGTGAAACAGGGCAGATATTTCATGAGCCCCTCTGGAGCTTGTGGTCTGATGCACAGAGACGGACAGACTGAAATCCGTCCAGGCGCCACGCTTCCATCCTTTACTCAGCCCCCCCGTTACTAGCTATAGAAAGGGGATGCTGGAGTGAGCTGGTTAATGGCACAGGCTTCTGGTGACAGTGTTTGGTATTTCATCGCCGGACTGATAGAAGCTGCTGCCTCCCCTCCCTGCTGATGGCGTGGGAGATCCGGGGTCCGGACTTACGGTAGCTCAGTCCTGATGGGGTGAGGATGCCCCCGCAGTCGGGTGACCTGGTGGTGTGAGCGGGGACCAGGAGGCTCAGGAGGACGCTCAGGGTGCAGAGCTTCGCCGTGCCGGCGCCTGGAAGAGGAGGGCACCCGCGGCAGCCCGGTCAGAGCGGCACGGCCCTGGCCCGGCCACCGAGGCACGCGGCCACGCTCGGGAGCCACGGATCCGCTCCCGGGTCGGGTTTGTGGTCCCGAGCTTGTCAGCTTTTGTGCAATAACAACACATAGCTCTCGTGTGGTGCCTGGGGATTTAAAAGCATTAACAGAAGGCTCAGCCTTGAAAACCTCCTGCAAGTCTGCAAGCTCCAGTGGCGCTTGCAGCGGTAGCCTGCCTGCTGAAGAGCAATAATGGCCTACAACCGGTATAAAACTAGCAAAGAAACAGGAGCTAAAATTAATTGAGGAACGCATGGAAGTTATGGAGGAGGCTAAAATCAAATAAAAAGGTGAAAGTGTTATCTACCCCCCTGAAAAACATTTGGGAACTGTTTATAAAGTTCGTAATGCTCGTACAATATTAAGAAAACAAGCAATTCAGAAAGTTTAACCTGCAGAAAACAGACATATTTATATCAGTCTTTGCAGAAAGTGGACTTCTGATGAGAACTGACCCTTACAGAGACACAGCAACGTAAGTACAGGCAATGCTTATAGCAAGCTATTCAGTTTGCAAATGCATCTTTACCTTTCCTGGCCAATCTTCCCATTCTTCCGACTCAGTCCGTGTCTTGCCGTGGCCACCCCAAGGGATTGTGCTGGCTTTATATATCCTCACAACCGAGGCTGACGGGGCAGAAATTGGCAAAGAGGGCTGGAAACCAGGACATGGGGTGGACATTTTGTTTTATATACCTTTTTTATTGTTTCCCCATATACTTGATTACCTTGGCCGTTGACCTAGCAAGGTGAAATATTGAACAGCAGGTGCTGGGGCAGCTTGCCTTCATTGTGGCGTTACTGAGGAGCACAAAGAAAGGTCTCTGGGTGGAGGGTGCCAAGAAATCAAACATTGTTAGAAAGCGAACATTGGTTTCTTTGCTCTGCAGCCATGCTTTCTTCTGAACACCACAGGGACAGCCGCCACCATGTCCACACCAGCGAGAAGGTGCTGTGGTTTGTGTCACTCTCCCGGCTGGGCGGCTCGGACCAGAAGGGATGAGACCTGCACGTGTCGCGCCGAAGGAGGTCTTGGCAATTCATCAAGGATGCCCTCCATTTCCATCAGGCCTGGGTAAGTCTGTTGAAGGCAACAGGAGTGTTTCTGTTGGGTTCAGTGAGTTTTAGACCAGACAGAAGAACAATTTTTTTTTTTAAGGTGTCTCCTCTCACCTCCGGAATGGCCCACGTGCAATAATTCCTTCCTCCTTTTAACCCATTCCCAATCAAAAGTCACTGGCAATGTTTATTACGACTGGTAGAAAAAACGGTGGGTGACGTCCACCCTCTTAGCTAATGTCTCTACGAGCAGTGAAAGCGTTCATGGAAGGGACTCAGAGTCCCGCTCCTTCCCGTGCTTGGGATCCATCGTGTTCTCCTGGCTTCCTTTTGGCCTGGAGGACAGAGCGTGGGCTACCTGCAAATGCCATGTAAGCGCATCCTCCATGGTCTCACCCAGCTCTCCGTCGTGCTCCGTGTTCTGACCTCCCCCCCCCCCGATATTTGTGATTTCAACTTTGAGGCATGACCAGTCCTCCAGAGAGGGTTGAATTGCCCATTTCGGTCTGAAACCCTTGGCAATGGGATAAAGTGTTCAGCGCTTGTTGAAACACCTGCTGCCTGGGGAGGCAACCATTGTCCTTTGTGCGTTGCTGAAGTGAGTTATTGGGCGCTGGTTCCAGGTGCATCTTGACACGTCCAAAGCCTTTGGCTCTCACCAGCGCGGTGTTGCTTTCCTTCTCAGCATGACAGAGAAACGCCAAGAAAAGCAGAGTTTCAGCCACGTTGTGCATTTCCATTGAAGGCATCCAAATAGCAGTGTCGAGAAAAGAAATGGAAATATACGTCTAGCAGCCTACTGAGGGAGAGCGGGATTTACACATCTACGCTGATGTATGCAGCCCATTTAGAGGCGAGAGATGTATTCAGAAAAGTAAATCCTTTGAGAAGGTTGTAGCCTGCAGAGGAGTCCCCTGGGGCTGCAGGAGATGTTTCGTGGCATCTGACACCAGTAGGGACACGGACACAACCTAGAAAAGTCTCTGAGAAATAAGTCTTTGCCGTGTTTTAGAGCAGCGGTGGGAAAATTGCCCCTGCTAGGCCTTGTTCCAGTGTAGGTAATATCGGCAGCTCTTCCCGAAGCAGTACTGGAGATTTACCTGTGGAGCATTATCATTTACAGCAGTGCAAGGGTCTGGGGATAAGCTGTCGGGACACGATGGCACTGTGGTGCTTAGACGTGGATTTTCTCCTCCTGAAGAGCTGTTCTGGACCTGATGATCCCTGTGGAGGCTTAATTAGATGTCAACTTATAGCATAATGACTGATCAAGTTACTAGCACAAAAGTGTCTTTCTGGCACGGTGCATTCCTTATCGGGAGTTATCTATAAATCTTACGCTCCTGTTAGATAAGATGTAAATCTCCCTGTCTGGGCTTAGCAGAGAGCCCGGAGTGCATCACTGGGAGGGAGGGGATGGCAGATTAAACCTCATGACATGTTTTATACAGAAATGAAGAGAAGAAATAAATTACTTGGTGCTGCAGGATCCCACCGGGGTGAACTCCCAGAGCCGGGTCCTGCTGGCTGGGGTACCCAGGAGGGGATGGGTGAGGGGATGGGTGAGGACACTGTGGTGGCCACTAGCCCCAGGGCTGGTGAATGGGCAGCCACAGCCACGGCAGCAGCATGGCCAGCCCAGGGGAGAGCTTCGTGCAGCCTGTCTGCAGTCTGGTGGGACGCGCGGCTCTCCCGTGGCGGGACAGGGACGGGGCTGAGAAGCCCCTTCTCTGGGCAGGTGGCAGTTCTTCTCAGCCTCACTCCAACCCTGCTGAAACCAGTAAGAACATTACTGAGATTATCACAATTTCCAGCGGGTTCCCCACCGGCCGATCCCACGTCCTCCCCCAGCGTTTGCACAAGCTCCGTGAACCTTTGGGGAGCGAGAGCCGCTCACCCCAAGAGCTGCACTTACACGGGTATCTCCAAAAGCAGAATTTACCATTACACATCTTAGGTTTCTCGTCACCCCCACTTCTGCCTGTACCATGTAATTAAACAGATCAGGTTTTTCTCTTTCAGACTTGACAGGCAAGTCTCCATTGGCTCTTCCTGGGCGTTGAGCAAGAACGCTGGGTTCAGCCTGCTGGGAGCACGTGCCTGGTGCCTGAGGCTCCAGGGCTTACCTGGACTTTCAAATTAATTAGTGAAATTATTTGTATTGGCAGGTGCCAGAAACACTCGGGGATTAGGTTACATCACATCACAGTAATTACCCAGCCCTTTCATTCTTTTGGCTTTTCCTCTTTCTCGGTCAGGATTTACGTATAGGCTGTTTCTCGCCTCTCTCCAGGAGGTCAGTACAAAGCTTGGACAACCTCTGGGGACTCTCTGCCGGAGAAGAACCGGGCGAGGTGATGGCAGGGCCCTTCCCTGCAGGAGTCCCGGTCGCGGTGAGGTGCGGCAGCTCACGTTGTTTCCCTCCAGTGCAAGCCAGAAGTGGGAGGCCAGGCCGGAGCGGACTGGTGGAGCTGTGTCACAGCCTCTGGGGAGGCTCGTCGTGCCTCCTGCCATTGCCGGGGCCAACAGCCGTGAGCTCTCCTGCCGCTCCTGGGGCCAGGGCTCGGGGTGGCCCGGGCACCCAGCGGGCCATGTGCTCCATCAAGCAGCTCCAGCCCTTTCTCTACGGCAGGTTTTAGGCATCATGAGCAGCTCTGGTGCTCGTGGAAGAGGAAGGCTTAGCGCCCTGCTCGGGTACCGGCCACGGGGCGGGTGGTGCATGACGCAGACAAGCCCTGATGGGGCTGCTCTGTGTTGTTCAGACATTGGGGAGTGATTCTTGTATTCAGGCTGTGTTTCGGCTAGCGTAGCTCTGCCGGACTTGCACGGAGCTCCGCTCACTTCCCTCTAGCGTGAGTGCAGCGTTTAGCCCCTGATGTGCGGTTTGGGAACCATCTCCAGCTCATTGTCTCTCTCTGTCTGTTGAAGCCCACACGCTCCTGTGAGTCTCTGCCACCTCTGGAGCTCTGTGAGCAGCCGTACCGGATCGGAAGATGCCAAGGATCTGGTGCATTTTAGTCCTTGGCAGCTGGCTGGCGTGGCCAGGAGGAGCTGGTGGCCCGGGAGCTGTCACCAGGATCGATCTTGGAACGACTGACTGCAGTAAGCGCTCAGCCGCGTTAGCGTCCATGCATGCACATGAGCCTGTCCGTCCATGCAGACGAGCGGGCAGCGGTGCACCGGCTGCGTTGTGCTGGGGAAGCCGCCTGTCGCTGCCGCGCGGCCTGCGTCCCCGAGCGCGTCCCCGGCCGCTGAGTGCTGCTGGCGGGGCTGGCTCCGGCGCTGCCCTTAATCCGCAGCAGGAGCCGCTTCCTTACGGTCTGCACGTCCCGTGTGGGACGCTGCAAGCAGGACCCCGCGGCTGTGCTGCCCCGACGTGGGCATGCGGGTTGTCTCACGGCGTGAGGTACGGTAAGGTGGGGACCCGAAAATGCGCCCCATGCCTCATCTAAAATTGCACTGTGTGCACAGCAAGCACCCACCGAGCTCTAACCGCTACCCAGGGACGGCAAAGACTGCTGGTAATCCGAATGTATAGCACGGAAAGTGTCCCGATGGTGCCTGTATGTGTCGGAACAGGAATATGTTAATAATGATATTTTATAGGGTACGGCGGGGGGGTGAGTCCCCTCACCCTCCGGCACAGGCTCCTCCCTGGGGGTTTTGTGCTAAACTCCTCGTCTTGTGCAAATCTTCCAGCGGTCTCCGCTGCTCTGAATGAGAGCGACGTTCTGCAGAAAATGGCAGAGGAAGCCGCAAAAAAAAAAGCCAAACACCAAACCCATGAAAGGCGTCTCGGGGTGAGTGATGATCCACGCATTACACCACGAGCCTGAACCTGGGAATGAGAAAATAAAAGCAGAAGGCTGGGAAGTGTCAGCCTGGAGGCAGAAACGAATCACTCCCCCCTAACAAGTGTGATATTAAAGCCAGTGATTTTCTGCATGGTTGTGTCTACAAATACACGGAGAAACTATAACTTAAAGGCAACAAAGCGCGTCGGCTCCTGCTTCAGCGTCAGCTGGGGACGGCTGCAGCGGCTCTGCGGCGCCGGGTGGGGTTTGCTCCCAAAAGCCGGGGGCGGCCGGCTTCTGTCAGTAATGTCCTGAGGGAACCCCGGAATTTCTGGGGGATCAGAACTGGCCCCCCATCCCGCAGATTCATTTTGGTTGAAAGCACGGAGACGTTTTGAACGCCAAAACATTTTTTTTTTCCCCAATATTTTTCAAAATTAAGCTGTGCAATCTTTTTGTTAGGAAGAAACATGCTTCGAAATTTAAAAGTGGTTTGAAATGGAAAGTTTAAACAAGAAGTGGAAGAATAAAGATGGTGATGGCAATGTCAGTGATAGGTGACTTTGATGTAAGCAGCCTGACCTGGCCCCTCTGCAGGCTCCTCTTTCCCAGCTCCTTTCCTCGGTTTTTTTCCTGGACCAGCTGAGTGACTCCCATTGACTTTGGTGAACGTCACCGATGCTCAGCACCCACCAGGATAATCCCCAGAGCAGTGAACTGGGAAGGAAAGGGATGTCACCCCTTTGCTTTGACTCTCCACAGATTTCCAGCGTGCTGCCTCCATCACAGCCGGTGTGATTGAAATGCGAGAAGCGAAAGCACCAGTGGTGACCAGAACCCTGGACAAAGCTTTGTGCAGCTCTGCAGCACTGCCGAGTTTCGGGTTTCCCCTTCAGACGCTGCCCCCGAATCCCTCTTCGTCCTGGATGTTGTGAGTTGAAGCCTTTTGCAGCGGGCGAGGGCTGAACGTGGTCGCCCCTGCCCCGAGCCAGCAAACCCACACCAACACCGGCGCGAGAGGTGCGGGAGAGCGGGCAGGGATCTCTGCCGGGGAGGGTGCCTGGCTGGGGGTCCTGCGGGGCTGCAGCGGCCGGGGGGGGCCGGGGTCCTGGGGGGGACTCCCTTTCCCTTTCCTCTTGCAGCACAGCAACCTGGAGGCGCGGCGTGCCATTGCAGGAGAAAAGCTGCGGCTCTCCCTCGCTCTGCAAAGGTAATGCTGGTCCCCAGTGCCCCCACCGGCAGAGTGACAGTCCCTGGGCTGCCGGGAAGGCCAACGCTGCGTCTTACCCGTGCATTTTCAGAAGGAACCTTTGCTGTCTCTGGATGACCTTTTTTTAGTTTATGCTAACAACTGTTTAAAAATAGATGAGCGTCAGCATGAAATAATCCAGCTGACCTAAAACCCGTTTGGGTTTTTTGCTCTTTAGGTTTGAAGAGCTGAACTCGGCTCGGGATGGAGAGAACGCTCTGGGTGGGAAGCAGCCCCTTCCCGGAGGGAGGCTGCGGAGCCACGGCATCTCTGGCGCAAGGGGAGCTTTGCTGGAGGCCAGGGTCTGGGTGAGGAGTTTGCTGAGAGCCACGGGGCAGCTGGCTGGGGGGCTGCGGGAGGCGAAGGGTGCCCAGCCTCATTCCTCTCCCTGCAGTCTGTCTCGGGTGGCCTTGGCTTCCTCCTCCCTCGGGACATTTGGTGTGAGCTGGGCGCTCTGTGCCGCGCGTGGGGCTGGGGTTGCCGCTGTGAATCTCCGCGCTGGCGGCTTGCGTGATGCCGTACCAGCAATCCGCTCCCCAGAGCCCCGTCCCGCTGCTTTCATTATCAATAACAGATTTGTTCAAAAGAAAACCAAAGTGAATGCTGTGCTAAAGATTGAAATGTTATTTCGAGGAATAACATTTCAGGGAATAACAAATCAACTGGCAAAACCATTTGCCCCCGGGCACGCGTGCTCTGGAAGGGGTCCCTGCTCGTAACGCACCGTGTTCGTTCCTGGGAGACTTTTGGCCACGAGCAGCTCTCCCCGGTGCAGCACTGGTGGGGTGGGAGCGTGGGCTGGGACGCCCCGAGGCCGTGTGTGCGGGGTGTACGGCCTCCTTACCTCCCTCTAATCCTGATGTGTGGGAGGGCGAGTGCCAGGGGCTCGTGCGGATAACATTTGGGCTGGCCGTGGCAGGGCTTCGGGCTGCGAGGAGGGTGCCTGGGTGCCCGGCACCGACCGCAGGGCAGAGAGCAGAGTGCTGCTGGGGCTGGGAACAGCCTCATCTGGGGCAATTTTCATGGAAATTTAGGATTTCTCAAACGTTCCCGTTCTGCCCGGGGGGACCTTTGCAATTTTCCTGTGATTGGAGAAGGCGCTGGGTGAATCGATGGGGGGAGGCCGGTGGACACGGCTGATGGCGCGCAGGACGATGGGCGGTTTACGCCGCTTCTCTGTGTTTCAGGAGCTTCCGCTGAAAAAAGTTTGGGCAGATATTATTCACGTGGCTTACGCGCCATCGATCAACAGTAAGCACGGCTACGGCTTCATCTGAGGATTTGCTATGTGCATGGGGAAAATAGTTTTTATTTCTTTTCCTATAGACTGTTGTTATTTTTTTGGAAAATGGCATTGCCTGGCTGACCTTGCATGCTTTTCCTGCCCTCAAGGCTGTGAGTGGCTCTGCCAGGAAACTCGCTTGCCAGCCGTTTTGCACCCGTGGGGTTTGCAGTGGGAGCTGGAGGAGGGCAATGCTTCCCGGTCGGGGCTCCGGCATGCCCCCTCCTTCAAAGGCAGGAGAGATCTGCCCGCACGGAGCAGATCCCCTGCAAAGGACGCAGGCTTCTCCTCTGAAGTCTCTTTGAATGTTGTTCCTGTCCTCAAAATCCAACCCACTTGCCATGAACAACTGGGAACAGTTTTCATAAGATCTTTGCCTTTCTGAAGTCTCCAAAGAGGGACACGTCCCTCTTTACCATGCCTGAAAACAGCCAAAGTGCCAGTAAAAAAACCCCACCCCGGGACGTCAATTTGTCTGCTTAACTTGTACGGAAAGTAGGCCAAAAGCAGAAATTTTATTCCTGCTAACATGCACAACACCAGGAACTCCAGCCCTGCCAGTTTTCCTTCTGAACATCCCCCAAACCCCTTGCCAGACCTTTGGCAGGCGTGGGCAGGCAGCGCGAGGGCGGGCAGGCAGGGAAGAGCCGGCGACGCCGGCAGCGCCTGCCACGGCCGGAGCACCTCTGGCCGTGGCTGCCCCTCGTTCCGGGGGTGCTGCGCGGGAGGGTCCCCGTGCCCGAGCTGCTGGGCATCACCGGCAGGTGAACATCAGCGGGCTCGAGGAAGGCACCGAGAGGCTTACTTGCGTGGTGGTTTTGCTGTACCCTGGCTCATCCCAGGCGTTCGTGGCCGTTAGCCCATCGCATCTCAGCATGGAAGCAACTGCTAAGTCCTGCCCGGGTGCTTTTTATTGTTAAATCTGCAGAACGCTCTAGTGCTGGACGTGCCCATCACGGAGACCCGGGGCGCAGGGAGGTACGGCTGCAGCCCGCTGCTGCTGCGAAGACCCAGCGGGACCAGGTGGGAGAGGGAGCAGCAGGGGTGCTGGGGTTCCTGGCGCGTTTCTTCCTCTTTCCTTGACTTTTCAATAGTTTGGCTCCGCAAGCTGAAATAAAAAGACCCCATCATCCCCTGACGAGACTCTGGCCTGCTGTGCGGCTAGTGGAGCCAGCTGGGCGCGGCTGGGCAGAGGAAGGGCCGGTCCCTAAAGAAATCACATTTGCAACAGAAATAGCGTGTGCATTAGCGTGCAGCAGCGTGGGCTGCTGTCGGGGTGCAGCACCCACGTCTCCTGCAGGAGGGAGGTGCAAGAAGGAGACCCCCCCTCCTCCTGGGGTGCAGGTGCTGGGAGAGGAGAGGAGTGGGTCTGCAGTCGTGTGGGGGGGATTAGGACCGCTTGGAACGAGTTAGAGACCGGCATTTAGACATCTCCGTGTGTTTTTTAATATTTCAGAAGTGCCTAGCATCGTGGTTTATTGGCTGCATTGCAGATATTGATCCCAAGTGTATAGTTCACTGATTGCTGGATAATTACCTGTCCTTAGTAAGTCAATAAGCAGCTTCGATCCTGATTTCATCGAGCCGACATGATTTGAACATTTTTTCCTGGTGACAGGTAGCTGGTGCAGAATTAAAGATCTCTTTGAAAAGATCATTGTGTTTTTAAGACGTTGTCCCCCAGAAAATCTCGCTGTGAGGCAGGCTCTGAGAAGTCCATTTGTTTTCTTGTGTGCGCTGCCAGACCCAGCAGGCATTTGTTCTGCAACGTGTGTAAGGAATTGTCCTCGCCAGGAGTCCTAAGCAATGAGGGAAGCAGCCATAAAACCAGCTCCTGCGAGGACTGGTGTTTATTGGCGCCTTCTCTCTTCATTTCGCTGCGAACATTGTCAATGCCGAGCACATTTTTTTAAGAGATTTCCCTTATTGTTCTTGCATTAGCTAATAAACAGTCAAACAGTTTGAGGCTGAATTCCCTTAAGCAGAACAAAAATGAATCAAATATCTGTATGCAGCCCTCCTAGGAGAAATCAAGGCTGGAAATCTCAGGGGGCACCTAGTTAATTTTTCGTGAAACACAGCCACGCTGTCACGCTGCACTGTCATGGAACTGGTAGCTGACGCCCTGGGGCGCTCGGTGGAGGTGCAGCCTTCGGAGAGGTGCCGACACCAGCGTTGTCCCCTGGAGCTGTGCAGGGACCCCCGCAGCCCCGATGCCCCGGCAGCGGGGACGTACCCGTCTCCCACAGTTAATGGTCCCAGAGGAATGAAAGAGCAAACCAAGACTGCTCTGGCTCAGGGGTCCCCGCAGAGACGGCTTCCTCGGGCGGAAGGGCCACGTCTGGACGATGCCATCACGGGGAGAGCAGAGCAGAACCGCCTCGTTTTCCAGCCGGGGCTAATGCATTTCACTTTGCCTGCCCTGGCCAGAGCCTGCTGCTCTCTTGCTAATGTCAAGACCCCTAACGCTCCGCGGGGGTACGGCCCTCCTACTGCCTGCCCGTCGCCCTCAGCCTCCCGGTGCTCCGGGCATCAAAGCAGCGTCTGTTCACATCAGTCCTATTCTTCTCCCTTTGACCAAGTCCGTTCTGGTTTACTCTCTGTGTCTGTCCGCACACGGCGATTTGGCTTCGTGTTCTTGGGGCTTTGAAAGTTGCTTTAGCGAGACCTGGACCTCACGATGTCATTCTCTTTATGGGAATCTGCTTCGGTTTATCCAAAATATTTAGTTGTCAGAGACCTCTGCATTCAGCAACGGCTGGTGAGAGGCCAAGTTACTGTCATGCCTGAAAGGTCACTGCTCAGAAGCTATTCTCTGCGGTGCCAGAGTGCCCCTTTGCTGTGTGCTGTCTGCCTTTATGGTAATTCGGGTTTCGTATAGTCATTGCCCAAAGTATAAAGTGATTCAGGAGGGATGATAACATAATACCATCTTGTTAACACTCTCTTCCACCTTATCAAATGTCACGATCTAGCTGTGACAGCAAGGCTTTGTGCTCCCGAGGTGCCTGGCTGATCAGGTTGCAAGGAGAGTGACAACCCCTTAGGTACTTTGGCACCTTTGCCAGCCCTTCCTTGGCCCTTAGCTAGGATATTTTTTAAAGCCGGAATTAATGTGTGACAAAAGCTGGCTAATCTGCTGGAAATACTTATTTCCAAGTTTGCAGAAAGTATTAACTCGGAGCAAGCATTTTTCTGGACTATTATTCTCCAGCGTCGGGGAGCAGCCCATGCACCCCTGCCACTGAAGAGCACATCAGGGCAGTGAATAGTTCACCGCTGTCCCCTTGGCCGACGCATCCTTCCCTCCGCCACGGCCAGCCTTCGCTGTGCACACCAGGACATGGTCCGCGCGCAGGGACCACGTTTGGTCTGTCGCCCACAGGGGAGGGTTTTCTTTTTTTTCTTGCCCCAAAGCGCGTCTGCTCCGGTGCCGCTCGAGGCAGTGGCTCCGCGTATCCGTGCGGTGCCAGCGGTCGGGGCCAGGACAGGGCGACAGGGAAAAAGCCAGCGTGGCTGTGGGTGCACGTGACGTGTTGGCTAAGCAGAAATTTTTCTCCGTTTCTCCTGCCCGTGGGAGTAAATTATCTGGCAGTAAATCAGCCACGAGGGACCAGGTGGGACACAATTTTTCAGCATGGAAAAAAACCTGGCCAGAAATCTGAGAGGGCGGGGGCCTGGCTGGAGCTGAGCCTGGGCAGCTGCGTGGCTGTTCCTCTCCTGCAGCACTTGGGGTGCGTGGGGTGGTGGGCAGGGAGGCCACCTCTCTCGATATGCCCTCACTGGGACCAACAGTCCCTCCAGGACTGCAAAACGATCCAGAGCCGACAAGCTCCAGCCTGGGAGCTCCCTGGCTTCATGGTCAATGGCATCACCCTCTCGACGGCATCTCCCCGTGACAGCGCATCCCACCGCCAGCCCCCCTGGGGTGCTCTGCGGCGGAGGTGAGGGACCTCAGGGGGCACCGAGTTCGTTTTGCCAGTTAGACCAGCGCAGCATTTCCGAATCAGATGGTGTCTCTCCGAAGGGTCTGTCAGCTCAGGTTATCTGTAAAGCCGTGACACCCGATCGATACGCCTTATCGTGGTGTCACTATTCCTTCCCAGTTCAATACCTCCTTTTCCTCAATTATCAAACGGATTATGAGCCATTCGGGTTACTGGACAGGTGCTGTTGGCTTTGATAAACGTTGGGTAAGGCCGCAGTCCGTAGGCATGTCGGGGTGGGAACGCTGGCCAGGTCTTGCTGGCCCGGGTGGTGAATACCCAGCTCTGTCGCTATCTCCACGGCCTGGCTGTACACTGAGAAAGGTCCTGCCTCATCCTTCATTTATCACCCATAACATGTGGCACATCCCCCCTGCGCGGGCTAACTGTGAGGGTGAACTGCAGCACCAAGAACGGTGGAAGTACTTAACAGCGAGGGGTGGTCAGTATTTTGACACATTTTTCACTCAAAACCTCAATTTTATTTGGAAAAAAAAAAAAAGTATTTTATCAGGGCATGACTTTTCAGCCATGTCCGCCTCTTGACACGAGAGCAAGCCCGAAAGGCTGATGGACTAAACCGGGCAGCGGCGTGCGGACTGGCACCCAGAGCTGGCCGAGCCTGCCTCTGCCCCTATGGGTCGTTGCTCAATGATTACCTAACTCCTAACATCTCCAGGGAAATATTTGCAGTGGAAGTCACCAGAAACCACACAGTGTTTGTTTTGCTCCCCACCAATTATTCTGGATGTCCTCGATGACATCGCTTGCTTCTTTCCTGCTGTAAAGCTCTATATATGAGGATGCTTGAGGCAGGGCATCTTCAGAAGATAGGGATATCAGCGAGGGAGATCCTAGCACTCCAGAGCTTGGTCAGGTAAGAGCAAACTTATTCCTCACAAAGCACGCTCTTAGCTTCTGCTTCTGCAAACCTGAACGCTTCCCAAAGGAGAATCCTTAGTGTTTGTTTAGGAGTATTGGCTTTTTAACAAAAAATGTTATTCTTGCCTGAATTATGCTCCGACAAGTAAAATGTGTGGTGGCTTTTGCTATGAGTTTCTCAAGAACAGACGTGCATGCTCATTGTGTTTGCAGTCCTTGAAGAAGAAAGGATATTTCGTGGTTTTCATAAACAATTATCACTTAAATTATTTTTGGTATAACTCTGTTATCTGAGATAGATTTTAACCTAGGGTGAATTAGACCTCTCACGCTTGTTTTGATCCCTTCTTGATGTGCTATTTACGTTTAAATAGATTTGGGGCAATGAAGTTCATTATGGTTCTTTAAAAAAAAGAAAGCTACTTCAAATTGTAGGTCCTACAGAAGTATTTCAATGACACTGAAACTTTAAAAATTATTTTCTCCTCCTTACAATGCTAGCAAAAGGTACTTTTATGCAGAGGGAAGCCTCAGATGTTTGAAGTTTGTGTGGAGATCGTGACATTCAAACAAGGAGATGCTCTCCTTACTAGATATGTTGGTGCGTTTGTCCTGTGTAGATACCATTGCTTTTCTTTCTGTGACTAGAGACGATCATGTTGTCAGAAGCGTCCTGTTTTCCCACCATGCGGGACACAGGATCTTGTTTCTCAGAGAAATTCCCACCCAGAACAGATGTGCCCCAGATCGTCCAGATCAGTCACCAACGCTGCTCACCGGCGCTGAGGGACTAAAGCAGGAACGACCGAACAACCACTTGCTTTTCACTGGGCTGCTGTGACCGTCGGTCTTTGGAGCAACTGTTGTTGAAGTTCTGGTTCCTCCTGCAGGAAAGTGCCATCAGGAGTTTTACTGTGCCCAGCAGTGTGGTCAGGAGGTGGGAGAGGTGCCAGCGGCTTCCTCTCGGTGATTTTCTCTTCCCTGACAGGCATTCCTCCTTTCTCTTTCCTCCATCCTCCTCTTTCCTCCCTCCACTGCCTTGCGCTTGCTGTCCCAGCATTGCACTGATGGCAATCCCTTTCCACAGTTATCGGGACCGAAGATGTCTGTGTTCTGGGTTGTTTTGCTCCCCAGCCTGCTGACCCCTTCACAAGGAATCCTGCCCTTGGTTGCCAATGCGGCCGTAGATGGTAAGTGTATGGAAGAGATGGGATTTATCTTTTTTTTGAGACTAGTTCTGCTCTTTCTGTCTCTTGACCATGCTCAGAAAAATCAGAAGCTGGTCCAGATCCATTCAGCAGTAGTGGCAATGCTGATAATTTGCATTCATAAAGCACTTTACAGTGGCTGGTGCCATCACCCCTATTGTATAAAGAAGGAAATAGAGGGACAGTGGAGGGAAGGAACAGCCAGGCTGACACAGCAGGCGTGTATGCTGAGTCCGTATAGCTCACAGTGACCTCTCATCCTTTTTTTTCAGATGTTCCAGGTTCACTAACCAAACATGACCTCCAGAAGCCTCAAGGTGGTCTCCTTGATGGCAATCTGCTCAGAGGTCTCCTTGAAAAAGATAGACTTCTTGGCAGTCTCCTTGGTGGTGTCCTTGGTGGAGGTGGTGTCCTTGGTGGTCTCCTTGGTGGAGATGGTGCTGTTGGCAGACTCCTTGGTGAAGATGGTGCTGTTGGCAGACTCCTTGGTGGAGATGGTGCTGTTGGCAGACTCCTTGGTGAAGATGGTGCTGTTGGCAGTCTCCTTGGTGGAGATGGTGTCCTTGGTGGTCTCCTTGGTGGAGATGGTGTCCTTGATGGTCTCCTTGGTGGAGATAGTGTCCTTGGTGGTCTCCTTGGTGAAGATGGTGTCCTTGGTGGTCTCCTTGGTGAAGATGGTGTCCTTGATGGTCTCCTTGGCAAAGATGGTCTTGTTGATGGTCTCCTCGATGCTGTCGTTGACATTCTCATTGGCAAAGGTGGTCTCCTTGGCAAAGATGGTCTCGTTGGCAATCTTCTTGGTGGAAATGGTGGCGATCTCACAGAGTGAGTGACAGTGGGACACGGGTGTCCCTGAGCAGCCCTCGGTGCATCTGGGTCACGCTGGGGAAAGGAGGCTCTGGTTTGGGGCAGGTTCATAAATGAGGGTTCAGCTGTTGGGAATTTCTGCACGTTCCTGCCATGCGAGCATGCTTTGTATGTGCCGCAAGCTGCTCCTGGGTGGTAGGGATCCCCGCTGACCCAGGGCAGAGAGGATCCCGAGACCGCGGCTCTGCAATCTCCCACAGCTCTGGGGACTGAGGGGACAGGGCATCTGCTGTACGAATGTGCTACTTACTGCCTTTTCATTGTTTCAACCACCCAGGTTGAAAATTGTGAACAACACCCTCCCCAAAATAAGTCTGCGCTCCCTGCCAGGCTTTGGGCACCAGGTGGGCTTCAACACCCACCTACTGGTCGAGAGCACGAGGTACGGCCCGTCCGTCAGGGGCACGGCTCGGGGCGGGGGGGTCACCATCTCTTTCGAAAGTAGATGGCCAGCAAATTTCCTGAGCCGTGTGCTGTGTTTCCCCCCATGCAGTGCGCTGGGCAAGGTCCTCTGCGTGCAGGTGGAAGCAGATGCGGTCATGGTGGTCCAGGACAAGCGGACGTCTCTCCAGAACAATAAGGACTGCAAGACTTCCGACATAAACATCCGTTTAAGGTAGGCATCAGTGTGAGCAGCGTGCTCATGGCCAGCACGCGGCCCCTGCGGCAGTGGGAAGCCTTGGGGCTGTTGGCCATCGAAGGCAGCGCTCTTGTGCCTGATGCTTCAGAGGCTGAACTACCCGGCTGCCAGCCTCGGAGGGGAACTGCCGACCTTCCTTTTAAAATTTGGGCTCAAGAAAGAATATTTCTGGGTTGTGCTGGGAACCTAGCACCGGGCTGGATTCAGAGGGCTTGGTTTTGGTAATATTTTGGCACTGAATATTGCCCTGGACAGTGCAAGTGAGTCCTCATATTTCTCTCGTGTGAAGTACTATTATTTTCCAGCCATTAATCTACATCACTTTTTATTTTCTGTTTTCCTGTTACCCAGACCCAAAGTGCCACTTCTGGATCAGCCTTTAAAACAACACCTTAGTAATGCCCTGCGTGAGGCGGTAAGCCTGCAAAGCGATCTTCATGCAAGCCATCGGCACGGTGCTGGGCGGGCAGGCAGCGCGGGCAGGCAGCGTGGGCAGGGCAGGCAGCGCGGGCAGGCAGCGCAGGCAGGGCAGGCAGCGCAGGCAGGGCAGGCAGCAGGCCAGGCCGCCCCCGCGGACGTGGCTGTTTGCACAGTTGCGGGCTCGGCCGGGTTGGCCAGCCCGTCCTCCCCGCCGGCGGGCACCGGCTCCTCGCCAGCACCATCCCCTGCGCCAGGCTCCGCCAGCAAAGAGGTTCCCGAGACCCGCGCTGGTTTAGTGGTCGCAGTGAGCAAGTCTCGCCCGGCAGGCGAAACCCACCCGGCTTAGAGGGGCCGCTCGCCCACCTAACGCCGAGCGCTGCAGGAGCCGGGCGTCCCACCAAAGCCTGCCCGCGGCCGCTCCTGCCCGCGGCCGCTCCTGCCCGCGCTGTGCGAGCCCAGCAGAGCCGGTTTTTGCCGCTCGCGTCGACGCGCTGTACACCCGCCGGCGCTGCGGGTCCCCGGACTCCAACTTTCCTCTGCTTCCCCAGGGGTGCAACATTGTCAACACCGGGCTCAATGTGGTGAGCACTCTGCTCGGCTCCAGGACCCGTAAGTGCTGGCACCCTCCTTTTCCCCTGCTCCCGTGTGACCCCCTGCACTTAGGGTTGGTTGGTTTTTTACATTGGGTAAATACAAATATTTTAACAACTTCTTAAAAACACAGCTCTCGGCTCAAGCGCAACATTCAATTCCCCTTGCCCCAGAGCAGCAGCAGACAATTTTTCCTGCAGAAAGCCACTTCGGGAACCGTTGCGTTTAGAAACAACATTTTTGCTGCAGAATAGTGCTTTCTAGCGGCTTGTCCAGCTGGGAACGCTATGAGCAGGAGCCGCCGTTGGTTCCGATATCTCTCGGGACCGTGGGATTTGGGAGCGTCCCCCTCTCATTGCAGCTTAAAAGCTTTCCTCCCTGTGTCCCGCAGCCGCGCTCCCGCCCAGGGCTCTGGGAGATCTGCCCCCCTTTTCCATCATCAGTGGCGACGCTATCCAGCTGGATCTAAACGTAAGTGCCACCGCTTCCCCTGGCCCGAAACCCTTTGACTTAGTGAGTTTGGGTAATTCATCTGATCGTGGTGGCTATTTGTCGACGGCTCCCCTTATTCCAGCTGCCTTCAGGAAAGCGTTTGCTGGGAGATTGTGACGAGCGTGGTCCAGCCACGTCCATGCTAATGCCACCACTGGGTCTCTACCTTATTTTTCACTTGCTAATCCTTGAGGGTAGAATAAGCCAAATCGGCTTGACGCTGCTTAATTAAGTATAATTATAGCACTCTCATAGTTGTTAATCAGCAAAGCTTAATTTCATACAGGAGCAGCGGTCACTGTTCACAAGCAGGTTCCATTTATAAGTGGTTTGTAAAAGTCTGGTACGTAATTAATAGGGACCGTAGTCAGGCCAAAAATATTGGCAGGGTCTTACTGACTGGGAGATGTGATGGCGTTTTAAAGGGAAAGCTGCAGCAAATGCAGCCAGCCTGTGCTAGGACCGTCTGAAGCAGCCATAAGTTTATTAAAGTGTCAGTTAACCCCGCGCAAGCCCCTCCGTGAGGTCCGCGGGTGGGCAGGGTGCCCGCTGCGACCGCAGCCCTCCGAGCCCCGCCAACGTCCCTCCCCTGCTCTGTCCCCTGCAGCCCCTCGTCGGGGACGCGGAGGGTGGCACGGTGGCCTCCACGCAGGGACCGCCGCTCGCCGCCACCCTGCTGCTGGCCACCGGCCGCCCGCCGCGGCTCAGCCTCTCCCAGCGTGACCTCGGCGCCCTGCTGGAGCTGGTCCAGGGGCAGGGAGCCTTCAACCTCAACATCACCAGCTCGACGGTGGGTTGCGACGCCCCTCTCCGGGGCCGGGTCGGGGTTCTGGTTGCTCTTGGGTGACCCAAGGGTGCTCGCCGCTGCGTGCTTGTATTTGTTTGTGGGGTCCAGCCGAGCACAAACCCTCCCGGCTGCCGACACCGCTGGTGCTGTTCCCGCAGGTGCCCAACAGCGTCTCGCTGTCCATGACTGCCCTTCGCCCGCTCATCCCCCAGGTCAGCCACCTCCTTCGTGTGCATTGGTCTCCGACCCCACCGCCCACCCCGGCCACGCAAAGACCCCCTTGCCCTGACCTCCCCCTGCCCCGTGCAGCTCGCCGAGATCTTCCCCAGCTCTCTGCCGCTGGAGCTGCGCGTGTGGGTGGCCAACGAGCCGCTGGTGGCCGTGAGAGGCAGAAGAGCCACCGCCACCCTCAAAGCCTCCATCGGCGTCTTCAGTCCCCGCCTGCAGTCCTCCCAGAGGCCCCTCTTCTCCCTCGACGCGGTGAGTGTGCTCCGGGGATGAGACCTCTGAAGCGGGGCAAGGGGTGAGTCTGGCTGTTCTCCGGCATCCGCCTGCCTTGTCCTGCCCTTAGTCGTGCCGTACTTGCACTTTTGCATGCGGTACATCTTAAAAGCGGTGGTGCCCGGTCCTTTTAAAATGCTCGTAACCAAGCGCAAGTGAAATGTTTAAGGAATAATTCAAAATAAAGACAGGAAGTGTGAATCCTGGGGAGAGAGATACATGATGCCATCCGTCAAAAAAATGCAATTTCTAGGCATAGACGGGGGTTTGTTCTTGGAATGGGTTGTTTACAAATACTCTGGGTTTTCTTTTCGTTGGAAATAACCTCATTTCTTCTGTTGTTCCAATTTCAGGACATCGTTCTGAACATCCTCCCGTCAGTCTCCGATGGCAAACTGCGAACCTCCCTGGCTCTCGACAGGTAGAGCCGAGCTTTGCGGTCGCTGCGGGCAGGGAGGGGGCTCTGCCTGGGGATGCTCCCAGGAGCCCGACAAGATGGGGCTGGTGGCAGCGATCGGGGAGCACCGTAGACGCGGTAGACATGTACCGGAGCCTTCCTGCCTCCTCCCAGCCCCAACCTCAGACCAAGTCCATGTCTGAAGTGATGAGAGGGTTTTTTAAAAAGTTGCCCTATTTTCAAAATCCTTGTATCTTTATGTGGATGAGACAAATTCCAGAGCAAGAAAGGGTCTGAGCAGCATTTGGAAAGCTGGAGGAGGGCTGCACCCGGTGCACCCCGACTCTGCCTTGTGTTTATCTTTTGTAGCATCAACCTGACACGGGTACCGCCGGGACTCAACCCTCGCAGTGTAAGTGCGCGCTGCTTTGGATGGGTGCTGCAGTGAGCGATGTGATGGCCAGAGACTGTGCAGGGCAGGAGAACCAAAACGCCAATTCTTCTTCAGTCTTCACCTTTCTTCTTCTCCTGGCAGAGGCCAATTGTTGTCTGCCCCGTCGATCCCCTATGCCCGACAGCAGCGACACTTGGATGTATACGTTCACTTGCTGGCAGCGCAGTGGGGGTGCTGGGAAGGGGGGAGGAATAATTGAGAAGAAATTACCCGCAGAGCATGTCCCTGTGTCTCCCTCCACCCTCGGTCCTGGAAGAGTTTCGCTGAAGGAAGCTTCCCAGCCTTTGTGTTTCCTAGCTCTGAGCACCCTGCAGTGACAGAACTTGAGCCTGGCATCGCGGTTTTCATCCCGATAACCATTGCTCTCTTCTTCTGATACTGACACGCGTCTTCTTCCCTGCAGGTCTCCCCGCTTGCAGGATGGCTCAAGCAAGTCCTTGCGGCTGCATACGTACCTGCCATTAACGGTACGGCCAGGGCCTGGGTCCCCTCTTCTCTCGAACTCAGCCAGATTTGGGGCTCTCCCCCTTCCCTCGCTGCCTGCGTTCAGGGTTTCCCCCCGTGACGAGATGCTTTCACTTGCTTTTGCAGATGCCTTGCGCGTGTCGGTCCCTCTGCCCAACATTCTCAACACCGGCCTCAGGAATGCCAAGATTGACATCGCCAACGTAAGGATCACATTTCCCACAGCGCTGCTTTCCCAGGGAGCCGGGGATGAGCCCGCACCACCCCGGCCAGCCCGTCTCCCATGGGCTGCTCCCGGTTTCCGGGAGGTCCCTCTGCCTGCATGGACCCACAGGAAAACCTCACCTGGGATATAGGAAAAATCTGGTAAAAGTCCGAATGAGAAAACGGAATCGTTTTTGTGCCGCTTCTTCCAGGCAGACGACTCTCCTGACCAGACCGCTCTAAAGCGATCCTGCTCGGGAGGACCCTCGACCCTGCTCGCCATCTGAGGCAGGCAGCCCACCGCGAGCCCAGAGCCCTGCTCCTCTCTGCTGTCTCTGCCTTCACTTTCCCTCGAGCACTGCCCTGCCTCGTCGCCAGGGCCCCAGGGGACAGGCGACGGTCTCTGGTCGGCCGCTCCTGGCGCAGCCTGGCATCGGGTAGGGAAAGCTGCTCGGCTGGTGGATGTTAGGGAGGGTTTTCTGAGGCCAGTTTTAACATCCCTAGTAGGGAAGCAGATCTCTTCTTTAGGCATAAAGGTTGCTCTCGTATTGCTCTTTCAATAAAATCTTCCACTGCCTCAGTATTTCTCTCTCTAAATGTTTATTTGACGTGGGTCTCTGGCCATGCCCCCACGCCGTATGGCCCACGGACGGGCAGCGCAGCTCAAAGCGGCGGCTGTACCTACGGGGAACAAGCCGGTACCTTACAGCAAACGTTTTTGAAGCTGAGCCTGACGTGGGAGCTGGGGTTTGGTGCACATGGGTGCCCCGCTGCGGCCCATCCCCTGCCCGGCTGGGGCGGCGCCGGGCGCTGCTCGTGCCAGACTGACGGGGGGCAGAGGAGATGCTCGCAACGCAAGGACGGCGCAGATTTAGCAAAGTGCTTGCTGGTATCTCCGACTTGTTTGAAGCCCTCGTCGCAGCCGCTGCAGGGGGAGCCGCTCCTTGCCAGGGGCTCGTTTGCAGCACGTCCCAGGTGGAGCCCAGCAGTGCTTCTTGTGCGAGGCTCTGTACGGAGCCAGGCACGCAGAAACTGAGCTTACACCTCCGCGCTGCTTTGTTTAGGATGTTGCCGTGAAAAGCCGAAATCAGAACTCAATAGTCGGGGTGACTGTTAAGCAGGTATTCTTTATTGCAGCGCTGGGCAGCGCTGGGGATCGCTCCGCCACAAGTGCTCCCCCGGTTAGCACAACACATCAGTTCATAGACCGAAAAATCATACCTAGTCATCAGATTTCCTGGAAAGGGCAGTGTTATGGTGATGAGTTCCCGGAATTCATTTACATAGTCCAAGCATGCGCAGTAAAATTAGGGTTAGGGTCTTTTCACCCTCCCGGTGGTCTTCCGTAGTCTTCCTCACGTTGTCCACTAGTTGAACTTTGGGCTTCCTGTGTCCATAGTCATTGAGTTAGCTCATCAGTCCTGCGGCCTCGGAATGTTACAAGGGGGTCGATTTAAGCTAGTTCTTTGGTGCTTATCTTTGGCACAATCGTCCTGAGTTCCTGTTATCAGTGATTTAATTAGGAAGCCTAACGAGCTTGCTCAAGGCCTGCTTAGTCCTATCAGGTAAGAAGTCACAGGAGATGTCCCCCCATCAAGCCTGCTCAGCAGGTAACCAAAACTGTCTTGGCAGGGGAAGAGAACAAAAGAGAACAAGGATGAGTGAAACTAAAAACATGCAAGTCTACGTCTGAGTCAGGGATTGCCAGGGGTTTAACCCTTTCAGGGAGCATACCATGCCCTTATTGTGTAAGATGCACTGGGTTGTTAGCACCACATTTTATCTCACAAAGGTATTAAGTGTTGGGAACACCAGGACGAAAGCGCCCTTATGGTCTGGAGCTGACGTGGGTGGTGGACCGGCGTGTCCCACCGCACAGGGCCCTTATGGTCTGGAGCTGACGTGGGTGGTGGACCGGCGTGTCCCACCGCACAGGGGCTTTCCTGAGGCTGCAGAAACACCGTCTGCCGGGAAGCGGCTGGCGGCCGCGGGGACAGGAGGGATGGTCCTCAGGAACCGCTTCTCAGGTCAAGCGTTGAAGGAGATAAAAATCTCCCGCCGCTTTTCTGGAGCCTCCCCACACGCTCGCTGGAAACTTGAACAATTGCCCCGATACGGTATTTGTGTGTAACAGCCTGAGTGCAAGTGTTACCAGGGACTGGCCTGGAATACGCTGATTTCCCAGCACGGCTCTTTCGGGGTCAGCGGCAGCTTCACGTCCTGCAGCCCGCAGAGTCTCGGGCTCCTTCTCCTTTGTGTGAGCTCTGGGCTCTTGGGTTACAGCGCTGGCTGATAACTGGGCATCCAATAACCTGTTGCTCAATGCTTTTCCCTGTTTTACGAATCTTTATTTATATTGGAATATATTAAACCCACAAATGCTGCTTTGTACACTCAATCCACTAGCCCAGCTTTTACAATTTAGGCATCTTTCCACTTTTTCCGCATCAGCTTCGCTATATAAGGACCCGCTGTTCCTACACGTTAAAGCAGAGGTGCCTATGGACGGCTGTAAGGTCTCCCCTTGACCAAGAACTGAGCACTGAAGACCAAAGCCAGGCTTTGAAATTCAGGATAAGACCAGGTAAATACAGTCAAAATAGTGGTGTGGGGTGTTGTAAGCCTGGGGGCACAGAGGCACCATTTCACCTACGGGCCTTGCAATATACTCTGGTGAGCAAGAAGAAAACATGGGGAAAATACCAATAATGGTAGAAATGCAAGTAAGGAATTCTAGGTTATATTTAGTGACCAGCCTGAAAAAATCAGAAAAGAAGGTTGCTACCGTAAAATGAAAACCCTTCCCTCAAGAAAAAAATATTCGACACAAAAGTTAGGGATTTTTTGTTTGTTGCAATATCCTCTTAAGGTTGTTATTATTGTTTTTATTGTTATAAGGTTAAAACATGCCATTTTAAAAAGAAAGGCTGTCTTCTGAATGTGAGTTGCTTGTGTAATTACAGCATTAATTTGCACGCCGACTCACAGGGCGGTCGGTAGCGAGGGGAGCTCAGTGTAGCCTATAGGTTACGAGTACCCATTTCATACTGTACGTTTAAGATTATGTCACGGTGACCGGGGATGGAAAGGAGCAGGTCGCCCGGGGTGCCCATAAATAGGAATAAGCACACAGGTGCTGGGGTTGTGCAGAAGCTGGCTTGAAAACGTCCCTGCAGATGTGCGTACGGACACCCTCCCTCTTCACCCCTTTTCGTGGGCGCCCACATCTATTTGCCAAACGTGGCTCTAACTCCGAACGGTTTTGGTCCTCCTAAAGCTCGCGTTTTCTATTCACTGAAAAATTTTCACCCAGCTTGAAAGACCCAACTCCCCTTCGTCTCCAGGGGGTCACCCAGCCTGTTCCTACTCTTCCCCCGTCGTCCTTCCCCAGGTCCTGCCAGCACCCACGGTGCTCCCAGCCCAGCAGAAGACGCCATGCCACCGGCTCTGGGCATCGCCCTCTTGTACGCCCTGCTGACCCCGTCACTGAGCGAGCCAAAAGATGCCGTCCTCAGGCTCAGTAAAGGTGTTTTAAGCGATGGTGAGTCACCCTGCCTCCTCTTAGCAGGACCCTGGGAAAAAAGAACCAACGGCGGGTGGTCCTTGGGGGTTGATGCCGTGGGACCAGCACAGCCCGATCAGCCGGGGAGGGGAGGGGGATCGCACGTGGAAGGGGGGAAGAGCGGGAGGCTTGCGTGCAAACCTCCCCCTCCAAACGGAACCTGGGGTCATGTTTTTGTAATTAAAATTTCAACTGGCCAGGCTCCTAAAAGGAGAGAGACATTGCTGTGTGGGGGATTGCTCCTCCCGGGAGCCTGCACCTCTCGGGAGGTGCAAGCCACACGGCACCTCAGTTATCTCACATCTGGGGTTTACCAGTGCCCAGCCCCTGTGACTGTGCCGCACCATTTGCTGTCTTACCGGCGCAGCTGCAGACAAATTCCCCCGAGCTTCTTTACACGGGTCTTAACGTGGTGCCTCCTGTCTGGATCCCAAAGCCCTTTTTCTGTTGCATCATATATGGGAAAAACCGACAGCGGACAGCTAGGGACCGGGATAGGCAGCGATGGTAACGGAGAGCACAAACCCCTCGACAACCCATGCTTGAGGACCACAACGAGTAACGGTGTGGGCAGGGGGCTGGCAGCTGCCTGCTGGTCCCGGCTCCGAGGCTGCGGCGGTGGCCGGGGAGGCAGCTCTGCCTCGCAGGCTGACGGCCGGCGATGTTTCCAGCTCTTACAGGCTCGCCCAGGCAAGGCGACACCCTCCAAGGCGCCCTCGGAGAGGTGCCACTCGGGAGCGGACGTCCCGGCACAGATGGAAGTGGGGACCTGTTGGGTGGTCTCGGAGGAGGTCTCCTTGGTGGCGGTGGTGGTCTGCTTGCTGGTATTACTGGTGGTTTGCTGGGCGGCGGTGGTGGAGGGCTGCTGGGGGGGCTGACTAGTGGTCTGCTTGGTGGGGGGGGCAATGCCGGCGGCGGTTTGCTGGGTGGAGGGGGTGGTGGAGGTGCTTACGGGGGGGCACCCAGAAACCCTCCCAGAGGCTGGCAGGCAGCTGGTGGTGAAGTCCCCAGGGGTGGCATCCCTGTGGAGGTTGCTGAAGGAGCACTGCGACGAGGAGGTCTTCTCAGTGACAGAGGTCTCCTTGGCACGGCAGGGATCCTCGGTGGCCCCGGTGGCCATCTTGGCAGAGGAGGGCTTCTGGGCAATGAAGGGCTGCTGGGAGGCGGCGGCTTGCTCGGTGTCCTGGAGGAAGGCGGCTTGCTCAGCACGGTGCAGGGGCTCACTGGGTAAGGACAGCACCGTCAGGGATCCTTGCAGGGGGGGCAACCTCAGAGCTGTTTGGGGAGCAATGGTGATGCTTCGGTAGATGCTCAGATCTGGTTTGGAGCTGATGCTTTGAGATAAAGCTGCCTGCAAGTCCCACCGGGTTTGCATTGCTGGCTGCAAAAGAGCCTCTTGAGCTGCACAAGGAAAGTTAAAGGGAACAGTAGTTGAAAGGCGCTTGCCCGTAGAGGGTGCACCGAACTATACCTTGGCCCTGCAGAGCCGGTGCCACCGCTGCCAAACCCACGCTCGCTTGTTCGCAACTGTCCCGTTTTAACTCTTATTTGAAGCGCGGCACCAAGCACAAGCACAAGCACAGGCAATAATAAGGCAACCAGAAGCCTTAGAAGCTTCTGATAAAACTGGAAAATAACTAAACCAGGAAAATAACTGAGAAAACTTGGTGTCTTTTGCCTTTTCTGGTCTAAATGGTCTCTGACTCGCCCACCCCTTGAGCAGTGGCTTTGTGTGAGCGGCAGAGCCCGGGCGGCCGGGTGCTGGGCTCAGAGGCAGCACTCGGGGTTGCCCCTCGCTGTCCCTGCAGGCTGAAGATCGTGGAGCTGACGCTCCCCAGGGTGTCCCTGCAGCTCCTGCCTGGCGTCGGCATCCACCTCAACCTCGACACCCGCGTGGCCCTCAGTGCCAAGGGGTAGGTCGGGCTGGTGCTGGTGCTGCTGGTGGCAGTGCCAGCCGTGCCCCCGGGCCCGGTGGAAGCACCGCCATGAGGGGTGTCTCTGGGGGGACACGCTGCTCCTCTTCGCCGGGAAGAGGCTGCTCCGCCGAAGGTTGCTCCCTTCCCCTTGCACAGCCTCCTGGGTTTGCTCGACATTGCGGTGGAAGCGAACGTCACATCAAGGGTGAGGTTAACCACGGACGGCACGGGCTACCCCAAACTGCTGACAGAAAGATGCGATACCCTCCTTGATGGCATTAAAGTCAGACTCCTGAGAGGGTGAGTGATGGAGGTGTCCTCCTCTGCAGGCGTGAGCCACCTCGCCGCCGGGCTTTGTGGCCCCCCAGCCCGTGCCCACAGATCGGCGAATGCACGAGGGCATTTCCCGTTGCGCGTCTGAGTCCCACGGGCGACGGCGACACCGGCAGCCGCCGTCCCTGCGGGTGACAGTCACTCACCGGCCGTATCACGGGGCTGCGCAAAGGGCTGCCGGTGGTGGTGGTCCCTGTGTGCCCCTCGCTCAGCTGCAGCAAACGGGCGTGCTGTCCCAGAGGGCTGCCCGACCCCACAGCGGTCCCGGAGGGACATTTCTGTCCCACGTGCCACATTCATGGGTCATTTCAGCTGACGTTGCACGGGGTCTTCTAAGACGTAAGCCCGTGGTATGTAAACGACAGAAACCACTGGGGCTGAGGTTGCTTCTGCTCATTTAAGGAGACCGTACACCAGTAGATAAAAGACAGCAATACATTTCCCACTGGCTATTTTGGGATGCAGATTACACTTATCTCATGCCAAATCCAAGCATACACGGTGCACTTTGCTGCTGCAATTGCCTTGCTCCGGGAGGTCTGCGCTCCGCACTATTGACAGGGAATTGTTTAACAAGAGCCATTTACTTTGCAGCAGGTTTTTTTCGTGGTGCTCCTTTATTTTTCCACAGCCTGCTCCCAATTGTGGATAATTTATTGGCAAGTGTCCTGAACAGACTTCTTCCTAATGTGGTAAGTTGGAAAAAACCTCCACCCGGGAAAGGAGCAGTGAGCCCGAAAAGCTGCAGCGCTGCTCCCCGCGGCATCGTTCCTGTCCCAGAACGGGAGCACGGCCACTGTCCCAGGGCTGCTGCGTCCGCCCGCCCGCCCAGCGGTTTGGAACTAGCAGGGGACACATGCCGTGTCTCCATCTGCTTGGGAGGAAGCTGCTCCCTCCTTCCAAACGCAAGGTCAGCAAGCCCAGCGCAGGTCTGCCCAGGTGCTGGGAGTTTCTAACGGTGCTCTGGAGCGTGTTATGGGCTAACTGAACCTCTCCTCCCTCCTGAAAGCCCCAGGGTCTCTCCGGCCGTCCCACGTGGGCTCCTGGGACCCAGTCCTAACCCTGCTTCTCTGAAGAGGGGCGAGGTGCCCAGGGCCAGATCCAGAGCCGGTGCAGCCTCAGCAGCACCGTGGAGTCACCAGCTGGGGCTGCCATCCCACGCCCCCAGTGCTCCCGTCCCCAGCGAAAGCGCGGCGGAGCCGAGCTGGGCTGCGTGTCCTTGTCCGGCTCTGAGCGCGGGTTACTCACCGCCCCTCTCCGCCTCTTGCAGCTCTGCCCGGTGGTCGACGTCGCCCCGGGACTCGTCAATGACCACCTGGGTCACGTGAACTGTACGTACTTGGTGGTCCCACGCCTTTCCCTGCCTTCCCCCTCGTGACACCTCTGCTCTAGCCATGCGAGGGCTGTGACACTATCCCCCCGGCTGCACCCCAGGCAGGAGCAGCCACCCCCCTCGCTTCACCCCACACACCCCAGGCCTGCCCCACACAGGGAGCGGAGACCCCCAGCAGCTCCCTGCCCAGACCCCATGCCCCTGGGCAGCAGGCAGGGAGCAGTGCCCCGGCGTGGCTGGAGGCATGCTGTCCCCTCCCCACATCTCCCCTTTCTCACCTCTGATCACGGACAGAAGGACCGCGGGTGCAGAGGGGTGCATGGGCAGGGTGAGCTGCGAGCTGTCCCCTCCGCGTGCAGCAGCGGCACGCGCTGCTCCTTAGGGAACCGACGTCTCCTGCGGCACTGCCGCTCAGCACAGAGCACTCGGAGCCGGGGCCAAGGGGCCGTCCTGAGTCCACCTGCGAGCCAGGGCTCTTCTGGAAAAAACAGAGCTGCCGGGCAGGGGAGGGGGTATTTGCACCCAAACCCAGCGGGGAATTGCTGAATCCCTTCCTCTCCCCCCAGCACTGGTGCCCCTGGGTTTGCTGGGCACTATCCAGTACACCTTCTCCAGCCTTCCCCTGATAACCGGCCAGTTCCTCGAGGTAGACTTGAACGTAAGTCCTGCATCTTCTCCTTCCATCTACGTACAAGGGTTGTGCTATTTCACTTGGGTTTGGGAAGGTCTCCTCGGGCTGTCCCTGGGGCCACCTACACGTGAGCAGCGGGCTCCGAGGTCGCTGTGAAAACCCCGGGGAGGTCCCGGCTCGGTGCCCTGCTCTTGCTGCTGCCGCCGTCACGGGAGAGCGCAGCGGGGTTTGCATTTCATGAAATTCTAGAGAAGGAAGTGTCACAGAGCCTGACTTGGCGTGGCCGTGGGTGCAGCGATTTCACATTGAAGGAACGTGAAGTTAACCGTAAAGGCAAATATTGCAAACGTTCTGGCCTGTGCTTCCTTCCCCTGTAAGTCCAGGCTGTCCTCAGGCGAGCGGCAGGAGGCCTGGTGGGCTATCCCCTGGGAAAGCCAGAAGCTGTCCCCACACCGCCGCGGGTCCCCGTGCCGTCCCTGCCACCGATGGCGGACACCAGCTCGTCCCAGCTGGGCCTCTCTGCGAACCTCCTCAGCTCGGTGCTGTCTGTCCTGCAGAAGGAGGGAGCCCTGGACCTGGCCGTCCCCACCGGCACGGTGAGCGGGGAGCACTGCCCAGCCCTGGGTCTGGGAGGACTCAGGGGCGTCAGCCGTGCAAACTGGCCCCACCATGCAATGCCTTCGCACCTCTGTACCGTTTACCAGAGTCTCTGCTATCTTAGGCGGAAAATGTGAGTGAGAGACCACGTGGTAAAAGCCTCAGGCGTGTTGCTGGTGAAAGCAGACTCTGCGGAAAACTGCCACACACACGCGCGCGCAGCATTTCTCTCCTCTCTGTCACCGTTTCCTGAGCTCCCGCCGCTAACAACATCGACCCTTGGAGCCCTGGTTCCTGCGGTGAGTCCCGGTTCCCCCTTGCGCTGCAAGTAACCCGGTCAGAGAAGCAGCGTCCGGGGCAGGGGAGGTCTCCCTGTCTCTTCCTCCGCAGAGGCATCGTCTCAGATGTCCCATGGACTTGCACGAGCTCTGACGTAGGTCCAAGACTGGAAACTACGGCAGGCCAGAGCCCGGTTTGTCACCCTGTGCTCTGCAGCTCTCTTGCCCTTGCAAGCCGCCCCATCTGCCTGGATGCGGGGCTGTCTGTGGTCCTCCAACTGCGATGAGATGCTCCCAGCGAGACTCAGGGCATCCACGGGGCTGAGCGCACGGCTAGCTTGACTTCACCGCAGCCAGCTGAGATACAGGCTGGTGGGGCTGGAGCAATCCGGGATCGGATCTGCCCCCTGCGAGCAGCGCTGTGCGAATGCCGCCGGAGCGGGCAGCCTGCTCCCTGCTTCCGCCCGCTCCAGTGTCAGCACCGTTTGTGCTCCTGCCCGCAGAAACTGTCCGCCTTTGGATGTTGACAGGTTTTCGAGGTGTACCCTGAGTCACGTGAACTGCTGCTGCAAATTGCAGTCCCTGAAGCACCCGTGGTGACCTTAAAGAAAAATAAAGGTGCGATCCAGCTCCTGGCTACGCTAGAGGTGGTGGTGATCCACCCAGACCATGTCCAGAGGTCTCTCTGCCTTCTGAATATTGTATGTATGAAGGAACAACCCGTGCAGAAATTCCTCCTGCAGTTCCCCCGCCCCACACGGCGGGTGCAGGGGTGCCGGTGGATGGGACCTGCACCCCGTGTGACGCGGCTGGGCTGCAGGCTTGGCCTTGGGCAAGGGCTGGAGGAGCCACCCCTGCCCTGACCTCTCTCTTTGACCGCAGGATGCCTCCTTGCTGGCCCAGTTTTCGGTCGAGGACAACAAACCGAAGATCGGTGTCAGCCTGGAGAAGTAGGACGCTGGTCTTCATCTGGGGGGTGGCCCGGGGTGGCCATGGATGTGGGACCTCCTGGGCTGTGTGACAATGAAGGCAGTGACAGGACTGGGTCATCCGAGGAACTGCTTGGATTTTACTGACCTCTGCTTCCTCCTGCAGGGCTGATCTCTCCTTGGTGTCTTCGTCCATCGGTGGTTTTGATGTAAGAACACAAGCAGCCTCAGCGACACGCGAAATCCATTGCAGAAAGCAAAATGCTGATAGATATTGGCTCAGGAGAAATAAGGGCCAGTTATGGTGTAACGGTTGTGTCGTATTTTTAATAGCACCTTTCTTTCACCTCTGGAGATGGATTGTTTTCATGGATGATCCATGAGCAATCTTCAGAAAAAATCCTCGCTGAGAGGGAGAGGTTTTGAGTCCTTGGTGAACCTCAGGACATCCCACACATGCCCTCAGCATTCCCTTGGGATGCGCCTGGGGAGGCTCATCCCCGTGCCTCATAGGGGATGACGGCAAAAGTTGGGAGGAACCCTGGGCTCTCCTGTCGCAGGATGCCTGCAGACAGAGCACGCTTGGTTTCCAGAGGTGGCTACTGCAGGCAGCTGTAACGCCAGTGGGAAGGGGCCTGTGGAATGGCATTATTTTGGGACTAAAAGTTGACCACAGAATGCTTAAAGTCCAATTCCTGTGAAACGGGGAGCTTGCATTAGATGGGTGTGGAGCTGGAGCACCGAGGCTTCAGGCTGGGTTTAGCTGGTGTGAGCGGAGCATCCCCACGTGCCCGAGGACAGGGCGAGGCCGGGCTGACCACGGGACTGGGACCAGCGATGGCACTAAGTGACCCCTCTCCCTGTTGCAGGTCTCGCTCCTGGAGATGCTGGTTGCCCAGATTTTCCGTGTTGCCTTCCTGCCTGCAATGAACAGTAAGGAGCTCTTATGCCTCATCCACGTGCTTGTTCGTGCTAGGCTGTACCCTAGGCACTGAATTTATGCAGGTGTAGTCCACCTCGCCGTGTAGAATAGGAGCCAGTGGAGGGGCACGGTTTGAGGCGGCAGCGAGGGGGATCGTTTCAGGCGGCAGTGTTTTGCCGGGAGGGGAACCCACGCATCACAGAACAGGGGCTCCGCAGCCCCCTCCGCGGGGCTGCTCGCCGCCTGCCGCGTTCGCTCACACGGGCAGGAGCAAATGACGCCATGTTTTGCCAAAGCGCTAAGTCCCACGACACAAAGCCTTTCTGGGGAGCCTTGCACTTGTGGAGGGAGGGGTTTGCGCACAGGGAGGATGGAGCTGGGGACCGAGCGCTGGGCAGAAGCTCGGCAGCGACCGCCCCTCCCGCAGCACTGAGCTGGGCTGGCTCGTGACCCACGGGCGTGCTGGGAGCAGAGCTTCCCCTCCCCAGGCTGCTGAACATCGACTTCGCCGACGCGGATGTCGACGTCATCCAAGTAAGTGCCCGGGCCGTGCCCCGAGGTTCCCCCACCGGCACCCCAGCTCCGCTCCGGAGCAAAGGCAGCGCCCGTCGCTTGTGCGGAGGATGTTCAGAGAGGGAAGGTAACCCCTCTGCTTCACCAGGATCTCATCGTGCTGTCGGTGTGAGCCGGGGCCACGGGCTGGGAAGGGACCCCCTGGTTTTCTCCGTCCGCCTCCGGAGAGATGGGAGCCCAGCCTGCCCGAAGGATGCTGGAAATGCTCCACCGCATTTCTCTCGGTACCTCGCACAGCAAAACAGCAGCTTGGTCATTTCCTTCCAAATGTTGCATCCCACCTACATTGCTTGGAACAGAAGGAACGCAGGTGGTTTTTGCCTCCAAACATTGTGGTTTGGACTCTTTTGCGGGTGCGCAGAAGGACGTGGGTGTATTTTGCATTCTCGTGCTTGGGTTTAATAAAGTCCAGCCCTCTCCGCAGCCACAGTGGGTGCTCGAGCCTGCGGGGTGGCCGGCTCCAGTGAACCCCAGGGGCTCAGGACGGACCCCGCTGCGCTGGGGACCTCGGCCGCGGTGGGTGGGAGACTGCAGCCCCCTGCCCGCTTGCCCAGCCCCGGCTGTGCCCACCCGACACCCAGCTCGGAGCGGGCAGAGAGCTGTCTGCTGGCAAACCCAGAGATTCAGGGCCTGGACCCAAAGCTGTGGGGTCTCTTGGTTATCTTGAGGACCCCTCATGCCACCACCTGCCCCAGGCTTCACCGGGGCTTTGTCCCGGGAGCGCTCGGGGAGCCCAGCGAGCTCCCCTGGCCCACGAGTGGGGGTCTGAGCGGTCGTGCCGCGTGGCCGGGGTAATTCACCCATCGATGCCGGTGAACTCTGCATGAACTGCACAGTTTATTTATGCACAGGCTCTTTCCCGTGGCTCAGGTGCTTGTTGAAGTAATGAAGCTTTTGCTAATTTAAGGCTCTAAAGCCACCGATTGCTCCTGGGGGGAAGGGAATAGCTGGGACGGCCGTAATATTGTGTAATATTGCTGCCTTTGAGACTGTCCTGCCCCTGTCTACTCCAGATCCACCCTGAAAACCACCTGGAAGCTCAGACTCAGGTTTTCCCGTCATCTTTCATGTTCCTTTTCCCCTCCCCTCTGTGTTTATTTCCCCATTTTCTTTTATTTGTTGTCTCTCAAGCCTCCTTTAAAACTGCACAGATCCTTCTTGGAGGCACAAGCCATCTCCTGCGTACCTCTGGGTGACAGGCAGTTTTCGCGGCGCAGCTGGTATGCTGTAAATCCACACGCTCTTTAGTTCATGATAAGTTATTTTTAATCGGCCTTGTGCTGTTTCTGTACATAATTAGCTCGTTGGGAGGTAATTGCTCACCTCTCACTGTCCTCAGACCCTCGTGCCCTGCTGAATGCGATGGAGCATCCCCTGGCTGCCCCAAACCGTCCCTGGGACCTTCTTCTCAACCAGAGACCCAGGAGCATCCCCAGCCCCCACGGCATCCCCCTTCGCCCTGGTTCTCAGAGGAACTGTGATGCTCAGGGGATGGTCTGGGGTCTGCGTGTCCCACGGAAATGCGGAGAGGCAGAGAGGAGAGGGAGGAGAGCGGGGGATCACAGGTTTCCACCTCTCTGCCTCGGCAGCGAGGGCTGCCCTGGGCTGGGCACCGCTGCTGCGTGGCTGCGAGCTGGTACCCGCCACCGTCTGCAAAGCGCAGCGCCGTCTGCACCGCAACCGCGGCCGTGCCGGGCACCCGCAGCACCGCGGTTCTGGTGGCTGCCTCGTGGCGGGGCCTGGGGCTTTCAGCGGGGCCAGGCGTGCCGGGAGGATTTGCAGCTGGGGGCTGTCGGGTGCCAGCACCCTCCTGCTCCGCTCTGGGCGAGCAAAGCCAGAGAGACACCAAGAAGCTGTGAGCAGCAGCAGCCCCCCCGTGCCACAGCCCGTGTCCCCGCCGTGCCACGGCCGGCCACGCTGGGCCACGTGCAAGGAGCCGCGTGGCACTGGGCTGGACGGGACCCGGTCCGGAGCATCCCCCCGCCCCAGGGGCTGCGGGGGGGCTGCCTCGGACCCTCGGACCCCGCGCAGCTGCCCCAGGCGTGCGCTGTCTGGAAAGTCCGAGGGGCAGGAGGGGACGAGCCCCCAGGAGGGGGGTGGCAGCGGGCCCTGCCCAGGCAGGAGCCGGTGGGCACCGCACCCAGCCCGAGGGGAAGGGAGCGAGCCGCCGGGCTCGGTGGGTGCTGCTGGCCACGGTCCAACCCTGCTACGGGAACACTCAGGGTCACGTTTCACAGCCAGTGAAGAGGAACTGTTCTTGCTCCATCCTTCCCCAGACTTTCCGTGTTCCTGCAGGCCGGGTATATAAGAGCTGCTCCTCAGCCGCCTCCGAGAGGCCGTGGGCAGCTGCACCGCAGCGTCGAAGGGCTCCAGGTAAGCGGCATTAAGGTATCGTGGCCCCAGAGCTCCCGTTCCCGTTAGACGACCTACAGCAAAGCGCAACTCGGCTTTAAGAGCAAGAATTTTAATCGATGTTTTCCTTTGATTTCTGTAGCAGCATTTAATCATTTATGAAAATTAATTTTTAAAGCTGGTAGAGCTCTTGCTTGTCAAATTCCACGTTTATTTTTGTTGTTGTTAAGTTTGTTAAAATGACTAAGCTAGCAGAAATGACTCGGATGTTTTCCATGATCTTGGTGACCAGAATTCAGAATGATTTTCAGCTTATCAGGTCTCATCTCAGCTGGTATAAAATAAGAGTTTATCTGCAAAGCCATACATGCGCTTTGCATGTACGAGATGTTCAGCTCACTTAAGTGTGTGTGACCAAGGAGGTACCAACCCAATAGCTATCGCTAATAACTGCAGAGACAGTTGTCTACTTTGTCACGTATTCTCTCTAAGAGCTCTTCTAAAAGACCTGAAAACCATTTTGGCATCCTTTTACAATGCTACGCACGTCTTGCAGAGACCCTCCAACAAATCCCACTGATTTTATTTGACACGATTTTCAATGGAAGCTGCTCAAGCCTCTATCTTTCTCTCCTGTTCAATAATCACAGCTACAGGAGCTGTGCATCATTACGTGCTGATCAAAGGGAAAACGTAAAAGACAGTCTAGTGAATTAAAGTCTAATTTAATTGTGCCAAGAACTGTCATAGAGGGATTTTTTTTAAAGTATCTGGAACAGATAAAGAAGTTGTTCGGTCTGACCTAAATAATGTTATTTCTCAGTGCTGAACCTCAGATCTGCAGCCTGTACATTGTTTTTCTCAGAAGAGACAAGCCGGGGTGTCCGGCGCGGGACGTGGGCTGTGCAGGCGGCTGCTCCCTTACACTGGGACCTATGGCAGCGCTTCAGCGGGTGCCTGTTTTCATTTCTTTGCAAACACCTTTCTGCGCATAAACAAACATTCCGTAGCGTTGGTTGCAACCCCAAGAAGTCCAGCTCATGTGGGAACGTGAGGTCCTTGAAGGTGCTTTCTTTTGACTAGAGGCAGATCAAATACAGGGAAAGTGGCCTCTTCATAGCCTGAATGGAGCAAGATGAGAAAAACAAACAACCTGCCCACGGAAAAGTGTCTGATTCTGGCTGCGCTTTGAGCTTTAATAATGCAAGGTATTCTTCATAACGGGGAGAAGGACACGACTTTCACACACACCATTTTTTATCTGGCTGTGCCCCTTTGAGTATTCTTCTTTCAGGGCCATTTCGGAGCGGTTGGAAGCCATCCATCTCGCTCGGTACAAGGTCCTCCTGCTTCATCTCCATCCCTCTCACTCTCTTTAAAATGGCATTTTCTCCCTCCAAGCTTCCCTGCGCTATCAGGCACCCCGCTTTGCAGCGGCGTAGCCCAGCCCGTCAATGACTCTGGAGGAGCACGTCCCAGTGCTCCAGTTGCTCCCTGACAACCCAAAGCAGTTTGACCTTTCTGGGTGGGAAGAGGGTGCTGTGGGTCCTGGCTGGTCCCTTGGGGCTGGGGGACGGTGCCTGGGGGCTGCGTGTCCAGGGGGGACCTGCCCCACCACCTCGGGGCAGCACACACGGAGGATGGAGAGCCAGACCGGTGCCCAGGCTGCCAATTCCCACAAGGTGGGGCTGGCGCTTGGGCTGATGTGGGTCTCTCTGCAGGTGCTGGGACCAGAGATGCTGCCTTTCTGGTGTCTTGTCCTCCTTGGAGGCCTCCTGCCCCCCTCCCAGGGCCTCCTCAGCCTGGGCAGCATCCTTGGGCTGAGCCCAGCGCAACGCAAAGAGGGTGAGCTCAGAGGTTTTCCATCTTTCCCAGGGGAGTGTCGTGGCACAGGCAGCCGCGCCTGCCTCGGTCCCGGTGTGTCCTGTGCCGCGTCGGGCTCTTGGAGCATCCCTGTGCTCATCAGGGACCTGCCTCCTGGCAGGCCCAGCTCCATGGGGAACCCAGCTTTGTGCAAGGATGCTCAGGGGTCCCCGTGAGACCTCACGAGCAGGTCAGCCTAATGGAGCTGAACCGACCTTTCTTGTCAATGAAATCTTTCCAACAGTGGAAGTCTGATTAGTAACTGGGACTTCCTTGGTGCAGGTCTCCTTGGTACTGGTCTTCTCGGCAGTGAAGGTCTCAGCAGCAGCAAAGGCGGATTGCTTGGCACAGGCCTTCTTGGTCAAGGTGGGCTACGTGGTACCGGCCTCCTTGGCACAGGAAGCCCGAGTGGAGAAGAAAGTGGAGGTCCCCTTGAAACAGGAAATGAATCCAGCAGATCTGGGGTCCTTGGTACCGGCCTTCTTGGTCAAGGTGGGCTACTTGGTACCGGCCTCCTTGGTACAGGAAGTCCGAGTGGAGAAGAAAGTGGAGGTCCTCTTGAAGCAGGAGATGCATCCAGCAGATCTGGGGTCCTTGGCACAGGCCTCCTAGGTGAGGAAGGTCTACTTGGCATGGGTGCGCTTGGGAGAGGAGGGCTTCTTGGCAATGAGAACCGGAACAGTAACGGAGGTCTGACTGTTGCAGGAGGACAACCTGGCAGCAGTGGTCTGCTTGGCACAGGCATCCTTGGTGGGCAAGGCCTTGGCAATGGTCTCCTCGGCAATGGTCTCCTTGGCGATGGTCTCCTTGGCGAGGGTCTCCTCGGCAATGGCCTCCTCGGCAATGGCCTCCTCGGCAATAAAAGCCTTCTTGGAGAGAAAGGTCTGCTTGGCACAGGGCTGCTTGGGACAGGAGGTCTCTTAGGCAATGGAAGTCTACTTGGTCCTGATGGTCTTCTGGGTGGAGGAGGACTGCTGGGTGGAGGAGGACTGCTGGGTAATGGAGTCCCTCACAAGTCAACACACTTGGCCTGGTAAGTCAGAGCAGAAGCATAGCGGTGGTGCTCACTGCAGGGTAACAAACAACGTTCAGAGGAGAGGTTCCCCTAAAGGGGTGCTCCAGGGGACCAGATCCCCCCGGTTATACAAACCCCTCGTCCTGGGCTCGCAGCTCACGTGAGCAGCTGCGACAGAGGAAATTCCAACCAGAGATGGGAAAAGTCTTCCCCGTGGGAGTGACGTGACACTGCGATGGGCACCCCGAGAGGCGGGGGAATAATTGGAGATGGTCGATACTCAGTGGGACACAGCCCTGAGCAACCTGACCCTGCTTTGAAGTTGGCTCTTCTTGGAGCGGGGGCTGGCCCTTCCCCACCTACACATTTAACTGGGAATATCCACATAGGTAACAGGTCAAGTGACGAACAGGAAGAGATGGGACTGTAGGGTCTGCTCCCGCTGATTCTGCCATCTCAAGGTGGGTTTGCTTTGGTGTCGACCCCCAGGTTGAAGGTGCTGAACCTCGAGAACGCCCGAGTGTCATGGAAGGTCCTTCGCGGGGGCGAGCTCGTGCTGAACCTCTACTCGAGGCTGGTGCTGCGCTTGCCAGGGTGAGCAGGGCTGGTGGGCGAGACAGCGGAGCGAGGCCATGGGGGCCTGAGCGTGCTGGGGAGGACGGGACCTTCCCAGGTGCTGGAGAAACGTCCCCAAACACTGAGCAAGGGGCTGGTGAAGAAAGCTCTGTGCTGTGCTGCTGCCTCTCCCTGGGGACATGTCCAGCTGTCCTCACTCCAAAGGCACGGTCTCAGTCTGTGGCGGCCGGCAGAGGCAGAGGTCCTCCTGTGGACAAGGTGTTGGAAGCAAAGTGCCAAGAAGGCTCCATGCTCCTTCATGTTGACTTGTCCTTCCTCCCCCTGAAGCCAGAAGCGTCCTGGAACCCCCCCGTGCCTGTTGGCACACTGGGGCTTCAATGATCTCCTAACAGGACCAGGAGCCTGATGGAAGTCCTGAGACTAAAACGTTGTCCCAGCTGAGCCCAAGCTTGCAGTTTGGGCACAGATACCGCTCTTCTGGGCTGCTTTGGTCTCCTCCATAATCCTCCAAGCCACTTCCTTATTTTTCAGGATTTTTCAGTTTCTGAGCGGATCCTCGGTAGAAACGAACATCACATCACATATCGCACTGACCCAAGACACCCCCGGGGACCTCAAGTTAGTTGTTAAGGATTGCAGCAACCTGCTCGGTCGCTTCAACGTCAAGCTGCGGAAGGGGTGAGTGCGGGAGCGTTCACCACCACCGGGCTCGTGTCCCGCACCGAGCCCTGAGGCGATTTGCAAGGACGGAGCCGTCGCACGCAGCAGCTGAGCCCGACCCACCCGGGCTGACCTGGGGCTCGACCGTGGCCCCCAGCGTAGGGCTGCGTTTCGCGCCGGAGGCAGGTTTCTCCCTCCCTCGCCCCCGAGCCGCCCCGCTGGGCTCCAGCCTCCAGACCTGAGACCACCCAGCGCTCCGCAGAGAAGGTTAATTCAGCACAAATCGCAGCATGCAGAGTAAATGGCAGCCCCGTTATCCAGCCATGAGGAGCCCACAGGTTCTTCTCATGGAAAAGCCAATTTTTTTTGAGAAACCTGCGAGGGGATGGGCTATTGGTATGTGCACAGGGAAACAGTTAAAATAAGGGGCAGGACTAGCCGTGGGTCAGCTCTGTGCATGTTTGCAGTGGGGCAAAATTTCAGTCTCAAACCTGGGCAGAGATTTACACATTTCAGATTTTGAGAAGCGGACAACAAAGCCCTGAGCATCTGTAATTCCTCCTCAAGCCCGGGGGAGCTGTGGCCTTGCAGCATCTTTTAACATCAGAGAGAAGAGAAGACACCGGGTGCTCCTGCTGGGTGCTCACAGCGTTGCAGACCAGGAGAAGAGTTCGGATTTGTCTTTGTGCTGAGCCCCGGGTTTTGACAACTTCCCTGGTAATTTTTGTCTTTTTTCCTTTCCAGCTTCTTCACCAATCTGGTGAGCAGTTTGCTGAACACCTCTCTTAATTCTCTCGTGCCTGCGCTGGTGAGTGCCTGAAAGTCCTTCGCTGTAAGAAGGTGCACGTTAACTGAAATTACTACTCTTGCCACGATTGTCTAGCAGATTCACATATACGTACATATATATATATGTGCATGCCCAAACACACGCCCACATCCCCTAAGTGAATTCCGCAAACTTCTTTGATCTTTCTTACAGCCAAGATTTATTTGTTAGAAGTAATTCAAATTCCATCATGCAATGTTACGGGATAATTTGTAACCAATTGCTTTCTGAAACACCTTCTGGTACCGAGACGGTGCGGTAAGCAGAAGTGACAGCCTCGCTTACTTAGAAAAAAGGTGCTTGTTAGAAAATCTTTTATTCTGTTAAATAGAAACTGTGCCAGTTTGAGAAGAGGGCTGAACAATTTATACTGCTCTTTTTCCATGGAGGAAACTATGCTCTAGGAGCTGATTGTTCCATCTTGATTTAAAGTCTGTGAAACCCAAACGATGTTAGGGAAACGCGTTGCTACAGCCACGATATTCTCACCAAGGTTGTGCCACTTGTTACCGTTGCAGCTTTGCCCATTAGTGCATATCTGGGTCAGCATCATCAATATTAAGCTACAATTCCTCAACCGTAAGTCATTAAATTTTCTTTTCTGTATTAATTTGGAGAGTGACGCCTGAGGTTTGCCTGTCTAGCCACCTCCACGGGCAGCGGGTGTCCGCAGGGGAGCCGGAGCCGGGGAGCAGGAGCAGCTCCGCTCTGCCGGCAAAACTGCTGTGGGTGGCACAGCGCTGGCTCACCCCTCCGCTGCCTGACCTCACGGAAGCACCACGGCCCTGCTGTTCTCACGGTTGTTTTTCCAACTGGGGCCAGACCCCGAGCTGCTGCCAAGAGAGGCGGCTATGCTGAGACCCCCCGGGTTGCCGCCCCGCAGAGCCGGGGAGTTTTCCCTCCCCAGCTCTGTTCCCTCTGCTTCATTGCCGCTTCATCGCACGCAAGGCTGCGCCCGTTTACCCAAAGCATCTCCTGCGTGATGAGACGTGCACCAGTAGCTCCAGGACGGCGGCTTTCATGGGAGCCTTTGAGCCCCGGCAGCCCTGAGACCCGCAGGAAGGATGAGGGGTTTTTCCTCCTCTGGCGCTGGGGACGTCACCGGGCAGGGGCTTTGCTCTCCCAGCCTCTGCCAGATGCCGCGCTTGCCAACGCGCCTCCAGGCAGGCAGGGCGCTCCGGCCGCTCTGAACCGGCAGCCGGCTCTGCCCAGCCCTGACGGCCTCTCCCTCTCCCCAGGCGTCATCTCCTTTGGGCTCCTGGGGAAAATCCACTCTGTCCTCTCCAATTTGCCGGTGACATCCGGGAATTTCCTGGAGCTGGATTTGCAGGTACGGCCGTGTCCCATCCCCGGTCCCCCCCGGCGCTGCCTGCCCTCCCGCCCGCTGCAGCCCCTGCAGTCGCGCACTTCAACGCCCCCTTGTTTTTTGCAGAATTCCCCGTTCCCAAGCGCCTTCGTCGACTGGCTCCTTCAGAGTAAGTCTGGCCCCGATGCCGTGACGGGGATCCCCGCTGGTGTCTGTGGGCCAGAAAGGGGCAGCAGCTGTGGCAGCGGGGATGCACGGAGGGGACGCAGCCCTGGCACGGGGAAGCGGCCAAGGGCCGGGAGCGGGTCCCCGTGGCCGCAGGGTGCAGCCGAAGCCACGGGGTGCCGATGCATCTCGAGGTGGTCCCACAAAGCGCTTCCCCCCCACGTGGCGCAGCGGTGCTGGGGCGGTCGGGGTCCCTGGTCCTCGGACGCATCGCTGGTTTACCCCTGAGCAGCGGCTGCTTCGCCACCCTCGGCGGCTCCGGGCGTACGGTCGCAAATCGAAGTCTGCGCGCTCCTACTTATGCCCTGCACAGCCCTGGAAAAGTCACTTCACCTCTCATAAAAGGATTTAATAATATTTACTTAATAGGAGTGAATAATGGTCCTCAGGATGCTGTGAGGATTAATTAATATTTGCAGAGGTGATTGGAAGAGCTTTCAGCTTCATATGCATGCAAAGTTAATATCTAGAGGAGGGAAGGAAGAGTTGGAAGCCATCCCAGCTTCCCCAGAGGCGTATTCCTCAGGGCACTAAATCATCTCTGCCCATAAAGCCGGGGGCTCTCAGGCTCCCGGCACATGGGGCACCGCGGAGCCCGGCCCCACGGGTGGGGGCTGCCGGGGCGCAGGGGGGCCGGGGGGGCCGGGGGCCGGAGCGCACTGACCTGGGTCCCTCTTCCCCAGCCACAGGCGTCAATGCCGGGAGCATTCCGTAGCTGTGGGGCCTGCAGTGCCGTGGGGTAAGGACGATTTGCTGGCCGGGGACCCGGCTCAGAGCTCTGCTGCAGGACATGCCAGTGCCGGTGCCGGTGCCGGTGCCTGGGCTGGGTGAGACCTGGGCTGGGTGACACCAGGGCTGCCCCTGCCGCCTGGTAGTGGGAGGTGACAGGGGAGCACGGGGCTGCGACTCCAAGCTCCCAAAGCCTCCCAAACACTGCCCCAAACCTCAGCTCCGGTGTCCCCCCAGGTGCCCCCGCGGGCGATTCCCACTGCTCCGCCCCAAGGAGGAGGAGGGAAAGGAGGAAGATGACTCGATCTACAGACAATAGATATGAAAATGAAGAAACCCAACCAAGAAAATACACTATTTCTTCTGCATTACATTTCAGCCTTATCAGACTTCGGTGTCTATCCAGCCCAGGGTTAGCCGTGCTGATGGCTAGCCAGGCTGATGGCTAGCTGTGCCGATGGTTAGCCAGGCTGACGGTTAGCTGTGCCAATGGTTAGCCATGCTGACGGTTAGCCATGCTGATGGCTAGCCATGCTGATGGTTAGCTGTGCCAATGGCTAGCCATGCTGATGGTTAGCTGTGCCAATGGCTAGCCATGCTGACGGTTAGCTGTGCCGACGGTTAGCCGTGCTGATGGTTAGCCGTGCTGACGGTTAGCTGTGCCGACGGTTAGCCGTGCTGATGGTTAGCTGTGCCAATGGTTAGCCATGCTGACGGTTAGCCATGCTGACGGTTAGCCGTGCCAATGGTTAGCCATGCTGACGGTTAGCTGTGCCGACGGTTAGCCGTGCTGACGGTGCTGCTGGCAGCGGAGCTGGAAGCAGGAGCCCCAGGTCATGCCCGCGTGCCCTCCTGGCCATCACGGCCATAAGCCACTCGTTACGGCCGTCACTGACAAAGGTACGGCCCTGACCCTCCGGTCCTTCCTCACGCACACCTGAGTTTCGCCTGGGCCGAGGCTGTGGTTTGGCCAGGTAATTGCTCAGCACAGAGGAGGCTTTCCTGGTGCTGGACCAAGACAGCCCGGCTGGCGGCGGTGAGTTGGTGCCCGTGCAGCCGCCCCATGGGAATTTTGTGAGTTTGCACCAACTGCACCGAATTCCCATGAAGGGAAGAGAGAAAAGGGACAAACGCTGATGAAATGCAAATGCTTTGTCTTTGCTCTCCTTCTGCTTCTTGATTAGCTTACCATTTCAAAAGGAAATTTTGCTGTTTCCAGTGATTTCATACCGTTAAAAAGAAAGCAAAAAAGGCCTACAGTCTAATCCAGACGTGTACTTAGCTGATTTGTTCCCTAACAGTTATGCTTTGAACCGATCAGAGTCAATGTTATCCTGTCTTGTAATCTCCAAGTGGATTTGGATGGGTTGCATTGTGGGTGCGGCGGATTCACATCCCTTCTGTTACTCCTTACAATAAAAAGGATTTTTCTTCCTCTGCATTCGGCACGTGATTTGGTTTCTTTCCAAACTGCTGAAGGATTTTTGCATTTGCAAGGGTTTTGTTATTTATCTCTCCTATCAGCTACAGGAGTAACTCACATGCAAAGAATATTTAATAGATAAGTCTGCTGGAAAGGTGAGAACCATGATAAGCTGCAGCCCCAGAGCCGACTCTAAGCCCTGCCCAGCCCTGATGGACCCGTGCCTCTCTCGCAATTTAAAGTAGCTACGGAAATGTGGTCAACGTGAGAAATAAATATTCCCCTCATTGGTATTTATGCAGATTTATTCCGCTCTTGTCCCTGAGCTGCTGGTTCTTTTATTCTCTGTTCCTGCTCCCCGCTTGTCGCCAGCGAGCTGGGAGCTGTTTGACATGAGCAAACGCGTCCCTGGCACCCTGCCGGGGCAGCCCCCCCGGGCTGGGGCCGCGACACCCGGGACCCCGGCGTGAGCAGGCGGCCGTGGCCGGCGAGCGCTCGGGCGCGGGAGGAGCTCGCTCCCGGCCGCAGCGGCTGCTTGGCTGCTGCCCGCTTCGAAACGTGTCCCGGGGTCGGCTGTGCCCCCGCCCCTGTGCAGAACGGCCGCGCGGCGAGCGCTGCCGGCGCCAGATCCCCGAGCCCCGCGGCCTCCAGAGCTGCCGGCGCGGCACCGTGTGCCGCCAGCCGCTTCCCAGCGCCCACGCTGGCTCTGCTGGGCATCCCTGCTGGGATGCACCAACACCCTCCTCGGCCTCTGCCCGTCACGGGTCCCTCTGCTGCTGCCCAGGGCCCCGGAGCCCCGTCCCGCGGGTGCAGGGGAGGCCCGGTCCCGTGAGCCGGGGGTTTAGCAGCCGGCGTCTTCCCCGGTGCCCCTGCCCCCAGGGCCAGGGCTCCTGCGCACGTCTCGGTGCCTCGGCCAGAGGACGGGACCTGCTTCCCACCTGACGCTGACGCTCGACTTTGCAGTTTGTCATTCCGGCCGGTAACGTGTCTGCCGCCGGCAGCGTTCCGCAGCGCGCGTGCCGCCGCGCCGCCATCTGCCCCGGCCCCGGCCGCGGGTGTCGCCTATTCCTAATGAAGCGCATTCGAAAGAAAAGGTGAAGAGAAGCAGAATGGCTGAAGATGTCGGAAGGGGGAAATGGTGGGTGCCGGCAGCTGGTAGCCAGAAAGAGCAGCACGTGCAGCCGGGAGCTGTGGTGCCAGCTCAGGGTGAGCATTTCCAGCGCAGACCCCAGCCCACACCGCCTTTCCTCAGCTGTGGCTCGTCCCCCGCCACCGCCCTCCCCACCCGGACCCCGGGCTGTCTCCTCGTCCCTAAAGCACCGACCTGATCCCATCCGATCCAGGGCTGCCGAAGAGCCGGCACGTCCCCGGCCCCTGCAGCTGGCACTAGCGCTGTTCCGAAACTTCACACCTGAACTGGTTTTGACAGAAAGTGTTTTTTTGTATTAAATTGACTCTGTGCAGAAACCGCGGCTCTGCCGAGCGGCAGCAGCTCTGGGGAGGAAAGGCTCAACTGGAGGAGTGAAGAGCTCCTGTGCAGCTGATCCAAAAATCAAGTATTTCAGCTCAAGTTCCCCATAGAATTATTTGATTTGTGAGCAAAAGCTTTCAGGTGTCTTTTTTTCTTCATGAAAGGACAAAATTTTCAGTGGGGAAAGGCCATTTCCCGTAGCCTAACCTACAGCTCCTGCACGCCATGGCTGAGCATTCAGGAGTCCCAGTGTTCCTCTAAACACCTCGGAGTTTGCCACTGCCCTTTTCACAAGCCGACGGGGTGACCGAGGTGCCCCCGGTGCCCAGGGCCTCCAGCCCAGCCTCTCCTGCCGCTCCTTGCTCCTTTTACCCGGCCGTGGCAGCCTGCGAGCGAGCGATGCCCTGAGCAGCCCGAGCTCGGCGGGGGGCAGGATGCCCCCCCCCCCCCAATTAGAGGCAGAGGTGATGACGCTATCGAGACGCGGTCATTAGGCACGGCCGGGCTGCAGCCAGCGCGTCCCTCCTGCCTCTCACGCCGGCTGCAATGAGCAGCGATGCCTGGGGCTCCGGGAAATTGAACTTTATGCCAACGAGCTGCGTGCGCTCAGCAGCACAACGGTGAAGAGCAGAAGGCCGGGTGTCCTTCGATGGCAGCGGCAGAGCTGCCTGGGGAGGGACGGGGACGGATGGCATTGCCTTGGCCCAAGCTGTCTAATACGTAACACCTTGTTGGGCACGTTGGGTTTCCAATTCCTAAGGAAACAGAAGGCGCAGGATGAAAGAATGTGCCGGCTCCCAACTCAAGCTCGCTGGCTGTGAATAATTGCAAAGACAGGTGTAAAGGTTTCCTCAGTAATCCTAGAACCAAAATGCCAAAAAGCAAATCCTGCCAGGTGGCACGGTGCCATCGGGGTGGTTCCCACCTCCGCTCCCACAGAGCAAGGGGCAGGCGGCCATCAGCCACCGTGAGCCCTGCGGAGCCGGCGGCAGCACCCGCCTCGCCAGCCCGCACCGGTTTGACGCACCAATATTCACGGAAGATGGTGCCACAGGAGACGTCCCTGCCGCTGGCCCCCGGTGTGCGAGGGTGGGTGACGCTGGGACAGCTCAGACCCCTGCAAGCCCCGTCTGCAAGGGCACCAACGTGGTTCTGGGCAGGATCTCCCCAGCCGGTGCCCAGGGGCATCACGGAGGGGCTGGGAGCACCCAGAGCTCCTCTCACCCCGCTGGTTTCCCCCGCGGTGGCCGGGACGCGTGGCCCGTCCTTTGCGGTGGCTGCTGGCCGGAAGGGACGTTGCGCGGACGCCCGGCAGAGCCCCTCGGCAGGAGCCTGGCCCCGGGTCGGCGGTGCCTGGCCGAGCACAGCTCTGAGCGGGGCCAGCTCCTCCCGCTCGGCAGCACCCTGGCAGGGTTTGCCCTGACGGCACGCCATCCCGCTCCCATCCGGCTTCCGTTCGCACAACAGAAAAACATGAGGTCTGCGACTACCGGGTGAGGGTTTACTTTGGCCCACGCAAATGCAAAGCCAAAGCCCTGAAGGCAAACAGCGGCCTCGGCTTTCACGGCGGCTCCGCTTTCCTCTTTCGTAAGCTGCTTTGTTGTACAAGAGCACCCAGCCCTACCTCAGCCAAACACGGGTGGGACGGCAGGGCCGGCACATCTGAGCATCTCCCAGGATTTTCCGCCCAACAAGGGGAGGAAAGAGGTCTGGGAGATGGAGAGAAATCCGTCGCCTGCGGCCGGGGCAGGGAAGGGTGCTTGGCGAGGGGAAGCAGCTGGGGAGGTGTCCTGCTGTCGGCTGGGATAGAGTTCATTTTCCTCCTAGTAGCTGGTACAGTGCTGTGTGTTGGATTCAGTGTGAGAATAATGTCATAGCCCACGGATGCTGTAGTTGTTGCTGAGCAGTGCTTACACTGGTCCAAGACTCTTCAGCTTCCCAGGCTCTGCCGGGTTCACAAGGAGCCGGGAGGGGGCACAGCCAGGAGAGCTGACCCCCCCTGCCCCAAGGGCTATTCCATACCATAGGCGTCATGCGCAGTATAGAGACTGGGGGGAGCTGGCCGGGGGCAGCGGTCGCTGCTCGGGGGCGGGCTGGGCGTCGGTCAGCGGGTGGTGAGCGGCTGCATCGTGCATCACTTGCTTTGTACTTTCCATTCTCATTATCATTATTATTGTTGTTGTTGTTGCTGTTACTGTTATTATTATTTTCTCTTCCTCTGCTGTCCTATTAAAGTGTCTTTATCTCAACCCACAGGTTTTACTCTTTGTTTTCCAATTCTCTCCCCCATCCCACCGGGGCCGGGGGGAGGCTGAGCGAGCGGCTCCGTGGTGCTTAGATGCCGACTGGCGTTAAACCGGGACAGGCGGACGAGCGCTGAGGACGCCAGCCAGCTGCGGGAGCTTGGTTTGTGCCCTGAGCCCCAGGGCATCTCCCTGCTGCCCAGAGGATCCCGGGTCTCTCCCGGGTACCGTTGCTCCTGGCAGGCCTGTGCCGTGCCTTCTTCTGAGCGTGGGACGGGGAAAGTTTTGCCACCAACAGAAAAAGGGCTTTTCAAAATGGAGTTTTGATCAAGAAATCATGACATGATTTTTTTTTAAATGTCAGAACATTTCCCTTTTTTAAAGAGAAACTGTTCTTTGAAATGCCTACAAACCATGCCAACAAAATGTTTTGTTCTGATAGCTTCAAAGAAAACCTCCTACTATTCTTTTTTAAACTTCCTGTAATTAAATAACAGAAGTGCAACATAAAAAAGAAGAAACGGGTTAAAAGATGAGGCTAAATAACCCAAAGGGAATGGAGCATCTTGGTTAGGCTCAAAAACCCTCTATCAGCTTGACCGAAAGCGAAGCTTGGTTTTGTTCTGTGCTTCAGCCATTGCGCTCGGCATCTTCGTGGATGCAGAAAGGGGAGGAGGACAATTCTGTCTGGCTTTTCATTTTCACAGCAGTGCGCTGAATATTAATCAGCCTAAACCCAGCGCTGTAGGCACTGCTGCAAATTACCCGTTCTGCACTTGGTCGTAGTTTGCTGTGTAATTTTTGCATGCAAGCCAACAGCAGGGGCTGGGCAAGCGAATTCTCCTCTGTGACCTGACTTTGCAGATAGCAGACACGCTAGGAACAGGAGTGTCCCTAAGCACCCCGATAGCTCTATTAGAAATGCCGCTGTACATCAGGCTGTTGTCACACCAGGGTTTCCTTTCAAGGAATCAGGCACCTTTCTCCTCCTCGCTAATGTGAGAAGTGCACGCAGGGGAACGAGGTTCATTCCCGCATTAATCCTCTCCCCACGTGGCCGACCCTGCCCCGCTTCCCAGCCTTACCCTGCCGTGCACCGGGCAAGTGACTCCTGCAAAGGAAGCCCAGCGAATGCATTTTCCTGGTCTTAAGGAGACGTAGGAGATTTGGGTGTTTTCAACACCGATGGGCTGTGCTTTTGACACCCCTGAAGATACAATGAGACAATCCCTGAAGCCGAAGGCACTCGGCCGGGCTGGCAGCCCTGTCCGTCCCCGTGCTCCCGGCAGCAGCAGCAGCTCCCGCACCCCGGCTGCTGGGGAAGGTGGCTCCGACCCAACAGGAATGGAGACCCCGGTCACGGGCCCCCTTGGAATAATGTGAAATAATTCCCTTTCACCTGCAGTTTCCTAGAGGAAGTTCTGCTAACAGGGATGAGAACCTGCCAGGCACGTGGAGCGCTGCACCGTCCCCCTGCAGCTGGACCACTGCAATGTCCCACGTGCACGGATTCGCCGCACGGCGCTCAGCTCAAGGTCTCCTGCTGCCGGGGAGGAGGACGGCAGCTTTGGCCACGCTGTGACTTCCCCTCTGCAGGGCAGCAGCTGGCGTCGGCTCAGCCAAACTGTCATGTGCAGTGCTGGGCTTCCACTGCTCTGTCGTCTTTTGCCCAGTGGAAAACAAGTTCCGAAATTCCCCGTTAGCAGTGATATTTGCAGCGTGAAAGAGAAGCTGCGTTATCTCCCGCACAGCAAATGTTGGGGGGGCAGGAGGGGTCTGGGGGCTCCCCGCGACGTGGGGGGAGGCGGGGGCTCCGCACGGGGCGGCTGCGCTGCTGGAGCCCGTCCTGCTGCCCGCAGTACACAGCTAAGAGAGGCCGTCTCCCAACCGAGGGCTGCTTTGAGCTCTGAAATTCTGACGTTTCAGGCAAAATGCTATTTTGAAGCCTATTTTGTTGTTTGATCTTGTGAGTTCTCCAGGCAAAACACCGACATTCCCGCTAATCTCCATACTGAACGCTGAATCGTGGATCACGAGCAGACGCTCAGCTCAGCCCCTGTTCCCGGGGAGCTGCTGCTGCTCCAGCTCTCCCCACACCCCGGAGCCACCCTGCCCGGTCCCCGTCCCCGCGCGGCTGCAGAGCGCCCCGGGTACCGCAGCGAGGACGTCCTGAACGTGCAGCGCGTCCCCGGAGCACGACCCAGGCGAGATTTGTGAGTGGGAAGCAGGACTTGTACGGGGAACAAGAGCTGAGCGGTGCCTCTAGCCCTGGGGCTGCTGCCCAAGGGCCGGAGCCGCTGCCCGGGCGCAGGAGCCGGGGGGAGGGAGCCTGCGGGAGCGGGCAGAGGCAGGAGGGGGCACGGAAAGTCTTTCTCTCTTTTTCCCAGAGAGCGTCCAATACAGCTGACCAAATGAATTGCACCATCTTTGCCTCACGGGAGGCATTTTAATTCCTGTATTGACTCATGCTCTTGAGAGCACGCGGCGTGGCAGAGCTCAGCCTGGATTAGGGGGATGCAGAGAGCCGGAGCGAGGGCGGGTGGCCGTCCCCGCCAGCCCAGCGCCAGCCCCAGCGCCCTTCCCTGCACACGCAGCCGGCCAGCGGGCCCCAGGCCACTCCGTGCACGCCTCTGACCGGCATCTGACCATCTTCACGTCCCTGATCCATGCCTGACTATTAAATAACTCAAGTCAGCAGAGGAACAAAATACTTAAAAAAATACCTGGAAGATATAGAGCCATTAATGAAAAACATCAGAAAATAGATATCAAGTAATGACACCACGATGAGAGCTTATTAATAGGAAAGTCTAAAGATAAAACTAATTTAAACCGGATGAGACAGGACATCTCATCTTCAGGAGAACGAGAAGTCAATAGTTGGCTGTCAGTAAAGGAAATAAATTGCTCGCAGGGGCGGAGGGAAAGCCACAGGACTCCCAGGCCCCAGAGAACAGCAGTCACTGTGACAGCCTTGCAAGATACACGCTGAATTCACAAACCCCTGAAAAATCAGAGCTGCCATTCACCATCAGCACCTCGGTCATTGGCATTCAGGTCACAGCCCCAGAAGCACTGCGGGAAGGCGCGTTGCTCGGGGAAGGGTCTGGAGACAGACGGAAACGCCAGCCCCGGCGCTGCCGGTGGGAGCGGGTGCTGGGTGGGCTGCGGAGCAGCCTGGGGCTGGCCCGGGGGGACGTGGGGGGGGGGCGCGGGGGAGGCGGGCAGGGCCGGGCAGCTGCCCGCTGCTGCGATGGAGGGCCCGGTGCATTTCCAGCGCGGCAGAGAGCTCGCCGTCAGCTGCGACGGAGCCTTTAGGTGCAGGCGTAACCCTCCTGCTGGAACCCGACTGCAGCCGGTTCCAAAGGAGTGAACTAATACAACTAATTTTAGAAATGGAAAACAGTTCTAAAAGTTCTTTACATTGCATTAAATCCCTAAGCTTTAGGCAAAGAGCAATTGCTTCAGCAATGGTGATGAAAAGCCACCGAAGGAAACCTCCATGGGCCCCCCCAGCCCACAGCAGTACTGGTGGAGGGAGGAGGAGGAGGAGGCCTGAGGGAAAAGGGCTGGCAAGTGCGTGAAGCCTGTCTGCTGAAGTGAAAACCCACGAGAAAAGGGAAGGAACGCATTTCAGCCCCGGCGCAGCCCAGCAGGCTGCTTGGCGCGTCGCTCGGAGGCAATGCCTCTCGTCACCTGCCACCGCTTCAGCAGAGCGGAGGTCTTCGGCTGACCTAAAGCAAACTGTGCTTACAAGCTGCCATCAGGGAAAACGTCAATCTTTCCCTCCAACTTCATTGATATTCAGAGGGAAAACAGATTGCAGAGCACCGGGGGTTCTGGGGAAGGACGTGACACAGCACAGCCAGCTCTGGCGCTGGGAGAAACCCAACCGCTCTGCCTCAGCTGCTCGGAGAGCCCCGGAGAAGGGAGCAAGGCTGGGTAGGGGTAGCGTAGGCAACGATGGGCACCTATCGTGAGATTGTCCTCAGGCCCACAAACGGCAGCGATGAGCAGACGAACGCTGCCTGAGAGCGCCCGCTGCCGTCTGTCCCTCCTCTCCGTAACCACAGCCAAGCCCTGAGGACAAGCAGGTTTGTTCTTTAGGGCTGTGCGACGGGGGAGCGGAGAACAAACGGGCCCTTGTTCTCTCGGACAGCGGCCTTTCTACCCCGTGAAGCTATTTGTGTGTTCGTGGTGATGTCCAGCCTCCCTCGACACACACCGCAAGCAGCAAAGGAACGCGTGCAGGTTGCGCGTTACGAAATCCCGGTGTGAGGAGACGCCTCGGGGCACGGCTAGTGCTTGAAAGCAAATGTCATCCCAGCACTTTAGGTCTGCTCGGAAAGCCGATCTGCCAAACGCCTCCTTAGGTGTTTGCCCACGGGTGTAACTGGGGCACGACTGGCTGGACAGAGGCAAAAAAAGTTTGCGTGTTCTCCGGAGGGACCCTGGGACAATTCCCTGGGAATTGCCGGAGAGGCGAGGCTGGGCAGGGCTCTGCTCACTCCAGAAGGGACCGGCCGAGCCCTCAGGATGCCGATGTGACCGCAGCCCAGCACGTCCTCCCGCACCGCTCAGCCCACCCCGCGGAGATCCTGACGCTTCGCAGCGGTGGGAGAGGCTGGAGGGAACTATTGACTTCTCGTTCTCCTGAAGATGAGACGTCCTGTCGCATCAGGTTTAATGCGAGAGGCCGTGTGACAGGGCAGAGCGCTGGCGCTGCCGTTACCAGCGTTGTGAGTTGCTGTGTAGTGCTCAGATCCATCTAACGCTTACCTACGAGCCTGGCCCCATCCTGCTGTAAATCAGGAGGGGCTCCAGGGAGTCGGGGAGTCAGAGAGGTGTGAAGGAGAACGGGTCCCCGGAGCTGCTTTGTTCTGGCAGCAGAGGTTGCACTCGGAATGAGACTCCGCTTTAATCAGAAACTAGATTAAAACAAACCGGGTGGCAGATGTTACGGGGCGGGGGCTGCAGAGCCCGGCAGCACCGTCCTGCGCCCGAGGCTCGCTGTCACTGCAGCCAGTTGACCTGGGCACGGAGGACAGCACAGACCTGTTCTCAGCAGCACGAAACCCCCATTTTTATCGCTACGTACTGGTTACGCTGGACCGGGCTGGAGCTGCACACACGGGCCGGGGTCCCCAGGCGCAAGGGCTTTACCGACACAGCTACGGCAGTGAGCGGACTCGGGAGGGCTCCCAGGCGATGCCGCAGCCCGTGCCCGGCGCAGCACAAGTCAGCAGAAGCATCCCGAGGGCCGTTTCGTGTCTCGTTTACGCATCCCACTGAAGGCTCCAGAGGTGCGCGCAGGCTGGAGGCTGCCTGCCTTTCTTCTGGGCGGGTGGCGTTTAATCTGTTTTTCTAGCAGGTTTGTTTCTTTGCTGAGGGACTGTCGCCTTCCCCTGCAGCACCCTCGCCGCCCGGCCCTGCAGAGGGCAAGTGAGGGTTCACCACCTTGGCCACGGGCTCCTAATGAGCCTGGTCCAGCTCTGCACCCAGCACGCGTGGCTCCCGGGCTCCTTACTGAAGGCGTTTTGTGCTGATGCCCTGTGCGTTTCATACACATCCCGCTAATCCCCTGGCTCTTACCTAAAGAATCTGCCTCAGCAAAGGAGCTGGACATAGATCGCTGCTGTGACTTTTTCTGCTCCTTTTCCAGGGAGCGTCCTGAGCACAGCGCTTCCTGGGAATGGCTCCGTGCAGCGTTAGAAGGTGGTTGGTCTCCGGGACTTGGGAATCCGCTCTGCCCAATACTGGGAATATAAACTTGGAACCATAGGAATATAAAGAGCAGAGAGAGCAAGCAGATAACCCCAAAACCATGTGAATAAATACTTCCACTGCTCTAACATGCCTTTTTTTTTTCTTTTCTTTTTTCTGCTTCCTGAGCCTGGTGACTTCTGGTCTGCTGTTGTTATTGCTGGCGGTTTCCATCCCAAGCGCGTGGATGCAGGAAGGCTGAGCGCACAGAACAACACTGGGGCTGCACAGCGAGGAGGGACTTGGAGTCGTGGGTCTGGCCTGGGGAAGGCTCCCGAGTCATCCCTAAAACAAAAGTCAGCCCAGCATCCAACCGGCAGCGTTTTGCCTCTGAGGAACGTCTCCTCCTGTGCCCAGCAGCAAGCGGAGCCCGGCAGGGGCTGACGGCAGCTCTTTGCCAAAAGAACAAGACTAGGAGCCAGCCTTCAAATCGTAACAGGGCTGCTGTCTGCTGGGGCCCCTCAGGAACACTCCGGAACTTGTTCCGAGAGCTTGGGATGCCAGAGGTGAGGACTGGGCTTCATTACAAAATGTACCTTATGAGGACACTTACAAAATTGGTTGAAATTAAGGCTTTTAAACACTATGCTCTGGATAATAAAAACCTAGCAGGCCTCTTTGCTGGTAACAAACCCCAGACAGTCGTGTTCCTGCCACGGCTGGGTACCGATTCCTGGGTCCGTGCTCCCCTACGGGGCAGAGATACAGGGCATGTTTACATTAAGCAGTGCTTTGGTCTGGGCCCACAGCTGCCTTACAGCAGCAACCCCAGCAAAACAAATCCCTTCCCTCACTGAGGTATGCTGAAATACAGCAACACTTCAGCCTCCAATTGCAGAAGGCACAGGTATAAATCAGCGTGGGAGATTTAAAGTCCTGTGGAGTTCAGGACTCTCATCCCTGCTCAGGCTGGCAAAAGAAACAAAAGAATGAGCACGAGGCAGAATGAGCACGAGACACGAGTTCAGCCTTCCCAACAGCCGAATTCAGGGAACAAATCTTCTGACAAGTGATACGGAAACTGCATCCCACCCGCTAGCCCCTGAGAAAAAAAACATTCCTGCTTTCCGGCAGTGCCAAATGACTAACTCAGCCTCCAAGGTCACTGTAAGCGCTTCCTAATGGATGCTTCGCTGCCTTAAAACCTCAGCCTTCATTCCCAAGGCCTATAAAAACTAAGGAGGCGAGGCAAATGGTAAGCGCTACGGCTCCTTGGGGAGTCTGTGCAGTGAGCATTATCACCTTCTCATCAAAATGTAAAACCCAGCTCTCCTCCACATTAGTCTCTTGCTCTTAAAATAATGATTGTGAAACGACCACAGCTGGCCTCAAAGCGGGACGGGGCGGGGAGGGCACACTGCGGTCCGCTCCTCTCACGTGGAATAGGCGCTTGTGGGGAGGTCAAAGTGAGCAGCGAAAGGTGGGCACCAGCCCTTTTCAGGGGGTGTTGGCTTGGGCCCCGGTTTCAGGATGCATGGGGAAAATACGCTGAAAGGGATGCTGCAGGGCAGTTAAAACTGGGCCACTTACCCGGCTGGTTTAATCGGCAAGCACACGCTGGCTTCGGTGCCTGCCACTTGTGAGGGATGATGCTTCTACATCCTGCTCCTTCCTTTGGCATTTCAAACCAAACAGCTTCTCGCGGCCTCTTCCTTAAACACCCACCGGCCAAAGGCTTGCACTCGCTAGGCAGCAGAGGTCTAAGACCTGGTTTGTGAACTCGGGCCCAAGACACTTTCCCATTTGGAGGCAGGAGCGCAGAACGGCACCGTGTATTTGTTAGCACCTCAGAACCCACGCTGACGAGTGCTGATTGTGCAGATTCACTTCTATGAGAAGAGAATCAGCTCTGAGATAATAAGCAAAATGCATTTGTTTCTTAAACCAAGGTCTAATGAATGCTCAGTGAACTATGCTGTTTTCAAAGAGATACAATTATATCCCAGAAAGAGCTGAGCAGGAGAGAAGACGTTCTAGCAAAACCTTTTCATGTTTATTTAAAAATCCTGCAAATTCATGTAGTGACTGCTCTATTAAGAGTTGATCAGCTGCTCCTTCAAAATTTGTCACTGCATAGAGCCTTTTACAATTATTTCTTTCAATAACACGACTATCTGTATTAAAAGGGGTGATTCTTTCTCACATCTCATAAGAGAGAGTTTACTTACAAGCGCAGGTTACAGGTACTTGTTTGAATTTAGCAGACCAGGCTGGAAAAGGATACAATGCAGCCGGGGTTAGCTGCAGGCCGATGAAAACAAGGAACTGTAAGATGCACTTAAAGAAGTTATTGGCCATTTAAATCGGTACAACCATTTCTCTCCTCTAGTGAGCAAAGGGAAGGACATCCACAGATGCTGGGATTACAAAGCTGCACCCAAAGTTTTAACAGGCTCGAGATAACCCTCGGCTGGCAGCCAGTCCCCACCTTAGGCCTGGAGACAGGGAAATCCTTCCTCTCTAACCGAGATCCAAGTATCCCCAGTGCAAGGATAAGGCTGCATTCCCTCAGCCTCAGATCCAACAAATTAAGCACCGTCTGTGCACGTTAAACGCCATTTTATGTTCCACAGTTTGGTGCCATATTCCATCATACAGGCACGGTGCAGGTTCTTACTTCCCCTTCCCAAGCATTTTGCAAATAGGGAAGCTACCAATATTTGGAAGGAATTCACCACTATCTCCTCCTGTTCTCCGAGTTCTTCGTCCCCTTTGGCGGTACTCCTGCCATTCTCCAGCAGTCACTGGAGCTGTATTTTCTAGGCACTACCACTTTTTGCAGCTCCTAAATTCAACTGAGCTAGCAGGAATGACCTGCTCTGCAGAGATAAATTTCTCAGGCTGGGCTGCATTAGAGGATGTGATCAAAGTCAGAGGACAGACCCGCAGCACTGCACGGGTGGGCCAAGCCTGAGAGCAGGTGAAAATACAAGATCACACAGTGCTTGGGTTTGGCAAGTCCGTACGCAGCTGCCGTCCCTTTTGCCTACAGACTTGCACAGATCTATGGGAGGTAGATTGTTGCCAAAACAGAAATATATATTTTTTAATTACTATTATTATTTTTATAAATATATTTTAATATACATATATCGCCCCTGTTTCTACCCCACCTGACCAAACTTCCTTGTTTCTTCCTGGAGAAAATGTGCTGCTTTTGTCCACTGGCAGCAGGGATACCTCAATGACAAGCTGCAGAGCGGGAGAGGGTAGTACGACAGAGCAGAACCCCCTTCAAGGTCTGAGAGCTGGCAGAGGTTACCTGAAAGAAACAGCACAACAGTCCTCAGGAACAGAAAGGCTGAGGAGGATCCATTCTAATTTTAGGCTCTCCTGGCAGCAGCTGCTCTAGAGAACAGCACTGTGCAAGAAAAAGAGCCCAAGGAAACAATATTGTAGACAGGTCACCTTCACCAGCACGTAGTCCCCTGGCTGGGCTCTGACCGGAGCCTTGCAGCCCGCAGCATCCTCTGTCTCGGCATCAGGGAAGATCACCTTGATGTTGCCGTCATTCCTCCCACACAACTCCAAGTCAGAGCGCTTGCTGGGCTGAAAGGAGGACAGGGAACATTACCTGCATGGCAATAGTTCTGATTCACTGCTGGGCTTTATTGCCTCAGGAGTTAATTGAGCACTATTGCCAGTATTAAAATCCACATTCCACACTGTTAAGCACACCGTGTTACAAAGTCCTATAGCCAGAGCTGCTGTGTTGACACCCACACACCAAAGCCAACGTTTCAAAGCCTGCACTAATTCAGTGCTTGGCCAGAGACACGGCCCTAACCCATCCCACCCGCCCTGTGCTCAGCTCAGTGCTCTGGAAAAAACAGGCTGTCTGCTTAAGTGTGTAGACATGGTCTTGGAGCCCTAGGATTGTGTGGGGAAAGTGAGAAGGGAAGGCAGAGGTGATGATTGCTGTGTACAGCCTAAGAGCCTCTTCCAGCAAGAGGGGAGGAGGACAACTCTGTTCCAGGCACACTCACCCCCTCCACCAGCACCAGCTGAGACTGGCCCACCATCGCCTCGTTTGCCCTCGCAGCCTCCTCTCGAAAGACGGTAATGAGCTCCTCCAGCCGCCTCTTTTTCGTGTCTGCAGGCACATCGTCTTGCAGCCGGTGATATGCCCGGGTTTTCTGTAAACAGACAAAGCACGTGTGGCTCCTCAATAACCAGACAGTCTGAGATCAGAACCTTGTCTGACCCCAGCCAGCTTGGCTGCTCTTCAAGCAACAGCTTTCCACGCATTACAGTTTGAATTTACAATCCCAAGGAACGTTTTCAGCACCAGCAACGTCCTTGAGTCCCTCACATTCTTTCTGCACCACCTTTTTGGTAGAAGGTTTGATGTAGGGTGCCGAGTATCGGTGGCTGCGTGAAGCAGTTCTGCAGCTCCTACGTGAGATGTGTCTGTTGCCTGTCTGTCCACAAGGACAGGCAATGGACTCTACTACTTCAGCACGCTTCCATGTGCTGAAAGGTGATCCATACTCCTTTGCTTCCTTACGTTTCCCAACCTCCTGTCCTCTTCCCCATCAGCACCTTACACTTTGGAGAGCATTCTAATGGAGACTTGTCAACTATCCGCTCTTCTCATGGAAATACCTTCTGAAAATTCACCACTTCTCTCCAGACTCAACTGACAGAGTCTCTGTAGCCGGGCTGGAGCCCAGCTACATCAGCACAATTTCTCATCAGCAAAGAAAAACGTACCTGCAGCCAGGCCTCCACAGGCATGGCTGCCTCACTGCAATGACTCTGGAGCATCTGCAGAACCAGGTCACCCCATCAGTAACCAACCCCGACACTCACACAAGGGAGCTGGAAGCCTTTCAGGCACAAAGGCGGCCCTTGCAGAACCACGTACGCTAGAAGTGCTGCATGCAAGCAAAAAAATCTACCAATATACCAAGTCTTTAGGTATTATTTTCAATAGCTTTTTTTTTTTAGTGTCTTATTGTGAGAAACAGCACTCAGAAATTAGGTGAGATACCCAGAGATAAGAGTCTTCTCTATCAGGTCCTGCACTCACCTGTCTCATGCTGTAGGCAAACAGGAATCCTACGTTGTAGCGGACTTCCCGCAACAAGGACACGGTCTGCTGGTGGTCTTCTTCCGTCTCTCCACAGAAGCCGGAAATGAAATCACTGCTCAAGCTCACTCCTGTAACAGAGATGCAGCTTTACACTTCCCCCAAGGAAGAGACAAACACTTCACTCAAAGGACAGTAAGATACAGCTGTGCTGAGCTCAGATGAAGCAAAAGGGAGCCCCTACCTGGAATGCACTCACGCACATGGTGTACAAGATCTAAATACGCTTCTCTTGTGTATCTGCAATGAACAACACATGGATTTGCTAATCAGAAAACCACAACATCGGTGAGGAGAAACCGGCACCCAAAATCAGAGGGTAGGACACAGGACTCCCCACGGTGATCACCCACCCTCGTCGCATGGCCTCCAGGACTCGTGTGCTTCCACTCTGGGCTGGGAGGTGAAGCTGTTTGCAGATGTTGTGTCGCTCCTGGATAAGCTGCAGGACCTGTGATGAGCGATCAGGAGACAACATCATAGACAGCTCAACTCTACCAGGATGCCAAGGGGAAGAGTCTTCCCCAGGTAAAAGCCAGCAAATCGCAAACCTGCCAGCTTTCACAGAAACATTCCCCCTCCCAGGAGCTGCTGTTCCCATTCTGTGTTCCCTTCGGGAAGGAAGCACAGTCCACGTCTAGCAGTTCAGAGCTGCCTGCCTGTCTGCAAGCAGAGGTCCAGGTGTTTATTTTACACTTGCCTCATCAGGAAAGTCCTTGGGGTGTGGAGAGGTGAAACGGATCCTCATTTCTGGATCAATTCTAGAAACCTGGTCTAGAAGATGTGCAAAGCGCAAGCCTCCTGGTTTAGCTTTGTAGACTGTGCTAAAGCCACGACTGAGGCCTGGGGCAGCAGCTGATTGAAACTGCACCTCAGACATGTCTCGAAAGCTGTTGACGTTCTGACCCAAAAGGGTCACTTCTTTCACTCCCTACAAAAATAAACAGAGAGGAAAAAATATAACCCGGTCAGGACGGCTAAGCTACAAGGGCAGCCACGGTTTTACTCTTACTTCAAGGAGGCGTCTCCAAGGGAAGCCCTCCCTTCCCTGTCTGTCTCAGTATTACAAGGGGAATCAAAAAGCCACTGGTGGAACCCTATGGTAACCTCATCTCCACAGATAAAGGCAGTGTCAGTGATCAAAGGTATCACTGAAAACACTTTCACTGAGGACCATCCTTCTTCCCATGGTTTGGGACAGGAGGGAAGGAGGCTCTGCCTCACCTGATCCGACAGCATCCTCACTTCCTGCAGGATGGACGCGATGGGGCGGCTCCTTTCACGGCCACGGGTGAAGGGCACGATGCAATAGCTACACATGTTGTCACAGCCCCGCATGATAGATCTGCCGAGAGGTAAAGCACAGGTCATACTACGATCGCTCCGGAAGAACCATCCATGTTGCATCCTGCCCTGCTTTGACCTGCCCCAGCACTGCTGCCTTCAGCCAACTCCTTTGGCAGGGAGCACACACAGCACCAGCTCTGAACACAGCTCTGCAGCTTCCCCTTACACACCGTTCCAGCCAGAGCTGGCTTCTGCTTGCCCCTAGCTAACACCTCCTAATTTTTCATTTCCAAGAAACTTGGAAAGCAACTAATGAGGCACAGACTTGCACTGCAGTCTGGCAGTGATGAAAGATCCTTCTGCATCCTGTTCCTACAGAGGGTGACACTGTCCTTCTGTACTCGATAGCCACACTGAGCAGAGTCTGATTTCATGTTTGGGAATCTTATTATCAAAACTAAACAAATGGAAGCAAAACTGACAGAAGTTACAACGCATGGAAGATTAGAAGAATTAAATAGGAGAACCAGGGGCAGGAGATAGCAGAAGGCAGGGGATGAGAGAGGCACAGACTTTAGAAAGGCACAGACATCAGTGGGACAGAAATCACTCGGTGCAGCATCAGGCTTAGACAATCAACATTCTCAAAGGAGAGTAAGAGAAGCCCGCAGACAGCCAGAGCACGGGCAGTCTCTCCAGGGCTCAGTCAGACAGCGAAGCAGCAGCAAACACACAGTCTGGTAGACTCAATGCCTCTGGGCTGCCGGGAGCGAGTGCAACCAGGCATTGCATCTCTTGGGTAGCTGCTGTCACTGACACGTCTGCTCTGCACAGCAGTATTTCCAAACCAGAACCACAGAAACATGCACAGGAAAAAAAGGTACTTACACAAACGCTGTTGTGCCACCTGCACTAGTCTGGACAGGCAGAATATCTGCGTAAGTCTCATCTAGCGATAGCAGGACATTAGCAGCTTGCTGGCCAGACTCCGCCACGGCCAGCAGCTGGGGAAGGTCACGATACGCATCAGGGCCTGCCACAATATCGACTAGCTTCTCCCTGTGCAGAATCTCCTCCTTAAGCCTCTCAGCCATGCATCCTGCCGCCAAAGGAGAAGGGTCCTTGTGAGGAAGCGCCCACCCTCCGTTACACCCCCGCACCCCTTCACCCTGCGGAACCCTGCAGAAAAGGCTTGATGCCGCCAGAGGGGAAGAGGAAACGCAGCACGATGGGACGCGGCCCAACAGTACGTGCTACCCGCCGCCGCACATCCCGCCAGGTACCTAGAATCCCGATGCGGAGAGGTAAGCGAGCCTGCTGCCGCCGGGCTTTCAGCGCCTTGAGGTGCCGCAGGCGATTCCAGATAGCCTGCTCTGCCTTCTCCCTGGGAAGCCAGGAAAACAGTGGGTATTCTGATTGCTGCACTTCAACAGTCCCCCAGCATGAAGCAGCCCAAGTGCTTTGAGAGGAGAATTCAACCAAAGGCAGGGAATCATCCACCTGATGGATCTGATGGCACACAAAAGTGCTGTTTGTAGTGCGTGGATTATGTCTTGACTCTATCTTACCTACCATCGTTTCGCTCGCTTGGGAGCATCTGCACTGCAGAAACAACTCGGGGACTAAGCTCTTGGAGAGAAAGAGTCTGCCTTAGCCAGCCAATATGAGCTACCTTGCAAGTGACAATGAGCGTTTGAAATCTGCATTCAGAAAAGACTAGCAAAGTTCCCTATATACTTATATCCCAAATTGCCCCTAAACGTATTTCCCAAATTTTTAAAGTACAGACTCTGTACTAGAGCGGCAGTCAGTTCAAGAGAAGAAAAATCGTTAAAGCACAAATCTGTGCAGGTCTCTAACAGCCCATGACATGTACACAGAGCTTATGCTACCAGAGCTGCTTCTCACTCTATAGAAAAGCAATTCATAGCCCAATTAACGTTATACATTGTAGCATCAGCTAGCTCTACCCTCAGCTAAACGGGGAGTTTCACATCTGCATGCTCTTTTCCACACACAACGCATCTATTGCCTTGGTTTTCAAATGGTAATTCCTTAAAAATTGTCCAAAACCCGCAGTGACAAAAGTTCCCTTACCTCACGGAACAGGTGACAAGGAGAATCACGTCTGCCTAAATTGAAAACAACAAAAAAGGGACAAGAATTTGTAAAAGCCAAACAGTAAGTACTCACGCCCTGCACAGGTAGCCTGAAGTCACTTAACTCAGTGAAAAAGATCTGCCCAAGTACACGGTGGGTTTTGACAAAGAAAGATGCAGGAAACGAACAGAAGACAAGCAGAGTCTTCCACTAAATGGCAGAAGTAAACTCAGACAAAGATGAGTCAGGAGCATCCCGCTGTGTCCAATTGCTCTCTGACTGAGAGGAAACCCAGCAGTTTAAAGAAAAAAAATAACCCACAGCTTTCTAGCATGCTTGTTAAGTAGCTTCCTTTACTCCACAGAACTTAGACTGCAAAAATCACCACATCCTGCAGGACCACACTCCAGACGAAACCTGGGACTCGCAGGCACAGCAGTGGTGCGACGCCCTCGCAGACCTGCGCTACTGGAGAGCGGCCAGGGTGCCTTACCTCATCCAGGTCCTTTGTCCTCGCGTAGCCATTCCTCTGCAGGATGGCCCAGGCGATCTCCGTGTCATTGACGTTCATCTGGCAGCCGTACGTCTCCAGGTACACTGCAACAAAGGCGGTGTGACGCAGAAGCCTGCCTTGGCGCTGACATCTACAACCTGTCTCTATGACCTTTTCCATAGGAAGGAACCTTCAGTCTCACCACTGGAGAGACTCGGGCAGGCAGCACAAAAGCTACCTTCGCTTGCAGCCCACACAGAAAGGATAAACCAAAACCACAGACAGACTCTGCTGGTGGCACTGGGAAACCCGAGTGCCTCAGAGCGTGTCACTCCAACACGACAGGTCTGGACTGTGGCTTGCAGAGTGTTATTACTGAGGTATGACACCCAGGGCAGTGAAAACCCTCCTGCCCAGGGCATCGCAGCCTGGAAGCTTGACCACAGCCCCGGCTGACAGCCCAGCACACGGACTGCGGAGAGGTGCCAGAGCAATCTGCTCCCCGATGCGTCTTCATGGCAGGGGGAGACACACCAGTGGGCATGTGGCCAACGAGCTGGACTTCTTCTAACGTCAAAATAACCTTCTGGGCCCCAAAAGCACCCAAACAACTCGCTTCCCCCACGCACGCTGCAGTGACCTTCCGCTCCGGCTGCAGGGCACCACTGACCCCCCCAGCCCTTATGGCTGGCCTTGGCCTGGCAGCAACGCCACGGCCGCAGGGCACGGCTAGCCGCACCAGCCCTCGGGGCCGGCCTAGCCCCGGCCCCAGCCACGCCACGGCCCCCGGGCCGCCGCGCAGGGGTCAGCAGCGCCCGCGGGGGGGCGGCGGGGGGGGAGGGGGCGGCGGCACCACAGACCTTTCCCGGCGCCGGGGGCAGAGCCCGGCTGCGGCTCGGGCCGCGGCTCCCCCGCGGCGGCCGCTCTCAGGAAGTGCCGCAGGTCCGGCCCCGCGGGCAGCGCGGCCCCGCGCCCCGCCGACGGCTCGCCCGGCCCGCAGCGCCCTCGGCGGGCGGCCCCGGGGCGGGGGACGGCGGCGGCCGAGCGGAGGAGCCCCGCCGCCCGCGGCGCTCGCCTCCAGAGCAGCATGGCCGCGCCAGGCCCCGGGGCCAGGCCGCGTTGCCACGGCGACGGCCGGCGGAGCGCTTTGCGGGACGGACGGGGCGGGAAGGGGCGCGAACGCGGAGGAGGCGGCCCCGCCGTGCGCTGCCAAAACGGTCCCCGCCGCGCCCCCGCCCCTCGGCGCTGCGTTCCGCGCCGCCGCGGTTCCGCCCCGCTGCCGGTCGGAGTCGGGCACCCCGCGGGCGGCCGGGAACGGCCCCGCCGCGGAAGAGCGAAACGACGATGAGAAGCTGATGGTCCGTGATGCCTTGTCGCGACCGCAGGGATAAAAATAGCTGAAACGGGCGTTCCCGGGTGTGGCGGGCGCCCGCCCTCCCCCGGCGGGGGCAACTCCCGGCACCCCGCGGCCGCCCGCAGCAGCCCCCGGGCCCGGCGCGAAGGGGCCAGGGAAGGGGCCGCCGGCTCGGACGGTGACAGAACCAGCACCACCACCACAGCCCCGGCGCCGGCCTTTATTGCCGCCAGCTGCCTCCGACACGGCAGAAGCGGGAGGGGAGGGGGCCGGGGCGCCCGGCGCTGGGTAAGGCCCGGCCGGGGGGCGCGGGGTTCAGCCCCCGGGGGGCTTCTGCCCCCAGCCGCGGTCCGGGCCGAGGCAGGCGGCGAGGGAGGCCGTGGCAGAACCGGTGGTCTCCAGGGAAGGGGCGAAGGGGGCGTTTTTGGTGCCCGAGGTCCCTCGCGTCGCTTTATCTTCGTGCCCGGGGCTGGTAGCGAACGTCCGCTCCCAGCAGCAGGAGATTCTGGGAGAAAAAGAAAAAGCGGGGGGCTGTGACGGGCCCTGGCAGCCACAGCTGCGCTCCCCCGCGCCCACCACGTCTCAGGGAGGGAGGACGGATGGGCACCTGTGGTTCTGCCAGCCCCCGGGCCTCACGTTAGCCCTGGGAGGGCTCTGACGACATTTCAGAGCCGTGCCCCACAGTAAATATTCGGCAGCCCCATAGCGGCACCCCTCTGGGGCCTCCCCGAGGCCTCCCACAACAGGGGCTTTCCCCACGCCCCAGGACCACCGAGTCCGGCAGGCGCTGCCTGTCCCACCACACGGCATCCGCCGGGCACTGCCGGCCGGGCGGGCAGGGGCTCGGGGCTAACGCTGCCGCAGAGCTGCGCCCGCTATAAAAAGCGTGGTGGGAAATTCAGGCCCTGGGTTTACAAACTGGAGAATGATGTGGTGCTGCCCTGGGGGTGCAAAGCCTGGACTCCCACTGTGCAGACGGGAAAAGCGAGGCTCTAGTTCGCAGCTGGGCCGCTGGGATCCCGGCCGAGCGCACCCTCCTGCCCGCTGCTGCCCAGCACGGGCAGGGGAACTGGCTTTGCACGTCATGCGGTGGCAGGACGGGCTCTGGCCAGGGCTGGGTGCTCCCTCTCCCTCACCTGGTGAAACCGCACGAGGATGTTGGAAAGCTGTATTCTGTCCGGCAGCGGCAGAGGGAAGCCCTGATCTAACCTGGCTGGAAGAGACAACACACGTGGCCACGTTGGGATAGGAGCAGGAACAAGAGGGAGCACGGGCAGTGCAAAGCAGGCGGCCACCTCCTCCCCCCGGCCCTTTCTTCGCCCCGGCTGCTCCCAGGGCGGGCAGAGGAAATTCCGCCCAAGCTCCACAGAAGGGCTGGGAGCTGCATCTTGTGCCGTGCCACCCCCCCGGGCCCCTGGCAGCCACCCGCCCGCTCTGGCCCCACGTGCTGGGGCGTCATGAAAAGCAGCGAGCAGGGGAGAGGGTCTGGAAAGCATTAGGATGTGCATCGTGCTCATTTTTTCCATTGTGTTCACCACTGGATGTGTGTCACAGCACCAAGAGAGGCTCCTGCACGCCGCTGCCCGCAGCCTGCCTCCGCCGGGCACTTCTACTGCCGTCTCCTGCACTCACTGCAGGCTTTATCCACTGATCAGGCTTGGTGACGGGGATTTAATTATCAAGCTGGGCCTGCTCGGATGGAGCAACCTGGCCAGCAACTACCCAGCACCCCCATTCCACCCAGCAGGTTCTCACCATTAAGACGTGGGAGCAGGATACTGGAAGCAAATATGTTCATTATGGACTGCAGCGTTCGCACCTAGGGAGCGGAGAGAGGGGGAAGGAAAAGAGCTTTAGCCTGCGGGAGAGCGGGTGACCAGGCACCGGAGGATCATTAGGAGAAGAAAAAGAGATGAGGAGCTGGGACGGGCACACACTTTGCCAGAGACCAGCGGCTTTGCCGCACTGGCGAGGTAGGAAGCATAGGGGTGAGAGACGCAATGGCATCTGGCTCTGCATCCTCTCCCAGTCTCGCAGGCTGAGGCAGGAGGTGTCCATGGGGTCAGCGTGGGGTCCTGGGTGCACCCCCAGGTCCCGTGTTGGGGGGCAGGGGGGAATGAGCCCTCTCCTTGGCCCCCAGCAGGCTCTCGCCTCCATGCTGGGGGCTCTGGTCATGGTCAAGGATAGCATACCTGGAAAGCGCCAACATCCGAATGCTTCAGAGAGAGCTTCATCCTGCGCAGAGACAGAAGCGGTGCTGTGAAGGCTGTCCCAGTGGCGGGAGCGGTTCCCACCTCGGTGCCGCCTGCCGATGGCCATGCAGTTCCCGCTCCCTCCAGCCCCAGCTCATCCCCTCCGCACAGGGTCCCCATCCCCAGGACCTCCCCACCTCACCTCTGTCCCCAGGAGCCCAGAACAGAAGTACCCCCCCCAGGCACCCCCCTGCACTGCTCCCCCTCCATACCTGCCCACCTTCAGGCTTCCAACTATGTGGCTGGATTTTATGTCGATGACGGCAGACACGTTGCCTGTCTGGGGAGAGAGTGCGGAGCTCTGGCAGTGCTCATCCCACCTCACCCCAAACCAGACACCCAGGGGAACGGCTCCGACCAGCCAAAACGCAGCAGGACTGCTGCCCGTCCAGGGGCACGTCTGCACGCAGCATTAAACCTGGCATTTGTCAGCTTGGGTGTTTTTCTGTTGGGGACACCCCCAGTGCACCAGGACTGGGCTGGTTTCGGACAGTGTCCGGCACCCCTCCTGGCAGAAGCTTGGCAGCGATGGCTTAGCATTGCTGAACACAGCAGGAGGACCGTGCACAGCTCAAATTCCCATCTTTGCCCCGCTGAGATGCAGAGGAGAGCTCACCAACCACACCGCATCGGCCAGAGCTGAGATGCACCGGGAGCCGCCCAGCCAAGACCGCAGTCAGCACCGCAGGCCGTGCCTGAACTCACCAGGCTGAGGAGGAAGAGAGGAGCCAGGCTGGAGTTGGGAAGGATGGCGTAAGCCTGGATATCCACGACAGGCTTGAGCGCGAGCCCCCCTGGTCCGATGTTCAGGAAGGGGGCGGAGGCGGCGGACAGCCTGAGCTTCATCAGCATGTCTGGGTACATCTTCTCTAGCTGCAGAGGAGCGGGGAGAGGGTAGGGACGGCAGCACAAGCCCCCGTTGCTGGGGGAGACCACCTTGCACAGAGCAAACCCCCGGCTGCGCGCAGCAGGAGCTCCAGGGAGGCAGGGCCGGACCACTCACCTGGGGAACGAAGGCTGAGAAGGTGGAGGTGTTCAAGTGGAAGTCAACGCCCTTTGGGATCTGCAGGGGGAGAACAGTCACGCTGGGGCGATACGGCGCGGCCGAGCCTGCGGCGAGATCAGCCCTCCTGCCCCCGCGCGCCGCCGTGCCGGCCGGCCCCAGCCCCGTCCCGCAGCCCCCAGCTCTCAGCCTCCGGACGGCTCGCCGGGGAAGCCAGGGGAGCCCTCCGAGACCACGGGCTGCTGCCGGAGCTCCTCTGCGAATCGAACCCGCTGCCCAGGGGCGCGGGGACAGCCCCCATCCCACCTGCACCGCTCACCATGGAGTCTGTGATTTCAAAGACCAGCGCTCCGGCTGCGTGGTAGGCAAAGCCGGCTGTGTTGAAGAAGTAGCTGGAGGCCCCAAAGTAAACCATGCGGTCGTGATCCAGGGGGAAGGCCAGCGCCGGCGGAGGGAAGGGGACGGTGGAGCGGTGGGCCAGGGAGAAGAATTCACCCTGGGAGGAGGGAGAGAGGTGAAGCAGGAGAGCAGAGGGTGGTGGGACTCACCCGCTGACCCGAGCTGGGAAATTGCATTTGCAAGAGGGACCTAAACCTGGTTCCCCACCCGCCTGCGGCGGTGGCATCAGCCGACTCAAGCTTTCCCAGGGCAGCCTCTCACCTTCAGGTCCACGTCCAGGGACTGGGCCGTAGCAGCTGGGGGTGCCACCAAGGAGTAATCGATGCCAGCCATGGCATCTATCCTGGCCGTGACTGTAAAACACAGGACAGACGGATGAGCGAGAGGGAGAGGGCATGGGAAAGCCTGGAGCAGATTGTCTCCGCTGACATCCAGGCGGTGCCGTGCCCGGGCTTCCTGGTGCAACAGCTCAGTACCAGCTTCATGTGTGCTCTCTTCTATTTAGAAGCAAAAATTGCATTTTCTTCCTGACTCTGTTTCTCAGCCATGCAGACTAACTCCTGGACCTGAGGAACGGTCTGGGTCCCCTGGCTAAGGCAGCCCGGGCTCCCGCCAGCTCCGGGGCACGGCTCGTTGGAGGCTGTGTGCGCGGCCGGACGGGGTGCACGGTGACGAGTCTCTGCTGATTCGGCGTTCCCCAGCTCCCAACTTGGGTGCAGAAATACAAGGAAAGGGGGAGTGGGCACAAGGTAAAGCACTGTCCTCACGGCTGGGAAACGCTAGGAAGAAATGCTCCTAAAACCCCGTGCAGTCCCCGGCTGGTACCTGGCAGGGTCTGGACGTAAGGCTGGAGCTCGGTGCGCACGGAGTCGACCACGTTCTCACAGACCTGTGGGAAAGAAAGGCGGCGAAGCTGAGCAAGGGCAGCTCTGCTGGGGGCAGCCGCTTCACATCCCCCGGGTCAAAGCCTCAGCCACGCTCTCTGCTTTGCTGCCCGGTGCTGGTTTTATTCCTTGCAAAAGCCTGCTTAAATAAAAGAGCACACAATCACATTTGGCTCTACTCGTCAGGCAGCACATGAATTAAGCGTCCAAGATACAAGCAGGGTTTATACCTGCAGACATCTGCTTGCAGCAAGCTCCCCCCCAGCTCCATGGAGACCCTTGGAAGGAATCTCGCGTGTGCCCTCAGACTTCTCCTACGGCCCATGCTGGAATGAATTGTGCCGAGCAGCCAAGGCTTAGCCGAAGCAGAGCAGAGCAACTGGAAGAGTCAGCCCACCCCGGCAGGGGCAGGAGCACTAATTGCACCGCCGAAGCAGAGCTGTCCTGAGCTCCCACAGCTCTGTGCTCCCAGGACAGAAGAGCAAATCCCTCCGCCGCTGTCATCCTCGGGCGAAGCCTTGGCATTCCTGGGGGATTTAATTGCAGGCTAAACACTGACCCAGGAAATTTACTGCAGAGCACAGTCCTGCGGACAGCAGAGATAATCTGCACAAGCTCTCTTCCGATGCTTCCCCCATAATGGCACAGAAGTGCCAGGCAGGATCGGGCCATCATCTGTCTGACCGGGCGTCCAGCCCGCAGCGGCTGGTAGCGAGATGCAGAGCTCCGGCGGAGCAGCGAGCGTGCTAACGGCAACGCAGCCACTGGCTGCGCAGTGCCAGGGAGGAAGAGGAGGGACGGAGCCTTGGGCACGGCCTTATCGGCAGAGGGCTGCTGCTCTTCCCTGTGCCCAGCCGATATTTGTCTGTCTGTCCTGGAAACGCCCCATCGCTGCCTGGGAGGAGGGAGCTGCGGATGGACGAACGCAGCCCTGATCCCAGTGACCGGGATCTCCCAGTGACCGGGATCTCCCAGTGACCGGTCCCCCTGCACTGGGGACTGAGGACTGTCCAGGCTCGTGCAGCGAGAGCAGGAGGCAGACGTGGGCTGCCAGGGCCGGAGCTGGGTTGGGACCGGGCTGTGCCGGTGCAGCGCGCTCCCAACCCCTGCCCTCTCCTGCCCGTTGCCCCTGGTGCCATCTCACACGTGGAGAAAGACACTGAGAAACGTGCATTGGGAAAGGGCGCTCGGACACGCTGCAGGAGGAGCGGAGGTAGCAGCAGCCCCCTCGGAGCCCCAGAGCTGCCCTCCTTCCAGGAGGCCAAACAGCAGAGAAGGCCTTTGAGCCCCAGCTCCGCTCCTGCTGCCAGCCCATCTGCTGCCACCGCTCCCGGGGACCTCGGGAAAGCCACCACATGGCATCGGGAATAGCGCCCGGGCAGGGTGGGATCTGCTGCGGGAGTGGGGTTTGCCTGTTCTCCAACTGCTTCCTTCCTGAGCAAGGTTCACATCCTGGGAGGCTGTAACGCGTGCCAGTTAGCCTTGTAGTAATTATTGCTAACAGCTTGTTTCCATGTCTCGTGGCAGGTCTCCTGCATGTAGGCTTTTGTACCGGGCGGACAGTACCAGGGCCTCCCTGATGCACCCCGTTAAAACAAGACGGCAAGCGTCTGAAATCCAGAAATGAGAATTTCTCCCCCATTGCTCCCCAAAGCATACAGGAGCGCGGCCATTTAAAGGACAGCTCTGATCAGGTTTCCTCTGCTACAGTGAGTTTGGCTGAGGCATAAGATCTAATTAACTGACCACATGGAAAGAAAAGTCTTTGTTAATTAGGAACCAATTACGCTGGGCTTTGGCAAAGGCTGCAGGTTTCGAATTCAGCCTGAGCCACACGATGCTACGGAGACTGCAGTTGGCGATGCCCGTTCCTCCGCTTTTCACCAAATTGGCAACGCGCCCGTGTGCTCTGGCTCTAGTTCAATCCCTGCGCGTGCGCTGATCCTTCTAGCACGTCAGCTACAAGCGAGGGCTAAAGACCACCAGAAGAACCTGGAGCTCTGCCCTCCTTCGCTCACGTACCTTGCTCTCCAAGGCCTTCCGGAATCTGGACTCAATAACACTATAGAAGAGGTTGTAAAGCCATCTGCAGAGAAAAACAGAGAGGAGTCCTTCTTCGGCTCGGAGGCTGCTGCAGAGGCATTTGCCAGGGAAGGGAGACACTAGAGATTCTGGGACACTGGGGAACGCCGTTCCCATACCAGTTGGGTGTCTAGCTTTGCCTCGGGGTTTACATTTGCAAACAGACCTGCTCGTAAACCACGTGCACGCAAGTCTAGTGACTGCCTTAAGTCTCCCTTAAACGTGCAGCCACAGCAGGACAAATTCCGGCCACATTTAAGTTCATTCAGTTGCACATCTGGATGAGAAGTGTATCGCAAGAGTCCAGAGGGAGCTGCCTAGTGGTGTGCCAGTGCCGGCAGCCTGCGGGCGGCAGGGGCAGCCTCCAAGGGACTACAATATGTCAACATCTTATTCCTTGCACCAGGGCCTGGAAGCCACGTGCCCGCGGCAGATGGGCTAACACGCAGCGTTCCTAGGTCTGCACGGTGAAGTTACGTACCCAAACCGGCCCGAAAAGTGTACCCGGACTTTGGAGATGCGGGTGCTGCAGTCAGAGGTGTCAATGGTGGGTTTCCCGGAGGTGTCGCTGCCCAGCTTCAGGCTGATTTTGATATAGATGTTCTCCACCTTCAGGTCAAACGAACCGTGGTCCCGGCTGCAGGGAGAGGAGGACGACAAAGGGACGTTTCTCAATGCCGAGTCCTGGCGAAGGGACTCCACATCAGCTTTGGGACAGATCTATCTAGCTCAGGCTCTCCCTTGTACTGAGCATCCAGAGGAGACCGGGAAAGTTTTTAAACTCAGGGAAACCAAATTTCACTGGAACATAAGCTAGGAGAGGTGACCTTTAAATAGAGAGGGCCGAGAGCAAGTGAGGGAGATGGGAGAGAGACAGGAGAGCTGATGCACAGCTCCTCCATCGTCCACCCTGTTCTTGCCTCCCACCCCGTTTGATCCATCCCAGAGGCTGTACGAGCGGGCGCGCTGCCCAGCCCCGGTCCCAGCGCAGGTCTGTCCCTGCGGGCGCTCAGGAAGGTGCTCCCCAGCGCAAGCAAGTGGGAGGGACCATCCCTCACACCCCCAGGTGCCACAAGAGGGGAGACGGCTTTCACGTTGTCTCCCCAACCACTTGCAAGCGGGACAAACACTGCCTGGCCAGCTCCGAGGACTCCCGGCACGGAGAGAGCCCTGGCAGGGCTCCCCGGGGCGAGGGGCTCCCGGGCGTGCATCGGGAATACAGCGGCTGCAGCCCGGCTGCGGGAAAGAGAAGTCAGCGCATCTGGAGAGAGCAAAGTAACGGCTGCCCAGACGCAAGGGAGAGGGAAAGGAGAAAAAAAACCTGTCCAGACCCAGAGGGAGATGCAGAGCGAAGTGCCGGAGCAGGGAGAGGGGGAGCTGGGCACGCACATGAAGTGTATCTTCACCCGCCAGTTCCCGTCCACCTCGGCGAAGGCGTTGGAGATGGAGACCTGCAGGCCCACGCTGGGGACCAGGGAAATCCGCGAGTATGGCAAGTGGAAACTGCGAAGGTCCAACCTAAAAATAAATAAACGAAGAGAAAAGGCACTAGAGAGGGGGTGCCGCACTCCTGGGCACATGGCAGGGGAGGGAGGGAGCGGGGCCACCGCGCCGGCATCCCCAGCTCCCGTCCTGCCGCGGCGAAGCGATGCCTGGCAGGGACGCGCAGAGCAAAGCGGCGCCTTTGGAAACGTGGTGCCGGCAGCCGCCCAAACAGCAGCTCAAAACCCCGCGCAGCGGGAACGGGGAGGTGCGACGGGGCGGCGAGGAGCTGGGATCTCCGCAGGGGCTGGGGGGACGGGCGCCCTGCTGCCGTGGGCAAGGCCACCTCCACCGCCTGAGCTTCGGTTGCGCAAAACCTGCCCGCACCCAGAGTGCCGTCACCCCAGTTCCCTTTTTCCCCTTTGGGCAGGAGGGCAAAGCAGGAGTATCTCTGCCTGCGCCGAGCACAGGGCCAACGTCTCGGGGAGCTGTGGCGAGGACAGGACGGTCCTCGCTGCTCCAGGGGCTCCCCGTCCTCCCCCACCCCTCCGGCCCCTTGCGTGGGCTGGGGGGCCCGCGAGCCGCTCCAGCGCGCTGGCAGGGCTCACCTGGAGATCTCATAGTGCACCTTGCCCACGTGCCGGATGCGAAAGTCACCCGAGATGTCCGGCAGCTTCAGCTGGGCCAGCTCCTTCTCCAGGATCGCGATCCCCTGCTGATGGGCTGCAGGGGCAGAGGGAGAGCGTCACCGCCACGCGCTTCCTGCGGGAGCTGGAAGCCAGCGCCGGGCGCACAGCGAAAGGGTTAAAGGAAACATCCAGGCGATGGCCTGGCTGCTTTCCACCTCCCAGGCTATCTTTAAAGCTAATCTCGGTGCACAGAGCCCTGTGAGCTCGTGGGCAACTGCTGCCTGGCATCTGTCCACCTGCCCCAGGGGAAGGTGGTGGCCAGGCGGGAGGAAAGCGGGGAGAGGTCCCCGTCCTCGCTCTCTGGGCTGGGCACTGTGTGAGGCGTGCAGGAGGTCCTGGGCACCGCGCTGCTCCGCGTCCAGCGCCGGCGGGCAACGCCAGACGGAGCGCACGTCCCAGGGAGCGGCACGGCGCGAGTGGGTGCTGCGTCCCTGCATCCGTCTGGGAAGGGGAGTCACGTCCTCTCCCGCGCGGCCGGCAGAGCTGCCAGGTAAATGAGCTGTTTCTCACACAGCGTATTTCAATCCGTAACAGTGCTCCGCTGGAGCCGGGGCTCTGCCTGCCTCAATAAAACCAGCGTGGGGCCCATCCATCTCCGTCACCGGCCCCCCCTGCAGCTCCCCCGCTCCTCTCCTCTGTAGCTCACTCCTCCAGGGCTCGGGGCTCGGCTGCCCGGACACGCGCCATGAAAGCGGGACCCTCCTGCCCTGCCAGCCCTGCGTCTCCCCCAACACCGCCTGGGCGCAGCCCCCCGAGACCCCCACAGGGCCGGGCACCCCTGCCCCTCTGCAGGGGCTCCGTGAGGGGGGCGGTGGGCGCAGATGGGTGCATCAGCGGGAAGCCCCAGGCGATCGTGCGTTCAGCACCCACGGCCGAGGCTCCCCCCATCCTGCCCCAGGACCCCATGCTCTCCGAGTGAGCACCCAGCTCCGCACCTTGGCCACCAGCACACCTGCAAGGAAGGAAATCAGAAGCCGAACCCACCGTAGTCCAAGCCTGCCTGGGTGATCCTCACCACGAAGCCGGGGTTGGTGGCCCCGGCGAGTGCCAGGCACAAAGCCAGCGCCCCGCAAGCCACTGCCAGGCTCTGCGCTCCCATACTGGCTGCCCCGCGGTGCTGCGCTGCTGCCGGGCTCTCCCTGCCCACGCCGCCTTTATATCCGTGCCAAAACAGGAACCGCAGGCGAGGGAGGTCTGCAGAGCCGCTGCCGCAGCCTTCGTGGGGCGTCCCCGAAGCCCCAGGGCTTCCTGCTTGGCCACGGCCCCGCTCCTCCGCACCAGCGGCACCTGCGCCTACGGCACAGCATGGCACACCTGCACCCAGCAGCGCACCCCCTGCCTCTCCTCGCGGGCAGGGAAGGGATAGTGAAAACCGGGAGGCGACAGCTCCGTTTCCAGCTCTCCGTCGGGTGCAAACAGCCCCTGCCCGCAGCAGAGGCAGGTGCTCGGTGAAGCAGACCTGCCGCGGGCACAGGTTCGGCTCTGCCAGCCGTGTTTGATGGGGCCACGTTCTCACCGCGTGCTCCGCCTTCGCCGAGCGAAGGCTGGGAAAAGCACGGGGTGCCCCGAGCCGCCTGCCAGCCCTGCTGCCCCCCGCCCCATCCCACGGGGCTCTGGGTCTGCCCCCGGGCATTGGCTGCCGCTGTCACGACACAGACCCGCCAAGGCACCGGTCGTAACGTTACCGACAGAGCAGCCTTGGGGCGCGGCAAGGGCCAAAGGAAGCGAGGGACGGCTCCTCACCCCATGTGAGCAGACCCCAGAGTCCCCCCGCGCCCAGCAGGGCTGGTGCAGGGGCATCTGCCTGCCCTGGGTGGCTGCAGCTGGGCTCCGGGGGCAACTAAATCAGCAGGGTGCCCTGCGCCTCCAGGCTCTGGCACAGAGCAGCCCTGCCTGGGAGGAGACGTCCAGCACAGAATCACAGAATCGTATAGGTTGGAAGAGACCTTTAAGATCATCGAGTCCAACCATAAACCTAACGCTACCAAGCCCACCAGACCCATGTCCCTAAGCACCTCATCCAAACGGCTTTTAAATACCTCCAGGGATGGGGACACAACCACTGCCCCGGGCAGCCTGTTCCAATGCTCGATAACCCTCTCGGTGAAGAAAAATTTCCTAATATCCAGTCTAAACCTCCCCTGGTGCAACTTGAGGCCATTTCCTCTCGTCCCATCACTTGTTACCTGGGAGAAGAGACCGACCCCACCTCTCTACCCCCTCCTTTCAGGTCGTTGTAGAGAGCGATGAGGTCTCCCCTCAGCCTCCTTCTCTCCAGGCTGAACAACCCCAGGGCCCTCAGCCGCTCCCCATCAGCCTTGTGCTCCAGACCCTTCCCCAGCTCCGTTGCCCTTCTCTGGACACGCTCCAGCACACCGGGAACAAGCCACAGATGCAAAACTTCTGGGGCCCTGACATACCGCTGTACCACAGCTCTTGTGCTCACGACGGCTGGAGATGGGTGCAGGAGCTGGGTGCAGCCAGGCAGGGGCAAGGGGCAGCACCCCCGTGACCCCCAGCAGGGAGAGCGGGGCTGGCTGGAGCCTCCCCGCAGGCTGCAAGACAGAGGTGATGGAAAAAGAAATTATTTAAGTTTCTTTCATTTCCCTTCGGGGAAGCGGCAAGACCAGGCACAGGAAATCCACTGCAGCTGATGCAGGCAGATCTCGTGCTGGATCCAGGGAAGTCCTGGTTGCCAGAGGCAACATCCCTGAACCATGCGCTTGTGCAATGCGGCTATTGCTCAAGCCCAGCCGCCAGCATGGCTGTGCCCCGCAGCGCTGCGGCCTCGGGAGGCCCCGAGGGACGGGGTGAGCAGAGCCCCAGGGTGTCTGTGCTGGAGGAACCTGGCACGCGGAGGATCTGACGCTCCCAGATCCACTCTGCCTTTCTTTCCCCAAGGTTCAGACGGGGGCACTTGCAGGCTGTCTGGCAGACACACAGCAAAGCCCACCAGGCTTGCACGCGTGGCTACGGCTTTGGAGAGCGGCGCCGCAGTCGTTGTCGGCTCTCGGATGCAGGGCAGGAAAACAAGGACGCAGCAAACCCAGCAGGTCTGGTGGTGACAGTGCCTGCTGGAGTGGGACAAATGGCCTGGGGAAGAGCCATGTCCCACGGGCACCCAGACGGCATCCACGAGCTGCCATCCTCCCGTCAGTGCCGGCCTCGGTCCATCCCTGGGGGCCAGGAGCCCGCAGGCAGAGCTCATTTGGCTCAGAGAGAAGCAGCCAAGAGCAGAGGAGAAGGTTAAAAGGCCAAATCCCCGCTTGCAGCCCTGTGGTGCCATGACCTTGCCACTGCCCATCATCAGCTTTGCTGGGTCTTGCTTGGTGTGGAGGAGAAGCTCCCCAAACCCTCCTGTCCGTGACACCGCATCTCAGCGGGGCTGTTTTCAAACACTATTTAGGACATTCAGGATGAACATTGAGGAACCAGAACCTCTTCCATAAGGAGAAATGAAATATTACGGGGAGCAGTACAGAGAGGAAGCAAAACCAGAAAGTATCTCTTCCGTGCTTGAGCAAATTCTAAAGTTGAACTGAAAAAGCCTTCAAGCAGCACGAACCCTGACCAAACGTGCCCGTGGTTGGCAAGGAACAGCTGAAACCACATCTAACACCCCGCACCGCAGCCCGGTCCCGGTAGTGCTGCGTGCAAGGGACGGCAGCAGGGAATTGAGCGTGAAATCCTGCCCTGCCCAACCCGACCCGAGCCTTCGGAGGGGAAAAGGCTTCGCCTGACAGGTGGCTCCGCTGGGGACGGACTGGTTGGTCCCCCCAGGGCTGCTGGAGCTGGGCTGGGGTTTTGTCGTGGTTTAGCCCCAGCCGACAACTCAGCCCCCCCCAGCCGCTCGCTCACTCCCCCCCGGTGGGATGGGGGAGAGAATCGGAAAAGCAAAAGTGAGAAAACTCGTGGGTTGAGATAAAGACAGTTTAATAGGGAAAGCAAAAGCCGTGCACACAAGCAAAGCGGAACAAGGAATTCCTTCGCTACCTCCCACGGGCAGGCAGGGGTTCAGCCACCGCCAGGACAGCAGGGCTCCAGCACGCATAGCGGTGACTTGGGAAGACAAACGCCATCGCTCCAAATGTCCCCCCTTCCTTCTTCTTCCCCAGCTTTATATACTGGGCATGACACCCTATGGTATGGAACAGCCCTTTGGGCAGTTTGGATCAACTGTCCTGGCTGTGCCCCCCCCCAGCTTCTTCAGAGCATGGGAAGCTGAAAAGTCCTTGACCAGTGCAGCAACAACTAAACCATCTCTGTGTTATCAACGCTGTTTTCAGCACAAATCCAAACCATAGCCCCATACCAGCCACTATAAAGAAAATTAACTCTATCTCGGCTGAAACCAGGACAGGTTTGCTGGGCTGTATCCGCAGGAAAGGGCCATTGCCAGACAGGAGCCAGGAGGGCAGGAGCTGCAGGAGGTCCATCTCCTGTGCTGCCAGCTGTCCCCCAGCCAGGGCCGTGGGTCAGGGCCCCCTCCCTGCTGTCCTCAGGCCACCCCCCTGTCCCCAGGTCAGGGCTTCCTCCGGCCCCACACGCTCCTCAGCACGTGCGGGCAGTTCCCGATCCTGCCCACAGCTCTTTCTCCACCTCTTGCGTGATGCAATGGCCCAAACCACCCTGCAGTTGCCTGCTGGGGCTCCCCGGGGGCACCGCGGGGCTCGGGCTGTGGCTCCGCTCCATCCCCTCCAGCCGCCAGCTCGGGTCCGGGGGGCTCGCTGCCGCACCGAGCCCCTTCCCGGGTGAGCACCCGGCGAGGGCTGCCTGCACCCAGCCGTCCCCGGGCAGGTGTAGGGCAGTGCGGCAGGCGTTGCTGCTCCTTGGGCTGCGAGGAAGGACACCCAGACACGTTTGCCTTCTGCAAGGAAATCCAGCCGCATCCATTTCCCGGCAGCGCCACAACCGCCCCAGGAATCCCCCGGGGCCCGGGCAGCGCGTGCTGGTGCCAGAGGCATCGCTGCTGCCGCTCGTCAGGCTCTCACTTGCAGCTGCAGGGCAGGGCTGTGGGCTGGCAAACGCTGCTGGGGAAAGGCAGGGGAAAACCCGGGCGACTGGGCGAGAAAAGCAAGAGCAGCCCGGCTGGTTTGGGAAGAACTTGAAAAAAAGAAGTCCCCAGCCAGAAATAAAACCTCCCCCCATCCATTTCCAGCCAGGACAAGTTCACTGCCACCAACAGAACCGGGCTCTGACCAGGACCCGTGGCCACCACGGTTGTCCCTAGACCCGCAGGGACTTCACCCAGAGCTCGGCAAAATACCGTCAGCATCAAGATGCGGGGGAGCTGCGGCTCCTGCCCGCTCCCACGTGTGTGGGATCGCTGCCAGCCGACACTGCCCACCATCACCTGCAAGTCCCTGACAACCTTTGATCCAGCAGCATCTAAAAATACAGCCGGGGGATGCGCGGGGGCTCCTCTGCTGTTGTTTTCCCAGCTGCAGGATCGGCGTGACCCGGCCCCGGCTGTTCCTGGAGCCAGGAGGGCTCTCCGCCAGCGCAGGGTCGCTGCTGACGCCAGCCCTGACCGCTGCATCAAAGACAGGCAGCCGGGAACGCCCGGGGACACAAGAGCTAAAAAAGCAGGAGCGCTGCGGGGCACGGCAAGCAGCTGCACCCAGCAGACGCGGACCCTGGGTGCAGGGACACGGCCGCAAGCAACGAGGCTCCCGGCCCCGGAGACCGTCCCCGATGCTGGGCTCACCCTCGCCCTCCCTCCAGCCCAACATCCCGGCGACGTCCCGGGGCCAGCGCTGCAGCCGGAGCCTCTCCTCCACCCGCTGAGGGCTGCCATGGCCCGCAGACAGGCAGGCTCCTCTCGCAGCACAGCAGCTTGTGACACGAGGTCTGGGAGCCTCCTGGGAGACAAAAGGGGACGCAGAGAGCCGAGGGGGATGATTTTGCAGACAAGTAAAAATAAAAATGCAGGAATGGTGACCTCGGGCAGAGCCTGGGGGATCTGAATGGTGGTTCTGTGCCGGCGGAGGGGCAGGGCAGAGCCTGGGGGATCTGAATGGTGGTTCTGTGCCGGCGGAGGGGCAGGGCAGGAGGCCACACGCAGCCTGTCCCAGCAGCTGCCTGGGACAAACAGGACATGGAGAAAGGGGGCAAGAGAGGAGGGTGAGCTCATGCGGTCAGGGGCCCTGGGGCACCCGGGAGCCCCCCCAGGAGCTCTGCCCTTTGCAGGGCAGGCTTGGTCCCCAGACCCCCCCTCCCACCTCCAAGCCTCGGCGTCTCAGGGCGGCAGGAGGGGCCGGGGAGCTGCTTTGGGGTGCTGCGGGGATGTAGGGCTGGATCCAGCCACGCTGGGTGCGCTTGCAGGGCAGGCTAGTTTAGTGCAGCTGATAAGAGCACCCCAGGGCTGGGGTGCCGGGGTGGTGGGGTCCCGCTGGGCTCGGCTTCGCATCCTTCCCCTCCTGCTCGCCAGTGCCAGTGCCGCAGAGGGATCCTACCTGCTGGTGCGGGACCCGGCCAGCCACGCTGCCTCCCTCCTCACCCGGCCCCGGTGCCTTTCAGAAGGTGTACGAGCCAAAGTAAGCGCTTGGGCTCATTTCAGAGGTAACCAGGCAATTACAGAAGGTCAGAGCATGAGCTCATACTCCCCTCGCGCTCAGGGAAACTATAAAAAGGCTGAAGCAGAGTATGTGAACTAACACAATTAAAGGAGCAATCGGCTGCTGGTGGGGAAGGGAGGAGCTGGCCCAGCGGGCCCCAATTTGCATTAGGGACCCCGGGCAGACGGCTCGGACCGGGTTTGAGCCGAGGGCCAGCCCCGCGCAGAGCTGTGGCAGTGCCTGCGGGCCTGGAGCCGCGTGGTGGGCTGCAGCCGGGCGCTCCAGCCCTGCTCCCCACAGCCAAGCCTCGGCCCACTCGGCACGGCCGCCGGCGCCTGAGCCCTTGCAGCACTCGTGATCTGTACTGGCAACGAAAGGGCTCTCGCTAGCTCCCAAGGAAATGGGAAGCAAGCGCAAAGTCCTCCCTGGCGCTGTCCTCCCTCCAAACAAGCCAGCAACCCAGCTGTACCTCCTCCCGTCTCGGCTTGTTTTCACAGCGTGTCCTTTGGCCGCCCGCTAATCCCTGGACAAATGTTCGTTACCGAGACTGCCCCGGCGGCTTGCAGCCCACGCTGCGGCCATCCCACCCATCCCTGGTCCTGGACCCGTCCCTGCTCCTGGACCCGTCCCAGCCCCGCTCCCATCCCTGAGCCCGTGCCCGCAAACACGGCAGGGGGAACGGCTCCAGCCTGAGCAGGGAGCAGAGGGTCCGAGAGCGCTGGATGCCGTGCCTGGGGATCGAAGCGCTGTGCCGAGCAGCCGTGGTTTGTGTTAGGACGTACCAAGTCTGGGGCTTTGGCTCTTACGCCGATTGGTTTTGTACGACTTCGGGTTGCTAAATCACCCAATTCTGCCTTCAAGTAGGCACTCTCAGTTGTTGAAACATCCCCACGAATGTAAGAGACGCTCTCCTTCTGCTCCGCGGCCCACGCGCACCCAGCCTGGCCTCTTCCCGGCGCTGTGAAGCATCCCCCGAGCCGGGGGCGGGAGCTGCCCGGGGCTGCTCCGCGGGCCGGGGGGCGGCGGAGCCCCCTGCCCGGCACCGTGCCGCGGGGGCCGGGGCAGGACCCGCCGGGGCTGCCGCCCTCCTGCCGCCCCCGGACCCCCGCGGGGCTTTTTTTTTCTCCGGGGATCTTCCACACACCCACTCACCCCCCACACGTCCCCCCCCCCCACACACACACGTCCCCCCCGGGGGGCCGGCGCCGCGCCCGCCCCTGCCGCCTCGGGGGCACCCGGCGGGGGCACGGGGGGAGCCCCCCGGAGGAGCCGCCGCTCCCCCCGGGACCCCGGCCCGGCCCCCCCCCCACCCCGGCGGGCACAGGCCCCGGCCCGGCGGTGCCCGCGGCCGCGGGAGCGGAGCCGGGCGCTCCCCGAGCCGCCCCCCGGCAGCCCCCTCCCCCGGCCCGCCCCGCCGCGCTCGCTCCTTCGTCGCCTTTTCTTTCGTTCCCTTCTTTCCTCTTTTCTTCCCCCGGCAGAGGCGCGGCGGGCGGAGGGAGCCGGGCCGGGGCCGGTGGGGCCGGGGCTGCCCGCCCCCGCCCGCAGCCCGGGGAGGCGCCGGCGGCCCGGGAGGAGCCGCCCGAGGAGCGGCGCGGCGGAGCCGGGGCGGCGGGGCCGCGCTCGGGCCCCGGGACGGAAGAGGGCCGGGACAGCCGGGGCGGCGGGCCCCCGGCCCCTCCGCCACCGCCCAGCGACCATGGTAACGCCGCCCGCTTTCCTGTCCTTTCTGCGGACCCCCGCGCGCTGCCGGCCCCCGCGAGCACCTGCGGGCCCCCGGCCCTCCCGAGCGGGGCGGGCATCGGGCGCGAAGGCGGAGGTCGGGCGCGAAGGTGGACGTCGGGTGCGAAGGCGGAGGCTGGGTATGAAGGTGGAGGTCAAGTGCGAAGGCGGAGGCTGGGTATGAAGGTGGAGGTCAAGTGCGAAGGCGGAGGTTGGGTGTGAAGGTGGAGGTCGGTGCGAAGGTGGAGGTTGGGCGCGAAGGTGGACGTCGGGTGCAAAGGCGGAGGTCGGTGCGAAGGTGGAGGTCGGTGCAAAGGTGGAGGTCGGTGCGAAGGCGGAGGTTGGGTATGAAGGTGGAGGTCCGTGTGAAGGCAGAGGCGGCCATCAGCCGCTGGCACAGGCGCGTGCGGGGCAGCAGCCCGCGATGCTTCAACTTCTCTGCAAAGTCTGGCAGGGGGATGGGGTGCAGCAGGTGGGTGCTGCTGTGTGAACCGTGCCTGGCAGGCAGGTACGGGACGCTCGGCGGATCTGTCCCCGCGCTGGCCATCTCGTTTGTCACCGCAGCCGGCACGTGCCGTTGCCCCGGGCTCCCGGGCGATGCTGTCCTGAGCGCTGGCCTTGCGCTCCGCCGGGCTGGGGCTGTTCATTAGCGTTTGCATCGTGTCCTGCCAAAGTTGCTGACAGCGGGAGCTGCAGGAGACGGAGAGGAATTGTTATTCAGGGCTGGTCCCGGCACTCAAACCTCGCTCCTTCCAGAGCAGGAGGGAGAAAGGAGACGGAGCTGAGTCACCCTGTGGTTTGGGTACAAGTTAAACAACTTACAGCACCAAAACACCAAAGCCCAGCTCGTCTTGTTGGTGTAAACCACTTTAAAAAATATGGGTATTTGGGGAGAAATATCAATCTCTATTTAACAGCACTTTGGCTTATTAAAATGGAAATAGCTTTGCAAATGTAAATCTCCTTATGCTCCCTAATGCCTTTTGTTTCGGTTCTGCGCTCCCTCGCAGCTGGCGGAGGGACGGGGGCTAATTGGTTGCTTTTGGCTTTCTAACGGCTCCCCGGCCGGCCTGGCCTCAGCTTCTCCCACGACCGCGGAGCTGCTGCACCGTGGTTACCCCGAAATCCTCCCCCACTGATGAAGTGCTTTGCGACACTCAATGAAAACATTTTTAGTCATTCCCGGCCAAAATATTCCCCAGCACAACGCAGGCCGCGTCCGGTGCCTCCATCAGTCCGTAGTTCTGTCCCGAGGTTGGCTCACGCAGTCCCCACTGCTGGATGAAGTCCGGGGCGTTTCTGTGCCATTGGCAGGGGAGCGGCTCTGTTCAGTCCGGCCGGCCGGCCTCTGGCAAGTCCCGTTGCTGTGGGGTTTTGGCGGTGATTTGGAAGATTCTCCTTTTTCCCCCTGCAGCAGGGCTGTCCCCTCCCCCAGACACCCCGTGTTCATCCCCGCCGGTTTACCCAAACTCCGGGCGTTTCTCCCCAGCCGCCACGGTGCGGGACTGGGCAAGGCCGGGGAGCCGGCTGCCTGTGCCGCGGCCAGGGGAGGCTGCTCTGGGGCTCGGGGGGACGGTGTCACGCGAGACGGTGCGTGTGGGATGGGGCTGCCGGAAGCGTGCGCCTTGGCCCTGTCGGACCACGGTCTGCGCCCCCCGCCCCGCACAGCCCTGCCGGCAGCGCGGCTGAGCCGGGGAGTGGCCGGGTTTGGGGCCGCTCGTCGCCCTGTGACGCAGCCTGCCCGGAGCGGAGCCCCGGCAGCCCCAGTGGCAGGGGCCCTGGCTTCTCTTTCCGTTCGCTTTTGCTTTTTCATCAGTGCCACACGAGCTGGGCCACTAAGAGTTTAGTTCGGCTTCAAAAGAGCCGGTTTGGGCTGTGCCGGGCCGCGTGAGGGTGACTCTGGGCAGCGGGCTCTGGCGAAGGCAAGTGCAGGCAGGGCGGGCAGCGCTGGCCCATCTCCCGTGGCAGCGTGAGGAGCTGGACGGGTCCCCCTTGGCTGCTACAGACGGCGGCTCCTGGCCCCCGTGCCGGGACAGCGCAGGAGCCCGGCTCCGCGGTGCCGGGCAGGGAGGTGGCGGGCGCCCGGCCGGACTCGGCGCCTGGGAGCGGGCGGCTGTGCCGGGGCCCCGCGGGAGCAGGGCAGCGCGGGGAGCCGGGCTTTGCCCCGCAGCGGGGCTTTGCCAGAGCAAGGTCTCCCGTCCCTGCTAGGAACGGTGCAAAGTTAGGCCACGTGTGAGAAGAGCGGCGGTCCGACGGCCGGGGTGCAGGCGCCTGGCAGGGGAACGCCCTCGCAGGCCGGGGCACCGGGAAGGGACTCGCTCTCCTCCTGCTCTGCCCAGGCCCGTGGCTTCTCCCGGCAGGCCCGAGGGCAGGAGATCTCTGCGCGGAGACACGGAGAAAAAGGCGAGAAGGATTAACCAAAGCGTGACTGCAAAGTGCTGGAGCTAAAGCGCCTATCAGCTAACGAGGCTGAATTAACCGAGGCCGCTTTGGCCCCGTACGGGCTCCCAGGCCCGTTTCAGCTGCCTGGAACTAATGCCCACCTTCAGCTAATCCCACCTGGCCTCCCGGTGCCGGCGCGGGAGCCCGGGGACGACGGCGAGCTGCAGCTGCCCGAGGCGCGGGCCCCGGCTGCCGCCCCGGCTGCCGGGAGGACGCTCGTCCCTGTGGCAGGGTCCTGCCGGGCTCCCTCCGCCCTTAACTCTGGAGCCCGGACCCGGGTGATGGGCCCGGCTTTGCCGTGGGCTGCAGCCGGCGGCAGAGCGAGGGGCTCCTGGGGGCGCGGCGGCTGGCAGAGGTAGCACGCACCACGGGCTGCAGGAGGAGGAGGAGGAGGAGGAGAGACATCCCGCTGCAGGGGACCCGGCAGAGGCGCGGTGCAGCGCGGGACGGTGGGCACAGGTCTGCGGGGGTGACGGCGTCCCGTTGCGGGGCCGCTCTCCCCACCAGCGACGCTTTCCTCCTGCAGGACGCCGGGTCGCTGGACGCGGCGGTGCAGAGTGCCCTCCAGGCCCTCTACCCCCCCTTCGAAGCCACGGCCCCCACGGTCCTGGGCCAGGTGTTTCGGCTGCTGGAGACCAGCTACCGGGGAGACGGGCTCTGCTGCCTGCTCCAGTTCCTCATCCCGGCCAAGCGCCTCTTCGAGCACGTGCGGCAGGCAGCCTGCGTAAGCCCGCGCGTCCCCGTGCCGCGGTGCCCTGCGCCCCGCTCCCGGCCGTGGGGGTTTGCCCCATAGCGTGACCCCCTGCACGGCCATGCCCCGTGCCCGGCCGCAGGCTCCCTCTCTGCACGTCCCCCTCCCTGTCCCCCTCCCCTCCCCGCAGAGAGGACCAGGGTGTGCCCAGCTCCCCGGGATGGCTCCGGCACAGAGCCTGGCACGTGTGGTCCCTGTGATAAGGGCAGGAGGACTCCCGGGTCACCTTGTCTCGCCCCTGGAGAGGCTCCAGCGGGGGTTTCCCCTCTGTTAGTACGTGGGGAGCACTCAGCACCCCAGGAATGGCTGCGGGCTCGGGGTGGGCTTGCAGGACCCTGCTGCGGCTCGGCTCAGGGACATCCCACCAGGTCACCGGGCTCTTCAGCCCCCATCGTAGGAAGTGCAGCGCCGGGCAGCAAGAACGCACGGGGCTGGCCGGGAGGGTACGGAGCTAGCAGGGGCTCTCACTCATGCTCTGTGTTCTTCCTCCCTTCCAGGCTCCCTACTTTAACTGCATCTTTCTCCATGAAGGCTGGCCCTTGTGTCTTCACGAGAAAGTGGTCGTCCACCTCGCGCCACTCAACCCCCTCCTGCTGCGCCCCGGGGACTTCTACCTGCAAGCGGAACCCTGCGAGGAGCACTCGGCACGCATCACCGTCAAGCACCTCTCCCATGACCTGCGCACGGTGGAGGAGACGCCCGTCCCCGAGGCTGCCTACGCGCTGCTCTTCACCAACGAGTGGCTGGAGGAGATCAACGGCGACCGGGCCAGAGCCCCCCTGCACACCTGCCTGGTGGCCACTGAGAACGGCATCTCCCCGCTGCCGTGGAGCAAGATCGCCACACCGGAGTTCATCGACAAGCCCAAGGCTGGAGCTGATGGCACGCCCACTCCTGAACCCGCAGCCGAGCCGGCAGCACCCAGCGCGCCCGTGCCCCGCGGCGCAGCGGATGCCCCGGTGCCTTACGGCAACGTTGCGGGCACCGTCCCGGGCTGCAAGGCCGCCTCTCGGAAGTCGAGCCAGGGAAGATACCCGGGACTGATCAAGGTGGACCAGGCTGGGCTGCGGAAGAAGCCGGCCACGCTGGCCGTGCCCAGCGCCTGTGAGATCGTCAGCCAGAACCTGGAGGGGGAGTACGTGGAGCTGCTGGAGCTCTCCCAGGAGCAGCTGGACCTCCTGGCCAGGTCCCTGCCGCCTGCCTGCCCCAGGGGGCCGATGGGGGCCAGGGCCGAGGCAACGCTCCCCTGGGCGAACGGGGGGCCGGGGGCAGACGCCTGGCCCTGCGGGGGGTCGCCGAGCGTGGAGGAGGATCCCTGCACCCCGTGCCTGGCGAGGAAGCTGAGCCAGGAGCCGGGGCCGCACGGCCCACGGTGCCGCCACCGCGACTCCTACCTGGCCGCGCTGCAGAACCCGGTGAGCTTCGGCCCCGGGCTGATGGCAGCCATCCTGGAGGAGCCGGACGGCCCCAACCCCGAGCCCCCCGCCACCCCCCGTGAGACCCCCACACAGCACGGGAGGGGGGCTGGCAGCCCCGTGCTCCTCACCCGCCGTCCCCGCCGAGCGAGTCCCGGGGCGCGGGCGGAGGCATTGGCGCGGCAGGGCAGCCCCCGGCTGCCCCTGGGCTCCAGCCACAAGTTCTCCTTCCTGAAGGGCCCACGGCTCGGGGCGGCCCCCGGGGACGAAAGGGCCACCAGCCAGCACGAAGGGGCCTGGAAGAAGATGTCTGCCATCTACTCGCCCAGGATGGGCAGAGCCAAGTCAGCCGGGAAAGGTACCGTCCGCGTGGGGCTGCGGCTCTGCAGGGGCTTTTGCGTTTCTCTGCCTCGTTGCGCGTCGCCAGCTCCTCTCTCCTCTGTCCCCACGGGCAGGTGCAGGCGCGGCAGCCGCTGCCCCCGCGCAGGAACGGTCTCTGGAAAGCACCGGCTGCAAGAACGGTCCCTCCGTGCCCGGCACCGGCGCCCCTGGCCGGGAGCCGCCGGCCTGGCAGGACCTGCACGCCGGGCTGCTGCGCTCGGGCATCGTGTGCCTGCCAGGTACCGCCGGCACCGCGAGACCCTTGGGGGGATGTCGGGAGAGGCCTCCAGAGGGGAAACGCCGTGCTGCTGGAGAGGGTTTTCTGGAGGAAGGTTTCAGGGCTTTGCTGGAGGCCAGAAAGCCCCCAAGCTGAAAATTTCCTTTCGGCTGGGCAAAAAAATTAAAAACATAAAAACAAGCAGTCTGCTCTGAGCAGCTGCCCCGGTTCCCAGCTGCACCGAGCCCTCCCACACCATTCCTCACCAATGAAGCCGTTCAGCTTTTAGCTGCCAAACACTAAACATTTGGCTTCCTCCTTCTCCCGAGAGCTGAAAAACAGTGACAAACCCCATCTTTTTTTCAGGAAAAACGTCCCCAGCAGCTCTGCCCTGGCATTTCCAGGGCCGGCGTTCGTGCCGAGAGCCCTCGCGGGCTGGCGCTGCCCCTCCGGAGGGGCCGGGAGAGGCTGCACCGGGGTGGCCTCGCGGCGGCTGCTGTGCCGCCGCAGCTGCACAGTGTTAACCCAGGCTGAGCCCCCGAGCCGGACCGGGGCAGAGCCCGCTCCCGCGCCCCTCGGCAGCCGTTCCTGCTTGGCGAGCAGCGGCGAGGCCGACGGGAGCCCCGGCCGCTCTGGGGGCTTGCTCAGGGCTGGAGTTTGCCGCCGGCGGGTGGCTGCTGGAGGGGTCACTCGCCCCTTTCCCCGCAGGGAGCTCAGACAGGCTGGGCAGGGCCCTCCTCCAGGTGACCACCGGCGGCAGCGCCTGGGGAGCCGCGTGGTGCTCGGCCACCGAGCTGGCGAGGCTCATCCTCTACCTCTGCTCCCTCCCCAGGTAAGGGCCACGGGACCCGCCGGGGACCCCCGGCTGCTTCCCAGCTCGGGGGTCCCAGGCAGCCCCCGGGCCAAGCCAGGGTGGATGCCCAGCATCCCGCACATCCTGCGCGGTCCCCACCGCGTCCGCCGTCCCCCCCGCAGCCAGCCCTGAGGACCTGTGCCGAAGGCACGCGTTACTGAAGGTCCGGCACGTCCCTCGGCTGGGGCGTCCCATGGGGACGGGGCCACTGCCTGCAGCTGCCGGTTCCTGCCTGCCCTCACCCTGCTGCCCGGGGCTGCGGAGCCGCGGGAGGGGACTTCAAGCGGGTCCTGGCAGAGGGGAGGGACCCCCACTTCACGTGCCGCTTCTAACCGGTGCGATCTGCCTCCTGCTTTATTTCCCCTTGCTAGGCAAGAAGCGAAGGACGGTGGGCTCACCGTCGTGGTGGATGCCAGGAAGCAGCCGCCCGCTCCTGCCCTGTTCTCGGCCCTCCGCTCTGTCCAGGTACGCCGGGCTCCGCGCGCCTGTGCCACGGGCGTGCCGGGGGGGGGGTCCCTGCCTGGGAGCAAGCGCTGCCGCCCTCCGAGGGTCCCCGAGAGCCTCCCCTGCGCCCGCCGCGCGGTGCGATCCCCCGCCTGGCAGCAGCTTCTCTGGCAGCCCCCGGCGCTGCCATGCCCGAGGCCGCGGTTTTTATCTTGCTCGTAGATTTTACCCACAGGCATCGCGGTGCGGATTTACCGAGGCAGCTCTCATCTGCCCGCGGCTGCACCGCAACGCGCTGATCTAGAAAACCCACGGCTCTCTTGCTGCTTCCTCCCCAGTGGCCAGTCCTGGCTCCTGACTCCCTGTAGGTCCTGCAGCGCTTACACAACTGCCACTTTGTTCCCAAAGTTGCTGATAAATCTCTAATTTCTGAGCACGTCTGCAGCGGTGCAGACCGTCACCCAACAGGGCACAGAGGGCCCGTTCCCCCAGCGCCCCAAACCGAGCTCCCACTCGGCGCTTGCATCTCTCCAGCTCCTCGAACGCCAGCCGTGAGGCACCGGCAGTTTGGGAACAAAGGTCCCTCCCCAGCCCCGCAGGATCTGTCCTCGTCCCTGGCCCCGCTAAGGCCCAGCACCTCGGCACGTCCCCAGCCGCTTCAGCATCCCGCTAGCGGAGCTCACCTGGAAATTGCCTTCGCAGCGGCAGTCGATTCATCCTGGCAGGGTTTCCGTGCTGGTGCCGAGGCCGTGCCGCGGGAGTGCCCTGTGCTGTCCCGGGGGCCATGGGGTCCTCCCCGAGCGGAGCCCCGGCAGCCCCAGTGGCAGGGGCCCTGGCTTCTCTTTCCGTTCGCTTTTGCTTTTTCATCAGTGCCACACGAGCTGGGCCACTAAGAGTTTAGTTCGGCTTCAAAAGAGCCGGTTTGGGCTGTGCCGGGCTGCGGGAGGGTGACTCTGGGCAGCGGGCTCTGGCGAAGGCAAGTGCAGGCAGGGCGGGCAGCGCTGGCCCATCTCCCGTGGCAGCGTGAGGAGCTGGACGGGTCCCCCTTGGCTGCTACAGACGGCGGCTCCTGGCCCCCGTGCCGGGACAGCGCAGGAGCCCGGCTCCGCGGTGCCGGGCAGGGAGGTGGCGGGCGCCCGGCCGGACTCGGCGCCTGGGAGCGGGCGGCTGTGCCGGGGCCCCGCGGGAGCAGGGCAGCGCGGGGAGCCGGGCTTTGCCCCGCAGCGGGGCTTTGCCAGAGCAAGGTCTCCCGTCCCTGCTAGGAACGGTGCAAAGTTAGGCCACGTGTGAGAAGAGCGGCGGTCCGACGGCCGGGGTGCAGGCGCCTGGCAGGGGAACGCCCTCGCAGGCCGGGGCACCGGGAAGGGACTCGCTCTCCTCCTGCTCTGCCCAGGCCCGTGGCTTCTCCCGGCAGGCCCGAGGGCAGGAGATCTCTGCGCGGAGACACGGAGAAAAAGGCGAGAAGGATTAACCAAAGCGTGACTGCAAAGTGCTGGAGCTAAAGCGCCTATCAGCTAACGAGGCTGAATTAACCGAGGCCGCTTTGGCCCCGTACGGGCTCCCAGGCCCGTTTCAGCTGCCTGGAACTAATGCCCACCTTCAGCTAATCCCACCTGGCCTCCCGGTGCCGGCGCGGGAGCCCGGGGACGACGGCGAGCTGCAGCTGCCCGAGGCGCGGGCCCCGGCTGCCGCCCCGGCTGCCGGGAGGACGCTCGTCCCTGTGGCAGGGTCCTGCCGGGCTCCCTCCGCCCTTAACTCTGGAGCCCGGACCCGGGTGATGGGCCCGGCTTTGCCGTGGGCTGCAGCCGGCGGCAGAGCGAGGGGCTCCTGGGTGCACGGCGGCTGGCAGAGGTAGCACGCACCACGGGCTGCAGGAGGAGGAGGAGGAGGAGGAGGAGAGACATCCCGCTGCAGGGCGGCAGATCGCTGGCCGGCCAGGCTGGGCCCGTCCTGCACCACGCAGAAACCTGCGTCTCTCCCGCAGCAGCACCGTTTCCAGCAGGAAAGGTGCCGTTTGCCCCCGCCGCCCCGGCGCCGGCCCAGCCTGCTTTGTTGTGCATCTGAGCCTCTCCTGCCCAGGACATCCCCCCAGGAGCTGGAGAAGGCTCTGGCTTTCCCGCTCGCCGATGGGCTCCTTTTGGCCGCCGTCTCTGTAGTCGCCCCCACGCTGCCTGTCAGGCAGCCGGGATTTAACGGGAGCTGTCTGACGGCTTCCCTCCGCGCCCCCTGCGCCAGCCGGGGCTGCGCGGCCGACATCTCCTGCAAAGCTGGGAGAGCCAACTCCGAACCGCCCGGTTACTTGGGGCACGAAACCGGCATCCTCGCCCCGGTCTGGAAGCGGCGCAGGGGAGGGGGCCGTAACCCGGCGGAGCGCTTCCCAGAAGCCGCTCGGACTAATTCTGAGTTGGGCAAACGCGGCGATGAGCGCGAACCAAAACACCCCGTCCATCTTCAGATGTTTGTCCTTCCTCCCATCCGCTGCGTTCCCCCGTGAGCTGCCGAGCCCGGCACGTCCCCACGCTCCGTGTCTGCCTCGGCTCAACCCCTCGGCTGCTGCGGCTCCTCCGCCTCCGCACGGCCAGCGTTCCCGAGCGGGGCGGCAGGCTGCGCCCGGGGCTCATCTCAGGCTCCTTCAACCACAGCCCAGCGCCGGGAACCGGCCCCGGCCGTGCTCCTCGCCCCCGGCTGCGCCGCGCTTGCTGTGCTCTGCACCCGGTTCCTCCCCGGTTTCGAGCCGAGGAAGGTTTGGAGCCCCCGAGCTCGGCGGCGTTGCCGGCGTGGCCGCGCCGGGGACCCGGCAGAGGCGCGGTGCAGCGGCGCAGCGCGGGATGGTGGGCACAGGTCTGCGGGGGTGACGGCATCCCGTTGCGGGGCCGCTCTCCCCACCAGCGACGCTTTCCTCCTGCAGGACGCCGGGTCGCTGGACGCGGCGGTGCAGAGTGCCCTCCAGGCCCTCAGGGTTTCCGTGCCGGTGCCGAGGCCGTGCCGCAGGAGTGCCCTGTGCTGTGCCGGGGGCCGTGGGGTCCTGCCCGACGCAGTGCCCTGGGCCTCTGCCTGCTCAGGGCTCGGTTGCAGCCTGTCCAATAAATCCCGTGCTGACCCCAATGCTTCCTGCGCAGAGACGCATCGCTGGTGCGAGCGAGGGGGTTTGCTCACGGGGCTCTGTCCGCGGGTCCGTGCTGCCAGGGAGCTGGCGGATGGGGACGGAGTTGTGGCCTGAGCGACCTGTTGCCATCTCCCACGCCAGCGGGCTCGGGAGCCTTTTCCTTTGTAATGAGCTCACCGGCCTCAGCTGACTCGGGCAACCGAGCCCCGGCATCACCGTGGGTAACCCGAGGGCTCGCTGTGGGGTTTGCCGCGGTGACTCTTCCCTGCCTCCCGCAGAGCGTCTCGCCGGGCTGCATCCACACCGTGCTGCTGCTGGCCGAGAAGGAGCTGGTCGCCCACCGCGAGAGGCTGCCCGGGGCGCAGGTGAGCCTGTCCCCGTCCCCGTCCCCTCCTCCTGTCCCTGCGTCGTCTCCTGTGGGAAGAGCAGAGCCAGGGTGAAAGGGGCTTCCCGCCTCGGGGGACCCTCTGTCCCCTCACCCAGAGCCCCCAGTTCCCCTGCTCGGGGAGCCCGGGCAGAGCAGCGCTCGCCGGGCAGGTCCCCCCGCGCCGGGTGCAGGGGGAGGCCCTCGGGCTCGCTGGGCTGCGCAGACGGGCGAGAGCTGCCCAAGGGCAGCCGAGCGCTTCCCGATTACCTCCAGTGGCCGGACACAGGCAGGGAGGTAATAAATCTAAACTTGAAAGGGTTTATTGTTCTTTTAGTGCTGCTCGGTTTAATTAATATAATGTGAAATATTAATGAGCTCAATCACCTAGCTCGGCTGTTGTGGCAGATTATTGCAGTCCCGGCGATCTCCCGGACATTCACCGCTGCAGAGCTGCCGGGAGATGCTCCAAGCGGAGCTGCCGCACCGCACGGCGTGCTCAGCCCTGCCGGCACGCGGCGCTCCCGCGGCCGCTGCGCCCCGGGGGTTAACGGGGCAGGGTGGCTTTGGGACAGAAGGGGGTCACGGCCCCTGCTCCAGGCTGTCCCTGGGGATGTTTCTGGGGATGTTTCTGGGGAGGGAGCTGGCGCGGTCCCGCAGGGCGCTGACGAGGCCCGTGCCCCGCAGGTGGAGACCCTGGCGTCGCTGAAGGCTCTGGGCCGCTACGTCGACAGCTCCCAGCTGACCCAGGAGCTGGACGGTGCCTTCCCCTACTGCCACGGCGAGTGGGTTCAATTCTTCCAGGTGTCTGTTATCACGCCGTTAGCCATCGCCTCACCTCCCCGCGGTGCCCCTCCGTCCCCACCGTGGCTTCCGTGTCTCACAGGCGTCCTCGCCGAGGCGGCAGGAAAGCCCAGGAGAGAGGAAGGAAAAGGAGAGCTCTGAGCGCAGGAGGGCAACCCCCCTCCTGCCTGCTTCTGACTGCTCCTGCCTGCACTGCCCGTCCACCTCCACGCTCCCTTCCTCCGTGGCTTTAACCCGGTGCCCCGCGGTATTCCCTGCTCTGGCCTGGCACTGCTCTTCCTCCTCCTCCTCCTCTTCCTCCTCCTCCTCCTCCTCCTCCTCGCGGGCAGGCTGCCCTCCCGCCTCGCTGCTTGCCCAGCCGCTGACCCCCTGTGTGTCCCACCCGCAGAAACTGCATCCCTTCACGGCCAGCCTCAGGCGGGCGTCGGAGCTGCTGCAGAGCTGCATCCAGGAGCTGCGGAGCACCGACGCGCTGGCGGGGACGCAGGTAACGGGCAGGTCGTAGGGCTTTCCAGAGAGCCCGTCTGCGGTCCAGCACACAGCGACATTTCGCGCTGGTTCCCCAAAACTCGACGCAACCGCTCCCGGACCGGCCGCTCCTGGCCACGGGGCTGTCCCCTGTCCCCTTTGCTTGTCCCTCGGGGTGCGGCCCCGGGTGCCCGTCCTGTGCTGGCCTGGGAGCCCCGGGTGAGACGCGTCTCTGACCCTCCCTCCGCAGGACGCGGCCGCGTGCATCGGGAGGCACCGGGCGCTGATGCAGAGGGTGCTGAGCGACCCGCAGCTGGTGCGCGTGCAGCGCGAAGCGGGGGCCACGCTGGCCAGGCTGCGCAGGGAGGCCGCCCGGCTCAGCGCTTCGGCCGACGTCAGGTAGGAGGGGGCGGCTTCACCACGAGAGGGGTGCCAGTGCCGGGGACCCCCGGCCTCCTCCGCTGGCTGGCAGAGCCACCTTCCCAGGGACGGCCCGGTCCCCGTGAGCACAAGCTTCCTTCCAGCACGCCCCTGAGCTGGCGCCGCGCTCCCTGCAAACGCCCTCCAAGCCTGGCGCTCGCGTCTCGGACGGCCCTTTGCAGGACTGCCCGCCGTCCCTGCTGGGGAGGGTGCCCGGGTCCCTGGGAGGGTCTCCCGCCCCGGGACCAGGCTCCAGGGCTGCGCAGCAAGGCCTGCGGCCAGCCCTCCGGGCTGGTCTCAGGCAAAGCCACTAGATGGGGCCAAGCCCCGGCGGTGCCGCACACGTCCGGCCGCGCCGCGCTCGTCCGGCGATGCCGCACGCGTCTGGCGATGCCACACGCGTCCGGCGGTCCCCGCATGCAGGCGGCACTAATCCCGCTGCTCCCTTCTGCTCCCTTCTCTTGGCTGGGCCGGGCCACGCCGACAGCCGACGCTTTCCTGTCCCGCGTTCCCTGGCGTCCATCTTGCTCCGTGGGACGGGGAGGTGTCGGCACCGGCAGGGCCAGGGTGCTCTGCTGCAGCGTGCCTGGCGTGCAGGGCCTGGAGCCCGCTGCCCCGCGCGCCCCGGGCAGTGCCCTCGTGTCCCGGGTGGGCTCTGAGGATGCACGAGGCGGGTGGGGAGGTCTCTTGGTCGGCTCCTGACCCGGGCACCTGCCAGGCTCTCGCCAGCCACACGTGCTGGGTCGTCGCCCGTCCGCTCCCTCGGCTCCCGGCTGCCCACGCGGCCCCATGCCGGTGCCTGCGTCCAGGGAGCTGCCCTATCCAGAGGCTCCTGCCTGCCGGAGAGCTGCCTCGGCTGGCGTCTTCAGGAGGAGCCGGCAGCTTGCCCGGCAGCGCCCGGCACTGACGGCCATCTCCTCCCTGACCACCAGGACCAGCATGGAGCTGGCCGAGGGGCTGTACAGCCAGCTGGAGGAAGAGCTTCACGACCTGGTGTCCCAGTCCAACAGCTGCCTGGAGCGCCTGGAGTTCCTCCGAAAGGTCCGGGAGCTCGAGGCCGAGTTCAGCAAGGTGAGCTGGGCGTCCCTGGGGTGCCGCTCTGGGTGCAGCAAGTTGAAGCTGTCCTCTGCGGTGTTCCCACGGCTGAGCATTTTGGGCACATTTCCTTGGCTTTTGGTGATGAAGGAAGCCCAGAGAATAACAGGATTGCCTGAGCTTTGATTTTCATTATGGGGCGACTGTGCGTAACCACGCCTGGGATGGATGCCCCGGTCGGGGAAGGAAGGGGAGGTGCCGTGGAAGCGCCGCTGCCAGCGGCCGGTCCCGCCTGACCCTCAGCCCCGCTCTCTCTTGCAGCTGGGGTGCTGGCTGGACGGGGAGGCAGCGGCACGGCTGCAGGAGATGGGTGCCGAAGAGCGGAGCCCCGATGGCTTCCAGGGCTCCGCCGACCGGTTTAACGAGTTCCTCGTCCAGGCCACAGTATGTTTGGGGGCTTTTCTCTGCATGCATCCCTAGGCTATCGCTGCCAGCAGTGCTGTGGGTGGCTCCGGCCCCTGCCTGGCGCTCGGCAGAAACTGGAAATGCCAAATTAGAAACGTTCGAACGTTGTTACAAAGTTTGATACAATCAGCCCAAATTCCCCAGGTTTGGAACCAGGCTTCTGGGCAAAACTGGGTGTCCCCATGCTGGCTGGGTCAAGCTGCAGTTTCCAAGCCCAGCCTTGCCGGGTCCTTTGGGCAGCCCTGCGCTGGTGCGGGGGACGGTTGTGCTGCTCCTTGCTGCGCTTTGGGCTGGGGCTGCTGTTCCGAACCCCGCCTGCACTCTGTCCCTCGCAGCCCCCTTCCTCCCGCGGGGCTGGGCTGCAGACAGCGAATAATGTGGTGACAAGGGTTTGTTATATGGAGGCCCTGTAGTTACCCGCACCGCAGGGAGGGCGAAGCAAGGCGACCCCACTCAGGACAGGACGATGCATTTTGTGCCGAGCCAGGACAGAGCAGAGATTTTGAGAATCCCCATTCTCTTTGTGTCTTCTCACTTGCCCAGAAACATTTCCCGTGTAACTTTGATAGCGATGCTGAGTGCTGACCTGCAGAGAGCCTCACCCCGCACGCACGTCCCAGTGCAGCAGGTCAGCGCCGTTCCCCGAGCACGGAGCTTGTTCCTTCCTGCCGTCCCTGCAGGCTCAGTACCGGCACGGCCTGGCCCTGTGTCAGGAGGCGGCTGAGGTCCGAGACACGGCTTTCCCCGAGGCAGACCCCTTCCAGGTGGCTGCAGCCCTTTTCCGGACGAAGCTGATGAGCTTCTACAGGCAGGTGGAGCGGCGGCAGGCCGAGCGGGAGCTGCAGCGGGAGCTCGGCCAGTTCTCCAGCAAGGTGGGTGCGTGGGCTCTCCTCCCGCAGGACCCAGTGCCGGCTGGGCAGCCATGAAAGCAACCGCTCTTGCCTTCTTTCCTAGATCACGGGGCTGAAGCTGGACTGCAGGCAGTGCTCCGCCCGGGTGAAGCGCGGGGAGGGCCAGGCGCTGCGGTGCCTGCAGAGCTCCTTCCAGAAGCTGTCAGTGGAGTTCGCCCTGGAGAAGCTGCAGGAGATGAAGGCTCAGGTGTGCAGGATGCAGAGCAGCCGAGGGCGGGCAGCCTGGACCGAGGCACGGCAGAGGTACCAGGAGACCCGGCAGATCCTGGAGGAGATGCTGGCAGAGCTGCAGGAGGCCTGGGGAGCACAAGCTGATGGGCAGGGAGACGCCTTCGGCTGCCCTGGCTCGGGGCCTGCAGCCCCTTGCAAGGAAGCCCCAGTCTGCAAAGCAACCGCCAGCCCCGAGCCAGCCGGGCCGGGGGGCCGGGAGGTGGCGGAGCAGCCAGAGCCCAGCGCCCGGGGGCCGGGAGAGCCCCGGGCCAGCAGCGTTCCTGGCCCCGCGCCGGGTGTGGAGCCGAGCTCCCCGCAGCCCCGCTGCCGGCAGGGGCCAGAGAGCAACCGTGCCTTTCACCGCCATGTCTCTGCTGACACCTCCCTCCCAAAACCCGAGAGCGGAGCCTGCCTGGGAGCTGCAGGACACCTCGCCCAGGAGCGCAGCCAGCCCGTTCAGAGGCATCCCTTCACCCTGCCTTCCCGGGCACGTTTTCCAGGTGCCGATCTGTTGTGTCCCACCGCTGTGCCCCACGGGACTGCCTCAGCCCCCGGCACGCACGGTCCGCCTGCAGATAAGTGGGCAGAAGCCACCCAGTACTTCCAGGTTTCCAGCCAGAGCAGTTTCTCCTCTGAAGACTCAGACTCACAGAACTCCACCGAAGAAGCCCCAACAGCGAGCCTGGCTTTGCCCCGGGACCTCCAGAGTCCCAGACCGCCTTGCCCCTCCGAAAAGCCCCCGCAGATTGTTTACCTGGAGAACCACCACACCGAGAGTCCAGCTAAGGCAAATGCCAAGTAAAACCAGTGCCTTCCACTTGGGACTGTTTCTGTCCAGTTGTGGAAGTCTTGATCACCAACTGGATGGCATGTCCCGTGCTCAGAGGTGGGACGCTGGGACCTGTTGCCCAGCCCTCGGTCCCAGAGTCCTTCAGTTCCCCGTACTTAGTGCTCACCCCGCTGTGGAACGGCAGTTCCACCCCGTCACCAGCCTCACGAGGTTCGTTAATAATCTACTAGGTGTGTAGCAATATTCACATAAAGTGCATTTATCCCTACAAGCGCCAGGTTTGCCTCAGGACAGCAGCGAGGGTTCCCTGCAGCCAGCAGCCACGCTCGGAGTGTCCCATGGGAGCACAAACCCGGGCCGAGGCGTTTCTGCCTGCCAGCCCCGCTGTGCTCCCCCCTCTGCCGGGCGATTTTACCGTCCCCCGCGCTGCTGCCGCAGCCCCGGCCGAGTGACAGGGACAGGCACTTTGTTTGTGTGCACTCGCTAACGTGGGACTAACGTTATTAACGTTAATAAACCTGAAGAGAAGCGCCCGGCGTGGTCCTCATGGAGCAGAACAAAACGCCGTGTCCTGCCGAGAGCCAGGCACCGGGCTGCTCACCTGGGCTCTCCGCCACTGCCGCAGCCCGGCGCCAACGGGCGGCCGGCGCCACCGCGAGAGCCTCCCGCGCCGCGTGCGCGAGCTGTGGCCGCAGCCTGGCTCTGCTGCCCGCCACCAGCGTCTTGCTGCCGGTAGGATGGCCCTGCTCAAAGCGCTGCTGGCTCGTCCCTGTTGTGCCCTGCCCCGCTGGCCCCCTCCGCTAGGCTGCAGGCGTTTGCAGAACGAGCCCCTCTCCCTTTTGGAAGGGGTAAATGCCGCCGTCTCCGGTTCTCACTCCTGTCCTACCTCCTCCCCAGTACACGGGCGAGCGTGGTGTCATCCTGCCCGGCCTTCCGACTCACTGGGAACAGACTGCCCCAAAGCCTTGGGGATCTGACCGAGCTGGGCGTGAGCGCGCCGATCGCCATCCGAAACAGCCCGGGGTCCCTGGGGAGCCCGTCCCCACAGGCGCGTCCCGCCGAGCCGCACCGCCTGTTTGGGCACTCGGGAGCGGGCGAAGGCAGGCAGGGGACGGGCTGTCCGGCCACCCCAGGCAAGGCAGCCGCATCATGAGCTAATCAAGAGACGTGGTAGAAAAAGCAATATCTCACGTAGAGGCCGTTCCAGAAAAACACTCTCCTCCTCCCAGCCGCGGCGCGGTCATGGCTCACGGCCCCGCACGATGCTGCGTGTCAGCAAAGGGCACTTGCCCATCCCAGCGTCTGTGAGCATCACTCATACCCCCCTCAGCCTTGTTTTTGCCAAATCCCCAGGCCAAGCCCTGCTGAGCTCCTCTCCGAAGGCCGCGGTCCTGGCCGCCCCCCACGGCACCGTGCTCCTCCTGCCCAGCTCATTAATGGCAGTGTTAACGAAGACCGGTCCCAGCCTGCCCTGGGACCTCCTGCCCGTCGCTTCTGCTCCCAGTCCTACCCGTTGTCTGCTCTTTCAGTTCTTTTAAACTCCATCTTCTCCAGCACAAACACTGATTTTCCTAGCAGCACTTCTCTCACCACTTCACTGAAATCCCGCTAGCCGAGGTCTAGCCTGTTCCTTTGGGCTTAAAAATAATTATCATAGAGAGACACTGGGGGAGGTCTGCACGGTCCATCCTGGGTGAACGCAGCCAGCTTTGCTCCGTTCTCCAACTAACGCCACATCCTGAATGTCACCGAGGTCACCCCAGCCAGGCCACTTTTCCTACCTCTTCATGTCGTGACATTTACCCGTGCCCAACCGTCTGGCCCTGCACCGAGTTTAAAGGGCTTCAGGAATCAGAAAGGGCTGCAGAGATGACGTAGCGCATAAATCCAGAGGAGCAGACGGATGTGCCTCCCCCTGCCCTGATGTCCCTGCAAGCCACCCAGGGCTGGCTGTCCCCGCGCCGGCCGGCCAAGCGTGCCTGCTCCCCGGCCCCGCACACGTGGCTGGTGAAAGCCATGCCTGGACGTGCCCAGCTCATCGCAGGAGCCAAAAATCTCTTCTACCTCCAAAAGCATTTAAAGCCCGGCCTGACAGTTCCCTCGCTCAGTTTTCTGCTCTACTGACAGATGCTTTGTTGTATCATCCCGATACGCGCTCGCCTCTGCAGCGCAGCGAAGAAGCGGCACGTCTTCCAAATTCCTCTTCGGACACCGATTTTTGCCTGTTGTTTCGCAGAAGCCCGTGGCTTCGGAACTCCTCGTTATCAGCGTGCGGCCACGTGCGGCTGAGCTCAGCCTCCCGAGACCAGCACAGCACACGCGTCCCACCCTGGGCTTGTGCCGATGCCTTGCCGGGCTGGACACGCCGTCCCCGTTACTCATCTCCCTCGGGAAAGGCAGACTGCGCGCTGGTGATGAGCACTGCGCACCCCACGGCCGCCGCAGGCACGCCGGCTCCCGGGCTGGGACGCCCCTGCGGGGACCCACGCTACGGCACGGCAGCTCCAAGCCTGGCGAGGGCCGGCAGGGCCGGCTGGACTAGCCGGGGTCTGCTGGGCCCGAGCTGCCCAAGACTTGGGCAGCTGCCTGCATCAGCCCACCCGGCAGCGGCGGGCGCGGAGGATCCCCTCCCCGCCGCTCCTGCTTTCTTACCATGTCCAGGCAAGGAGGACATAGACAGGTATTAAAAATGAACCACGGTGTAAATTGAACAAGAGCAAGGAAGAGGGATGAGAATATTATTGCAGAAATGATACCGTGTGGAAGCGTTCGGGTGATGCCGTTGTTGCCTATCAACCCCTCGCTGTCACGCGCTGTCACTGGATAAGCATCTCCCGTCCGCAGCTGAGGCTGCTTTTTATCGCTCTGCAATGCTCCCGGAGTCACGGCACTGCCAGGCTGTGAAGAGACAAAAATGCTAATCAATACTTTTGACATTTTTAGGATTGATTATTCTAATTAATTCTGGGAGCCGTTCAGCCCGGCTGTGAACAGATAGCTGCTGGTGCATAGGGTGGCAGCCGGACTGGGATCTCGTTTATCCCATCATATAATTGAGGAGATGAAATCTCTCTAGCGGCCGGGAGTAAAACTTCGTATTGATTCTGAAATGCTTTGCTTGTTTATAGGAATAACACCTCCAGTGCCCCAGAGGCGCTTTATGCTTTGCTGTTCTCCCGCGCCATCTGCAGCGGTGATACGAGGCCAGAGGCTGAAACGACCCAAGCCCGGGAAGGGCAGAAGTGGCAGGGACCGAGCCTTGGGCTTGGCGGCCCTATGTTGGGAAGTTGCCTCTTTACTTAACTGGGGCAAGCAACGTCTATTCTAGCTTCCACATTGACACGAAAGAGGTGCTCACCATTTTTCATTTATTTTACCTGTGTTTAAATAGGCAGTTCCCTGGGAGCCCTTTGGAAAGGCACGCAAATCCGTGCTGCTGTTCTTCGTCGTCATCACGCACGGAGCAAAGCCAGTTTCTGCCTCCCAGCATCCCCCAACCTTGCCTGAAGAGATTTTGGCCCAGAGAGACCTGGGCCCAGGCTGCGCAGGGGAGCACCCCCTCTCCTCCGTCCCCGCGGGCTGCCGGGTTCTGCGGAGTCGGAGCTTGCCCGGACCGCGACGGCCGGGTCCCAGCTCCGGGACAGGCTGGGAGCGGAGAGGCTGCCCCAAGGGCTGCGAGGAGCCGCAGGTAAATCCAGGGAGACCTGGATGTGGGGTTTAAGAAATAAACTCGGGCAAAGCAAACGCCTGGAGCCTGGGGAGAAAAGAGAATAGTCAAGACAAGACCGAGAGGCACCAGTCCCGCAGCAGGATGGATGCTTGGGGCCATACCAAGCCCCTCCTTCGCTGCATGTCGAGACGAGGGTTTGACGGCGTCGAGCCGGGGCCGGGGCAAACCCGGCGAGTTGGGGGCGTTTTCTAATTTGCCATCTTTGAGCAGCAGCAGCAGCAGTGCGGCAGCAGTAATAGCGATGTCTGCAGCGTGGTTTTGAGATTCCTCATATTAACGTCCTAATGCCTCCATAAAATGCTGGGGAGAATCAGGGAAGAAATAATTACTGACATGAATAATAAATGCTTCACATCTGCGACGCCGTTCCCTGCCTGCTCTGAGCGCTTGGCCGGGAGCGGCGGCGGGTCCCTGGGGGATGGGGCCGGGGGGGTCCCCGGGCCGGCAGGGACCTCTGAGCTGGGCCACTGCCGGCCGGCGTTTGCCTTCGCTCGAGCCCGCCCGGTGCGGGAGCACCCGAGGCGCTGGGGTGCCTGAACCAGCTGGCGTCCCGGGGCGGGAGGTGCTGCCATCAGCCTGCTCTCCTCTGCCCCTTTTCTCCCTCCTCCACTGCCTTCCTTGGCTGGGAAAACGTTGGGACTTGGGAATTTTAGTTTTTAGGTTAGGGGGAATAGCCCTTCCCATGGAGAAACAGAATCATCTGCCAAAACAGACGGAATTCAGATTCTCCTGAATAAAGCAAACAATGGCTTTCCTGTTGTTTTCGGTTTTCCAAAAGTAAAAAAAAAAGGATATTTTGCAAATCCTGAGATTAACTGATAACAGAAGGGAGAATTTCTGGCCCCTCCCTGGAGGGTGAATCAGTTCCTCAGAGGAGCCCTGAGCTCTCGGCTGCCCGCAGCCCCCGCGGCCGGGTGGGCACAGCTGGAGACCGCCTACCAAAAAGTGGTTTTGCAACATTCTGCAAAAATTTTCTTATCTCCGCCGATCCTTCAGCGCGTGATTTATGACTCCGAGTCCGACCAGTTAAGCTATAACCTTTGCAGAAAGGCAAGCGCAGGAGTTAATCAATGTCTCTTTCCCACCCATGAAAATGGCAAAATCATTTGTCACAGGCTGGCGGGGGGGGTCCGGCAGGGCCGGGCTGGCAGGGGTCCGGCAGTGCCGGGGCGCGGGGCACCGCGGCCAGCCCGGCCCCTGGAGGGAAGCTCCTGCAAGACCCGGAAAATACTTTTTTCCGAAGGAAATAAATAGATGTTAGATGTAGAAGACGACAAAACCAGCCTGGAGACAGAGACGGGCCGTGGGTCAGGCAAGGATGCCAGCCCGGGGGGGACTGCCCTCCTCCCCCCCACGGCAGCTCTCGGGGGAGCCTTCCCCCCGCGGCTCCTCGCGCCCCGCTCCAGCGGCGCAGCCGGTACGCAGCCGAGGCTGGCCACTGCACTCTGCCTCTTCCTCCTACTCCTACTCCTGGCTGCCAGGTGCCCATCAAGCCCTGCCCTGCAGCCCGTGAGGCAGGAGGGACGCTGAGTTATCAACCACGGCGGAGGCTGCGGGGCTGCAACGCTCCTGCTCGGAGCCGCGGCCGTGCCTTTGTCCCAGGCAAGGAGGACAGCGTGGACGACGGGTGGCGAGGCAGAGGCGCAGGGACAACGGCAAGCGGGACAACAGGAAGGCCCCAGACAGCACCCCCGGCAGTTCTGGTGCCCGCGGAGCTGCCGCGGGCCCGTTCCTGTTACGGCAGCCCCCCGGCGTTAGGGCTCGGCCGCAAACGGCCGCGGGGGTTTCGAAGCACAGGATGGGGACTTGGCTCACGCCACAGCACAAAGGCAGTCGTGCCTGGATTTGTCCCCTGTGGGGGCAACCGAGACGCACGGGTCTGGTTTCAGCAGGTAAACACAGAGGGAGCCCTTAATGCAAGAGGAAGCTGAACAGCAACGCAAAGCCATGCAGCACCATCCTCGGCGTCACGAGGGCTTTGGAAGTGGCAGCAAGCAGAGACGTCCCAAAACAGCTTCGTTATCTCCAAGCTCCTGCTCTGACAGAGCAAACTCGGGTCTCGCCTGTCATCAAGCCGAGGTGGCTGGTGCTCCTGGGGAGCTGCAGGGCGGCCATAAAAAAGAATGAAAAAACAAAGCAACGAGCAGTACCAAAGGAAAACAAGAAGGGTGGAAGGTAATGGCAAAGGGTCAAACTCCGAGGGCTGAACCTAACTCCAGTCTGGTCGAAGCTGGCCAGGGCAAGGCCAGCCCGGCTCCTGTCCAAAATCCCACCCAAAATCCCCCATCCCGAGGGACTGCTGGAAAACACGAGTGTGCCGGTGCTCGCCCGGGGGCCCAGCGGACGCCCACCCCCAGGAAGCCGCCGACGGGACAGACGGGCACAGGCAACCCCCTGCATGGCGGAAGCACACCACTTGCGCGCGAGTCCTGGGGGAATCGCGCAGCTTCGGGCGTTTAAATCCGGACGCTTGCACTCACAGAGGAACACAAGCACGCTACAAACCAAATCCGTGGCCGGGGAGCGGGGATCCCTCTTGGTTTCGTCCCACAAACCGCGTCGCAGCCTGTCTGCCACGAGGATTCCTGGGGAGAGGCACCTCGGGGGAACAGGCACTCTGGGAGCAGGAGGGCTGGGGACTTTCCAGCACACTGCTGGGAAGTGACACTGGGAGACTGGAATTCAGGTTGCACCAGGTTCAACCAGTTCAGGTTGCAAAACGTCCTGTGCCCACCCACGGCTCCCCTGGCAGCGGACGCGCGTCCGTCCCGTGCCGCACCGCAGCCCACCCTCCCGCGCCGCGGGGCCCTGCCGGTGGCCGGGACCGGCCCCGTGGCCATGCCGGGGCCGCCGGCTCAGAAAGCTGGACACAGCTGGAGAATCCATCTCCCCCGCACACGTTGCCGCTGCCCGCCCGCAGGTCCCATCGCCCCGGGGCAGCGGGAAGGGGCTGCCCCGTCCCCGGGGAGCGCTGCCAGGGAAGCCCCCGCCCCAGCCGCGGCAGGGAAACCCTGCCCCAGCCCTCCTGACCCCTGCCGAGCTCAGCGACCGAATAAATCGGGAGACGTGCAAGAGGTTGGCGCTTCTCCTTTCTTTTAAATAAAAACACGGACTCGGCCGAAGAACAAAGATGGTGACATAACAAATTCCTCCTCAGCCCCCCTTCAGAAGCGGGTCGGATGCCTTCCCCCGTGGCTTTCCAGAGAAGCTGGTTATCGGCTGGCCGGCCCCTCTGCGGGCGCTCTGCACTTCTCAGTAACAGCCTCCGGCTCGGCGCGTGCCAAGAGCAATGACCCAGAGCCCGGGACTGCATCTGGCTCCACCGGCACATCCCTCCTCCTGCCCTGTGCGCAGAGGATGCTCCGACCCCACAGGGCCGCGGACGCCCTGTGGCTGCGACACCGGAGCACGCCGGGCTCCTCGGACCCGGCTGCGGGGCCAGGTGGAAAAACCATCTGCTTTTCCTTGGAAAAGCCGCTTCTCCTCCCAAAGGAAAGGCTGCCCACTCCCTGTGCTGCGCTGCCTGGCCCGGCGGGCAGCTGCCCCCTCCTGCCCCGCCGGCGCTGCCCGCTGCGAGACCAGAGCCGCTTTGCGCCGGCTCCCAAAGCCCCGCCGCCGCGGGAGTCCCCGTGAGCGCCGAGCCCATCTTGCTCAACCGCTGGCCCGGCGCCAGAGCTGCCTGTGGCAACCAAAAGCCCAAACAACAGGAGCGATGCCCGCACGGAGCCAGCTGCTGCCCTGCCCCGAACGGCGATGTCTGCCCGTGCGGCCATCACCGACCCCCGCTTCCCCCGTCCGCCGGCCCGTCCTCCCTCGCCCTGGGCTGCGGTGCCCCCACGGGCCCTGCCTGCCCCCCTGCCCAGCCCTCGGCTCAGTCCCTACCAGGTACAGAGCAGCTACGGGTTTTTTCCCCCCGCTTTTGAAGTCTTTTTCCATGCTCGCAGATCAGAGCTCCTCTCCGGCCCCAGCGTGCGAGGGGCGGCTGCCGCGTCCTACGTGCCGGCATCCCTACGGTCAGCCACAGACGCTCCCTGCCAGCCCCGGCATCGCGAGCATAAAACTCTTCCTCACCCTTTAACCTTTTCCCGAACCCGCATCCCAGCCCTGCTGCCCCCTTTCCAGACCCGCCGCCCCAGCACGGAGCCTGGGGCAGGGACGGGACCGTGCCGAGGGGCCGAGGGGCTGCGGCTGCCGGGGTCACCGCGTGAGGCGGGGAGCAGTCGGGTGCCCCCGGCTTCGGAGCGCTGCGGGAGGCAGCGCCGAGGCTCTGCCAAGGGCCGTGCTTTGGGGAACACCCCGGGGCGGGCGGCAAACGGGCAGATCTGTGAGAAGTCGGTTGCCAACTTCACAGGGCGACTCCGAGGAAGACACTGTCCCTTTTCACGGCGTGTTTATCTGCCTGCACAAGAGACTGAGTCAGGATGTGCGGGCGCAGCCGGGGCCGCCGGCCTCCCCGGCACACGCCCAGGAAAGCAAACAGAGGCTCTGCCTGCGTGGGGCCGGGGAAGGCAAGAAACCAGCGGGCTTTGAAGCAGCTCCAGGGCCGGGGTGGATGCGAGGGAAGTCGCAGTCCTCCGCCGAACACCTTGAGCAAATGAGGAGTTATTTTGGGCATCCAGCAGTGCAAACACCCTCTTAACCCAACCTCGTCTTACTAAGGAGAGTAAAAATAAGGCCATCAGTGTGGCTGGCCTTCCATGTGCAGCATTTTCCACTGCCTGTGTTGTCCCAAAAATCGGAGTTTGTTTACCCAGTGTGCAAAATGCCAATATACACACAGAGCAGAGGCATTTTCTTGCGTGTTTGCGCAGATATGGGTGCCTGTCCCAAGAGAGCACACCCAGCTTTCAAATTAACAGTTATTTATACACAAAGCATTAACATATTCGGCTTCCTAATACGTATGCAGTATTCTCCTATTAAACGATTGGTTAAAATCTCCTCGCCTAGCATGTAAATTAGTACCCATGCTTAATTGTTGTTCCTCAACTTCTTCATTTGGGTCAGCGGTACAATTGGGGTAGGGGGTCCGTGAGTCGGTGGTCGCGATCTCCCCCTGCCCGAATTACCTTTCCCCTGGTTTCCTACCTTTTTGGCAGATCTCAGGGGTTCTTCATGGTTTACTGACTGGGCTAGTAATACATCAGTTACACTTCTGCTTTTTGACAGCCACATCCTGCTTATTAGACAAAAGTACATTGTCTGTGTTCCTATGGAGATAGGGTAGAGCTCTACAGTGGATTTCTACAGCAGCATCAATCTTTATGTGCATTGTATACTTACATTTGATTATTACAACACCCGGGCAGGCAGATGCCTCTGTGATACGTGGTGGTGAGCGAAGCGGGCACAAGGGAAACAAGGGAGGTTTCCTCTCGCTGAGATGCTGGGACCGAGCCCGGGGCTCCCCGGACAGCCCGAGGGACAGCAGCCGGGCACGCAGCTGCTGCCACTTCTGACAGAGGTGCCGGAGCAGGGACCGACGCTGTCAGTCGTTCCTGCTCTGCTTGGCCAGAAAACCAGACAGAAATTGTGGTAGTCCCTGCAGCCCGACCAGCACCGGGTGCCCCGGCTTGCCTGGCCCCGCGCACCCCAAACACACCAACACCCCTCACGGCAAGGAACTGCTCCCGCTTCTGCGCCAAGGGAGAAGTCTGTTTCAGATTGCTCTGCGGCAGACAGTGCTATTACGTGCTGTTTGTCACGTTACCCAAAGCAAATTAAACACATCCCGAGCGCAGGACCTCAGGTTGCTGAGTGCATCCGAAGTTCACGCAGGGTAGGGGAGGCAGAGCAGGCTTGTACGGGTAGAGCTGGACCCTGCACCCTCCAGTGTGAGCCCAACACACTCGCACGCGTCACCGCCGATGGCGAAGGCTCCTGTGCCCAGGAAGCAGCCCTGGGAGCGGGGCCAGCTCGGGGCAGGCGAAACCAGCTGCCGGCGGGGCTGCGGGGTCTCACCACTGCTAGCCCCCCCTCAGCCCCAGCCCCGCAGCGGTTTGGCAAGGGAAAGGGATTCCCGCTCCCCCATTCCTGGAGAGCCGGGCAGCCCCCTGGGTCCCCAACCCCGGTGAGCCCTCCCTGCGTCCGTGGGAACGGCTCGACTCAGCTCTGTCCACGCTGCCGGCACCGAGGGGTCTGGGAAGAGGAAGAGGGCGACATTTTCAGAGGCTCCTCCCGAGTCCGAGCAAGGAGAGCGGGACCCCGTGGCGGTAACGGCAGGGGTGCACTGAGGGGCGGCGCTCGCAGGCAGTACCTGCGCGGTACGTCCCGCGATGAGGTGGGCACTGCTCCGGGTTAGCGGCTGCGGGGGTGAGCAGGGCAGTGCCGACACCGGCGACGCGCCTGGCAAAGGCTCTCCCCACCCGCGCACCCCCAGCCTGTGCACGCACGTGGTGGAGCGGTGCACGGATGGCTTTCGTTAAACCAGCTGCCCCGAGCCTTCCCTCAGCGAGGGTTTGCTGCACTCGCTCTAACCACGGATGGTGATGAAGGAGAGGGCTTCCCCGGCCACTGCGGCTCAGCTCCTTGCCAGGGCCCCCCTGCCCGCTGCCACGCAGGGTAGCACAGGGCAGCACTGCTGCAAAATCAGCCGTGTGCCCCCACGGCGGGGCCGGGGCCCAGCCACACCCCGGCTCACGGGGCTTTTCCTGGGTACCTGCTCTTGGCGTGCTCAGACCTTACTGTGACACCGTCTCTACCAAAAAGCCCTTTGTGGAGCTGGAAGAGGTCGCACGTCTTGCTGCAAACCCTCCCAGCGCAGTGCTGCGGCACGCCTGAGCAGAAAGCACCGCCTGTGGCCACGGGCCCCTCGCCAGGACTGCCCCGAGCACCGGGGGAAAAGATCCGGCACATCAGGATATGGGAGAGCCCAGGACAGCAGGGCTTTACCAGGGCACAGCCCATGGGCCCTGTGGGGTGACCCCGAGTACACTGAGTGACAGCCCCCAGCCGCTTTAGGACACTGCCGTGCACAAGAAGGCCCTTGGTACCCGCAGCAGCCCTGAGCGCTGCACCAACCACCCAACCTCCTGGGCTCTGGGAGGGGAACGGGCTGAGGGGTCCAGGGCAGCGGGAAGGGACCCGTTGGGCTGAGGAGGGTTTCCGGCGTGCAGCCGCCTCTGGCGCAGGGGCTGCAGCATCCCGCACCCAGCCAAGGGCCAGACAAAGAAGGCTGGCACGGGGCTCCACCAGGGGCAAAACCCATCCTTGGTCCTGGTCCTGGCCCTGGCAGGCTTAAACCAGCAACTAAACAAAGTCTGCTCCACAGGTGAAACTTCTCAAGAGCTTATTCTTCCCAAGCCATACCGCTGCTCAGGTACCGAGGGCACTCCCAAACCCCAGGACCCCATGGAGGTGGGGGGTCTCTGTCCTCTGCCCCTGCTAGGCGGTCTCAAGTGTGTTGGGTCACCCTTGGGGTGCCCAGGGAGGGCCAGGCCGGGCCAGGCAGCTCTGCTGGCAGGCCCACGGGGCCAGAGACCCCCAGGCAGGCGAGCGAGAGCCGGCGCGTGGGGCAAGGGCTGCCAGGGAAAGCGCCCGTCCCGGCTCCGCGTACACCTCCCCGCGACAGCGTGTCCCGGAGCAAACAGCAACGCTCCCAGCACGCTTTCCCCCGGCCACTGGTCCCTTAGGGACGCCTTTACAGTAAGGGGGCCGGGCCGCTGCCATCCCGCACAGCCCCATCCCCTGCCAGTAAATGGCCGGGTATGGAGATAAGGCAGGAGGAAAGAAAACTTTATAAGGAGAAAACATTCCCCGAGTTTCACCTCAGTGTGAACTGCACAGGCCCTCCCGTCCCCCCCCCTTCTTTTTCCCCCCTCTTACCCGGCGGCGTTTCCAGCCCCTGCCCGGGGGGGTTGGGGGGGGGCTGCGCTTCGGGGGGGGCTGAACCCCCGGCTGCCTTTTTTTTTTTTGGATGGTTGTTTTAAGTAGGTGGGACCGAAACCACTCCGTTTCCTGGAAACTTGTATTTTTCCCTTTCTTTCCCTCCGCCGTCCCCGGCCGCGGGGGTGTGCGCGGCGGCGGGCGCGGTATAAACGGAGCGAGCGGCGGGCGCGGAGGGGCAGCTCCCCGGCACCGGCACCGGCACCATGGCCGAAGGTAAGAGCGCGGGACGGCCCCTGGCCGGGGCCCGCGGGTTCTGGGGCCGCAGCCCCCCCCGCTGCCGGCACCTGCGCGGGCGGGCGGGCGCGAAGCGCTGCCGCGGCCGGGGCTCGGCGGCCCGGGCGGTCGCTGCTCGGGCGCTCCCTGGCAGCCGGGGCCGCAGCCGGAGCCGGCTCCCCGAGCTCCGGCAAAGCGAAGGGCGGGGGCAACGGGACCGGCTGAAGCCGAGGGCAGCGAGGCGGAGGAGAGCGGGGTCTGCGCGGGGTCTGCTCCCCCCCGGCCCCGGCCCCGGCCCCCGCCCCCGCCCCGCTCTCCGCCGGCGTTTGCAGAACGAAGCGCGGTGCTATTTAAAGCTTTGGGTGCTCTCGGAGCAGAGCGTTGACAGCTGGACTAGGAGCATGTGCCTCCGTCCCACCCTGCTTTAAGGAGGATTTCTGGAGGCTCGCTCAGAAGTAACGCTCCCGGCTTTCAGAAACCCCTCCACGCGGGTGGCTTTTCAGACTTGCACGAGGGGACAAAGACAACCCCCCCTCCCACAGAGCTGTCCCCAGAGTCCCGGGAAACAGGACTGTGCGATACCGATGGGCGCACAGCCCTCCGGGTGAGACGGCATCGCCCGGCGCACCGGGCTCCAGCACCGCAGCAGCGACGCCAACGCAGGCCCCTGGGGCCGGGCACTGGCACAGGCTCTGCCAGCTCCTGGCACAAGAGCTGGGCTCCGGCACCCCGGGCAGCCCTTGCTGCCGCACGGCCGTGCCCGGGACCCCGCTGCCATCTGCACGCCCTGGTGGCACCGCAGCCCCCTCCCCGCCCGTCTCTCGGCTCTGATCAGTTTGGGAAGGGGGAAGAGGCACTTGCCCTTTGAAACCCTTTGAAAATTTTTGCTAAATTCGCCGAGGACGATAACCCCGGGTGACTGGGACAAGGAGCAGCCCCCGTCCTGCTCTCTTAACACACTTATTTGCAACGAGCTCGGCCCAGTGTCAGCGAGGTTTGCGCTCGCACAGTTCGTGTGCTGTAGCACGGAGCCGTGTTTCCGCTTACAAAGGGGGAGGTGGCAAGGGAAAGGTCCTTTCCGTGCTCTGTCCCTGCTCCAGGGTCCCAACGCACTGGCTGGAGGGACCTTGCCCTTACTCACGGACACTCCCAGCCGTCCGCAGCAGCCCTCGCAGCGCGGTGGGGAGCAGCGATGAGCCCGACCGCCTCCCCTGGATGCACGCTGTGCCGTCCCCGTGCCTGGAGAGCCAGGAGCGGGGTTTCCGTTTAGCTCTGGGAACGGCGAGCTCAGGGTCAGCCGTTTCCATCTGGCACCAGCCCGAGGAGGGCTCGGTGACCACCGCTGCTGGCATGCAAGCACCGGGAAGGGCACAGCCAGGGAGAGCTGTGAGGCAGGGCAGCAAGCTGAGCATCGCCCCTCACGAGCTGCCCCGGTCCCTGGCTGGTGCTGAGCTCGCTGCGTGCTCTCCTGTGCTAAACGCTTTTGCTTATTCTGGCAACTAACCCGTTTGATGACAGAGCGTTCAAGGGTCACCGGTCTCGAGCAATGATGAACGATATCACATCGCTCCAGTGCAGCGCCTGGGGCGGTGGGGATGTGGCCACCAGCTGCTGCGGCACGCAGCCCTGCCTGCATCGGCAGCTGGGCTGGGAGGCAGAACAGAGCGCCCGAGGCCGGGGAATCAGACACCCTCTTTGTCACCAAGTTTACAGCCGGTCTCTCCCATTTGTCGGCAGTTGCAGGGCGGTAAAGGTGCCCGGAGAGCTGCCCTTGGCCTGGCCGAGGCACTGAACCACCCCGGCATTCTGCAGGCTCAGTGGCACTCATTTGGGGTGGAGGAACACAGACAGCAAACCCCGGCCGAAGGGCCCCACGCCTCCCAGAAAGCAGAGTTGAGCGCTGGGCTTTGCTCCAGTGCTTGATGCCGTGAGCCACGGACCTGGCACGGCTCCGGTAGCACACGGTGCCCCTCCTCCGTGGTGATACTGTGGAGGGCAGCACCACGGCACAAGAAACAAGGCACAGAGCCCGGTCGGGAGGGCAGCGCTTCGCTGCGAGGTCGGCCGCCGGCTGGCTGCAGGACCTCGGCCCCTGCGGGCTCGCGGCGTGCGACGCGAGCCCAGCCTGCAGAGCCCTCCAGGAGGGATGCTCGGAGCCTGGCACGGCCGCAGCACCCGGAGCTGTGCCGGGCACACTGGGGGAGAACAGGGCAGCTTGGGCGGAGGAGGCTGCAAAACTCTGGCACCCAAGCCCAAAACCTCAGGGCTGAGGGTGGGAGTAACAGCAATCCCTTCCAGCCCGAGCGCAGGGGCTGCGTGCGCGGGGCACGGCTGCGCACGGCAGAGGGGAGAGCTGTACGCGCTGCTGCCTTTGCAGATCTGATGCTTGAGACATGGGACCTGCAGTGCGAGCGCAACGGCCGGGAGCACCGGACGGCGGAGATGGGCTGCCGGCAGCTGGTGGTGCGGCGGGGGCAGCCCTTCACCATCACCCTGCACTTCTCGGGCAGAGGCTACGAGGAGGGGGTGGACAAACTCGCCTTCAACGTCGAGACGGGTGAGTGCCGCCGTGCCCCGTGCTGCGAGCGAGTGCCTGCCGCGGGGCGAGCTGCGCCCTGCCCGAGGGCTCGCCCCGCGCTCACGAGGGTGCTGTGCCGAGGCACCTGCCACGTCTCATACAGTCCCCCCCGTCCCCTCCCAGCAGAGGCTGGTGCTGTGCACAGCTTTTATGCCAAGATGGAGAGAAAAGGTAGAAACTCGGCTCCGTAATGAGAGCTGAAGGGAAGTGATAAAGAAATAAAACAAAAAGCCGCCGCCTCCTCCTCCCCGTGGCCGAACCAGACTCGGGGCCACGCCGGAGCCGCCAGTGCAGTCTAACGGGAGCTGGTGGGAGGCCAGGACTTGTGGGATAACACTAGCTCACAGGGAAGTGCCTTGGCTGTGGCCAGGGAACCCGCCCGAGTCTCTTGCCCTTCTGAGAAACATCAGTAAAAGCGAATCCTTTCAGCCAGAGGCTTTCACAGCGTTTTTGCTGATGGTCTTTTTGCCCAGCCACCCCTGCCCCCATCGCTCAGACATTCCTGGAGCGGGGTTTGCTCAGGAAACACAAACCCTGGAGGAAGGAAATGTTCCCATTGAGCCTCCCCAGCACACAGCCCCGCTGCTTTTCTGTCCCCCCGCCCCGAGCAGTGCCGGAGCCGGTACACGGGAGCCGGGCGCAGCCTCCGACGGGTCCCTGTGGCTCCGCGCCAGGGACTTCGCCTGTTGATGCTGTACCCCTGGTGAGAGCTGACTGGGAACGGCAGGGATGGGGACAGGGACATCGCTCCCATGACCGGAGCTGGGCACAGCCACCACGCGGGGGCTGAGCCCCCGCCAGCTCAGAGCCAAGGGAGAGGAAACTCTTTCTTGGGCAAGAGTTATTTTGGGTCTGCAGCATCCTGCTGAGTCCGCCAGGCCACAGCTCAAAGTGAAAGTGCACCCGGGTTTCCTCGCAGCATAAAACGCTCTTTTTCTTTTCCCCTAAAAGCTCCAGTCCCACCGTGGGGTGACAAACGCGACCCCAACACGCCCTGGCTTCACCCTAAACTGGCAGCTCCCCCGGTCCCGAGGCAGCTGTGGTGCAGGTCCGCCTGCCCAATGCTCAAACCCGCCGGGTTTTTATGAGGTCTTGCCGCATCCTGGGCGACCCCAGGCTGGTTTTGCAAGCGAGGAGAAGCCCCTTGGGGCGAAGGCACGGGCTGGCAGCGGCTGCCGGCGGGCTGGAGTGCAGCCCCAGAGCTTGCAGAAAAAGGGGAAAAGCTGCTTCAACTCTCGCAAAGGACGCGGCCACGCGGCCCCAGCAACGTCCCTCCCCGGGGCTGGCGAGGTGCAGCCAGGGCAGGGGCCACCAGACCTGCTCCCCTGGGACAGCGAGGCCACGTGCCACCTCCCGCAGGAAAGAGGGGAACGGCTCCGTGCAAAAATAGAGCCCATATTTTTGAAGCAGCCGTGTTTGAAAAGCCCTGCTCAGGCGCCTGGGGGAGATGCCACAGGTTTTGCGGGCAGGGAGGAGGAGGAGGAGGAGGCAGGCTCACATGGCTGCCCACCCCACGGCAACACCAGGCTGGCCCTTGCCAAAAGGACAGGATTAGCTCAGCCCGGCTGCCCCGAAAGGACAGAGAGGAGAAACTGTGTCACCCTCATGAGTTCATGAGTATTTTTTGGTGACTCGCCTGGCGTCCTGCCCACGCTGCGGGCGAAGGCCGGCAGGGGACCGGCCCAAGGCTGTGCTCCTGGCAGGGGGAGCAGACCACGGCAGCACCGCCGCCCTGGCTGCCAGCCAGCCCTGCACGGGCACCGGCATCGCCGTGCAGCCGTGCTCGGCCGGGGCTGGGCGTCACCGCTCCCCGGAGGAGCGGTGTTTGGAGCTGGCTCTGCGCAGGTGGCTTGGACGCAGCCTCGTGCTCAGAGGGGCCGGCCGGGATCACGCTGTCCTCGGCTCGAGTGCTGCGGCCGCTGATGCAATCGCTCATCGCGGGACGTTTGCAGCAATGCCTGAGGCTGCGCCCAGTAGCGGGGCTCCCGCCGAGAGCACCCCAGCGATGGGGGCTCCGGCACGGGCAGCCGGGCTCTGCCGGGGCCCCCGCGTCGCACGCTGCGGCAGGACTGAGCTGCGCGGCGCAGGGACCTGGCGGCACCGCTCGGAGCGGGGCCCTGGGGCGGGAGCGCTCCCTCTGCTCTCCTGACCCGGGGCCACCCGCGGGGCGAGTCCCTCCGTCCTTCCCCTTCCCAAAGGGGAAGGGACATGCCCGAACTTCGCAGGGCTGGGCTGCCCACGCCCCCGATACCCGACAAACCAAACAGCGAACGTTCCTGGGCTGCAAGAGCCGAGGTCCAGGCAGCCGCTAACAGAGCGGAGGGCACGGGAGCACCGCAGGGCGCTTCCAGGGCAGGTCCCCTTGGCGCAGCCCCCACGGCGTGGGGCTCCCAGGGCCCCCGGAGCACCGGGAGAGCTGACGTGCTCCTTCTTGGCAGGGCCCTGCCCCAGCGATACGGCGGGAACCAGGTCCCACTTCACCGTGACCGACTTCCCGGACGAGTCGGGCTGGAGCGCCGTGGTCCAGCAGCAGGACGGGGCCTCCCTCTCCGTCTCACTCTGCTCCCCCCCCAGCGCCTGTATCGGCCGCTACAGCCTGACACTGGAGACCTCCACCGGCTACCAGGGCACCAGCTGCCACATCGGGGACTTCGTTCTGCTCTTTAATGCCTGGCACCCAGGTGAGGCTTTCACCTTCCCGAGACCAGGGTTTCCCAGAGGGAGCACGAGCCACGCGCCAGCTCTGCCGGGGCAGCCCATCCCCGTGGGTCTCACCCTGTTGCAGACTCCAGGTGCCCCAAGCCCTGTCCCGAGCTCAGGTCTAAGCAGAAATCCCCGCTTTGCTTCCACCTCCACACGGTCCCAAGCCACAAGCACCATCGCCCGCCCCGGGACGCACACAGCCCCTTTGCCAGCACCCCAAGCACCCAACGCCCCGTCCAGGCTGCCCCCACCACGCAACGCCCCGCAGGAGCTCACCTCTGCGGCCCTGCTGCGAAGCCCTGGGCAGCGCCCGGCAGCAGGTCCCAGGCAGGCAGTGGGCAGAGGAAAAGCCTCTAACTGCCCCTAATTAATTACCCTTAATTAATTGCCCCCACCTGGCCCAGCCCTGCCCACCCCCACCTGCCCCTGGGCCGGGCACCCCGCTGCGGGCGCAGGGATGAGCCCTGGGTGCTCCCAGGGGCGTCACCGTCCCGGTGAAATTCAGGCAGCCCGACACAGGAGGGAGGATCAGTGCTGCAGGGTTTAACCAAGCTGGGCAAACAGCAGCTGGGATTTTCATCCGTCCGCGTCCTTCCTCTGCCCCGCGGAGCAGCCCCGGCTGTCCCGCTCCCAGCTCCGGCCGGCCAGACCTGGGCTGAAACGGCCGATTTCCTGAATCCCGAACACTGGGTGCTGGCTCTGCCGAGATAAGAAGCTTTAGGAAGCTTCGCTCGCCCAGGGCTGGGCTGAGCACTGGCGCTGGGCATGTATGTGCTGGGGTTTTTTCTGAAAACGTTTCCAGTAAATAGTGATTTCCAGCAGTAACTGCTGTGTGAGAAAAATGGCTTCAGCTGCGTTCTCAGCCAGCACTCTCAGTTCCCACTGCTTGCTTCTCCCACCAGGGAGGTTTCCCCTCCTGGGAAAAGACCCGACTCCATGTAACAAAAGGGAGTAAAGAAAGAGAGAAATGAGAAAGAATGGAAAAGAAAACCACAAGCCTGCTGAAATTTTCCCATGAGCTGAAATCAAGCTGGGTTGAAATTCTCCAGCAGCTTCTTCAGACAGGAGCAGCTCCAGCCCCCGTTGCCTCATTTCCCACCAGACCCATCCCCGGTCGCTGCCTGCCACGTCCCCGGGGAGGGGGGAGCCCTGCGTGGGGCTGGGGGGCGCGGGGCAGAGCCCCGTCCCCGTCCCCATCTCTCGCTCTCCCCGCAGAGGACACCGTCTTCCTCCGAGACGAGGACGAGCGCCGCGAGTACGTGCTGTCCCAGCAGGGACTCATCTACCAGGGTGTCCGCGACTACATCACCTCCACCCCCTGGAACTTCGGCCAGGTGAGCGGGGCACGGACCCCCGGGACCCCCGGCCGAGCCCAGCCTGCGCAGCCCTGGCAGGGCAGGGCGCAGGGGCTGGTGCCACGTGCGCGTCCCCAGACGCGCGCCCCAAACGCAGCCGGCGCCTCGGGGAGGATCCGGCCCCGCCGCGCAGCCGTGGGGCGAACAAAGGTCTCGCTTCCGAGAGGGGAACGCGCCGACTTCGCAGCGTGGCAGAGCGAGGGGAGCGTTCCCGCGCAGCTCCGGGGGCCCCGGGGCCACACGCTCCTAATCGGGGTGGCCACGCTGTGCCAGGAGCCGGCGCCCGATAACGCGCTCCCCGGCGCCGCGCTGGCCGTGCCGATAAGGCGGCGCCTGCGCCCCGAGCTGCAGCCCCCCGCGGCCGCGCTGGGCCCCCGGCACCGGGAGAGCCTGGCCGCCCTCCCCGAGCTCCGGGCTGTTCCGGAGGGGCCGTGCGTGGGGCCGGTGGTGACCGTGGTCCCCGCAGGATCCGCGCCTCGATTTGGGGAAGGGCTGTGACTCCCCCGGTGATGGGAAATAGGTGGTTTTCCCTGGAGGTCAGGTCCGCGCCCGACCCCCGTGCAGCGGCGGCTGCAGGAAGCAGGATCCGGCCCCGGTGCGAGGGCGGGAGCTCACCCTTGGGCTTTGCAGGCCGAGCCTCCGCCGGCCGCAGCACCGGCCCCTCGTCGCAGCGGCACCGATGGGGGATGTCACTCGGCGGGTGCTGGCTCGGGGAGGGGGCCCATGACCTCCGTGTGCCCAGCAGCTCCGCCTGCAGGGGCGTCGTGGCGAGCCAGGGAGGGAGGACGGAGCCGGGAGAGCCCCGTGCACGGTGGGGACCTCACACGCCTTTTCTCCCCCCTCCGCACCAGTTCGAGGACGACGTCTTGTCCATCTGCCTCAAGCTGCTGGACACAAACCCCAAATTCCTGAGGGACCAGAACAAGGATTGCTCCCGCCGCAACAACCCCGTGTACATCGGCAGGGTGGTGAGCGCCATGGTGAGTCCCACGGAGCTCCGGCCACCAGCGCACCCGGCAGGGTGTCCCCAGGCGTCCCAGCACCCCACGTCCCCCAGGGTGCAAACACTCCCCTGCTGTCCCCCCAGCTACAGCTTGCGACTACAGCCGTGACAAAGAGGTGGCATTTGCCATTCCCCCCAGTTACACCAGTTTCCTTCCCCGAGGTGTTTCACATCCCCTTTACAACCTTTCCTGCTACTGCTCTTATATCACATATATATAAGGTCCTTTTAAGAGGAGAGAAATAGCAGAGGTGGGGGTGCACCATCGCCGGAGCAGCCTTTGCTCCTCGCTGGCTGCTGCAGGTGATAACCGTGCCCAAACTCCCAGGCGGGAGGACGTTTCTAAAACCCCTCCCCGGTCAGTGCATCCCAATTACGGCCTCTCCATCCACCCGCCCTCCCACCTGCGCATCGCCAGCGCGCCGGGACGCAGGCAGCCACGGTGCAGCCGCCGGCATCCGGCGTGCTCTTGCACCGCAGCCGCCTGCATCCCGGCAAGCTCTTGCACCGCAGCCGCCTGCATCCCGGCAAGCTCTCGCACGGCTCCAGGACGGCTGACGGGGGGGACAGCACGTGTGAGCAGGGGGAAGGCGCTTTCCCTTCCTCACCAGCCTGCTCCTGCCCCTCCGTGCCCGGCCGTCCACCCGTTGCAGCCCCTCTTGTCATGCCGCAGGTAAACTGTAACGACGAGGACCGGGGGGTGCTGGCAGGGCGGTGGGACAACTGTTACGACGATGGGATGAGCCCGATGGCCTGGATCGGGAGCGTGGATATTCTCAAGAGGTGGAAGGAGTTTGGGTGCCAGCCAGTCAAGTACGGCCAGTGCTGGGTCTTCGCGGCCGTGGCGTGTACCGGTGAGAGCAGACATCTCCCGTCGCCCCTTCCCTGCGGGACGGGGTCACCCACGCGCCCCCCGTCTCCCACCCCGGCCCCCTGCCCTCCAGCCGCTCCCTGTGCTGCAGCAGGAGGGAACCGCTGGGGCTGATTACAATCAGCCTTAGCAATTAAGCTCTCTGTTATTCTAATTTGTCTGGAAATGGAGGGAAAAAATGATAGAAAGGGGCTCTGGCTTTTCAGTTAGCACTGCCTGCCTGGCCAGGCAGAGGAGGGACTGGATGCACGGCACAGGAGAAGGAAAGTGGCTTTAAGGTCAAGTTTGCAATAAAGTCGTGAATCCACTGAGATCAAAATAATTTCACTGCCACCGGAGCAGTCGGGCTGGGGCAAAAGAGAAGAAAAATTCCAGGCTCGCTTCTGTTGAGACCTGCACACACACACCTGCAGGCTCGCAAGCGCCCTGAGAAAAACCCTGCACTTGCGGGGTTGCACGAGTGCGCCTGTGCATTTATATATCACAGATATACGAGATCCTTTTTAGAGGAGAGAAATAGCAGAAAACTAAAGTGGATTTTCTGCAACTCACAGAAGTTTATAGCCTTCCTTTGAAGTGTTATAACTACCCCCCTGTTCCCCAGGGAGCTCCGCTCGCGCTCAAAGGCAGCTGCGAGATTAAATAAGAGGTTGCAGCACGCTGCTGCCTGTGCACTCCCTCAAAAGCACTCGCAGCCGCTTTTGTGCCTTTTTTCTACTGCAATATCAAAACCCGGCAGACTATCGGTGCCGCATGCCACCCGGCTCGCCCGCGGCTCGCCGAGTCCCACGGCGAGTGCGGGAACCGGCTTATCCTGGGGATCCGTCCCTGGGCACCCCTTTGAGGGGGAAAGGGAAGGGCAGGAGCCGCGCAAACCGGGGGCTCCGTGGGACGGGAGCTGGGCGGACCCGGGGCTGCCGGGGACAGAGGCCGTGCAAACCCGGGCGCGGGACCCCGTCTCACCCTGCCCTGCCTCCCCGCAGTCATGCGGTGCCTGGGGATCCCCAGCCGGGTGGTGACCAACTACAGCTCAGCCCACGACACCAACAGCAACCTGGTCATCGACCGCTACCTCACCGAGACGGGGGATGAGGACCGGCGCTCCAGGGACATGATCTGGTGAGCAGCAGGGCAGGACCCCCGCCTGCCCGCCCCCGGGGCAGGGTTTCCCCTTCCCCGGCCCTTCCCCGGAGCCCGGCGGGCGCTGAGGGAGGCTGAGGCCCCCGCGTCCTGGCTTCCCTTGCAGGAACTTCCACTGCTGGCTGGAGTCCTGGATGGCCCGTCCAGACCTGGCACCCGGCTACGATGGCTGGCAGGTGCTGGACCCGACGCCCCAGGAGAAGAGCGAAGGTACGGCATGCGCGGTGCGGGTGCTCTGTCTCGCCCCGTGCCCCCGGCACGGCAGGGTCTCCCCCCGCCGCGACCGCGTCTTGCCCCTGCGGTGGCCAAAGCCCGGCCGGTGACGGCGGCTCCGCTCCCTGCAGGGGTTTTCTGCTGCGGGCCGGCCCCCGTCAGAGCCGTCAAGGAGGGCGACCTGCAGCTGAAGTACGACATCCCCTTCATCTTCGCGGAGGTGAACGCCGACGTGGTGTACTGGGTGGTGCGGAGCGACGGGTCGCAGAAGAAGACCACCCACTCCTCGGTTGTGGGGAAGAACATCAGCACCAAGGGTGTGGGCAGGGACGGCAGGGAGGACATCACCCACACCTACAAGTACCCGGAGGGTACGGGGCGGCAGTGGGGGGCAGAGGCACCCCGGGGGGGTGGCTGTTGGGGAACAGCGCGGGGGAATGATTAATTAACGCAGCAAGCGCAGCAGGAGGGCTCCAGGGATCGGGGCAAAGCAGCCTGGACCGTGCCCTCCCCGTGCCCCCTTGGGAACCACGGTTTTCCACGCACCACAGGGTCTGAAAAGGAGAGAGAAGTGTTTGCGAAGGCAGAGCGTGAGAACAGCTCTCTCAGGGAGGAGGACAAGGGGCTGCATCTCAAGATCAAGCTGTCGGAGGGCGCAAACAACGGCTGCGACTTCGACGTCTTCGCCGTCATCAGCAACAACACGGATGCGGAGCGGGTCTGCAGGCTCATGCTGTGCGCTCGAACCGCCAGCTACAACGACACGGTCGGGCCCCAGTGCGGCATGAAGGACCTGCTGAACGTCACCCTCGCACCCCAGGCAGGTAAGAGACCTGCTGGCAGCGAGGAGAGGATGCTTTGGCGAGGGCTGGGGTCAGGTCAGCGATTTCCCACGTTCAGCTGCGTCTCCGGGCTCTGAGGTGGCCAGGGATGGGTCCCCTGGGGATGGGTCCCACTGAGACGTTTCCAGAGAGGAAACCCTGGTTGCGGCTGCCCAGCTGAGCAGCAACAAGAGCTGGGCACGTCCCGTCAGGGACCCCCCGAGCCGGGACCAGCGGGAAGGGCCGCAGGCTCGCACAGAGCCCCACAGCCCCGCTCAGGACCTGGGGGTCTGCACGAACCACCCTGAAAACGCGGTACGAGCCAAGGGCCGGGTTTTGCTTTGAGCCTTCCCCTCCTCGCTTCTCCAGCCTGGCGCGAGAGCTGCCAGTGCCCGGGGTGCTGGTGTCCCCTCTGCGTGTACTCCCCCCGCTTGTACCGCTGCCGCTGGTCGTCAGGTCAGCGCGCTCTAGGCCGGCACAGGGCAGCGACCGGAGGCTTCTGTTTAATCCCGTGGAATAACGGCAGCGTTAAAGCGTGGCCTGGGCTGGGCAGCGGGGACGGCCGGCACCCAGAGCCGGGGCCGGGGCGTTTATCCCGCACCACGTCACCCCCGTTTGCCAGCGACCGCCTCGGTGGGCGAAGCCGCAGGCTGGCGGGGGCTCCTGCGAGCTGCAGCTCTGTCACAAGGCCGCTCGGTGAGCGATGCCTCCTTCAGGGCTTTGTCCTTATTTATCTACCACCGTGGATTTTTAATCTTTGATGAAAGGAAAAGGAACATCGCTCAGGCAGGGGGCTGGAAATGCATTTAGAGCAGGACGAAAGTTACTGCCGTTGCATCTGTCACGCCGAGGGAGCGAGCTGTGCGCAGCGCAGGGCTCTCGTCCCGGGGCTGCGCTCGCCTGCATCCCTCCCTTGCTCTTCCGTACGCCTCGAGCCGGAGCTGGGCTAGGCTGGTGTCTCTGGCAGGATTTTCCCCCAGGCGGGAGAGCGGGACTGGCCCCGGCTCAGCTCCGAGGGCAGGGTCCCAGGCTGGGGGGGAAGCCGGCGGTGCTGGGTTTCGTCGGCCAGGCTGGTCGCAGCAGCGCTGAAGCTCTCAGCGTCCCCTCCTTGGGCGGGCGCGACGTCTCGCAGCGTTTTGCCACAGCGCTGGCCTGGCGCGGGCCCGCTGAACCTTCATTTGCCTTTGTTACAAATCAGCATCGCCGCCTGGTAATTACACAAGAGTTTTGATTTATGTTAGTTTTCACAGACCCTTCAGGCCTTGGAAATGCAATACATCTGCTGTCCTGAAACAGCCTAATTTTTAATCTACGCCAAGATCTGCTCTCTTAGCGGGGCCCGTAACAAATGCAGCACTCGGCTCTCTGCCATTTGTTGAGCTGCCCGCTCTCACCGCCACGAAGGGAAGCGGGATGCTGCCTTCGCTCATGCTGGCCCCGCTCCCCGCGATGTCGGCACCGGCAGGTACCAGCGCCTGCAGAGCTGCTCCGGAGCCTTCTGCGGGGCCGGATGGGGACAGCGGGGGCCGCGCATTGCCCAGCTGCTGGAGGAGCCCCGCTGGCCTTTGGGGTCTTTAACTTTCCCATCCGCAAGCTAATCCAACATCATTTTCTCTGAAGCTTTAATTACAAACTCCTGAAGCTTCTCCCCCCAGCTCCTGCCTGCGAATACAGACCCCGGGACCCCCCGGACTGCAGCCCTTAGGGGACCCCTGCACTCTGTGCTGGCACGGGGGGCCCAGCCGGAGCGGGGCCGGGCCCGTCCCCCTCCCCACAGCCTCGGCCGATGCTGCAGCGCTTCACGTCCTGCCCCGGGAACGCCGGGCTTCGCTTCCAGCAGTCTCGGCCTCTCCAGGGTCCGTTCCCAAGAGAGCTCTGCAGCTGGTTGCCTTCAGCCTCCTTCCCCCCCCTCCGCACAAGACAGCCCAGTCCCAGAAGGGCTTTGGCATAAACAACGCTCGGAGCTGAGCGGGGGCGGCTGCTGGGGAGCGGGGCTGCCTCCCACCGCCAGCACCGGCTGCACCGGGCTGGCGCGTCCTGCCCCGGCACGCGGCTCCCGGACGTCGCTGCTGGCGCCTGGTGTCGGAGCCCCGGCCGGGCTGCAAGGTCCCTCCCCGCTGCCCCGAGCCGGGCGCTCGCAGCCCCGCTTCCCTGCGGGGGTGGGAGCGGCACCAGCACCCAGCACTCCGGCAGCACCCCGAGGACCCGGCTGGGCGCAGGGTGACCGGCTGCAGGTGGCTGCGGCTCGTTTGGAAAACGCTGGCGATCTGGGGGTTGATGACAGCTAAATATAACCTGTTTCCTTTGGGAAATGATTGGGGTTAACGCCCCCCGGCGCAGCTTGCCCACGGGTTTATGGAGCTGTGCTCACCCCACGGTGCCCCTTCCCCACAGGAGTACCCCCAGTGCTGCAGGGACCCCCCTTCCCCCAAGACCTCCCTGTCCTTGTAAGGCGCCTGGAGAAGCTCCTGGGGAGCCCCGGCCAGCCGGGTGCCAGCGCAGGGCCGCAGGCGCTGGGTCGGGGAGGGGGCGAGCCCTGACCCCGCTCTGCTTCCCCTTCCAGAGAAGACCGTGCCCCTGCGTGTCCTGTACGAGAAGTACAGTGAGAGCCTGACCCAGGACAACTTCATCAAGGTGGTGGCTCTCCTGACCGACTACCAGACCGGCAACGTCATCGTGGCCGTCAGGGACGTCTACATCCAGAATCCGGAGATCAAGATCAGGGTAAGGGCTCGGGGCTGTGCCCCAGCTGGGTTTGGGGGGGACATCTCCCCGTTCACAGGGGGTTGCTGCAGTCACCCTGGGGGGTCAGTCCCAGTGACCCAAGCCCTGGGGCTGGGGCAGCCCCCCCACGGCGGGGCCTGGGCAGCAGGTCCTGCATCGCTCGAGCGGGGCTGCGTCCCTGCGGACCCGCGTCCCCAGGGACCTGCCTCAGCCCCGCCAGGCTCGGGGCAGGGGGAGCACCGCGGCTCCCAGGGGGTGCTGGGGCTCCAACCCCTCCTCCTTGCAGGTTTTAGGGGAGCCGATGCAGGAGCGGAAGCTGGTGGCAGAGATCAGCCTGGTGAACCCCCTCGCAGTCCCCCTGCACAACTGCGTGTTCACGGTGGAGGGCACCGGCCTCACCGACGGGCAGCAGATCAAGGAGCTGTAAGAGCTTTTCCTCCCTTCACCCGGCCGGGCCCTTGGGATCGGGGCAGGGGTGGATTTTTGTGCCCGGAACCCCCCAGGGAGAGCGGCCCTGGGGCCCGGCTCCGCTGTGGGCACAGCTGGGGCTGGGGCTACGCTGGTCCCCGCGGGGCACGGGGGCTTGGGGCATCTCTGCCCCACGCCTCGCTGGGGAGGGGGGCTCGGCCGCGCCACAGGGGGTCCCTGCTTCCCGGGGTCCCAGCGCCGTCCTGCGGCACCAGGGGCACGGGGAGGGTGCCGGGTCGCCGGGAGGGAGAGCGGCCGCCCCGCTGACCCCCTGCCCTCCCCAGCCAGGAGCCCGTGGAGCCGCAGGCGGAGGCCAAGTTCAGGCTGGATTTCGTGCCGCGCCAGGCGGGGCTGCGCAAGCTGATGGTGGACTTCGAGAGCGACAAGCTGACGGGGGTGAAGGGCTACCGCAACGTCATCATTGCGCCCGAGCCCAACTGAGCAGCCGCCGCGGCCCCCCCAGCCACAGCGACCCTGCCTCCCCTCCCGCACGGGGGCTCGCCAGCCCCCCGCTCGCTTTAGCCCAAGACTGTCCCGGCGCGGAAGGACGACCGCCGAAGCCCAGCCTGACCCCCGAGCAGCGGCCGCGGTGCCGCGCTCCTCCCTGGGAGCCCTCGGTGCTGCAGGGAGAGAAGCGAGGGGAGCAGGGACGGGAGAGGGGGGCCGGGGCGTTCGAGGGCTCCCTGCGGCAGCCGCTCGCTTCACCGCCTGTCCCTCACCCTGCGGGGCGAGGCCATCCCCGTCCTGCCTGTCCCCAGCCCCCGAGCCCAGCACAGCCCGGCGGCCACCAGCCCCCTCCTCTCTCTGCAGCGCTGACGGCCCCGGGCCGCAGAGCAGATTTCATAAACCAAAGAGCAGAACGACCTTCTCCAGCACTGACTGCACCTCAGCCACGCTCACCCTGCCCTTACGACTCTCTGAACGCAATTCGGTAGAGAAAAGATCGTATACTGTGAGCGTAAAGCTGTTTATATGCTACATATACAACAAATCTATTTATAGCTATATAAATACGTACTGCACATAACCCTACTGCATAGGTAAAGCAGGGTATTTGCTTTAATAACCGTTCCTGTCACTGCAAGCACTGTACAGCGAGGGATAGGATGTTACCTTGACAAGAATTAACTATGCAAGCACTGAATAAAACCTCTATTTTTCACTTTTAAAGCCATCCCGGCTTTTCTTGAGCATCCTTTCCAGAGACACCCAGCAGCTCCTTGCTCAGCGCCTGAGTGGGTGGGGGGCGAGTTCACCCCCAGCCCAGCACTGCGGCTGTGGGTTTACTGCTGTGGCCACTGTTTGCTGCACTAAAGCCACGCTGTCGGCTCCGCTTCAGCCACCTCCCTCCGCCCCGCGCTGCAGAGCTGGCACAGCCCGGCGTTCTCGGGGTGCTCTGCAGCTCAGGGACTGTACCCAGACAGAGCCGGCGCGGGGCCCCGCCGCGACCCCCACGGCTCTCCCGGTCCCACAGCGCGGCTCGGCAGCGCCCACGGCGTGGGGTAAACCCTGTCAGCCTCCAAGGCAGCACGGCCCCAGGGGCTAATGCAGATGCCACGCGTTCTGGGTGCATTTGTCCCCTAGCAGGAACGGCACAGTGCTGCAACTGCGCACGAAGAACAGGAGAGAAAACCCGTGCGGGCAATGAAACGAACGGCTTTCGCACGCCCAGGCTCCCGTCGGGCTGCCCGCGGGCAGCCGGAGAAAGCACGAGCCAGCAGCCGAAACACAAGAAACCCAACCTGGGAGCCAGGGAAAAGGGGTGGCTGAGCGCAGGGATGCGGGAGGAGGGTGAGGATTTGTCTCACGCCTGGAACAGGGGTCAAGGCATCGCTGAAGATAAGCACTTCCCACGCCAGAACACAGCCCTCCTGCTTTCTTCCCACAAACATCGTGGGAGGCTCCCTGCCCCGTTAAACACCAGAAAAACCATTACGGAGCTGGTGGTCTGCTGCTGCAGCCAAGGGTTCCCACATCCACAGCAGCCCCAGGCAGAGGGGACGCACCCGGCCCAGGCACCGCTGGCTCGAACCGGGAGAGGCTGGAGCGCAAAGGGACCCCGCTCGGTGAGCGCGCGCCCGGCGGGTCCCGGTCACCCCGACACTGCTGGCGGCTGGCGGGGTCTCCCGTCCCAGCTGCGATCCGGGGTGGATGGGGAGCCAGGAGCCTTTCCTACCCAGGACAACCTGTCCTCCAGCTTCACTTTCTGTTTATCTTTAAGATCAGATAAAATCTCCACGTGCAGAGCCCTAGACGCGGCTGCTCCCCTCGCCCGAGCCTGGCCCGGGCCACGGCCAGGGGTCCCAGCGCCCCGGCGCTGCTCACCCCAAGGGAGGGCTGGCGGGAGCTGCCCGTGCACCAGCCCAGCCCGGGGCGGGCAGCAGCCTCGGCTTCTGCTCCAGGCGAGGGGCCGGGGTGGGCGCTGCCAGGCTCGGGCTTCGTGCTATGCAGCAGTTATCGGGCCAACAAAATCTTCCAAGACAACCCTCCAGGATGGCCGCGTGATCCTCCTCCCCTTACCTCGTGGAGGTTTAACCACCACCTCTCTGCATCCTGCTTTTCTCGAATGCAACCAGAGAACACGGCTGGGACCACCGCGGGGCTGCAGCGGGGACGCCGGAGGGGAGGAAGGGTCCGGCCGGAGGGCTGAGGAGCTGCCACCAGCGGCTCTCCCGAGGGACAGAAACCGAGAGCGCCGACCCCACGGTGTGCGAACAGGACAGGAGCTCCAGGAGAGACGGGGATGGGGACTCTCTCCTCCTCCTGCAGCCAGGAGGGCAAGCGGTGGGGACCCGCCTGGCCCCCAGCGCTGGCAGCATCAGCCCCCGAGACACGAGTGCCAGGAGCGCAGACAGCCGCAAAGGAGCAGCGGTGCCCGAAGGAGTTAACAGCACGAACCCAGCGCTGCCTTCCCTTGTCAGGAACATTCCTCAGAGCCAGCGATGATGTACAGCCTTACTTTAAAGAGCATTTGTTACACATAGCTCTGCTGAGCCAGGCTTCAAGCTGCTCAATGCCTGGTTTAAAAATAACCGGCAGCTCCTCTGGTTCAAAGCTGGGTCCTGATAAAATAAACATTAGCACAGCTATTTCTGAAGGTCACTCCCATCCATCTGAGGCTCGGCAGAGCAAGGCTGCTTTGACGAGAAACGAGCTCATAAGAGACTCCAAACGCTGCGTTTACGGTTTCGCTCTGGGGTTTGGCTCCCTTTAGGGCTGGTTTCTCCCCCATTATCCAGCAACCACCACCCTCTTCCAGACTCTTTGCAGAGCCTGACGAACGACTTCAGGCACCTCCGCCAAGCCCACGGGCGTTTGCCCCACACGCCTTCTCAGTCGTCCTTTAAGGACCGCAAGAACGGCGTGACCGGTCCTGCAGCCACCGCGGGGCCTTTCCCGGGGCAGAGTCGGCTGCCATAGCTTGGGGACGGCTTTCCTGCGCACATCCCCGGATCGCCGAACGCTGCACTGTGCTACGTCCGTGAGACCCTTTGGCACTCTTGCCGTGCAAGCGATAAATTATAAATTAAATATTTACAGCATCCATTGCACGGGAGAATTTGTAATTCAGCGTTAGCCCAAGTGCCAAAGCAATGTGAGACTGTTTATGTGTAGAGGAGAGGTTATTAATACATCTGAGCTCGCCAGAGATGCTGACTTGCCAAGAAGTGACTGTAAACTCATTTTAGACTTGAGGACCTTTAACTTACCTTCATTGATGGATCAAGACTAAAACAAACTACCATAAATCAGAGCGCGCACGAGTACAATTCTGTGGGATTCTCAAATCCCGCCGCCTCTCCAAAGCCCTCCCTCCTTCTCCGTGAACACGGACGTGTTTTTACACTCACTGAACCAACGGGACACCTGAGGCACCGGCAAGCAGCAAGAGAAAAACACATAATAAAACCCAGATGGCAAGAGCTCCCGCTGTGCCCCCGCGGGAAGCCATCCCCCTTTTCCAAGACCACGGGAGGTGCAGGAGACAGCGTGGAGAGATGCTTCTTTCAGCATGGCCGTCAAGTAGAGTTCCAACTCCAAGAGCCTTTCCGTGCCCGCCTGAACCCCTCACGCAGCCCCCAGCAGCGAGCAGCTGCTCCCAGAGACCACTGCAGTTGGTCCCCAGGAGGGAGCAGGTCCCGGTCCTGCCCCCAGCACCGCTCCTGCCTGGGCTGGACTTACACAGCCAAACCAGTAAGGAGACTGGTGAGAGCCAGCCAGGCGCTTCCAGCAGACAGGCGTGCTTTCGGTCAGCTGCTTGTCTCTTCCCAGAAAGAAAAGACAAGACCCTAAATCTGTTCATGATTTATTATTAGTTCTTAAACTGATTCATTTCAGCAGCAGCACAACACTTGACCGCAGTGACCCAGCCCAGCTGCAATACCACATCAAATCCCTGAGCAGAGGAGAACTCCGAGACGTGTGTTTGCAACCACTTCCAAGGGTCCAGGCTCGATGGGGCTGCAAAACGCCTGCCCCTCAGGCTGCTGTGTGCTCAGCGGGTACTTCTGTGCCCAAAGCGCTCGTTCACCTTAAACATCTCCCTCCCGGGGCTGCACCGCTGGAACCCACGCTGGCTGGTCCCACAGAGCCTCCCTGCCCGCTCCCCGGCTGGCTTCCGACCTGCTCGGGGATGGAAGGGAAGCGGCCCCAGCAGCTTGCTGCACCGCAGGTGCCAGCTCTGGGCAGGGGCATCTGCAGGGCTTCACCGCCAGGTTCCTCCGCAAACCCCAGAACAGCCACAGCAACGCAGCCAAAGGGAAGCCGAGAGCAGGCGGTGGGTTCCCCGCTGCTGCCGGCAGCGTGGCTCGTCAAAACAAAACAGACGACCTGTTTGAAGCGACTCGGTCTCCCAAGACAAATATTAAGCTTCTCTCGCCCCTGAGCATCAGTAAAAGTGTGAAAAGACACTTACAGTTTTAGGTGAGAAAAAATGTTTCATAGTTAACTCTGTGCCAAAAAAATCCATGAGGCAGATGCAGGGAGAACACAACTGGGTGTCCTATATTAATACACGCTTTAGCCTCCGTTCCCTGGCCAGCACACAAAACGTCTCAAAACCCGTATTTCACAGCGGCAGCAGAGTAGATGATTGTCATCTGCTTGGCAATCAGAGCGGCAGATGCCCCGTCATCTTACTGGAACGGCTGCTCCATTGGTTCAGCGGCAGAAGCCGGCCAGTTTAGCGTCAAGAACAGGGGGATGCCAAGCGCGGGATTCGGGGCATATTCCCGGGGCCGCCGCTCTCTCCCTGGGTGAAGCCCACACCTCCGCCCCTCGCATCGCTGCACTGCCTCCCTGCCCAGCGCATTGCACAGCCACCTGCAGCGATCCCCTCCGTAAGGGCCTCGGGTGCTCCTGCACTAAAAGCCTCCCGCACCCTGGACCAGCATAACCACGAAGCTTCATCTGCTCCAGCACGTGTGGAGGCTTGGCAGGGTATCGGCCTTTAGCGAACTTCTTGCTAAATGGTGCCGTGTGAAGCCCCTACTGAAAATAAAACCAAACAATTTTCTACCTGCTGTTGCCTCCCAGCAGACTTCTCACACCACTCCCGCAAGTGGAAAAAGAGGGGAAGGCAGAAGGGAAAGGCTGCAGCAGCTGCCTAGAAGAGACAAAGGCATTTACGTTGTAATTCACACCCATTTCCTTTCAATCCTCTTTCCACAAGACCTTGCTTTTCACAATATAATCCCTTGAAGAAGCTTATTTGCTTCTTGGGCTTTCTGGAGCAGCCCCGAGCCGGACACCTCACCGAGCCTCCCCGCGGGCTCAGCGTGCTGACCCTCCCCTGCACGCCCTAGATCCCCTCGCAGCAAGCGTCGAGCTGCAAAATCCAAGCCTGCAGGGATGTGAAAGCTCAAACTTTGATTCTTCCTTTCCAAATCAGGTGCCGCTCCACCGAGCCAGCTCCCTCCACGCCCAGCCCTCCCCATCGTCCTTCAAACGGCCTCCTGCACTGGGAAACCATGCCTGGTATTTCCTGCACCACGAAGCTTTCAATCCGAGACTCTTTACTTGCCACATTTTAACAGGAACATTTTTATCCTTCTGCTTTATAAACCACCGATTCAAACTTCACTTGCATTTTACTTGCCTATGGAGACAAGAATTTACTTTCTAAGACGGCACAAAAATGATACGTTTAGTGCTAATGCAAAATCCTTTATCTCTGTATTGCAGTAATACCGAACCTCCACGGCTTCCAAAGCTTCCTGGTTCTTCTGGCTCGTTTTCCTTGCTTGTTTATCCAAAAATCTCCAAAATACAACTGGCCCTAGGAAGCTTGGTGGGCCCCAACCTTACAAACCACAGCAAGGTTCACACAGGAGCACGGCAGCTGATGCCGGTGGCACTTCCCTAACAGCAAGCGAAAGCACTAACAGACCGTCGCAGCGTCTACGGCGACGTTCCATTCAGATGGGTTTTATCTTTTTTCCTTTTCAGATCACATTTTGTGATTTTTCTATCTAATCTTAAAGATAAACATACTTAAAGTTTAGAACTGACCACGGAACATATCAACACTTGGCCTGAGTAAATAACCGGACTGAGCCACAGCAATCTCGCTCCGGGGCGAGACGCCGGGCGCCAGGCAGCACGACTGCCCGCTGCCCCCACAGAAAGCCTCCGCCGCTCTGAAGCGATGCCAGCCTTGCTCTCTCAGCACCGTTATCACCTGCGACCTTCCAGACTTACGTGCTAGTTCACTAGGATCGAGTTCCCACCTCCTCCAGACGCGTAAGCCGACGTTAGTTCGTTATACAGCACTACCTGGTGAGCACGCAGAGGGGAGGGAACACACACCAGGGCACTGAAGTAGTTAACTGCATAGAAAGCTGCGTAACAGTCAAATATTTTTGGAGGCAGTTGTTTCAGCTCTTGAAAAAAACCCAAAACACAAAAAAAAACCCCAGATTCACAAAGGCAGGAAAGGACACCCAGTACCTAGTCGCATTTTTTGCCTTTGAAAACCTTACTCTAGTTGCTACAAAGGCGATACGAAGGTGGCTTTCACTGGACGGGATCACGCCAGGCTCCCTCCTGCTCACAGAAGGCTGCACATCAAACTTCTGCAAGCCCTTTATGAAAGCAGTACTAAATATAGTCTCTTTAATGGAAGATTTGTAAATTGGTATAAAAATGTGAGCAGCTTTACAGATACTCTCCAAGGCATATGAAACAATTACTGTTTGCCCAGAGCCCGTCGCAGAGTCGTTAATTGGAGTGAAGAACCCCCAAGCCCCCCCAAAACCTCTCAGAGAATCAACGCCCAGGGAGACGTGGAGACCCCCTCCTCCGGAGCAGACAGGCCTCGGTCACGCAGCGTCACAGATCCGGCTGTAACAGCAGCTCTCGATGCTTGCACAGGAAAGCCAGTTTCCTGGCTTCCAGCTTTGGCCTTTGTTTGTTCCTTTTATTTTTTTAGGAGTAATTATTTGCATGTCCTCCATATAACCTAAATTAATTTACTAATTAAGAAGCTAGTCTTCTGTATCGTGCCCCTCAAATCAGAGGTTACTGCAGGGGAGCGTATTTTATTTTTGTTCGTTGCAGTAATCACCCGAGAAAGTTGGATGTGGATTTGGCTTATAAGCCGTCAGAAAGCGTGACTGTAATTTGACAAACTCGGACGATACTCTACATCTACAAACACTAACGCAAGGACCGTTCAGCAGCCACTGCCTCCAATCTTAGAGGGCAAAAACCCCCAAACAAAACCCATGGCGTGCCAGAGCAACACCTGCGTCGTGAAAAGAAGTAAAAGCACTATTATTCAACGACACCCTCTTTATTCAAAAATAGATATCTATGAGACATTTCAGAATATACTGCTGTCACAAATGGCAGCCTATATGTCTAAATTAATTCCTAAATCAATTCATATACAGATTTGAGCTTTTGTTAAAAAAAGACACACCTTGGGGAGATCTGTTAACCTTGAGAGAATGTCACCCAGTTCACCAGATGCCCTCTGCCCAAAAAGTAAAACAAATAAAATTAAAAACCACAAGACTTCATTTAAATTAAGCAAAATAAAACACACACATATATTTGGAAAAAAAAAATCAAAACATTTCAATTAAAAAAAAAAAAAGACATACAACTCTCTCACAGAAGATCTGCCCAAAACAACAGCGTGAGATGTCACCACATTTGTCTACATCATTTTTTTATGACAGCTTTTTTGTCTTATAATGGATACACATTCAATCAACAGTCAAAATAATTATTGGTTAAAACAGCCCCAGGGTAACTCCATGAGCTGAGACAGGACAGAAATGAGTCTTTTGGCTTGGATTTTCCAGGTTGGGGGGGGGGGGGGGGGGGGGGGTGTTTTTAATTTTTGGCAAAAGCAGAGAGAATGTACAGTGCTTTATCTAAACAACATTTGGACCATAAAATGCTGTGCAATCAAACCAATTCGTGGAAAGAATAGTTCTGCCACTGGAAAATGTCCTGTAAACTCAAAACACATTTCTTAGCTGGGCAGCAAGGGTGCAAGGAGTTCTAAAAAAAGGACAAAATGAAGTGTCAGTAAGAAAGGACGTGAGCTTCTTAACAACTTAATGACCAAAAAATGCTGTATTATTTGTTTTAACTGAATGCTGAATAGCCTCCAAATACCCTGTAAAATAAATTAATGAGGACGCAGAACAAGCTTCGCATTTCTGTAGGTTTCCTCTCACGTCTTTGACAACAGCAGCTTAAGACTACAGGGAGGGACAAACACAGCACATGACTTCAACTAGTTTCAGCCTCTGTGTTACAAAACCTGTATTACCAGATCAAGTGTTTCCAGAAACTTAAAATGTTTTATAGTGAGAGGTGCTAAATTTAACAGAATTGTTATCCAAATTGGAATGGTTTTCAGTGATCAGAGTCCAGCTTGTTAGACCTAACATATGAACGGAAACGTAACTACATCCATGGCAGCTAAAACATTAGCTAGCAACATAATGGAATTAAGAGTATTTTAAATTTGCCTTCTTTTTTCTTTCTGACTTTTCCCGATTATAAAAGTCAACTCACAATAACCTGTGACACAAAATTAAGTACATCCTTCTAATATCTACATGCATGGACATGGTACATGTGCATACAGGATATGTGCATATATGTGGGTCTATTTTCTATATAAATAAATATTTATACCACATTTAACTTCTGTTCGTCAAATAACTTCACTAAAGCTATGGGGAGAACTTATAGAACAGCATTTCCAATGTGACCATCCTCAGAGTAGATCAGACAGTGCCTGTCACTGGGATATCACCAGTAGCAATACACCATTCCAGCCTCTCAGTTCGTTAAGCCAAAGGTTCTGTGACCATCTAATTGCGTATAATGAAGAGGAAAAATGTGGTATAAATTTAAGGTAGCTAGAACAAAATTTACTTCCATTCTCATTTAGGTAATACCTCATTCTGCATTGCTCAGCAGAGTGTAAATTATGAAGCTATCTCTAATTCACAAAGAAAAGCTGCTTATTTTTATTGCCTGTGGTGAGTTTCAATTCGCATACATGCCAAATAGGAACTATCTTCATGTCAGTCCCAGAACAGAACGAGGAACTGTATGTAGATTTAAGAAAAATATTTCTCTGTACCATTGCTTAGTAGATGCCGCCTTCTTATGCTGACATGGTACAGTACCTGCATACACACGCACATCCCGACGAAGCCCACTAGCCACTCTACTGCTCTCAGAGATGAGGTTCAGAAACCCGACTAAAACAGACAAGACTTATTCAGAAATAATGCGATACTTTTACAGAGAAAAATGTTATGTGGTCAACCTTTCTTTGAAAACTTTCAAGGTATGTATGTACATGATTCTCATTACTTTTGTGGGGGTAACAAGTGCTAAGAGCAAACAGCAACTAAAGAGTATGGAAAAATACGAGAAAAGTTTGCCTATATGGACTATCCCCACCCCCTTTAGAGCTCACAAAACTCGCTCTTTTTCCTCCCCTCAAGGTGAGCCAGTGTACACAGAGAGAGGGTGAGCATGAGCAGCCAAGAGGTTGAAAGCAAGGTCTGCAAGTTCCTTCCTACTGTAGATCTTGGAAGACTGGATTTTCCAGTCAACACCAGAGTCTTCTCACTTCTGCTGGTAATAATGGAAACAGGGGGACACCATTTGTTCTAGTCTGTTGAAAACAGGTCACCAGCAGACGGCAGAGGTGCCAGACCTCCTGTGACATTGGGCAGCAGTGACAGATCTGGAAGGCTCTGGATGTGGGATTTCAGCTCCTTGCGGACCTGGGTTACCCGAGCAAGCTTCTGTTTATATTCCTGAGGGAAAGAGACAAGAGAACGAAGATTAAGCACAGGTTAATTAACAGTGCTTTTAGTTAAGCCAGGAGTATTTTCCAGGTGAGGATTCTGGGAGAATGTGGCAAGGTACTGGTTCTCCGAGCAACGGCTGGCATGACTGCAGACCTTGTCATCTGCACCCAAATTCATGGCCTGGTATCAACAGAAAGTCCACAAGCTTTGGCATCCCAAAACCACTAATCCTGCCCTGCGTTACTTGAACAGAAGCTATGTAAAATGCCCCCAAACCTGCACCCACTGGGGCCTGGTAGAGTATTTGAGAGAAGTGTCATTACATAGCTGCTCTATTCTTGTATTCCTCCCCAGGCTACCGACTTCCACCCACTGCCAGAGGATGAGAGGAACACCGACAGAGCGCTCCTCGGACACACCTCTACTGACAAAGGCAGCAGGCGGAGGTACACCAGAGGTATTAGTATTACTATGCTGCTAAAATGCTCATTTTTTTCAAGCTTGATCCATGTTGAATATTTAGATAATCCGGTTTTCCCTACAAGTCATTAAATCAAAACCAAGTTTTGGTTGTGAAATAGGGTCTCCCTCTATGAGTTGTTAGACGACTCATGTTAGCAACCACAGCAGCTGTACCATGAGACTGGCATGTTAGCAAACACCACAGAAATACGTGTATGATCACTAAATGTAAACCGGAGAAAGACACATCCACGCTGGATTGAAACCAAGCAGAACACAGACACTAAAATTTTCAGAATTTTATTACAAAGGGAGAAAAACACTAAGTTAAAAATCCCTGAACAGGAAACCTGCAAGTAGTTTTTCCACAAATGAGGTCTGGATTGAGCATTAGAAGTCCAGTAAGAAATATCTATCCATCTTCAGAAATCCCCACTACCTAAGAGACACCAGATAACAGCGACTAGTATTTCACAATGAGAAGACAGAGGCAAAGTTTGGACCCTGAAAATGAAAGAAAGAAGCATACCTTGTTAAATTATGTTTAGAGGCCATTTAAGAGCAGACCAACACATATCCAAGCTATCTAATATAGTAGCTCAATTAAAGATTGATGTTTATGTAATCTTCAAAGTTTTGTGATTCTAAACATTTACGTAACAGTCACAGAAGACAGCTATTTAAGTAACAAAAAAACAGTATCACATCATTTCTTTTGGAATGCACCAGTCTTTACCCAACTACACATGGCATATTTTTCGTGGCATCTCCAGAATGCAGGAAACAATGAGCTTAAGAAAAATCATATGCAGAACAGGCTTCCATACAGTCAGTTGTAATATTAACTTACTTTACATTTCTTAATTACTTGGCAAAGAGAACAGTTTACCAGAGAACAGAAGTTTATATCTGAAGATCAAATCAAACTAGGCACACACGTAATCAAAACATCTTTCTGAAGACTTTACAACTTTAATCCAGTCTTTCTAACCTTCTCAGTGATGGAAGTTCTCTTCACCTTCTCCAAATATCAAAGCAGAGCAGTTCCTGCAGGGTTACAAGCAATGAGTTTACACTCTCTGTGTTTCATTACTTTGAATTAGAATAGTGAGAGCAGCAGTCGACTGCAACAACTTGGAATACCCCTATGCCTGGAATGGCTATATAAATATATTCCATAAATTTCCTGCCAGCACCAAATAAGAATGTCCTTCAACAGCCTATTTCAAACTTAAATCCTTTTATGAGACTCAGTGAGTTAACACACCATCATAACCAAACACTTCTGTTAATGCACATAGGATAGATACTGAAATAATCGAGTTCAAACAAAGCTCTACCAGCTTCATAAACTAAAGTGTACTGTTCTCAAGCCTAGAGAACAACAACAACAAAAATTCAGGAGAAGGTGTGCCCATTAATTGAGGATTGCGAGGATTTGTTTTGTTTTAATGGAAGACAACGAATCAGGATCAAAATAAGAATGCACCCCACATCCCCAGTCATACCATTTTGGGAAATGCTTAAATAGGGACGCAAGTCAAGAAAGTCATGTTACGAAGATGGAGAACAAAAACAGGAAAACACCCCGGAATTTTAAGCATGAATACAGAACAAAAGCAGATAAAGAGGAAAGCCATGGAAGTACTGCATTCCGCCACTTAGCATACTTCTGCAAGAGAAGGTGGAAGCCAACACTGGGGACGGAGAGAGATGGTAAATGCCAGCCTCTGCTCAAGCCTGGCACGTCACGAATAACGTGAGGCAGGGAGACAGCAGAACACCAGCTCCTGCACATATGGGATACAGACAGCAAAAATATCTATTGTATTCCAAATGCTTACAGATAGAAGGTGGAAGAGGCTGGATTCAGAGACTGCCTTTTGCCACCCCCAGAAGACTGTCTTAAAAATAAATAAATAAATAAATAGCGATTCAGGACATTGTCAGGGAGTGATGGATATCAAGCCAGGAAAGAAAGGGCAGCGCTTTCTCAAGAATGCCAAACCTTGTCAAGAATTAATATCGGCAGATTTTTTTTTGGTGTAGTAATTCTTACTAAAGATAGGAAAGAAATCAAGAAGGGCAAGGCAGCTGGCAAGTCCTCCAAGTCTGATAAATGGGCAGAAGGTGCAAATTCCAAGCATAAGCCAAGAAAATACCTCAAATACTGCTTGAATTGTCAAGACCCATGCATGAGAATTCTGTAAAAACAGGTACATGGGATGTACTCGCAATGTCTGCCTTCACGGGAAGGCTAATGTCCTGCCACTTTCAGGGCAAAACTGACAAGAGGACCAGGATACGCTACTTCTAGTGGACAATTAGGACTAGGACGCTATGGTTTTTTAGCTGAAGACGATTTACCTGGCTATTACAATTGTATTAGATCCAAACAATATTTCTTTCTTAATAGAACTATTTAGGGGAGTGAGAATCTGTCCAATGCCTTTGCTTGATAGCCCAGCTCTGAGAAAACACGCCGACAAATTAAGAACCACTAAGATGGATGCAAACCATACTTCTGTTCTGGTTTTTATGCTATGGCAAACATACAGAACTAGGAGCAATTCCTCTACACATTAACAGCAGCAACCTGTTTCCAGATTTACAATTGACAGCTTCAAACGTTTAGGAGAATATTGCACTTAACATATCCCATGTTTGGGGATACTCTACATTGAGAGCTACATGGAATACTGAGCTATCAGAAATACCTTCTCAATTTGAGCAGAGACTTCTGTACATATATGATGACAAAAGAAAAAAAAAATAAAGTCACCTTGAGATCCGTTTAATTCTAAGTAATTCTACCTTACTAGTAGGTTAATGCAGACATTTCCTAGTCCACACAGAAGTTTTTGTTAAAGCAGTGAGGCCTAAATCCTATCTGTTAAGACAGACAGACAGAAAGAGAAATACTCACAAGGAAAAGGCAGCAACAGCGCCAAAACCATTAAAAACTCTGGCTCAGAAAACATCACTAAATTCAGGAATGGAAATGATGTTCTAAGGCAGTAATCCAGGAACCAAGATTTCCTAGAAGGGATGAATACTTGCCGGACAGATTTGATACACAACACAGACTACATTAGAGAACCGTCTCCTGCATGCTTAACGCTTTCCGTCTGCTCTGGTACCAAAACATTGCTCTGATTTGTGGCAGAGCTGTAAAGGACCTGAGAGACCGGACGCCAAAGCTGGGTTGGGGGTGCTGACCGCGCTGAAGCACCTGGCAGGCACACCAAGCCAAGCCAAGGCACTGATCTAAAGACAGTATCAAAGACAGAGCCTGGAGGCAGCCCGTCACTTCTGGGCAGCTGCTCCCAGAAGCGGAGAATTCTGAAGCCCTGCTGCAACATGGAAGCAGTGCCTACCAGGGAGATGTAATCCTTCACACAGAGTGCAAGGCACGTTTATTTTTATTTGCCATTTGTACTATTCAGGAATATACCTCAGCTCCACTCAGGAGCATGCATAACCAGAGACACGTAACCCCCTTCCAGGCTCGGGGGCTTTTCTTTTTCCACAAACCGAGTTGTGGCCATATTCTGCAACGTAGGACTCCGGAAGCAGGTTTTATGTGAAACCGTGTTTTTCATGTAGCCCATGACATGCTTTGAAACTGCATCTCACAGATTTTTGTGTAAGGTCCCTCCATTCTATGAAACTGAAAAAATATGAAGTGCGCTTAAGAGAAACCACTGCTTTCTGAGGTCTTCGTTTGTACTCCATGTGTCTAGCTAATTGCCTTGCTGCATAGTAGGCTTTCATTAAAATTAATAGTATTTGGATGCTATTTGCTTTTTTTAGACAAAATAATGAGATCTTTGCTGCAAGCAGGAGTTTCAGGATGATACAGAAAAAACTGGCGCTGTGCCACACGAATGCTTTTGCTAATCAACATTCCCTTTCAGTATGCGGCATTCTACTTCCACAGCGGCCAAGTGAATTAGATACTTAGTGCTTGAAACAAATGCAAAATCAGAATTAAACTCCACTGAACGAATCCGACGGAAGCGTTTCATTCGAAAGAAGCCTTGCTTAAACATTATAAGACTGACTGTAACCGACATGACAGGAAATTCATTCTGAGGACTGCTGCATGGCTTGGTTCACCTTGTCGAGTTACACAGCACAGACTTCATTTTATTTTAGCTTAGAATTTGCACTGGACACTTCCATTCCCATGCTGGGTCAAGCAATAACATGCTGTAAGTTATCATAGCAATTGCATCTACTAAAAAACATCTAGTTAAGCATTAATGAGAATTTAGAAAGTGAATAGGAAGAGCAGCCAGTCAGTCTCAGTTTTGACAGGGTGTAGCTTGAGCCAGATGTGTGAAAGCAAAAGACCACAGAAGTCAGGGAAAAAAAATACACCAGAGGCTCGACCGAAAATTTGAAGAGAGTACATAGTGAAGCGAGAGGTTTGACAGTAATATGTTTATATGGTCATGTAAAATCTCTATTTAAAAACATTAAATATACAACACTAATATAGAAGGTTGATTAGGTATTCCTTAGCTTTTGCTGCTTGCCACTTAACCTATGTAAAGTACTTTTAAAACATACTCGTTAAAACATGTTAGAATAATAAGGTCACAATGAGAGCGTATTTATAAGAAATTACCAATATGAAGGGTGTTGGGAGAAAATTACCAAAAATGAAAAGCTTTCTAAAGCGAGGAGAGTCAAGTTCCTGCTCCGTGAGTATGTGAACAGCACATGTAAGCCCTCATCTTACATCCTGACAGAACATTTAGACACAGCACATCAAAATTAGAACAGCAAGGGGTTTTTTTTGTTTGTTGCTTCTGGGGTCACGTGTCGTCCCCCCAAGGTTGTTCTTTATTATCTGAGAAAGTATGGATTATTATTAATCAGTATTTCTAGTATATATACACCTAGAGGACAACCAAACTTTTTTTTTTTTTAGCATAGATAATTTGTTAGATAACTTTTAAAAAAGCCTACCGTTTGATTTCAGTTCTGTGCTCAAGAGCAACTGTGTACAGAAGATGCCCAGTTTGCATGCTACATATACATTCACGCCACCTTTGCCAGGCTATTCCTTTTGGCCTTTTCAAAAGCAGTTCAAAATTCCCCTTCTCCAATGTAAAGTGTGCCAAGTGTATCAGCACTTTTCTCCTGCCTTCAAACCCACCTCCTTCCACATTCTCTCAAGTGTCACGTTTGAGCAAGCCCAGTTTTAAAACCATATTCTATCCTGTATTTCATACTGTGTAAGATAAATCAATCTTCCCCACATGACGGTGGAAGGCATTGGTCAGTGTGCCAAGCAGAATTACTGACAGTTCAACTGGGGGGGGGACAGCTTTCTCCACGTCAGTTATAACCACCCAAACCTCATAGAAAGCAAATTTTAAAGAGTCTGTCTACAAAACAGACACGAATTTGCCTTGTAAAGAAACCCTACAGCCCTAGAAATAAAAGTAGTCTTGGTCAAAAGAAGGCAGCTGACAAACATGCACACAAAAGCCAAGAGAGAAAAGAACTGGAAACAAAACATGAATTATCCATAAACTTGCTTATTTCCATGCAAATTCAGCTGAACACAAGTGAGAGATCAGACACATTTGAGGCCTGATCCAGAAGCCAAAGTCCTCTGAAATAGTTTGTCTGGACACTTGCTGGTCTAGGACACGCATGCCACCTTGAAAAAGACCTGCATCTGCTCTGGTGCAGTTCGGCAGCTGCGCAAGCCTGGCGGCAAGGCTGCCCTGCCCCTCCTCTGCAGGCTAGGCAGTGCAAGCCCAGCGCTGCACGGAAACGGCTTCTTGGCAAAGCAGCCACAAACCCGCAGAGAAGAGCGTAGAAATGCCTACAGCTCCACAGCACGTCGTCTGTGTCCTGACATCCTGACTGCAGGAGCGTGTGTTCGAGTGCCAAGGGGACAGAACATTCTCCAGTACCTGGCAGAACTCAAAAGCAGCAGTGCAGTCAGCATGGCAAACGCTTTGAGGGGTTCTTAACAGCCACACAGTCAATTTGCCCCTGCAAGAAGTCAGATAACAGAGGGAAACGTCTTCCATTTGACCAGTTCAGTGCAGCAGAACCCACCTCAAAAGCAAAGTGAAAACAAATACTAGTGAAGCCAGTTTTCCTTATTTTGCAGCAGCACTAAACCAACAAACCTGAGGTTTTTATACAACACATCTGAAAGATGCGGTCCAGGAATCAGAGCTTGAATGATGTATTTCCTTACAGAGCTACAGTTTACTTTCATGCCTTAAATTTGTTCACAGTCTTGGTCTTTTAAATTTGACAAGGCTTCTTTCTTTTGCAGCATCATTCATTACGCTTCACCAGAGATGGCATTTCTGCTCTTGGCACAATTACATGCTCTGAAACCATAACTCGTCTCCTTGTTCTCCTCTTTACTGCAGGCAACTTTTAAGTTGTCCAATAGAAGAGTCAGCATCAGAGGCCCCTGCAGAGCATTTCTCCAGCTGCTGGAGATGCCTCCTCCTCATCTACTGGCCTTTGCAAGGTTTAAAAGCTCTCTCAGAATTGGCCTGGGCTGCCACTGTACAATGGCAACGAAACCTGGCTTCATTTGCAATATATCAGAAATAGCGTGGCCAGCAGGACTGGGGCAGTGATCGTCCCCTGTACTCGGCACTGGTGAGGCCGCACCTCGAATGCTGTGTTCAGTTTTGGGCCCCTCACTCCAAGAGAGACATTGAGGGGCTGGAGCGTGTCCAGAGAAGGGCAACGGAGCTGGGGAAGGGTCTGGAGCACAAGGCTGATGGGGAGCGGCTGAGGGAGCTGGGGTTGTTGAGCCTGGAGAAAAGGAGGCTGAGGGGAGACCTCATCGCTCTCTACAACGACCTGAAAGGAGGTTGTAGAGAGGTGGGGGTCGGTCTCTTCTCCCAAGTAGCAAGCCATAGGACAAGAGGAAATGGCCTCAAGTTGCACCAGGGGAGGTTTAGATTGGATATTAGGAAAGATTTCTTCACCAAAAGGGTTGCCAAGCATTGGAAGAGGCTGCCCAGGGGAGTGGTGGAGTCCCCATGCCTGGGGGTATTGAAAAGACGTGTGGATGTGGTGCTCAGGGACATGGGTCAGTGGTGGACTTGGCAGTGCTGGGTTAATGGTTGGACTCGATGACCTTAGGGGTCTCTTCCAACCTAAACGATTCTATGATTCTATATCCTTCACACAATAAACATTGGGAGGGTGCAAATGATGTTCATGATAAAAATCAACATTTAGGGCACAAGCAAACAGGTACACATGCACCTCTCTTCAAGCACCTTCATGCTTTTGAATGCTAAGCAAAAGAGTAGTTATATACTGGCTCACCTCAGTAAAATGCATAAAAACATTATATATTAGACGATTTTTATTTGCTTTTATTCTTTCATACGATTTAATTTGCAATACTACTATAATTATGAATGCCTACAAGTACCTACAAAGTGAAGAAATTATATCTTTGCATTTTGCAAAGAAACACAGCTGTTGCCTCGAGCCATACACCACACAGCAGAACCAGATTCACCACAATGTTAGTTTATTGTATCGCTATGAAACAGCCTTCGTTCTTCTCCCACACCCAGAGGCACGACTGGCTCACAGCTGGAAATACTGATGTACAGTTAGTCACTTTTTGCCACATTAATCAGCAGTTCCGTTTTATAGACCTGAGCATGACACACTTTGCCTGGGTGCTCCTGTTCAGGATCTTCTTGCCCTGCCCAGGGTAGAGCAGGAGCCCTCCCTCTGCTGCCTAGTTCCCATAGCTATCTCCTGCTACTTGCATGCATGTAAAATACTGACGCTTTTGTTTCCTGGCATAAAAACTAAAACTTCATCTCTTGTTCCCTGCCTAAACCACTGAAATTAATATACCACAACCCAGGAATTCTTGTCTGAGAGGAAAGCAGCAGCCACAAAGGCATGCCAACAGCAATATGCAGCAAAAACCTAAGCAGTGGAAGCAACACAGCAATAAATTGCATATTAACCCACCGAACTAAATCGTATTTCAAGAAAGTGTGTAGTGCCGGGCACTTGAGAAAACCTCAAGTGAGATTGTACTTCATCCTTCAGAGATGCATTATCGAAGAGGGTTTGCAAATTCACATGGGCACAGCTTCAACACCTTATTAAAGGTGCCTTGAAGCCATGAATATTAAAAACCACCAACATCTAAAAAGCCCCACAGCTCTCAGCAGGATTCCAAGTCACAAATTTTCAGGTGCAGGCAAATCAGAAAAATTCCCCTAAACTGGACCTTAAATACAGTATGTTCTTTATGTTTATATATATATGCACACATACAAACACAGAGATACATTCGTATGTACACACACATACCCACACACACTCCGTACTATAGTGTATAGTGTATACACTGTAGTATGTTCCTCATGTCACCTTTTACGAACGCAGGTACAGAAGATAAATGGAGGACATGGGGAAGAACTCAGCATCACCGACTGCAAATCAAAACAAAAATTCTGAATGCACAGTCTCCTCTATTTTTTTCCTCTTCTCCCCATTAGATTAAAATACTCCCCCTCCGCTTACTCCAAATTTTCTATTGTTAGCAGTTATTTTAGATACCCATAAAGCTTCCACACAATTTGCCATTTTCTAGCACTACTTTCACTTGATTCTTCTAGTCCCATCTATTTAGTTGACTTCACTTTAGTCACCTGGTACACCAACATGGAAATCCCATGATATCTCCCCCCTGCGTTTCAGTTTTACACAAATTGATTCCCTGGATTTTCTTCCACTTTCCTGCCGTGCATCCACAAAGAGTACACTGACTTCAAAAGACAATCCTTCCCCTTGAAGTTCTGCAGTCGCAAGTGCTGAAGGACAAAAAACCTCCCCGGTTGATTGTACTCTGTAATTGTAACAGGGGCAGCTGGCCAAAAATAACACGAATCAGAGAACTTTCATTGGAAGTTAAGTACTCATGTGAGATACGGAGACATCTTATCTCATTCTTACAGAAACACCAGTTCCTGTTTCTATGCCTACCTGAAAATGGGTTTTATTTCCTGACACCTATTCTGAAAGTCTAGGCTGACCTCTGATCCAGACCAGGCCATGGAAGATCATACAGCAGCTGCAGTATCAAGCCCATAACTTCTGACCGAAATGGAGCACCATTTAAAAAGAAATTCAGTGTTCAGATGCTGAACAACAGAATCCACCATACCTTTCAGTAATTTAACCTAAGGAATATTTACCCTTAAAAATATATGCCTTGTAATAGGATGTTCAGCATCAGCTTTGGTTCAGCTGATTTTACTCTGCAGCCGATTGCCAGAACTAAAGGAATTCTACCTTCACCTTTTAAGCGCTTTTACGCTACAATCAAATTATCACAATCTCCTCCCCCCCCCCGATAAAGTAATCCTAATTATTACACTTTCAATTTTTTCAACTGCTACCCTAAAAGCAGAGTTTGTCCAGATGTTATGATCTTCAGGCTCTGTGCCAGCTTTCTCCCTTAAAATTACCACTGCTTCTTAGCACGGTGTTGTTTCAATCCTCACTCATGCCAGTCTGTATCAATGCTGAAGCGTAACAGTGTAATTCGTTGTCCAAAACCGCCATCCTCAGCATATTGTCCCTTAATCAAACAGCTTTTCTGCAACTGATGACAAGAGCTCTGTGTCACAGGGTTCTGACATTGCAAAGTATTTTGAGCATTAGCCCACTAGACATAAATACACTGAGTTTATGTATATGTTTTGAGAATTTGCTGTTTCACAAGGGATAGTATTAATAGGATTAGTAAACAACTGTAGCTCTTTAGACCACAAAAGCTGCTTTTCAAAAGATGTAGATTAGCTACTTCCATTGCTATCATAGTGAAAGACTTTGCTTTGTGAGTAAATAAAATGCAAAAAATATCCAGAGTGATTTCCATATCAGACATTTACATATCTTAAAATAAAGCTCTGAGTCATATTACTATCAGAAACCCCTTTCCCCAGCTAGCAGCCTTGGCTAGATTAGGATAGCAAAGTCAATGATCCATCTTCTATCTAAAAATGCCATCTCATCTGAGAGTCAGGAAACTTATTTCACAAGACAAAAAAAAAAAAACAACCAAACAAAAACTTATGGTCAGTGGTACCAAAGATTCTGGAAAAGATACCTTGAGAGAGCAAAGCATACAATGAGAAGATATATAAAATCAGATTATTTTGAGTTATTTTCTTATTTCAGTCTTTGCCTGAGTAAATGTTTTGGATTTTTAATACATTCTTAATTGCTACAAGAATTTCAGATCCTTCTGTTAAAATGCTTATTAGCACTACAAAGAAAAATCCAGGCTTATCAATAACGTTACTGTGAGAATATCAAAGACTCAAACAAAACTGATAAGCAGATATGGCCTGCCATATCTGTAACCAACATCTTCCACTATTTATTAACCCTCCACAACTCCAGAACAATGGAATGCTTTAATCAGGCAATATCCCTCAGCTAAGATTTGAGATTTGACATGAATGTGAATTGTGCCTTCATGTTAAGTAAGTACTAAAGTGGCATTTCCTGCAACTCATTTTAGACTTCTACAGCAGTAAGGCCACCTTGTTTTGGCAGAATGACAAAGACGCTAACCTAAACAGGTATTTCGTAAGATCATTCTTTAGTTTCCAACGTATTAAAGAATGTGTTTACACTTAACGGTGGGCAAGCAACCTGTCCTGTTGCCATCAAGAGGATTATTCCTATCAACAAAGTAGCTCAGCCAGTGAACCGCTTAATTTTCAGGACTACATTTCCGCCTCTGCCAGAGTTACAATTTTCAAGTAACATTTGTTACCAAAAGGATATTTTCCAAAACAAAAAACACCACAATTGTCACAACATTTCGGCTAGTGCATTACAAATTTTAATTTAACGTTGTCATTGTGCATTTCTTAATTTCACAGTCTCAAGCTGACTCAAATTTATGGATTGTTCTGGGCTTTTTAAAACATTGCTGTGCAGCATTTTGCTACCTATTTCTTGCCTTTTTTTAAAAAAGTAAACAGCAATATGTCTATCATTTATATATTTTTATGTATATATATGCACACACGTATGTTTCTACTAGACAGGTGTCATCCTTTCAGCAAGGAAAAAAAAACCCTGACCCACGACTTCCACTAGTATTCAGCAAATAAATTAGGTGCTAAACAGGATTTGGTTTTATGGCATCTTTCATATCCATGTCTGAAAGTGCCTTTTAATGACTCAGTCATAAGACAGACGCTATGCTTGAAGAAATCCAAGCTAAACAAGCTAATAGAATTATTAACTATCCACTCTAATTCTGAATGCAGCATCAGCACTTGCCTGGCTGATTTGGAAAAAACATTGCTCTGGAAAAGCAACATGTTCACAGTCACAAGACATTGAGAAACTCTAGTATAAACACACAACAAAGAAAACATTCAAAATGAAATTTACCTCAGAACAATGTTGCCTAGCTTGTCAGAGGATTAGGTTTGTCATGATAGTAAACAGAGCCCGCAATTGCTACAGCACAGTCTCCTTCCAGAAGATTTTGTCCTCTACAGCAACTCACGTCCCACCCAGCAACAGCTGTTCATAATAACCAGCAGCCGCCAGTGTCGAGGAAGCCCTTAATGTGCCACCGAGGGGCACTTTAACAGATGGCAGAGTGACACACAACCACAATCATTAATTAAACCTCCACACTAGTCCCAAGATGCGGAGCTGAAAGAATTTCCTCCGAGAAAGAACGTTTCAGATAAACGGCTGGCTGCCGCAGCCCCTGCACGCGCTTTAGGACGTGCAGCTGGTGCTCAGGTCCAGCCGGCGTAGCCTCATTTTACAGTGTCCTGCCCTCCCTGGTCAAGGGAGCTACGGCAGGAAATGCAAGTCATCTTTCGGGATCAGCCCAATTTACACTCCATCACAGAAGCTGTAGGTAAGAGTGGCTGTTAAAGGATGGATACCAGAAGATCTTGTTTAAACTGCACCCCCTTATCAAGAAGGGGCTGGGAAGGCAGATGAGGGGCACCCAACCACACAGAAAAGAACAACAAAAAAACCAACCAATAAAAACCCCCAGCTAACGATGGCAAAGGGAGGTTGACTTTTTGGAATTGAAACATACTAGACTGAACATCAGAGCAGATCTGTCTTCTCCAGACTTTTTACACCGCATTCTTACTCCTGTTTTCCTCCAAGTGTAAAGATAACACCTAGAATCATCTCCCTTGAGAGAAACACATAGATTAGGAGTCAAGCGGGAGCATTTGGTGAGGCAATCGGCTTGCCGGCACCAGTGTAATCACTACTCACTTCTAGCTTCTTCTCCTTCTCCGTCAATACATCCTTCTGATTCTGGGTGTACTCGATCAGCATGCGTGCCAGCTGGCGCCGGTCCTCCAGCTCTGCTGCCAGCCGGCCATTGTACTCTGCTAGTAACAGGCATGCTTCGTCCACGGTCTTCGAAAGACGTTCGGCTGCCTCTTTGTCTACATGCAAAAGTGTTGGGTAATTTAGAGGACAACATTTAAAACTTTCATCTTTGACAGAAGGGCTACGATTCACCAGGCACACGTACAGTAACATCTCATTCATAAATACTGGCTTGACAGGAAAATAAGAGTTCTTATCCCAGGGGATATAAAGGAAATAGGCAGGACTAACAACCCAAGAATGGTGGTTTTTAGACACTGACAGAATTGATTGCATTTTATCCTTGTAGAGATGTCAATGATTGGGGGGGGGAAATCTATAAACAGGTTAATTAAACTAAAACTTTAGGCTGTACTTTCAGAATTCAGTTAAACAAATCAGGTGGCTTTCACATTTAAACATGGTACGCACTTTTAAATTCCTCTTTTCTCTGAAAAACGAATGTATCAATACAAGCAAACATATGAATTGCACACTAGACTTCACAGTTGGATACTGTAAGAGTATATTATAAAAGACTGAATAAGTGACAGTTCATGAGTTCTAAATGAAAACTAATCCCAGGAACAAGAGTCCAATCAGTTCAACCTTTAAATGCTTCTATTAAGATTACTTTTCAAATACAATTGCAAAAGTCCATTTAAACAAAGACTGACAGACTAATGGGGGTAGCGAGTTTCCTTTTCCGTAGTTATCAAGGAGTATGTGTACACCCATCACGGTCTGATAAAACTCAAAAATATCTAACAGTCAAGGTGTTCAAAATCAAAATACATCCATCATCCATTGAGAACTCTGGCCCTGTTTCCTTTACATTCTTGCAAAATGTCGTTGTACATTCTTGCAAAATGTCGTTGGTGCTCTCCAAGTACAAAAGCCTTGGTCCGAGCCAAAAAAATGGAAAAAATGGATATACATTTCATCTTCAATTTTACTTCATAAGATTGCTATCTGTTAATTACCCAAGAGCTATAAAACAAGGACACAAAAGCAGAAATTCACTCCACCATACGCTGTGATTATTTAGAAAGAAAAAAAAAGAATCTTTGATTTAAGTTATTCTTTGGGCTTATGTTCATTCATCTTCCAGTTTCATACCTGTAATTTTCTCCAGTAATGAAACATCTTGAACTTCCTGAGGCAGGGAGGCAATTTTTTGCCGCACTGTTGCATCTCCTGATGCTGCATTTTCCAGGTCTTGTAGGGCTTTGATCAAATCCTCGGTCTACAAGACAAGTTAGCTAACATTAAAACCAGGTAACTTTCATGCCGTCTCCTGTGGATGTGGCCACTGCATCTGAGGTCACCCACCTTGAAAGCAACCATTTCTGGAATATTTTCTTCAAATAATTTTTAAACCGTTGCTTCCTAACACAGGGAGTATTCACTAAGTTGACAATATCCTATTGTTTAGGAACTTACGCACAATTACAGTAGCATCATCTTTTTCAAGACTCTGCAATGGAAAACTTCTCATTCCAGTTAAGAGAAGTGATCATTTAAGACAAAGCTTAAAAGTACATGACCACACCAGTCTGAGAAACAGCCATGAGTCCTTTGTGTTGCATCAAATTGGGACTATATCTTTTAGCTGAGCATCCCTGGCACTTTCTCTTAGACTAGGAGTGGACGTGCACCTTTGTTCTATTCCAAAGGTGCATGCTGACACAGAAAAAAACCCCAAACCAAACCAACAAACAAAAAAACAAATGAAACTTCTATCAGTCCAAACAAAACTGTGTCAGATTTCCAACATTATAAGATTTAGAATGTTGTAACTGGCTGATGACAATGAAAGCTATCCCTGTTAAAGCAAACTTTCTGTTGTCCTGATCTTGCAAAGCCATTGCTATCCTCACTCCACTCAAGTGGCTCGCTGGAAGCACACTGCAATCTGCAATCAAACTGGACTCCACTGTATCCCCTCAACTTCATCTCTCAGCTGGTTTTAGTGCAATGAGGAAAAATGTGTCAGTTTAAATGAATACACTCAAAATGTACCCTAGCTTAAAAAGGATGTGGATGAGGACAGCCTTAAGAGGACCTCCCCTGACACACCATATTTCCTCCCTGCTCAAAAAAAAAAAAAAGAAAAAAGGAGAAAGACAGACTCCCTGAACAGGAAGAAAAAGGCGTTGCTTCTTCGTTTTAAAAAATACTGAAGTTTTAATGGGAGGTTTTTGAAACTGGAACACTACCCCTGTAAACACCACCACTGATGTTCAAACTACATTTCAATAGTTTGAAAACTAACAAAAACACTGAAAAATTTTAAATTTTCTTTTTTAATCCAAAAAATAAAGTCATCCATTACCTAATATTTACTACTTCTTTCCAAACTGCTAATGATTTCCAACAGTAACAAACACAAAGCTTATCAAAAGAAACCATAAACTGCAAGGCATCTGGAGGTAAAAACAACAAAAAAATCTCACTTATTTCCTTGACAACTGCTATTTATTTTTATTTTTTGATGTTTGTACACCACTCTACCAGATGGATGGTGTATTTTTTTTTCTTCTTTTAAAATAGACAATGGTTAACACACGTTCATTTTGTAGCCTTAAGTGGTCAGAGTGATGCTCTATTTCATTCCTACTATTTCCATACCACTAGCATGTCAGCCTCAAAATAAAGTATTCAGAACTGGTTTTCCTAACCAACTCCATACAAGCCTATCAAAGGTTGCGCTTTTTAATAGCTCATGGAGAGAGATGTCCTACCAAAAAAAATTAAGTTTTAACTGCATTACAGCTTTGGGTTTGAGGGATTACACACTGTCCTCAGAAAGAATTTAAAACATGGTCTGTTCTTCTAGCAGTCCTTTGAGATTCTTTACTGGTAGTACTACTCAGACCCCGGTTTAGACTACCTGAAATCACCTGGGAGTGGCACAGTGTTTCAATATGAAAAAAGAACCTGGTCCATTTCACATGGACTTCTCAAGCCCCAACTGAATTTCTCCATTAAAAGCATTTTACTTGTTGGCAGCTCCACCTTGTGGCTGTACCATACAGGAGGTGGCTTTCAGAACAGCTCCCACTCTCAACCCATTCCACCTACCAGCAGCGGCCCAGCACTGGGGTCTTGGGGTGAGTAGCTCCCAGGGTAATCATCATCTTCCTCCTCTTGTATTTGCTGAAAAGTCCGCTTTAAAGACTTCTTCTCCTCTGCAACTAAAGACACATATAAGCAACTTATTTGGATGCCAGATCTGCCCACCTTAACTATCTCTACTTCAAAAAAACCTCTACCAGATGCTCTGATGATTGAGCTCTCTGAAGAGAAGGATGACCACAGTTGGACTCTAACGTTGGCATCATATTCCAAACACTCAAATGCAAAACAGCAATAAAAGGTTGACTTTGCCCACACATGTATTTCTGTACCTGCAAGTACAAGGATACACTCTTCATATCAGCAGTGTGCACTGTATACATATTCGTGCCTCCTGCACTCAAAGTAGGAAAGGCAAGTAAATGTCCTATTTGTCAATAAATGGCAGGTCTTCAATCCTGCTCAGATTCTCTGGTTAATACCATGTATGCAGGCAAGGATTTCTACCAGTAGAAATGAAGCACTGATGCTAAGATACATATGGACAGAAGAATTTCAAGTTATCTTTTTGCAGGTGCTCACTGTGGTCCCACTAAATGACTGCTGGTTATTCAACCTTCCACTCTTCCATCAAAATAAAGACTTCAGGACAGCTCTGTGAAACTAAAACTCTAAGATGTGACAGCAACAACAGCCATGGGCAGAGCATGAACCAATCTCCAAGCAGGTAACCTATAACATTTCAGAAATAAGGACTTCATAAAGGAAGACGGTGCTGGTTAAATGAACCTTAGTGTAGCATACATTAGCTTGAAAGGGAAGAGAGAGTTTATTTAATGAGTCAGAAGTCTTAATGCAGCCTTTCATCCAGTTACCGAGCCTTCAGAAGAAGAGAGATCGTTCTTCAGACTTGCCACCAAAATTCGTAAGAGCCAGGTTAATTTGTGAGAAAGCTCTGGACAGAGTCTTGAGAACATCTCTTCAACGGAATCAAGTCTTGCCAAGATAATCATGGAGTTCAAGGGAAACATTTTATATATACTTTGATTCATAGGAAAATCCAAGATCACTCTTGATTTAAAATTAAATCAGTCTGCCCAACTCTAATGAGGAAGCAAACAGAAAGGTCTGTCCTTAAATGCAGAATTTTGGCTGCCTTGTCCAGTGGGACGTATGTCTGAAAAACTTTATTTTAATGGAGACGAAGTCAGAGGTGCTGTATGTCCTGCTCATGTGGGAAAAAGCTGAACGACCCTTGTGAGGCAGACACAAACACACCTCTGTTAGAGAACAGATGTACTCAATGGAAGGTGAAGAAGCACAGAAAATAGTCACCCTAGACCAAATGAACTTTTGATGCATGCTAGAGCAAAGCTATCTAGGCTAGAAAAAGGTACTGTCTAAGTATTGTATGTATACAACCGATGTAATAGAGTGCTTGATAATCTGACTGACAAGCAAGACACCAGATCAAGAAGAAAAACGGCTGTTGTTCGCTGAGGTCTGCAAAAGAGACCAGCTGAGGTCAACAGGAGATGTGCAGATGACAAAATGGCCAAAGAGAGCATTTAAAGTTACGTAGCCCAATACAATGTGCCATCAGTATTTATCACTTGTGTGTACTTACCATGAAGTAATTAACCAACAAAGGATAAACACAAGATAATCAATAGAAGAATGCATGACCATAGCGTGCACAGAAGTGAAAAACAAAAATGAGAATTGGGATTCAAGTTGCCGAAGAGCTATTCCTGCTGTGTTGCCAACTGGTCTACCGCAAGACACAGTATTAGGCTTGCTGACTACTCTAACACAGAGGATTCAGAATTCATTGAATTTTCCGTCTGATCAAGACCAAGCGAGTTCGATTGGAAACAGTCTGAAGGTAAGTAGGTGCACAAACATCTGCAGTCCTAAGCACCAGTTGCTAGCTGGCGTACCTGGAGAGGCCGTTCCCTGAGCATGAATGGCAGCTGAGGGGACAAAGTGGCCAGTAGACAAAGGAGCACAGCCAAAGCAGTCAGCATTTTGGGCATGAGTAGCATGACATAAATGTGGACTGTTGCACTTTTTCCTTTGGCATTGGTAAACAGGGGCAGCAGAAGACCTCATTGAAGAATCCTAGAAACACGACCTCCATTTCATCAAAACGGAAAAAACCCCTCACACTTATTTTCAAACTCAAGAGCATATGGTGGAAAAGGACCCCTGAAAGAGAACAGGAAGCCAGGCATAAATTATAACATACCCTGCCTGGGTAGCTTTCAAACTCTGATAGCCAGAAGTAATTTAACCATTGCAGTCTACACTTCTGAAAAAGCCTGTCATATCCAACAAGAGAAGAGGAAAGCAAGCATTAAGGGCATCTAAAACTGATCAGAATTCAACAATGGTATGTAACACTGTTGTGGTTTAGCCCCAGTCAGCAACTAAGCACCACGCAGCCGCTCGCTCAGCGTCCCCCTCCCGCAGGGATGGGGGAGAAAATCTGAAAAGCACAAGTAAGAAAACTCGTGGGCTGAGATAAGAACAGTTTAATAATTGAAATAAAGTAGTAGTAGTAGTAGTAATAATAATAATAATCATCAATTGTAATGAAAAGGAAAATAAAGAGAGAGAGATAGGAACAAGACTTAGGGAAAAAAACAACAACAAAAGTGATGCAACCGCTCACCACCCACTGACCGACACCCAGCCCGCCTCCGAGCAGCGACCGCTGCCCCCGGCCAGCTCCCCCCAGTCTCTATACTGAGCATGACGCCTATGGTATGGAATAGCCCTTGGGGCAGGGGGGGTCAGCTCTCCTGGCTGTGCCCCCTCCCAGCTCCTTGTGCGCCTGGCAGGGCATGGGAAGCTGCAAAGCCCTTGACCAGTGTAAGCATTACTTAGCAACAACTAAAACATCCGTGTGCTATCAACATTATTCTCACACTAAATCCAAAACACAGCGCTATATTAGCTACTAGGAAGAAAATGAACTCCATCCCAGCCGAAACCAGGACAAACACACATCTTCTGAAACAATCAAGATATCCTTGTAGAATATGGACAGCTTCTTCCAGGAAAATCAAGAGCCCATTCTTGACACAGACATAAAGAAGAAGAGAAGCCACTACTAGAGATGAAGTCAGCGTTCCTGCTTTGTTGGGGTGTTCTTCACAGCTCGAATTTAACTACTCCCTAAAAGCCTTCAAAGAGAAAAGCACTCCACGTCTCCAACATGACAGACAATTGCTGTCATAACAGCTTTGCAGTGAAACTCCAGGTTGTTGTTATCTTGCTGTTGCAGTGTCCAGAGAGACCTGTAAAGGTATTCCTCCACCAACTTTTCAGTCTTCAAACCATCTCCAGTGGCTTGAGGAAGCTTACAGTGTCAAAGACCTTAGTGACAAAGTATGAGTTCTTCCTGTAAGCTGGCAACATGGGAGATCTTCCCATCTAGGGTGTTCACCCTTTTGTTCTCATCTCTTGACGACTGGTTTTAGAGGTAAACAGGCTTCTTCGATTTGACTCCAGGCTCATATGCACAGCAAAGAGAAACCAACTGTGGAATCTGTATACACACATTCGAAAGGATAACTATGAGTTTAAAACTTTGCTCTGTTAAAAACAGTGTTTCTATGTGGGGTTTTTTTAAATCTCAAGGCAATATAAAATTATCATCTTCTCTCATGAGGAGTTGGTTATATTCATCTCCTCATTCAAGAAGCAGCCACACCACATGGTAAGGAACTCCCTGTGTAGATGATGCCTTTCACTGGAGGGAACTACACAAAGGGTTCAGATGTTAAAAAAAAAAAAAAAATCACAAATCACACACACACAAGTGGTCCTTAATTCACATGAGGATTTATCAGTTTCAGCACAGCTCCATCATGTGCCTTTTCTGACAGTTAAGCATACAGTTATATGACAAGTTGCATGAGCAGAAACTTCTGTCTACAGGGAAACATGCAAGGAAACCCCATTTAACAGCCACCGTAGTTCTAAAATAACAGGCAAACCTGTAAACCAGGGGTTTCTGCTTCTGAAGTTCTACAGGTAACTGTTTACTTGAAAGGTAGACCAGCTGAATTTAAGCGGCTTTTTATGTGTTGGCAGGGCTATCATCCTCAATCAGCATAAGAAAAAATAAGTCTCCCAAATCTATAACTAAAACTAAACTTCTGTAGGCTTGAGGTTCCACGCACCAGGGGTTTAGCAACTTGTGCAAGATCCAAGTAAACTTATATGAAAGACACTTCTGGAAAGTGCTTTAGGACAAAACACTGAATACAACAACAACCACCACCAGACAGCTTTCCCAAAGAAAACAGAAGACCACCACAAGACACAGAAGAACAAAATAAGAGAAACTTAATGGTCCAGCGTACCCTCCAACTGTTCTAACCCTTTGTTTCTTTGGGGGTAGATTACTCACGATTGTTTAAGTTCTCATTACAACATGCATTTGTTGGTAGCCTCCCCTAGGTCAAGCATAACTGGAGTTGATCTGCTCCAAAATTATACCTAGTCCTGTCCCCAGGTGCCTTTATTTCAGTTATTCTTGGAAGCATCCCTGCCTGCTCTCCTCTCTGATGTTTTGCTCCATATTTTAATATGGGTCTGACTTCCTGTGCCAGAATTGGCAATATGAACACAACCAGAGCAGATGGGTAGCAGTTCAGGTTTGTGTTACAGTGTGACACTCCTACATCAGAGCACATTCAAGGACTTCCTTCAACTACTTATTACAAAGACAATGAAAAGAAAACGTGTCAGCTATATAGGTTATATTACCTAAAGGATTTTACATCAAATCTCTACAAACCTAATTTTTCCAGGCTTTAAGATAAATGGATGGTTCTTCTCTTCCCTACTGGTTGTAAAAAGAAACATTCTAATAAAAATGAGATTAATGAGAAAGCAAATGCAACCTTAATGAACACATTTAGAGTTAAAACAATATAAGCAAGATATAAATATTCAAAAGCTCGTTTCCACGTATATGCAGATTTCCTTAAGGAACCTGAAAGACTAAAATATAGTAATAAGCTGCACCACTGAGGAAGTCAAAACTAGGGAAGATAACATTTAGAAAGGGCCAGTACTCTTTCCCCTCCACCCCTCTGAAGGGAAAGCTTCATTATTTGTGCAATCAATTCTGTTCCATGGCAGGAACTTAGCACACACCACCAACTGAATTGCTATACATTTACCCAAGGCCTTGCTGTAATGAAACAAGAAATCAGCTGCACCATTGAAACACACACCGATAAGCTTTAAAGATGTCTTTCCTCACTGATACAGGACTCTGCTTTATTTTGGCAAGTTTCACAACTAAGCGTAACTGGTGCTCTGTAACCCAAGCAGAGCCATCCTGTTCAGAAAGCAGCACCTACCAGCCCGGGAATTTAAGACACTGCAATATGAAAAAGCTGTAGAGAACTACCTGCATAGACTTGTTGCCATACCTTGGGCTGAAGAAAAGGATACTCATTATCACAGCACCAGATACACTTAAGGAGCTTCAAAGTTTTGTTTTAACAGCACAACCTTGTACCAATCTAAAGATACTAATACTACCTATTTCTCAGCTGTGTCTATCTCGGGTGTACACAAAACCAGGAAGTCAGAATGGTTTTGGAGGAGCAGTGTACTATGGCTCTCCACTTTTATGATAAACGTATCTGTAAAACATGACACATTATTGTCCACCTCGCTTATGTTCAGCTGTTTGAAAACAGAATAGAGTAACTACAACAAAGCCTTCTGCAACATAGATAGTTGCCCACCAGAAACTGGACAAACACCAATTTATCTTAGAAATCCATAAAAATCCCATGTGAAACTAGCTCTTACCATTAAGAAGCTAATTTGAAAACAAGCCAGTCACAACAAGGAGAAAAACTCAGAAGAACTCTGCTCAGTTTTTAAAATTTCTTTTTCTCTTAGTTTAGAAATCTCAGGTTTTTTTACAATGAATTGACAAGAAGGCAGCAATGTTCACACTCATGAAAAGGCCTGAACTGTTCTCTCAAATAAAAGGCACTACATGAATATCTCCAATTACCCAGACAAAAACTGTTTCTCACCAAGTGAAGATGCGCACACAGCAGTTCTTAAAACATTTGTATTTCTTCATTCTGTTTCCCACAGACAAAGGTCTGTTACACTTAGGAAGGGTTTGATTTTGTATAAACATTTTTAAGTTGGGAAGATAACAGTAGCAGGACGGATTGATACCACCAGCCAAAGGGAGGATGACACAGAGCAACAGTTGGTTGCCAACTCACCAGGAAATCACAGCTGTGTTTCTTGGACACACAGTATCATTTTGTTTAGATTAAAAATTAAACACTTGTGAAACGCTTATCTAGGTCCCTTAAATTAACAGTTTCAAACCCTGTTGTGGTTTAACCCCAGTTGGCAACTAAGCACCACGCAGTCGCTTGCTCAGCGTCCCCCTCCCGTGGGGATGGGGGAAAAAGTCTGAAAAGCACAAGTAAGAAAATTCGTGGGCTGAGATAAGAACAGTGTAATAACTGAAATAAAATAAATAAATTAATTAATAACAACAATAACAATAAATTGTAATTAAAATAACGAGAGAGAGAGGAACAAAACCCAAGAAAAAAAAAAAAACAAAACCAAAAACCCCCCAAGTGATGCAACCGCTCACCACCCACTGACCGACGCCCAGCCCGCCCCCGAGCAGCGACCGCTGCCCCCGGCCAGCTCCCCCCAGTCTCTATACTGCGCATGACGCCTATGGTATGGAATAGCCCTTGGGGCAGGGGGGGTCAGCTCTCCTGGCTGTGCCCCCTCCCAGCTCCTTGTGAACCCGGCAGAGCCTGGGAAGCTGAAGAGTCTTGGACCAGTGTAAGCACTGCTCAGCAACAACTACAGCATCCGTGGGCTATGACATTATTCTCACACTGAATCCAACACACAGCACTGTACCAGCTACTAGGAGGAAAATGAACTCTAACCCAGCCGAAAGCAGGACAAACCCTCAGTTAATCAGTTCAACAGGAATTCAGCCATGTAAATTCTGTCCTTTCAAGCCAAACAGGTGTCTTACGCATTGCACCCAAACAACACAAAAACTCCAATTTGAGCCATTTCATGTAGAGACTGTACACCTTCCACCCTTCCCCTCTCCCACCACTCAGAGCAGAGACTCCCTCTGTCCTGATACAGCAGAGACAACCCCTTCGGCCAGGTGAGTTGGTCTCCCAGCATTTGGGGAAAAAATAGCAATACCTGCTGAATGTCATACTTAAATTGCAGCAAATTGGGAGGCCTCTGCTGTAAGCTGCTAAAGCACCCATCCAGTAATTTTGCCTGAAGAAGCATGTTAAAACACACACAACTGCAGCCACAGATGTATGTCTTCACATGCATGTCTCATATTAATGCTCATGCCTTCATATTAATTCTGTATTAACTAGCAACTCCAGTAGACGTATCTTGCTTGTTTTCACCACCTAAGAATGGCATAAGAGCACTTTACTAATGACTAAGCCAACTCTCTCACAAAGCATCGCACCTCTGTGGAGAAAAGAGCAAAATTTGCTCAAAGCAGCAATGTGGTTTTAGCTAATTTGAAAACACTGACACTTCCTTTAGCTGCGAAGTGGACAAATATTCCCCTGACCGGAAGTGGTCAGGATTCTGGATTTTTAATGACCCTCACCTTCCATAGGTTAGGCATCCTACTGCTCCCCTCTTTTCATTACAGTACTACCTGTTAAATATTTTCAGATGCTATAGAAGAGGCAGTATCTGCCAAAGCAGTATGAAAGCACGGTAAATGCAAGTAGCTTATACTCAGTTCCTCACATCTGTCTCATGTAATAATAAGGTTATAACTGTGATGTTCTAATGATGTTAAATGATGCAAAGTTATTGTCTTCCCCAAATGACATCAGCTGGTATAAGGGAAAAAAAAAAAAAAAAAAAAGACCAGACAAGCTTCTGGGCATATATTCCAGCCTCCAATTATTAAAAATCAGAATAAAATATAGTAACTATGCAAAATAAAAAAAATTAATATGAGAATGAAAGCACTAACAATATTGAATAAACCATTATAACAAGCCAGCTGACCACTCTCAGAGATGTCAAGCGGGACAATTTTAACTCTCAAGGTGGATGCCACAGTCCCCTGCACCCTACTTACTTGTCTTCACATCTAAAGGCAGCCCTAGAGTATTCCGTCTGCGTGAGCAGAAGCAGAAATTACCTTAAGTTTAGCTTACTGCCAGCCACAAGTCACAAGGCAACACACTTGCAAAGTGGAACAGCGAGTTCAACAAAAGTCAGACTTCTCTCAAGACAATCCCCAAGAATCCCCATGACCGGCTCTGGCAACAACTCGGCTACAGGAGCTCAGAGCTCAACTCCTCACAGTACTTTCAGTGAAACATGTACCAGTTTAAAAAAACAAAGTAAAGCACACAACAAAGCAATATGCATTTACCTTTAGTTTGGGGGCTATTGGAGTCTTCCATAGAAAGTTTCAGTTGCTGTATGAACTCACTGCCATACACACTCCTTTCTTGCCAGATGTTAAGCAATCGTTCCAAGGGCTTTTTGCAGCCCTCATCTGCTTCTCTGTTCAAAGATTAGAAAATAATCATAGTTCAGCTGAAAAACATTCCTTATGTTTTAAGAGAGCATCTTCCAAACTAGCAGCTGCATCCATTGTAGTATTTGCACATTTGGAGAGAATCTCTCTCATATTGTCCGAGACAAACTGTGCAAAACACATTTGTGGCCAATTTTCCCCTTTTACTGGGACCAAAGATTGCCTGAAAGTGCCCCACATTCTCACCCCAAAATAAAAGCAGGATTTTTGAAGGAAGAAACTTGCAGAATCTGCAAGAAGAGTTATAAAATACCCCCAAGTTGACACATTTACAATTCAGAGTATTCACTTCAAACAGTTGTTTCAGACAATAACATCCCAATTAAAAAGCAGGTTGTTTGGATCGTTAGGCACTTAAATGTACTCATATAGTGCACTGAAAGTTAGACAGCCATCCAGAACAGCATACCACTAAACACACAGAACATTAAAGTTGTTTAGTTGAGGCAATAGGAATTATTGTGCTATTTAGAGAAAATCTTAACTAAATGATAGTCCATTTTTGATGGAATGGTAGCTGCATCACTTCTTCCCCTTTATGTATAGAATTCTTTCTTCCCCTAGCAAGGAGACTAATGATCAGATAACCGTTCAAAGAAGCAATGCAAAAAGAAACCGTGCTCAAACCAGAAGACTGACGAGAATCCAGTGCCCCAAAATATCAGCTCTTTTAAAATCTTCTGACAATGGGGAAGAGCCATTCATTATGTGGCTTTCATAAACACATGCAACTATTCAATTTCACTACCCATGAACAGATCCACAAGATCTTTTGGTAACAATTAAAATAAAGTACATAGGAGTTGCATGCAGAGAACAAATGTGTAAAGCTGTGAGGGGCTGATTCACATACAAACAAGTTTCCCCAAAGAGAAATATTAACACTAAACAGTTCCCAGCCACAAAGTAGTCAGAATCCAATCTCTACTAGAGAGAGGGTACAAGCACCCCTGAGACTTAAAAAAAACAACCCCCAAAACCAACAAAATGAAATTGAATTCAACTTTGTGTAACAAGAATGCAAATATCTAGAGAGAAAAGGTGAAGACATACATAACACAGCAACATACCTGGCAACATGAGAAAAAGCATCCACAAGAACAGACTCAAATTCCCTAGTAAATTCAGGACCTTTCCTCTTACTGTTCTGGATGACATCGTTTGCTAAATATAGGAAAGTAAGTTTCCTACTCGATTTTGCTGGGAATAGGAAAAAAAAAAAGGACAAAAAAAAAAGAGAGAGCGTTTGTGTTTATTTCTCACTTCTTTCACCTGGAATCATTAACATGGTTTTCAAAGTTGCTCATAACTTTTTAGCCTAAAAACAAAGTTCCAAATATTTCCATGTTACCAACGTAAATCAGAGGCCTTCAACGCAAGTAGTTCTTGATCTCCTTACTTCCCCTCGGTTTTTTTTCTAGTTTATAAAACAAACATGAGCTTAATATTTTTTTGTGCACAGTGACACATCAACTCTGAGGAAAACTGCATAAGAAATAAACTTTAAACACATAATTATAATGAGCTGTTCTAACCCACCAGCAAATTAATGTACCAACAGACTTATATTTTGTTAATTAACTTCAGGAAAAAAACTTGGTATAGAACCACTTAATTGAGAACAGAGTGACATTGCAGGAGAAAGCTATTGTGGAGACTCAAGGATTTTTCCAGACAATGCTGTGCCAAAGCAACATTAAATTTCTTCCATATACCATAACTTTTCCCATCGTGACACCAGCAGTTTCTATTTTACTATGGCCAAAAGCAGCGGGAGACGCTGTTCTCCAGAGCATCCTGGCCGTGAATACGCACGCACGAGACAGAAAACAAAAGCGCTTATTTCCACAGCAGGCCAAACTCAGATCTTTCAAAAATTCATACTAAATATGCTATAAATGGCAACAACCAGCAGTCACAGAAAGACTCGAGCTAGGACTTCATCAGCGTCATCCGCTCCAAGGGGCTAACGCTGCTGGCTGCCCAGGATGAGCAAGGTGACACTGGCCGCTTTCCCAGCTGCCCCTGGGGACAGGGCATCAGCACCGATGCTGGCAGTCCCCCTGACTCCGTTATGAAGCAATCTGAGAAGTTACCAGAAGTTAACTTAAGTTAAGGTAACCTGCAAGGAAAAAAAGCACAAGACGTTTCTGGATGATGCTACCAAAGAGTTTTTATAGATCTCTACAACCACGTTTACTTTGCTTATCTCCTAATCCCTTAGTGCAATTCTGCAATGGATGAGTAGTATCAATCCAAAACCAAAATTTAAAAGCAAAATGTAAAAGCTGAACAGCCAACCAAGCACTTCACGGGGGAAAGTACACCCGGGGGAAAATGCCGGGTACATCTTCGTTTGAACCGAGCGGCCCGGCCCAGCAGGGCCGCCCGCCTGCGCGTCCTCGCCCCTCGGCCAGGACTCGCCCTTCCAACCCAGCTTCCACCCCCGCCTGCCCGCGCGCCGCCTGCCACAGCGCCCACGACACCCGCACCCCCACGAGCGATATCCCGCACCCCCACGAGCGATATTCCCCACCGAGTTCCGTAAACAGTCACGACAGCAGCAGGGCGTCCCGCCGCCCCCGTCAGACCGCAACTCCCCGCCTCTCCCGCCTCACGAAGTTTTCACCGCGCCTTCACCCGACCAGTCCCGAGACCGCCATGAGGAAGGACCGGCCCCTCGATACGGTCCCACTCCCGAGCGGCTCCGCGGGCGGCCCGCCGCTACCCGGGGCAGCCGGAGCGGGCTCCAGAGCGGGCTCCCCGCGCAGCCGCTGCGGCCCTCGGCCCCCCCCGCCGGGCCGCGGCTGCCCGGGGCGGGTCCCCCCGAGGCGGACGGAGCCGCCGACCGCGCGTTCCGCCGCGATGCCGCCCGGGCCCGCGGCAACGGAGGCCCGGGGAGCGGACAAGTCCGCCGGGCCCGCGCCCCGCGTACCTTTGCGGAGCTCCCGGTGCCAGACGGAGACGATGGGCCCTGCGTGCTTGCGGTGGTGGATGAGCCACAGCGAGAGCGTCTGCACGCTCTGCTGGGAGTTGCTCAGCTCCGACAGCTTCTTCTCGAGCGCCGACTCCGAGAAGGAGGACATGGCGGCGGGCCGGCCCGCGCCGGGCCTGCTCCGCCCGCGGGGGAGGGCGCGACGCAGCCTCACCGACAACAAGCCGCCGCCGCCGCCGCCACAAGATGGCCGCCTGACCTCTCACCCCGCCGCGGCGGGTCGAAGGGCAGCATCGTACGGATCGCCGGAGGGAGAAGGGGAGAGCCGCTACGCCCGGCACAGACCGCGGGGGGGGGGGGGGGGGGGGGGTGTACCGCGCGTGCGCGGCCGCAGAGCCGGAGCCCGCCAAGGCGCCACGGGAGACGCATGCGCATTGCGCTCACCCGGGACTTTTCTCACAGCACTCCCCCCGCTGCGCTCCGGTGGACTCTCTTTGTCGCGCGGACACTCCCGGTCACCTCAACGTCACTTCCGGCACGTGGCCGCCCCGCTCCGGCAGCAGGTAGGCGCGCCGGCCCTGGGGGGCCGCCCCGGGCCCGGCCCCGAGCGCGGGGGGCGCAGCCCCGCGTGGGAGCCCCTGAGGCCGCCCCGGGCGCAGGCTGCGGGCCGCTGCCGCCCGGCCCGGCGCTGTGACAGCCCCGGCGGCCCGGCCCCCCGGGGCCCCTCAGCTGCTGCCGCCGCCCTCCCGGCGCCCCGGCATGGCCGTCTTCGACACCCCCCAGGAGGCCTTCGGGGCCCTGCGCCCCGTCTGCGTGCAGCTGACGAGGGCGCAGACCACGGAGAACGTGGCGCGCCTGCAGGCCCACCTGGCCGCGGTCAGCGCCTCGGCCCTGCAGGAGCTGCAGGAGTACGTCCTCTTCCCCCTGCGCTTCGCCCTGAAGGTGCCGGGGCCCAAGCAGGAGCGCCTGGTGCAGAGCGTGGTGCAGTGCATTTCCTCCATCCTCGCAGCAACGTGTGTGAAGAAGCAGGAGCTCCTGCAGGAGCTTTTTTCCGAGCTCTGTACGTGCCTCTCTCCCACCTCCGGCTCAAGCAAACCGGCCGCGCTGTCAGAGGAGTTAAAGCTGGCCGTAATCCAGGCACTCCACACCCTGATGCATTCAGCTTATGGGGATGTTATCTTGTCTTTGTATCAACCTTCCACTCTTCCTCTCTTAGGATTTGCTGTGTCTTTGCTTCTGGGCCTAGCAGAGCAAGAAAAAGCAAAGCAAATTAAGATCTCTGCTTTGAAGTGCTTACAGGTCCTAGTTTTGCAGTGTGACTGCCAGGAGCACCGACACCTAGATGAAGACGAGGCACAGCAATGCGGGGATTTGTTTGCTTCTTTTCTGCCTGGGATTTCCATTACGCTGTCTCGGGTTATTACTGGAGACATCAAACAAGGTCACAAACCCACCGTTTCTGCCGTCAGACTCTTTTATCAGATTGTTGGCTTGGTAATGGCTGATGAACAGCTAGCCAGAATCCCAAAGAATAAAGAAAAGCTGCCGGTGGAACAAAGCAGAATATCAGAACTAATGGTCCATAGAGGACCTGACTGGAGTAAAAGTACTGCCGAAAAACTCTGTCTCCTCCTGCATAAAATAGTTGAATTTTCTTCAGTTCACCCCCACTGGAAAGTGAGACTGGAGCTGGTGGAACTGGTCGACCACTTACTGAGGAACTGCAGTCAGTCGCTGGCGGACTCGTTCAGTCATCTTTTAAAGGCCTTGGTTGGGCTGGTGAACGATGAAAACAGCGAAGTCCAAAGCAGGTGTCACGAGGTTCTGCAAGGCATTGCAGAGCAGGGGATCGTAGCACAGAACAGGGCTCTTGCTGATGTCCTCTCCGAGAACCTCCATTCCCTTGCCACAGCTCTTCCTCGCCTGATGAACTCTCAGGACGACACGGGCAAGGTTTCCACTTTGAGCTTGTTGCTCGGCTATCTGAAGCTGCTGGGCCCCAAGATTAACATTGTCCTCAACTCCATATCCCACCTCCACCGTCTGTCCAAAGCGCTGATGCAGGTTCTGGAGTTGGACGTGACAGATGTGAAGATAGTGGAAGACAGACGCTGGGGCTGCGAGAGCGTGTGTGGACCTTCGGGCTCCTTGCAGCATGGTGTGCAGAAAGGCAGATGTCAGAAGAAATACTTCCGCTTCTTCACGGAGGAGAAAGTCTTCCAGCTCCTTCAGCAAGTTTGTCGTGTTCTTGGCTACTACGGGAACCTCTATTTGCTTGTGGATCATTTCATGGGGCTGTACGGTGAATCTGGCATGTACCGAAAGCAGGCAGCGATGGTCCTCAATGAGCTGATTGCAGGAGCTGCTGGAATGGGGGTGCATGTCCTTCAGGAAAGGGAAATTTCCCTGAACATGGATGATCTCAAAGGGTCCATAATGTCCATTCTCGATGAGTACACAGACCAGGCAAACTGGTATTTGATCACCAGCATTGATGCAGAAGAAATCAGCCATGAGCACTCTGTGCAACATTCAGGACTTACTGCCCGTCCAGGAGGTGCGTGCAGCAGCATCCTCCTTCCGTCCCCAGAGCCGCACGTAACGACCCGCACCATGAACAGCAACATCTGGCAGATCTGCATCCAGCTGGAAGGCGTCGGCTGCTTTGCTGCTGTCCTCGGGAAGGAGTTCCGGTTGCTTCTGCTGTCAGCTCTCTACCCTGTGTTGGAGAAGGCTGGTGACAAGACTCTGCTCATCAGCGAGACAGCACTGGGGACGCTGGTAGACATATGCGAGGCCTGCAGTTATGACTCTGTGCAGTCTTTGATTAATGAGAATTCTGACTATCTGGTGAATGGGATTTCCCTGAATTTGCGCCAGCTGGCGCATCAGCCGCATGCTTCCCAGGTCCTGGACACTATGCTGAGGCATTCAGATGCCAGCTTGCTGCCACTGGTAGAAGACGTTATCCAAGATGTCTTGTCTACACTAGATCAGTCTTACAATAACCAGGCTTCCACTTTCCTCAGGGTCCTCCACTCAGTAATGGCAGCTTTAGGTACCTAAATGATGTTTACTTTGTGTAATTCAGTCTTACTGTAACCAAGGGTACTTGTCTTTGACCTTTTGACTTGCCATGGGAGATTTCAAGTAGCTGAGGTACTGCAGCGTGATGGCAGCTTTACTTTGCTTGGTGGGCCAGCTCTCAAGCAAAGATCGCCAACAGCTTCCACTCTCCACAACCGGTTTCTGTTGGTCTGGCCTGCAGACTTGCAGGAACGTGGCCTCTAGTGGTTGAGAAAGGATGGATTTGCTACTCCCATAAGTGTTCTGTAGAAGCATGTGGAGTGTTTTCCTGTTTACATCGGGGTTTTAACATTCTCATACCATCAGGGAGGTCACGGTGATGTGACAGCAGGTCCCTGATTCTGTAGTTCAGTCCCACGAGACTTGAGAGTCACATTCATCTCTCAAGGAGTCTGTGGTACCTTGCTGACTTGCAGGAGGGGATCGTGATTACTTAGTGACATATCAGTTCCTTTTTTGCAGTCCAGTGGTTTGGATCATCCTGCAGTGAGGAACACCAGCAAAGGCAGACTGCCGAGTGGCAGAGCAGGACTTTGTCCCAGGGGCAGCAGGTGGTGACAAAGCAAGAAGTGGAACGATTCTTCCTTGACTATATCAGACAGAAGCAGGTCGCGGACGGCAATCTTCCTGACACAGGGGATGAGGAGGCAGGTCAGTATTGTGCGTGACTGGAGAAGAGTACGTTCAACTTGGAGAAAGACCGTGACCTCTGAGGTTTCCTGTTGTCAGACGGGAGACTCGGGACCAGGCTGAAGGCCTAGCACACTCCTGACAGTCTCAGATCTGCTTTGAGCTGACCTTAGCACATGTAAGGTGCTGCTGGGTGTTCTTGTTTTGTTGTATGCGGGAGGGGTAGTGAAATGTTTGCAGAACAAGGCTTGTCTAGCTCTAAGGCACAAGCACACTGTGTTTTTCCTTACCTCATAACCGGCCATTTGGGTTCAGGACCCAAAATTTCCTCTTTCCAGGACCCTACTGCATTTTCCTCACCCTCCCTTGGGAATCCCTGTACCATTTTCTCCTGGCTAATGATGCCACCGCTCCCTTCTCACTTGGCCTTGGCAGGGCATGCAGACATTCATACAGGGAACTTTTTAGTCTTTACTGGGCTATGCTGCAATCCTGACCTTTAAATACTTCATCTTTAAATACCCAGGCTTTTTGGTTTTAATAAAAATCAATGGGAAATAAGTCCATGCTGGGGAGAGACTGCAAATGTCAGACCAACTGCATTGTCCAGTAAAGAAAGCAAACCTTCCCTAGTCCCACACTCTTAACTGAATCTGACGCTTAACTCGCACAACTCAAGTGCAGACTTGACTATATCTAAACATGTTAAAAAATGCCAAAGGCCTCACTTGGGAATTTGCAGAGTAGTTGTGGGTCAGTATTGTGATCTCCCAGAACTTCCAAGTCATTTTCATGGCTTCAGTAATGGTTTTGTCTTTCAGATGAGGTTCCCCCCCTTGCTAAGCTGGAGCCAAACAACTCCGACACAGAAGGAGAAAGTCCACTGCCAAGCCATGCTCAGCTGGCCAAAGATGTGATGGAGAGGTGCATCCACTTGCTGTCTGACGGGAACCTCCGAGTGCGGCTGAAGGTTAGTAAACGCCGGCTTTGAGGGGACAGGTGGTGCCCGTGAAGGGGGCTGGTAGTTCGTCAACCCCTGCACGATGCATGTTGGGCTTCCTGCCGTAGTGAGGTTAGTGCTGCCATGTGCTTATTCAGGACAGACCCTGCAAGTCTGGCAAGAGACAGGGAGACCGTTCTCTGGGAGTAGTCTGGTTTAGGAATGGCAGCCAGGCTGAACAGAATCTTAAGGATGGCTTTGTATCGGGCGCCTTCCCTGGGTGCTCACGATAGTCAAGTCTTGTGCCTCAGCCTTTGGTGGAGGAGGCAGAAGCATCTTTCTCCCATCTAGGCCTCCCATCCCCCTTCCTCAGACTGTAGTGCACAGACTGATGAACATTTCTGAAGTTGCTGGGGTGATGATAAGCAGGGCTAAAAGCCTGGGTTTTCTTAATTATGAAATTCCTTTGAAGGTGGCCTCCTTTTAAACTGCAAAGCGAGACAGAAAATGCAGCAGTGAGGCATAACCCAGATTCTTACCACAGAGGCCCCAGCCCTACCAGGTGATCCTGCTGCCGTGCCACAGGAGCGGTAGGGTCCTAGTGCACAGCTCAGCCTGCAGAATCAGGCCAGAAATCACACCCTGGTTCCAGCCCGGCTCTGTAGCCCAGCACAAGTCACGTCACTGTGCTACTTGTCCCTTTCCGAAGAGGCCTGTGTTCTGTGCACTGTTCTGTTATCCCAGTTCATGCTGAGGTAAAACTGTACCCTTTTGTATTAAAGCCCTTCTTTCTCCTGCTCCCTGGTGTGACACTGGGGATCCACCTGAATGCCCGGTGCTGCTGGCGCTGCAGCACTCAGTCTGTTACCTACCCCTCCTGCCCAGGTCCTGGATGTGCTGGAGCTCTGTGTAATTGTGCTGCATCCTCACGGAAACCATCTGCTTCCCATGGCTCATCGCGTCTGGCCAGCTCTCGTCACCCGGCTGATTAGTGATGACCCTCTGGCAGTGCTCAGAGCCTTCAAGGTACAGCAGCGAATCTCTGCCAACAGCCTTCAAGCTGGTGCTTAGAAGGCAAGCGGCTCGGGCATTGCTGTGGCCCGTGAGAGAAGCACTGAGCTTGTGGAGTGATTTTTTTTAAATGTGGTTCGGAACAGAGTGTCACCACCCTGCAGTGGGTAGGCTTGTACCACTCCCACTGCAGCTTGTCCACAGATAAAACCTTGACACTGTTCCTGGGGGAAACAGCAATATTGGTGGTATGGCAGGGAAGAGGAAAACAGTCCTTTTACAGCCTGAGCAGCTGTCAGAGGCACTGTATAGTGCAACTTGCCCTTGCCGGAGCCACAGTCTCAGCATCCCCCGTTGGAAGTCTTAGACTGAAGAGAAGGGATTGGTTCGCAATTGAGGCTTTGGCAGGGGAGGGGAGAGGTAAGCAAAGACTTAGCCTCATAACAACGCTGCTAAAGAGCTCCTGACCATGTCAACTGACTGCATTCTCTTCCTGACTCACAAGTTGGATGATAAAGCATGTTTCCAAAGGCTGCCAGTCCCAGGGTTTCACCAGGCTTCCTCTGCTGTGCAGAATGGGATTCATTTTAGAATCCTTCAGTGTGAATAAAAGAAGAGTTGATTCCCCAAATTCAAGAAGCCATATACTAGAATATCACAGTAGCCATACCTCACATGTGCCTGCCCTAAAAGCAGGGAGAGATCGCTACACAAAAACTAATTAACTCTCGAAGAGTTCAAGGGATCGTTACAGTTAGCACCGAGTTTGGGTTTTGTTACAAAAATCCCCTCTGAGTGTCCTCCTTCCTAAATCTCAGGACAGGAAGCGTAGTATCAGTGTAAGCCAAACACAACATAACCAGTATCTCGGTCCTGCACTCTTTAAGACCATGGGCTTAATGACGTTCCAAGAGAGAACCCTGTTCTGGCCTCATGGATCCCCCCTTCATTTTTACATGTATTTAAGGCCATTCTCTAGGCCAGTTTGGTTTTCATCCTGGGCACACACCAGTAGTGCTGGGTGCCCTATGCTGTAGCCAATTGGCCTTTCTGTTCACTGGCATGCTTGTAAAGATGGACTGTTTCTGCCACAAAGGTGATTTATATTTTAATGGCATTTTCCATCAGAGGCTCCTCCAGCAATTCCGAATTCACAAGCTGCTCTTACCTTTACTGTGATAACGAGAGAAGGGCAGCCCCAGGAGGTTAGCCAAGTGAAACTGAAGAGCAGGGTGCAGGTCACTCAGCCTCTCCATCGAGCGTTCGCCTTCTGCTTATGATGGGAAATTGTGGCAGGTGTGGTCACGTTGCTCTCAACTGCAAAAAAATTATCGAGGGAGAACAAATGCCTTATCCCTGGAGCTGGTGAGGATTGCTGAGCTCCTCCCAGACCTGTATGTGCACTTATCCTCCGGTAACTGATGTTTCTCCACTAGGTGCTGTGTACCCTGGGTCAGAACTGTGGGGACTTTCTGAGGCAGAGATTCTCCAGAGATGTTCTGCCTAAACTGACCAGTTCCCTCCTCAGCCAGGCCCCGGCAAGTGCCAGAGCCGGGCCTGTGTACAACCACACGCTTGCCTTCAAGTTGCAGCTGGCTGTCTTGCAGGGACTGGGTTCTCTGTGCGAGAAGTTGGACATGGGTGAGTACCGGGGAAAGTATAGGTTGTATGAGATCTCTGTTGGACTTACCTCTTCTCCTTTCATCTCAACTGGCCAGGCCTGCACTTGCTTCTTATCCTTCTGCTGCCCCATGGGATTGATTTCCTGATCTTCTCCAGCCTCATCCCATTCAGGTCCTGCTGGGCCTTAATCTGTCCTCTTTGAGAGCTCTGTATGGAGGGGGTGGTCACTCTTTACTCCCAGGAGACAAATGGGAGAGAAGATTCCCAGCACCTTGCAGAATCTGACTGCTCATCTCACTTGTGCATGAGAAGTGGGTATAAAGTGGAGTGCCTGGGTTGCTGCAGCTAGGCCTGTTGAGCCATGCTTTGTTCTTAATTAACTGAAGAACTGGAGCCCAGATAAGACTTCTGGCTAACTTGACTGGGTCCATTTTGGGGCATCTCTCAGGGTGACCCTTTAAATGCAGTATGTCGCATTCTTCTACCGAATGAAACTCTCTGAAATTCTCCTAGGTTAAATTTCTGGAGCTGACTTTGATGAGGGAGGTTTGCTGGCTAGTTGCTCTTTTCCTCTCTCAATGCCCTTGATTGCTTTCCTAGCTTTGCAGCAAGATGCTCAAGAGGCAAGGTCAGAAGAGCTCTGGGTCAGACAGTTCAAAGGCTCAGAAGCCTCTTGCTGCCAATTTAGAGCTGATGCTGTTAGGCAGCAGCTGCTGAGTAGGTTACCTCCTACCCTTCTTTTCTGTTCCATTTCTGCAGGTGAGAGTGACCTGAATAAAGTGGCAGATGCCTGCCTGATTTACCTCAGTGCCAAGCAACCCATGAAATTGCAAGAAGCTGCCCAGAGGTAATGTCTCTTAAATGCAGGTGTATCAGGTGTACAAATAACGTGGGTCGGAGGGAGCATGGTAACCCCTTTCCTTTTGCACCTTTCCCATTCCTCCTTCTGGCCCGTTTGAGTTCTGTACAACAGGGTCTCACATGGAAGTTAACCCCTTTCTCTGGTGAAGTGTCATTTACTGCCCAAAATGAACTAGAGGGGTTAGCTTGCCCACACGTTAGAGCTGACTTTCAGATTACCTTGCAGTGCATGTGGGGACAGAGGGGGAAGATGCGCTACTTGCTTTTTTCTAACTGCCTCCTACGCTGGAATACTTAGGGCTCTTGGCCCACTGGTGGCACAAAACTGCAGAGGGGAAGACAGCTCTGCAAGAGGATGTGCCAGACATTCCCATGTATTTTATCACTTAATACCTTCGGCAGGCTGTGGGATTTACTTCTGTTATCCTTCCATTTTCCCTGGGCTCCGGTGATCATGTCAACCCAGGCTCTGCCAGGTGGACCGGAGTTTGTTTGGGAAGCTGTCAGTCTTGGCACCAGTCTTGCTCTGAGAAGGCTGGGAGAGGTTAAAAGAGCACAAACAGTTTAGGTGAACACACAGCAGCCCTAGGAAGTGTTGACAGACATACTTTGCTGCCTGGTGTACAAAATCCTGCTCAGCATGTTCCTGCTGTCAGGATAAGAAATCACTCTTGTCATATGTTGTCATCTGAAAACAAGGCCAGAGATTTCAGCAGACAAAACGAGTCCAGTTACAGAACATGGAAAGTGAGTAAGAAAGCCGTGCACCTCTGTCTCTGCTGAAGGACAGGGGTAAAAGCCCCCCTCTTTCTGTGTGGCCAACCCTCCCCTCCCCTGAGGGGAGAGGAAGCCGGCGGTGAGCAGGTTCAGCAGGCACTGCGGATTTCGGAGGGCAGGCTGCTGAAAAGGGAAGAGCTGCCAGTTCCCTTTCACCTGAGCGCAGGCCTCCCAGGGGGGTGCAGGGTGTGAAGGGCTTTTGTGTGGCTGGGCAGCAGTTTAGACAGAGAGCTCTCTCAGAAGCTGTAGCCGTACCTTTGTTTGTATTCCTGCGCTGGTGAGAGTAGGTTTATTTTTACCTTGGTGGCTTTTATTGCATCGCAGCAGGCTTCAGCAGCATTTGTTCTGCAAAGGCGTTCTTCGCTGTAGGCTTGCATACCCTTAATACAATAAAGCGTTCATCTGTGTAAGCAATGCTGGAATGGAAAGCAGAACACCAGGATTTATCTAGATATTTTGAATCTTAAGCTTTTAAATCATTAACAAAGCAGTCTGAAAAGCTGCGCAATTTCCCCCCGCAGCAGGGGTGGGGGGAAATACTGAATTAGCCCTATGACATGATAGGGTCATTAGAAGCTATATTGTGAAGCAAGCTTACTGTTATTGGAGAGAAAGGGCAGCAAAGCTCAGGGCAAGTAACATTTTTCTCCTGTATATTATTTTTATTCTATTTTAAGGGAAAAATGCCACACGTTACAGTGCTCCCCCCCATGCCTTTGATGCACCATACATTAAGTATTTCACTGAACAAAGCAAGGTCTTCTGTGAACAGCTCTCTCGTGTAGCTCTGTTGGCCAGACACGTACGTGCACCGAGGCATGGATCATGTCTGGCTGATACTAACCATACGTATGGCAGTACTTGTAGTTTCCTTTTTTTAGTTTAGCCCTGTCTGATCCCCAGTCCTGAAGCCTGGATGGATCAGAGTTAAACATATCATAATCACTCTTAACTATAGTACTCGTTATATGAGGTTTCAGCTTGGAGAAGTCAAAATCAGTTTGCACTGTAACAATTGGCTCCGGCGCCAGGATAAGAATCACTCCTCAGCCACGCTTCAGCTTCCTTTCTCCAGCTGCTCAGCCACCGGATTCCTGTAAGCTCCGGTCCTTTTCCTTGCTCTCCCTGTTCCTGAAAGTAATCCTGCAAACTGACACAGGTTGTCACATGTAAGGCCCTTTCCATCTAGGCAAGGGCAATGTTATCAGCCTGCTACATGAAAAATTCTGCATTTTAAATGCTTCTAAAAACAGACAGACCAGAACTAATCTTAGCCACAGCATGAGTGCCAACATACGTCACATAACTCAGCTTTATCACTGCAGAAATCATACAAGGTAAAAAGATGGTTGGAATCGGCTTGCCATATTGATTTATACTAACTGGCCTTTGCTCAGCTTTTTGGATTCTTACTCAACTCATGAGTTGTGACCTGCCAAGAAGAAGGTCAAGTCTTACAAAGTCAGTTGTAGCTCCAATAACTCCCTGCACTAAGTGAGGATTCTGTAGGTATGCGAAGGGCTAAGCAGGAATTTTTGGCCAAGGTGCTGGAGACACACACACGCACAAAAAGGGAGCTTTGGCTGTCATCCAGGGATGTTATCATGCCCCAAGGAGGCTGCTTAATCCCATTTATGGGACCCTGTAGTTTTATTAGATGAACCGGTGGGAGTAAGTGAATTTTGTAACTGCAGCTTCATGCAATACTCAACAGGCAAAAATAGATGCTGGGGAAAAAAGAACTCCAGCATGTCTGAGGAAGAGAAAATGGGACAATAGGCTTTATTATAAGATGACTGCTGGGAGTATTCCAGGAGAAGAATATTATCCAAAGCTTGGAAAAAAAAATACTGAAGAGGAGTTTGGGAAGGCTAGGGAACACTAGACACATCTTTGCTTTCACTGAAAATAAGCCAGTGCAACTGTGGGTGAAGTGACCAAAACCACTTGAGCAGCTGCAAGGTGGTGGTGTGGGGCCCAGCATTGGGAACAAGGCAGGGGGGAAGATGGTGTAAACAAAGTCACAGTGTGTAAATCTGAGCTTCTCATCAATATTTGCATCATCCCTGACAAGTTTTTCACTTTGGGGGAAAAAAAAAAACTTTGAAGGAAAAGAGATTGAGAAATTGGCCTTGGCTTATGTCAACACTTCACAAACAGTTCTGCATTTTTTCAGTTTGAAGTGATTGTTTTCAAATTTACACTTAATTCCTAATAAATGTTTACAGCCTGTGAAGTTTACCATTTGACCTTTTGGTCAACAGTCCGGATAGGAATGGTTTCTTTTCCAGGATGCCGAAATAATTTCCGCAGTTCTTACTGAAGTCTGTGGTGAACTGTAGCTAGCTAAACATTCAGCAGAGATGCAAAAGCCAGAAAGACTTGTCCTTTTGCCAGCCTGTTCACTGTGCCATGGCTTTGCTTAGAGCTTGGGAAGAGACAAGGCAACAGAATAGGCAAACTCTGCTCTGTGCTAGCAGAATAAAAGTTGTTTAGCACAACTGGAACAAATATGAGCTATTTTTGGACCTTTCTAGATACCAAAGTTGATTATGCAGCATACTTCTTTTGGTTTGATTGTGTAGTTTATTGGATACTTATTGACAGCTGTCATTCGCAAGCTGGGCTGAAGTACACTAAAACAGCCACCTGCACAAGGCAAAATTCAATAAAATTATATTTAAGTAAAAAAAAAAAAAGGCAACAACAGAAAACAAACCTGGATTAACCCCAGGATTCTTTGCCATGGAAACAGGTTGCTTAGAAACTACCCCAGAGTTAGTTTGAAAATGTAAAAGTCAAGTTGTTCTTTAAGCTGCGCAGCACTCCAGGTTATCAGGAGATAATCACACGCCTCAGGCCGTTACGGGCACGAGAGGCAGTGGAGTTCTCCGGGGACCAGCTAATCTCTTGAGGGTTGCTCTCACCGCAGAGCAGCTGACTGGGAAGAGGTTGGAGAGCAGGATATCTTTGCCGTGAATGTAAGAGGTAAAGTTGTGCATGTGCTGGAGAAGCAGAAGCCGGCTGAATAGTATTCCCTGTTCCCATGTTTACTTCGCAGCGATTCATCTTTCTTGCCCGGTCCTATCCACCCCAGCCATAAGGAGCGAGGATTATTTCTGCGCAGCTGCCCACCAGCAGCAGCCCATCCTAAGCTAGGGGAAACCGCTGGGACCTGCTGTTTGCTGGCAGGCAGCTGCGCGCTCACACTGTCATGGCCAAGCGAGCGCCAGGAGAGCACTGGCAGGCGGCAGAGCTTGGAGCGCTGGCGCAGGGATGTCAGCAGGTGCAAGCTCTAGACCCTGCCCCGGCGAGCCTGCCTGCACTTTACTCAGCCTGGCACCCGGGAGCGTGCCAGGAGGGCCAGTCCTCCCTTTTCCAGTCAGCACAGCTGCAGTAACAAAGCCGGGGGAGCGGAGAGCCCCGTGAGCTCACCTGCGTCTGGCCGTCCCCTGGAAAGAAGGCACGTTGCTGATGCAGTTGTTGCCAAGCAAAGCTATCGCTTTGGAGCACGTTCACGCTGGGTTCCTCTGGAGCAGACAGATAGGCACTGCAAGCACCTTCAGGAGGGGACACTGCCAACAGCTTGCAGTGGCAACGTCGTCTCTCGTTGCCGTTCAGAGACCTGCCCTGAGAGACAGGCAAGCGGTTAACGGCAGACAGGCAAAAGCAACAGCTCTGGCTGCTCATGGAGTAACGAGTCGTACAGCCAAAAGATTATTGTGAAGAGATGAGGGAGCTTTCTAGTGCCTCCATCTCATTTCTGTGCTTTTTCAGGTTACCCATGGCACTGCACTCCCTTTCAGAGGAGAGCTTCTAAAGGGGATTTCTGCCTGCTCTACATAGGAGGCAAGCTCATTTTAGGGATAAAAGTTCTTCAGGGAGAAGTTTTGACAGCAATCAGGTCTGGATTTTGCGTGGCTTTTGTAGCAGGTGGTCTTTGATTTTAGAAAGGGGAAGTTCTGTCCTGTGCTTCTTGGGGGAACAGAGACAGACCTACCCTCCAATTTCTCTTCACAGTACCTTGCCCAGCTGTTGGTCTCCTCATGGCCCCATGATCTCAGTAGAAACTAGAGCCCTGAAGATGTGTGGCTAGGCATTTACTGGGGTCTTGGAAAGCTGACCCCTAAGTTTGGTGAGTGCTGCTTACCCTTGGTGCCCGTAGTCTCCGTGGGAGCACAGAGTACTCAGTGCCATGCAGGAGGGGGCCTTGCAGTGCTGTCAGGGCAGCCTGCAAATTCTAGTTTAATTTTGTACATGGCACAGCCAGAGAACTCAATACCAGTTAAGCCCAATATGCCTTCTGTGCATTAAACACTGACACAGACCTTGCCAGGCCCAAAGGTTACCGACAATGAGCACTGGCAGGAAGAAATGAGCAAGTGTAGGTCATGCACATCAGCCTTTTGCTCCTCGGAGCTTCCGGCAGGACTTGCTGCAAGACTGTCCGCAGCATCGGTACAGCAGCTCACAGCTGGAGTCAGAAGTGTGAAGTGCGTACTCGGAAGTCAAATCCCCCATCTTAACCTGGGGTATTGAAAGTCAAAGTGAAAAGCATTAGAGGAAGTTGTCATTCCTCTCTTCCTCTATTCTATTGTTAATGAAGGTTTTGTTTTTAAAATAAAATCCTGCTTTGTGAAAGGTGCTGTGTAGAAGGAAGAAAATTTGGAGGCAGCTAATAAGGACTTGGGATGAGGGGAGACCTCACGGAAAGGAAAAGCACTCAATACAGCATTCAGCTCTACTTGTGGCCCAGCCTGGAGAGCTGTCCAGAAATACCCTTGGTTTTACCACCTCTGAAAAGGGAGAGAAGCCCACATGGGTTGACCCCCTCACTCCCCAAAAACCAGAGAGGGTGGTGAACAGCATACAAAACTTCTAAGAGCTCTACAGGAGCGATCGTCCAACACACGCCAGATGTAAGTAGCATGCGCAGTTCTCTGCAGTCACCTCCAGCACTTGGGACAGGCTGATTTAGAAAGGCTTTTGCCAGCAGCAGCCCATGATGCTGAGACCAAAGCCTGGGTCAGTTGTTCACCAGCTGCTTGTCTGATGTCCATAACTTACTGTGTAGCATAATAACTGTTTTTCTCCTACTTCCCAGTCGATGTGAAACACTGAACTGTCTTCTCTTGGGCACAGGAGCCATTTTAATGGCTCTCTCTAATGAGCCTTCAAGCCTGTTCAGCTGTCGGAGGTTGCAGACACCATCGAAGCTTTCCATAGCTCTCTGTTAATGACCCTGTTGGGTGCCAATCAAAGGGCCTTCTCTCCTTACTCTTTCCTTTCTTCCCACTGTTTTCCAAAGTGTTTTCCTCCACTTAATGCACGTGGACCCTGACAGCACCTGGCTCCTCCTGAACGAGGTCTGCTGCCCTCACCGGTACGAGCCCCCCCACATCAGCCTGCAGCCCGTGAAGCTAAGCGGGATGGGGAGGCAGCGGAACGAGTTCACCGACAACGTGCTGCTCCTGCTGGAGAGGCTGCAGCAGCGGGAGAGCACGACGGCACGGGCTGGCACCCACGAGGCATCTCCTCCTTGACAGACCCACGCAGCGGCTGGGAGGGGAGAGAGGAGCCACTGGGACAGAGCTCACCTGGGACAATCCCGTCATTTAGGCCCCGAATCGTTCCGGGGCAGAGGAGGGATCGCCCAGTCTGGGGCACTGGCCAAGACACCCTGCCATGGGCAGAAGATTTATTTTTTTTTAAACAGTGTTTGAGGCTGAGGTGGGTACATTGCCCCAGTTCCTCCTGACTTGTACTTCTCTGCACATGGTGCCGGAGAGAAATCCAAGGGTCATAGCACATCTATTTCAAGTTCTTTGGTACGAAGAGGGAGTAATTTTCCAGAAATTACTTCCCAACACTCGGTCCTTGGGTGGTGCCCTTCAGCACCCCCTACCCCCTCTGACCTCCTCACAACCCTGACATTCCCTCCTGCTCTCAGCTGGACAATGATTGCCAACTCAAAACAAAAAGCTTTTTCTGGCCTTAACCCTTCCCAGGGAGAGAATCCGGTTTGGGGTGCATTAAAAACCTTTGCTTTTTAAAACCAGTTAATACCAGAAAAAGTTAAAATGCATTTCCAATAAATTCCTCACCAGTATTACTGGCAAGAACAACATGTCCTCTTTAGAAACATCCAGGCTGTTCCTTATAGTTTGCAGTTTGCTGAGGCCGGCTGCAGAGACCGGCCGAATGCGTTGTGCTCCCCGATTCTCACCCCTGAGTGCGAGGGATTCTTTAGAAAAACAGCCAGCTCTGATTTACAGCTTCCAAGTGATTTAAGACTCCTCCTCGTTCCCAGATTGCCTGCCGTTCTCGCAGGCCATTTCTTAGACCTCGCAGACTTCTAACAACACCCGCCCCAAGGAGAACTAGATGAAATATCTACCCGTGCCCCAGTACAGCCCCCCAGGTGGGTGCGTACGTGGTCAGACGATGCAGGTGGTGACACCAGGTGTGCGCGGGGTGGTCCCACGGTTTGCTTGAGCAGGCGTAGCACAGTGCAGCGAGCGGAGAGGACGACGAGTCTTTGGGGTCTGCTTGCTGCCCCTGCCAAAGGGCCTCCCCTCCAGAATATGGCACGGGCTCACCGCTCGCCTGGAAGCTGCTGTCGCGTACTCCAGCTCCCGAGTCCTCCAGGCGCCGTCCCTAGAGACCGTCTGCCGGTGCCGCTTGCCTTGGCTGCGCCCAGACCGCGCCGTCTCCTGGATTCGGCTTCACCCAGAGCAGCTTCTGGCAGCGGGCTGCCTTCCGACAGACCCTCGTGAAAGTGTTATGCTAGTAAAGCAAAGGGACAGATCTTGACTGTAAATTTGGCAGCAAGCTCAGACATGCAAAAACCAAAGCAATAAACCGATTGTCACACGGAACAGGCTTTGTGCCTCGCTGTTGGGGATCCGGGTGAGTGTCCAAAACGCGTCTCAACTGCTGGGACCAAGGGGACTGATGCTGGCACCCACACCCTCCCCAGCCGAGATTACCTCCCCTTGTCACCCCAGTTTTGTTCCGACTTTACTCCTGGTTGCTTCTCCAGGAAGAACACAAGTCAATGGCTTTTTACCAGGTAGGACAGGGCTGCAGTTCAGCTTTCACCCTTGTATGCTTTTTTTAATGTGTATTCAGTGCTTAACATTGGGTTGGATTTTGTACAAAACAACCCTTCAGAGCTGATCTGACAGGGGAAGACAGGAGAGGCGGAAAGGCGAAATGTTACCTTTGGTCTCCAAAGCACCCTTGGGGTTGGTGCGGAATTTTCTGGATTGTTGTAGCACTTGATAAAACTCATTCATCAGGTGCACGCGCTGCATCCAGCCCGTCTCTGCCTTGCCTTCAGAGGCAAGAAGATCTGTCTGGCTGGAGCTGGCCGGAGCTGGCACGTGACAGATCAGCAGCACGGCGATGGCGTTCAGTGCTCCTGCCCAACCCCTCTGTTCCGGTCTCTCCACCCGCCGCCAGCAGCGCGGGGCCGTCGCGGGCTCCCCAGGGGCTGCCCCTCTTGCCAGGGAGGTGCAAGCGCGGCATTGCCATGGGAAACCCGTGCCATCTTCCTGCAGCTGCGTATCGGCCCCCAAACCAGCCCTCCTATCGCCGGGCATCGCTGGCTGGTCACGGGCTGCAGGCGGGCAAGTGATTTATCTGCACGTGCTCTGCTCCGATTGAATTGGTCACCTCTGGGAAGCAGAAGTAGCCCAGCCTTGCTGGATTCACCTCCGCCGAGACAAGGCAAGCTTGAAAGAAAAACGGATAACCTTTGTTCTAGCTTTTTTTAGAATAAAGTTATACAGGTTTCTGAAAGGAAAAGCATGAAAGCAAACGGCATCTGCAGTATCCACCACAGCGAAACACCTCCCCGGCTGCCTTCCCAGCACCAGCCCTGTAAACCCGCCCGGGTTTCGGCAGCCAGCCCGCCCTGCCCAGCCGCAGCGACCCTGCAGAGCGCAGCGGCAGGGTCTCCGAGGACGCCAGCCTGCCTGCGCCCGCGTCGAGGCACCCCACCACGCGCGAGGCTCCGGGGCAGCACCGTCACATCGGAGCCCTCGCTCCCACCCCTGCCGATCCACGCGCATCCCCCTCTGGCCAGGCCCATGCTAGCTCCCGCTCCCGGGGTCTTAACGGCCCCGGCGGGGACTGCACAGCCACGGCTCCCGTGGACAGGGCTGGAAGCGAAGCCGTCTCTGGTGGGTGCAGCATTTCGGGGCGCAGACCCCCAGCGTGTGCACAGGCACGAGCTGCCGGCACGCGCCCCATGGTCAGAGGTCTCGTGGCACCGCACCGGAGCCCAGACCAGCTCCCCTTCCTCCCGACTGGGCCGGGCGAGGGAGGTGGGTGCCGTTTCTGAGCGGGACGGTACAGACAGCAGGAGGGCTGTGACAACAGGAGAGGAATTAGAAAAGTTTTCTTAATTACCATCTTCCCATGTAATAGAGCTGGGAAGGGGGTGGGAGGGGGCAACTGGAACCAGCTGCATCCATCGGGAGGGGGGCCTTGGGCGGCTGCTCCAGCGTGGGCTTCCTGGCGACCCCGTAACGCAGCCGGCTGCTTTCGGGGCTGATGGAGCCCTCACCACCGAGCCCAGCGGCGGCACTGGCTGCGCAAAACCGGGCTCCCGAGGAGATGCTGATGAGGCTCAGGGGCTGCTGCCGCGCTTCACCCCGTGGCTGACGGTGTTATCCCGTGGGACAGCGGGTCACTGCCCCGGCACAGCGGGGACCAGGGTGCTCAGGTCCTTACGACAGCGCGGGCACGCTCCTGCCGTGCCCCGTGGGGACAGGGCGGGACCCACCGCTCTGTCCCTCCTGCGACGCTCCTTCCCAGCGCCGAGCTGCTGCGTCCGCAGAGGCAAACGCACCTTCCCCTGCAGCCCCTTCTCTGGCTGGGCGTTACTTACCGGGCAGGGCAGCGCACCGCGGGCACGGAGGGCTGATGCCTGCTCCCGCGGGCCACCCTCCTGCCTTGCCCGGTGAGCAGGTCGGTGCGTCGGTCACTGCACCGGTGCGTGTCGGGGTGCCCAGGAACCAGCACATCCCCCCAGCCGGGCCTCTGGCACAACCGACTGCACCAAGACGACGCACGCTGAGCCCCAGCGCCGGTTTCTCCCGGTGCTCTCCAGGCTTCTCGGCTCTCCGGATCTTTTCCCTTCGGCTGCCGTCCCCAGCCAGGGGTTCGGTGCGGGCAGTGGAGAGAGGCTGGCCTGTCTCAGTCGCACGGCCGCCTGTCACGGCTTTTCTCAGCTTCTTTATCACCCCTGCTTTATTACAGGCAGAGTAAATTGCTTTTGTCTGAAGCAGGATAACGGCCACAAGAGTGACTGCGTGGAAATGGCATTTTCATGAGGCTGGTTCCTCCCGAGCAGTGACTTGCATATTAAGCTCGGCCCGTTTGCAAGCAAGCCCAGGGGCTTCTCTGCTGCCCTGCCCGCACCCTCCTCCCCGGGCAGGCACCCGAGCAGCCCCCAAACCCACCGGGGCCCGGGACCGAGCCAGGGGCAGCACCCCAGGGTGCGGAAGGGGTGCCCAGCCCGCCAAGCACCCTCGCCATCGCAGAGGAGACCCGGCCCGCGGGGGCAGCTGCTCCCAGCTCCGCAGAGCTGGAGGGGCCGTGCGGGGGAACGGCCCTCGCCAGGCACAGCGAGCAGGGCTGCCAGCCGGCTCACCCCGCTCCGACCACCCTCCCCGGGGACGGGGAGCCGAGAAACCCGCGTCCAGCCACCTCCTCCCTGCGCAAACCCAGCCCGGGACACGGGGAGACCCCGCAGCCGGGGTCAGGGCACGGCCCCACCTGCAGCCCCCGGCGTCGGGCGCTGCCACAGGGCTGCGGGCAGATCCAGCGGGGCCCTCTCCTCCTGCTCCCACTACCAAGATTTCATATAAACTCAGCAAAATTAATCTCTTCTAATAAAACCTGTTATTTTTAAAGCTCGCCTCTAGGTTTTGCAAATTACTACACCACACAGCAATTTGTTTACTCTCCATTTGAGGTTATTTGCAGCCTCTTACCCTCCCCAAAGCAGCTTCGGCTCTTCATTTTCCTCCTCTATAGGCTGTTTTTTACTGCACCAGTGGCCAACGCTTCCTCTCCCCCCCCCCAGTGATACACGGTCCCCTGACACAGAGCATCCGAGTGCAGCACAAGCCCCTACAGCTCCGCCGGGGAAAGCAACGGCGCGGCAGCTGGTATTGCTTGTGGCAAAGCAGAATTTCCAACAACAGCCCCCTTGCCCTGCAGCTGCTTAATATTTTTCCCCTGATAAAGTACACGGCATGTTTACAGGCTCCCGTGCCATTTTGCTCCCGAGACCACGGCTCTGCAGGCGAGACCCACAGCGGGTGGCAAAGGAGAGCACGGCCCTCGCCACGTCCCACGGTCACCAGCCGCACCGTGCCCTTCCTCGGCTGCCGGTGCTGGCTGACACCAGGCCGGCGGCTTTTGCTTTTGTTACTCTAACGCATGACAAATCGCTTCGTGTCAGCGAAGTGAGAGGTGAGTGCCACAGAGCTCCGGGGATTAATAAGCTGCAAAGCAGACGGGTGACTCCTGGCAGCGGGGGCCGAGCCGGGCGCTGCCGATGCTGGGAGCTCCTCTCCTACGGGGGGGCAGAGCCCAGCCCCAGGGGCAGCCAGCACCCCCGCGTCGGGGACCCCCGCCTCCTGCCCACCTGGGGACAAGGCCTTTGCTCCAGGAGCCCAGGCACAGGTCAGGGCTGGCACCCAGCAGCACAAAGAGGGGCCAGAGCCCCAGCAGCCCACCCAGCCTCCCCATTGCACCCAGCACCCCACGACCACAGTGCAGAGCAGCTCCCACTCACCTGGGACCTGGCCGTATCCTGCACCCACAGGGCAGCACCACCCAGCTCCCCAACAGAGCAGGGAGCTCCCACCCAGCTCCCCAGCTGCAGCCTTTAAATGCTCTGAGCCCTCAGCTGCGGGTGACACCACCCATGCCCACGCCCACGCCCATGCCCATGCCATCCCAACCCTATCCCCATCCCCATCCCCATCCCCATGCCCACCCGGCCCCAGCCCAGCACCCAGCACCCTCCAGGGGCAGCCCCAGCTGTGCCCCTCTTTAGCCAAGACGGTGCCAAAGCCACGTCCCCTTGCCACGCCAGGGACAGAGACGGCAGACCCGCAGAGGCTTTGTTTAAAGAGCTTTATTAGCTGCAGCAGGTCTGGTGGCGGCAGGCGTGGCGGCGTGGGCGAGCAGCGGCAGGGGAGCAGCGCCTGGCACCCAGACAGGGAGACCCGGGACCCCCCTCTCCCTCCCCGCGGCCCCATCCCCAGCGGCGGTGTTTACCCGTGGGGGCACCAGGGACGGGCTCTGCCATTTGCACGGCGACACGGGAGCCCGGGAGCCGGACCCTGCCCGGGGCGTGGTGCAGGAGGAAGGGGAGCTCGGCCGGGAGCGGGGGGCCGAGAGCCGTGCCGGCACGGGCAGCGGAGATGGAGCGAGGGCAGCCGGGGCTGACGGCCGAGCCCCCCTTCCTCCGTGAAATGCAAAGGGACGGGAGGAGCAATGGGTGAAAGCGCCCCAGCTCCGACGGCGCGGCTCCCCGGGCACACACGGACCGCGGGCAGCTGCCCGGCTGGGCGATGCGCGGCACAGCCCGCAGTGCCACAGCTGTGCTGGGGAGCGTGCCGCGCCGTGCCGTCCTTCCTCCGCTGAGCTCAGGCCTTGACGTGCTGGGGCGGCTTTGGGGCAGGCAGGGGCAGGGAGAGGCGATATACGCGGTCTGTAAGATGGATGCTGGAACTTATATACGCGCTGCGGGGCTGGAACAGAGCAACTAAACTGGGCCTCCTACGGGAACGGACGGTTGGTTCTGCAAAGCACAAGGGAGGGCAGGGTGGGTCCCGCGGGCAGGGGGGGCCCCCACCGGGCACGCAAAGCTGGGGCGCAACGCGGCCCGTGGCGCTGCGGATGGCAGCGAGCGGCGGGGTACCCGCCCACACGGGGCCGGTGGGGATGGGGACCACCACGTGTGGGCGTACGCCCCGGGCACGGTCCCAGCGATGCCCCCCCGGCGCGGACTCGGTCCCGCTCCCACACCGAGCCCTGGCGCCGCTGCGCCACGGGGCTGGGGAAGAAACCGAGCCGGCAGTGGCCAGTGGGAGGAGGGGGCGGTGGGTGAGACAGGGCGGTGGGGCCAGTCTCTGGCGGGGGGTGCGGGACCCTCGCCGGCTCCGCCGAGTCCGGGGCGGCGGGGGGCTCCGGCACCCCCCCGGCACCGCCCACCTACAGCACGCAGGAGGCGTCTGCCGAGCGCTTCTTCAGCTCCTTCCCGGCTTTGTGGTGGTGGTGGTGGTGGTGCGCGTGGGCTGAGCCCGGCGCGGCGGGGTCCGGCAGCGGGGCGCCCCGCAGCTGGGTGTCCTGGGGGTGCCCCGTGCCCCCCGCCGCCTCCACCCGCAGGTACGCCTTCACCTTGTGGTGCCGTGCCTTGCCATCGCTGGAGTCGATCACCCGGCACTCGTACGTCCCCTCGTCCGCCGGCTTCACCCGTGACAGCCGCAGCTTGTGGGAGATGTTGCTGCCGACCACCTTCACCACCTGCAGTGGAGCAGATGGGGGGGGGTCAGGCGGCCCCCGGGACCCCCACAGCCCCAGACGCCGGGGTCAGTGCCACCCCCGCACGCGTGCCACCCCGCCGCGCCCCGGCCACGTGCGGGGGAGGACGTGGCGAAGGAGGGCGAAGCCAGGCCGTCGGCACAGGCGGCCCCTGGCCCCAGCCCCGGACCGCGGGATGATGGAGTCCCTGGCGTGCGCCCGGCCGTGCGGGGCTCAGAGATCGATGCGGAACCACGCCGGCTAATTAGCTTTTCTACCAAATTGATTCGCTCTCAGTATTTATCACCCAATGAAATTTAAGACTTACTCAGTAGCCAGAGCTGCGGCTGCTGTTGGGCTGGGTCAATAAATCAGATTTATAACCCGCCCCGAGGCCCCTGGCTCTGTTCCCTATAATCACACTGGATGGCAAAGGCCATTTTTCTACTTGCCGCTGCATTTGTTAGCTGAAGATTTTATGGTGTTTAGAAATGGGGCTGGGAGCCGCAACCAAAGAGCTGCAAACTCCCGCAAACTCCTTTGCCCAAAAGGCAAAGGAGACAGCACCAAAACGCGGGCGGCAGCGCGGGGATGGGGGCCCCGTCACCGGCCCCTCCGCCGGGCAGAGCTGCCGCAGCCACCAGTGCCTGCACGTGCGAGCACATGCAAACACACGCGAGCACACGTGAGCACACGCGAGCAGCTGCGTCCAGCCGCCCTGTACACCGCGGGCTGCTGAGAGGCGGCCGGTGCTGCACGTCGTGGCCGGGGCCGCCCATCGTGGGCTCACATCGTGGCCCACATCGTGGCCGGGGCCGCCCCAAAGCGGGGCTCCGGGGCTGCTCAGAGCCCACGCGCAGCCCCGAGCACCAGTCCTGCAGCGCCAGGGACGCGGCTCGGGGGGGCTGGTCCCGTGGAGGGGCTGTTTCTCCAAGGACAGGGCAAGGCAGGCTCCGAGCTGCGCCCGAGACGGGACGGGGGCGGGCGGGGGCTGCGCACGGGGGCTGCGGGGCGGGGGGAGGCGAGCTGCCGGGCCCCGGTACGAGCGTGCCTGGGCGCCGAGGCCGTCACGGGAAAGGAGCTTCAAAAAAACCCCTTTGTGTCAGGAGAGCAAGGAGTCACTTACCGAAATTAATGGCTGGGAAATTGAGAACTAATAAAAGAAACCCCCAATTTGCTGGCGCTGCCGGCGGCTGTGGAGCTGCTGCCCAGGAGGTCGCAGCCTCGGCCCACGGCTCGGTTATGAGTGGGAGGGCTGATTTTATGACCGGTCATGACAGTCACAGCTTCGCAGGCTCGGGCAGGGCCGCGCCAGCCTGCACTGCCCCGTGGGAACAGGGGGAGAGACCCCGGCGCGGGTCGGGACGGACAGACGGCTGCAGCGGTGCCCAGCCCCAGCTCGGCACTGCAACGCGCTGCTGCTCGGCGGCAAAACAGCGGGTTTAAAGAATTCGAGGGGGAAAAAATAAATGCAGACCCATCGCATGTGCTGCTGCACGGTAAAGGGCGGGAGCGGTTTCCCTCTCTGCATCTCCGCGAAGCGCGGTGGCTCCGGGCAGCGTCGGCGCCAGCGCCTGCAGCACCAAGTGTGTTTTGGCGGATAAAAAATGGCCAAGGGGTGCCTGACGCGGTGGTTTCTGTGTATGATTTACATCGTCTCGCATTGTTTGACGCTGCCGTTTGTTCTCAGTCAATTGCCGCCGTGGCTGTAACGCACGTTTTATCAGAACCGCTCGTGGTGGTGTATCGCCCGTGTTCATTTATCTCCTCCATTCTGTAAACACTTAATAATCAAGGACATTTAAAATAACAAAAAAAAACCCCAACCCTCAAGCCTCTCCCTGCTGGCCTGATCTGGAGGAGACAGCAGAAGCATCGCACCCCGAGCGCTTCAAAATAAATCCTGGTTACACACGCGCATACATCGATTACATTCCGGCGTGCAATTAACTGCCTAATTATGCTGAAAAATGCGATGGCCGAGCCGAGCGGGAGTGCTGGCCCCGGGACGGCTCCGCAGCCCTGGCACCTGCCCCGGCCCCTCCTGCCACCCCAGCCGGGCTCCGCGCGGCTGCGCCGGCCGTGCCACGGGACCTGCCTTCCCTGGGCTCTAACACGGCACCAGCTCCCGGCCGCGCGCCCCTGCCCGGCGCAGGATTCGGCCCCCGGTCCCCAGCTGCAAACTGCCCGCAGCCCCCGGTTGGCATCAGGCACCGGGACCCCGACATCCTGGCCGGGGGGAGCAAGGCGCTGTGCCCTGGGAGCAGGGCTGCGGTGGCAGGGGGGGTCCAGCGGCGCTCCCGAGCCACGCAAGCCGTGTTTTGCAAAGCTCGCTGCCGGCTCCTGCCGCCCGTGCCGGGCAGGAGCGAAGCCAGGGGCTGGCAGCGCCCGGGCTGTGGCCGCTGCGGCAGCAGTCCCGGCGCATCGCTGCTCACGGGGCGGTGAGCCACAGCACCCCGGCGAGAGGCGGGTCCCGAAGGCACCTGCCGGGGTTTGGACGTGGATTGTCGGCACGTGGCGGTGCCCATCACCGGAGCGGTGACAAGCTGGGCTGGAACCTCAGGGAGCCACGACGCAACGCGATCAAAGGGGATAGGGGCCCCGTGGGGCATTCTTTACCAGCAAGGGAAGCTGCGCACGCTGATCCCCACAGACGGGAGACGAGCGGTGACGCCCTCCATCGTGAAGCTTGTTGGCATTTCACCTGCCGCGGCACGCTGTCATTTCCCGGGGGTGAGAGCCGGGCGGAGGGGCTGATCCTGGGCACGGGCGATCCTCGGCCCCGAGGAGCCCTGGGTGCGTGGCGAGCCCCGTCCCCCCTTGCTCACTCGGCGAGGGGAAAACGGAAGAGCGAGAAGAGGCTGCCAGGGCAGGGGCGACGGTGGGAAGCGCTTTCCAATATTGCCCCCTTTCTGAGGCACCCCCAAACGCGGAGCCCCCCTAGGCGGGGAGGGCCGGCAGTGGGGGGGGCACGCGCCTGTCAGCGGGAGGCCAAGAGCATTTATTTTATTTAACTGATTAGTGTCTCCTCGTTCTGTTCACAGGAGCCTAAATGGCTTTGGGATGCTAATCCGGTGAGTAAATTAGATTATTTTCTCTTTAGCGTAAACGGGTCCCTCAGATGCCGACAGGAGCCGGACGGGGCTCGTGGTCCAGGCTGCGACCCTCAGCGCCGGGGGGAACAGGGGAGCTGCCCCTCACCCTGGCTGCTCCCAGCACTGGGGGGCGAATCCAGACCACCCACCCCGGCGTCGCCAGCCCGCGGCACGGCAGCGCCGGCGGGACCAGCGCACCCTCCGGGACACCTCGTCCGGGGCACCTGGCCTTGCAGACACAAACCCAGGAGACCCCCCCGTCCCCCGAGCTCCGTGCAACGCTGAGCGCCGGCATCGCGGGGAAACGTTCCAGCCGAGCCTCGACCAGCGCCCCTGCAAGAACCGTTAGCCAAACTCACGCTTATTTTTGTCGCGTCCTTCCCAGGCTCCTCCTGCGGCGATGCTTTCAGCTGTGGGAAGAGCAGGATGGGGAGAGAGACCAGAGAGGGAAGAGAACCCGTCAGCTCAGCTGGGAGGAGGCAGGAGCCCACCGGACCCCTGCCCGCCCCTGGGATGGCTGCCCCAAGTGGGCTGGCTGCCCTGAGCGAGGAGGAGGAGGAGGAGGAGGGAGGAGGGGGCCGCTCAGCCCCAGCAAACCCGGGCACCCAGGGCAGACGGGAGCCGCGCGGGGCAGCCGGGAAGGGGAGGGAATGGCAGCACCAGAGCACCGGGGAGGATGGGGTGCTCGCCCGCGGGTCCCCACCACAGCTCGGCTCTGTCAGTGGGTGCTTGCTGTGACCTGGGGATGGAGACCTGCCTACCGCAGCATCGCCACCGCGGCAGAGATCCTGGCCCCAGCCCCAGCCCCTTCACGGCCAGCACCTGCCCCCATTACCATCGACGTTCCCGAATGGACGTTTCCGAATCGGGTAGAGAGCCGGGCGGCACCCCGGGTCCCCTTCGGCAGCCGCCGGCAGCACCAGGGCCCCGGCGTCCAGGGTCCCCGCTGCGCCACGCAGCCCGCTCCCGTGCCCGCTCCCCACACCGCGTCCCCACCAGCCCTCGCCCCTTCAGCCCCCGCAGCCCCCTTGGCCCCCAGCAGTGCTCCCAAGCGGCAGCGCTTCCCCGATGCTTCTCTCAATTTATGGTAATACCAGTAGCAGCTCTGCCAAAGACACAATAATAAAGGCTCATTAAAATACCTAAAGCTGCCTTCCCATTATTTGGCCCTTATCTCTGTGTGAACAGAAAGAGAAATAAAGAGACAGCTGTTTGCCGAGACCGATACACATGGAAATGGGGAAAACAAGGGAGGGCCGGGGGCGGAGGATGCGGGAAGGATGCGAGGGGACGACTTCGCGATGAGATGGGAGAAGGCACGAGCACAAAGACAAAGCCTTTGCCGGGATCAGTCCCAGGGGACGGGCCACGCGGCCCCTCAGCTAATTGCGAAGGGCGGCCAGGACAGCCCGGCCCCACCAGCCCCGCGCCGCGGGGCAGCCTCGGCGCAGCAGGACGCCGCGCACCCCACGTGCGATCCTGCGCCGTGGGACCCCCAGGCTCATCCCTGCCCGCGAGCACGGAGCGGAGTGGGGCAAGACCCTGCCGTCTGCAGGTTGGGTCAGCGCTGGGGACGCTGCTGCGGGATGGGGTCCCCCCCTCAGCCCCAACAGCCGCTGCAAGCGAACCCCGAACGAGGGGCGTTACCTGGTTGGAAGCCCACTTCTGTTTGTCCGTCCAGTCCTTGTGGTTGCGGACGTACCACCACTGTATCTCGAGGGAGTAGGAGGGGGAACCGCTGCCTCGGAAGGAGCACGCCATCTCCACGTCCTCGCCCGCCTGGGCCGTCATGTCATGGGGGGTCTCGGTGAAGAGGGCTGCAGGAGACAGAGCGAGGGCTGCGGGCGCCTGCAGGGACGTGCCACCACCCCGGCGAGGACGATGCTGCCAGCCACGCGAGCAGGGTCGCCAGGAGCGCCCGGACCCTTCCCCGGCCAAACAGACCTGGCATCCTCGGTGGAGGGGACAGGTCCCTGCCACGCAGGTGGACCCCTCCCATCCTGGCTGTCCCCCCACCATCCCCAGCCCGGCAGAGCCGCCCGGCCCCCCGGCACTTTGCAAAGCGCGACCGGAGGAAAGGCAGGGGGCAGGAGCCTTTGGCCCTCCGCTCTCACGCCACGTCCCGGGACCCCCCGCCCCAGCGTGGGCACGGGACCCCCACGCGCCTCCAAGATGTAATAAATAAATAAAGCACGATCGCATCTCCGCTTAGAGGAGAGCACAAATGAAAAACAAATCCGTGTTTAATGCGGCCCCCAAACAGTCTCCCACATGCCATATGGTTTGCTTTCCTCACTCAAAACAAATATTGTTCGGAGATGTAATTAGAATTCTTTTCATCTCCTCTGGAGAGATTATTGTTCCTCTGTAAAGACGGCCCCAGCGTGCAGGTCACCCGCAAATGTTATTGTCACAATCTGCGGTGGCTTCTCCCCAGCGTGGCACGGGGACAGGGGGCTGAGCCCCCCATGCCGGCACGGCTGGGCCTGGGGCCGCCAGCCTCCCCACGCTCCCCTGCCGCTCCTTTGGCCACGGAGGCGGGCAGGGGCTGCGGGCAGGGGCTGCGGGCAGGGGCTGCGGGCAGGGCAGGGGCTGCGGGCAGGGGCTGCGGGCAGGGGCTGCGGGCAGGGCAGGGGCTGCGGGGCGCGAGGGCCGCCTGCCCTGTCCCCACCGCCCAAGGAGCATTGCTTTGGGGCTGGTGGCAGCACTGGGATGAACCTGGTCCAGCTGGAATCTGCTCCAGCAGGGGCCGGCCAGCCCTGCCCGTCCCCGCCCGTCCCTGCCCAGCCCGGGGGGGTCTCAGAGGCCGGATCAGGGTCCCGCTGTACCCGCGCCGGGTGCCCTGTGCCCTCCTCCTGTCTTCACTGGCCACCTCATGCTGCCGGCGCTGCCGACTCAAAGCTGCCACGTGGGTCCCTCCGGTGCCACCGGAGCCCCCTGGGACACGCGTCCCGTCGGGAGCAGCGTGCAGCTCCCCGGGGCTTGCCACGGAGCCCTGATCCCTTCTGAAAACGAGTGATTACCAGCCCAGATGGAAAAGTTAATACCTTTAATATCTCCCTGTCCCTCCGGACGCATGGAAATCCTATATACTTATCGCTTTCCTTTAATCCATTTTAGCAGGGGAACTGAGGGAGATACCCAGCACAAGGGCTTTAACAAGCCCTGCTCTCTCGGCGGGGTTCCCGGCACAGCTCCTGCACCTCTGGTCACCCGGGACCCCGGGCCGGGGAAGAGCTCTGGCGGTTGAAGGTTGCGGGAAGAGCAGGGGGGTCCGGCGCTGCCCAGCGCCGGCTGCTCCTCGGCACGTGGCAAAGGGCTCATCCGTGCTCCTGCCGCGGTGGTGCCAGGGCCACCATATCCAGCCATCAGCCAACGCTCGCCCACCCATTCCCCAGCCGTGGCCCAGGATCGGGCTTTTGCTCTGCAGGATTCCTGACGGCAGGAGTGACGGCCAAAGCCAGAGGGTCCCGGCAGACCCCGCACCAGCACCCCGGGCCCCTGCGGTCCTGGCTGGGCGTGCGGAGCAGAGGCGGGGGCGACGGCCTGAGGGCTCCAGCCACGTCCAAATTACTCCGAACACAATTAAAATCCACTCCCACAGACGGGAATTTGGCAGATGAGTGGAGAAAAGGCTTGATTGAATCAAGCGCCTTCTTTCTTTCAGATTTTAATTGGGAAGCGTATGTATTAATTAACCCCAGGGCTCAACCACCTCAAAGCGCAGCCAAAGAAGAGCAGGTCCCGCTGGGGACCCGCCGGCCCCGCAGTGTCCGGCCGCCCCACGAGGCAGCCCCTGCCCTGGGAGCCCCCTCCCATGGACGCTGTGGGGACCACAGACCCCACTGCACCCCCCCACATCCCTCCCCATACATCCCAGCCCTTCGTCCCCTCCTCTGCCTCACTGCCCTCCCCCTCCATCCCAGCGTCCCACCCCCGGTCCCCGTGCGGGGAGGGGGCTCCAGGACCCCAGTGCCAGGGGACGCCCATGCAGCTCGTGTCCGCGGGGTGCTGGGCTGTGCTGGCCCCCCCGGCCCCCCCGGGACACCCCAGCCAAGGGGCAGCCGGGCCACCGCCAGCGCAGTCCCCAGCCCCAGAATTGTGGCAGGACAGTCCCGCAGGGCACTACGAGAGCGGGACGCGGTGGAGGGCCCGGGAGAGGTGCCAGGAGAGCGGGCTCAGGTCAGGACATTCCGTCCCCCCGCTCCTGGGGGATTTCCACTTCCCGAGTACGGACGAGTTTCGGGTGAGCAAGACCGAGCGAGCGGGGCAGCCGGGGGCTGGAAGCACACAGGTCACCTCCTCGCTGCTTTTTGGCTGGGAAAGAGCATTTGACGTGTTACAGGGAAAAAGGATAAAGGCTCCTAATAACTGCAGGTCAGCACGTCCTGGGCAGAGCACCCAGAGCCTGGGAGGGGGGCGGCAGACAGGGCCGGAGGTGTCTGCGAAGGAGAAAGCGGCACGGCAGAGCGGATGTGAGATGAGAGACAGACGGGCGGACAGAGAAACTCCGGGTGACGGGTCAGTGCGAGAAAGCAGGCTCACCTCTCCGCCCCTGCCGAAAAATGAGTAGGGTCTGACGGAGGGGGGGACGGCAGCTCCCGAGGGGCAACGAAGCCCTTGTGCCGCAAGAGCCGCCCGGGAGAGCCAGGGCCGAGCCTTCGGGGAAGGAGTGCCTTGGTGGGGCGAGGAGGAGGCAGAGGCATCTTGGGGCTCGGCGTTTCAGGAGCAAGTGACCAGTGTCACCAAGTGGCTCCTCGGCTGGGAGCAGACGCCCCTCGGTGGCCCTGGTCCACGCTCCCCTGCGCAGCCTTTGCCCAGGACGGTCCGTGGCCGCTGCCGGGTGGCCGCGGAGCCAGGCCCCACCGGGGAAGCCAAGAGCTCAGATGTCTGCAGAGCGGCTGAACTCCAGCAGCAGCGTTTAACTGTGCTTTTGCAGGGCGTGCTGAAAATCACCCTTGTGCCGAGCTGACGCGCAGCTCCGTGGGCAGCTCAGCCACGGCTCAGCCCCGCGCAGGCTGCAGCCGGAGCCCCGGCACAGCCGCGTCTGCCGGGCACCCTCCCTCCCACGCGCCGGTCCACGACCGGGCGCCTGAGCGGCAGCCGGCCGGAGCCCCGCGCCCCGAGCGGCGGCAGCGGCCAAAGCAAAGGGCGGGAGCGTCAGACCTGCAGCTGCTGGCAAAGGTAAAATAAAGAATTGCTCGAACGAGGGCCGCTCCGGCCTGCCTCCGCTCGCGCGGCGCAACCGCAGCTGGCGCCGGCGCTTCGGGACGGCCTCTGGAAGCGATGGGCAGCTTGGGGACCCGCTGGAGGCCAGCGGGAAGGGGGCCGTGGCGGCGGGGCAGAAGGGCGGTGGGCGTCCGCAGAGCCCCCCCCCCCCGCCCGCTGCCCCCGCGGGGCTGCCGGGAGGGGACACCCTTGGGGAGGGACAGAGGGGCTTGGTCCCCGTCCCTCCAGCGGCACCACACGCCCTCCCCGACGGATGCCGTGGACCCCGGCCGCCCGGGCAGAGGTGACGCAGCGGGGACGGGCCTCGCCGCACCCCCCAGCCCCAGCCCTGCCCTTCCGCGGGGACCCGGGCAGAGGAGATCCGGGCCCCCCCGGGCAGCCCCCGGCCACGAGCGGCCCCGCGGCCGGGCACGGGCCCTGCGCCAGGGCGACCGAGCTGCCCCGACCCCGCTCCCGCCGGCACCGCAGGCAGGGACAGGGGACAGCCGAGCTGCCAGCGCCGACCAGCGCCCCGGCCCCCTGCCCACCCCGGCCCCCCCATCGCCCAGCACCATCCCTCTCCCCGCCGCTGACATTGGTGCCGCGTCCTCCCCGCGGAAGGGAGGGGGCCGGTGACGGGCTGGCTGCTCCGCGTGCTTTATGGCCTGCTACCTGTCATAAACTGAGAAAATCAGGATCAATAAATCTTCCAGGAAACAAAAATCAGGGGAAATAAAATTAACTCAATGGGGAAACACAGATAAACGGAATTGAAAATGCCTGCTGGGACAGCTTGGTGCTCTCATAAACCGGAGATATACAGGCTGCCGCGCTCCCTCCCCACGGCGGCCAGGATTCATTACCGCGGCCCCCGCTCGGCACGGGCAGGAGGGCTGCCGGCAGCCAGCAGGGAAGGGGGGGCCCTGTCCCCCCCCCTGCCAGGGGCAAGGCCAGGTCGTGCATCGCCCCGGGCACCTGGAAATGTCCCGCTGGAGCCCTGTCCCGTCCCCCAGCACCCCCCGTCCCTGCCCTGGGGAGCCCCCCAGGCCACGCAGCCCCCGGGAGCCTGGCCAGGACCCTGCCCGCTGCCGCTGCCCGCGGCTTTGGGGGAGCCCCGCAAGGAGCCGTGCTGGCTCTCCCGGCCCCCCTCCCGCCGCAGCCCACACAAGGCACCGACCACCGGCTGCTGGGACGGCCACGGCTTAAACAGCGATGTGGGCACGCGGACCGGTTAATGTTTGTGTAAACATGTATTGGAGGGTGATTAAATACGTAGTGGACATTTGCAAATGCATGTTAATCACCTAGTTAGTGCTCGGGCTTGCTCTGTGAGTTATTCCCCCCGCTGAACCGTTTCAGCACTGGTCAATCAGACGCTTCTTTCTCCGCCTAACCGAGCAGGTACCCCTCGGCAGAGCCGCAGCCGGGCCGGAGGGGCGGCAGTGACGGGGGCTGGCTCCGTCCTGCACCGGGCAGGGAGAGGGGCTGGGGGGGGCTGGGAAGCCCCCGGCCCCAGGGCAGCAGGAGGCCCGGGGCAGGCGGGTGCAGGACCGTGCCGCCGGAGCAGCCTCTGCCGCCCCTCGTCCCTCCCTCCAGCTGCCGCTGTTACGCCGTGGGCCGCGATCAAGTGTGGCTTATTCTTGCCTTCACAAAGCTCCCAGTCATAATTCATGGTTTATTATGCTTCGGTGAGTCAAGACACTTGGAGGACTAATTGCCGGCTCAGCCTTGCACTCCCATCATCCGCTCCCTCGGTGGCCCGCGCCCCGGCAGCAGGAGAGCGCCATGAGACACGGCAGGAAGGGAACCGGCTCTGGACGTGGCCATGGCAGCCCTGGGTCCACGCTGGGGTGAGGGGCACCCCAACCCCGGCCAAAGACATGCCCCGGCAGCTCCGATGGAGCCTGGCCCCAAGCAGTGTCAGCAGCCGTGTCCTGCCAACCGCTCGGCCCCCCGGGCCGCGTCCAGGCGAGCTGGTCCCCACCAGCACCCAGACCTGCCAAGGGCAGCGGCAGGTCGGTGCTGCCATCACCACCCGCTTGCCCTGGGGGCCGCACCGCTCTCACACCCGCTCCCCACCACCGGCAGCTCCCAGCACGGATCCCGCCAGGGCCCCCCCGCCATCACGGGCAAAATGAGAGGCAGGAGAAAGCAGCCGGCGCTGCCAGGAGAGCTGAGCCGCTCCCTCCCTGCCGGCTGTGGAGCGTGTGTGTGGAGATCCCACGGAAGGGACCCTGCAGAACTGCTGAGACAGCCGCCACCTCCCCGTCCCCCCCTCCCTGCCGTCCCCACCCTCTCCAGCTCGGTGCCAGGGCTGCCGGCAGTGCTCAGCCCTGCCCGGGGACGGCTGCCGAGGGCCCGCTCCTGCCCCTGCCTGCTGTCAAGTCCACGCAAACCCTGCCCCGCGTCCCCGGCACGGGGCTGGCTCCCCAGCCCGCTGGGTTTGCGCCGCCGCGCACGCCCGCCCCGCTGCAGGAAAAGCAAATGCATCTGACGGCAACCGCAGCCGACGCCTTCCCCTCCCCAGGTACCCACGTCCCCCCCGGCTGACGGAGAGGGAGGGTCTCGGCTGCAGAGGCGCCGATGCCCAGCAGCAAAGGCCCCTACGGCGCGTCCCAGCACGCGCACCAGGCGGTAACCTGGGGAGGGACGGACCCTCCGCGGTGCCCCGGGGCCCCTCCACCCCTCGGCGCGGGCTGCCCATGCAGGAGTAACCCCGGGAGATCAGAAGGCACGGGAGGCATCCCCCTGCACGGACCTGGAGCAGAAGCCCCGGTACTGCTCCACGCGCCGGCTGTGCCGGGCCCACGCTGTCCCCGCGGTGGGGACACGAGGGCTGCTGGCGTCCGCTATGCGGGTTGGGCTAAAGCCTCCCTCCTCTTCCCATCTGCCCATTAACATCTGCGAATGAATCTCCTCCTGACAAGCCCGCGAGCAGGGATGCCGACCCCGGGTCATCAAAAACACATCACGAACACAAACCGATGCATAAACACAGCGGCGCAGCGGCTGGCATCACCGGCGAGAGCGGGGCAGGCAGCTCCGACTCCAGCAGCTGAGCCGGGGAAAGGGCTTCGGCAGCGAGCGGCAGGCAGGGACAGGACGAGGGCCGGGGCTGGAGCCCGGGATGGATCCGGCCACAGACCCACTCAGGCAGCTCCCGGCTCTGCTGGCGGGTGCCGGCCTGGTGAGCATCCGGCCAGTGCTGAGCCGCTCGCAGCCTGGCCCCAGCACCGCGGGAACGCTGCTCTCCGCCGGCAACCCCGCAATTGCCCTTTCCAAGGGAAGCCCCGGGCTGGAGTGCCGTGAACGCCGGCCAGGGACGGGCGGGCTCCCGCCAGGGACGGGCGCGCCATTTCTCTGTCCCTATTTACTGTCATATTAGCAGCAGAATTAGCTCAAATTTGCAGCATAAATTAAAAACAACAAAAAAAATCCAGCTAATTCGGTGATTGTGATCAGGCCAGAGCTCACCTTGCCAGGGAGCTGGAATTAACCTTGAAACCTGTGAGTATTTCTAACAGTGAACCATTACGGCCGGGCTGCCCCCAGCTCCTGCCCTCCAGCAGCCTCCCCACTGCCAGGTTCTACCGCCACGGCAGAAGAGACGCCAGCGGTGAGAATCCTCCCCAGCCCGGCCCCGGCTACGAGGAGCCTTCTGCAGGCAAAGGGGACTTGCTGCTCCCAGCCGGCTCCCGGGGAGTCGTATTCTCAGACAATTCCCTCCCGAGGGGAACGAGGAGGAGCAGTTATTTGATAGTATAAGTAGCAAAAACCTAAAATGGCCTGTTACGACGGCTCCCGGCGGGACCCTCGGCAGCGCTGTGCAGTCATCCTTCAGCCGCCACGCGCTTTGGTGCTGGTGTCTGCCAGGGGATGATTCCCAGCAGGCAGGAACCGGGATGAGGCAGACAGGAGCTCCGCTCCGCTGGAGATCAGCCCCCCCGATCTCACGCCCAGCACCCAAAACACGAGCGATTGGCACCGGCAGCCGCTGCAGAGAGAGCTGCCCATGCCGTGCACGGTGCCGGCGCCTGTCCCGCAGAGCGGTCAGCACCCGCTGCTCACGGGCACAGTGCCCTCCTGCCCGGCTCTGCCTGCCCTGCGATCAGTGGGCTCGTCCCGGAGCAGCTCCGTGCGGAGCACGTGGTGCAAGGCACCAAAGCATCCGGCATGGCCGAGCCCAGCCGACATCCCCGGTGCCCGGCCGCATGCCGAGGGGGCAGCCAGGCAGGAGATAAACCCGCAGCCAGGGGAAACAGCCACGGAGAGGAGGAGCCCGGACACAGGTAGAGCCGTCGGCGGATGGGGCCGGGAAGGCCTGTCCGTCCCAAGGCGCACGAGTCCTTTTCGCACCATGAACCAAAATCCCAGAGCACCCGCGACAGGGAGAGCAGCCGACCAGCTGCCCGGCCCCCTCCGGGTCTCCGCTCCCCGCCCCGGCACCGCCGCACTGCCCGCGGCTCCCGGACCGCGCGCAGCCGCACCGGCTGTTCGTTTGATTTGCTGCCTCGCTCACAGGGAACGTTATGATTAAAATTAGCTGTCACTGTCCTAACGTAATAATTCCCAGTGTCTGGCCCATCGTCTGTCAGCTTCTTCAAGGGAAAAGAAAGCACAGACATTTGATGAGGAGAGGTGTCAGAAGTAATTGCGTTGAATGACTGCACGAACAGCAGCAGGAAAAACACATCGGGTGGAGAATTCCCATCAGGAAGCATGAAAAAATCCGGCAGAATGCAAAGTGTTTATGAAAGTAATTGATAGAATAATCATCGGGGTGTGTGAGAAAGGAGAAGGGCAGCACCCCGGGGAGCCGGGGCACCGCTCCCTCCAGCCTTCAGCCCTTCAACAGCAGCTTTATTGGCGGTGAGACACCAACGCTTGCAAACGATGCAAGGAAGGAGCCAGGCTTCTCCTCCTCGGGAACGCGAGCTGCTCACCGAGCGGCTCTCCCTGCCCTGCTCCGGGAGCCGGCAGGCTAGGAAACCGGCTGCAGCTTCCCAGCTAGCGCCGGTTTGAAAGCCGATGGCACCAGCCCAGCGTGCACAGGCTGTCTGCAACGGGGGGCATGAATAATTGAAGGCACCAGCCTGAGGAGCGGAGAGGAGGGGAGAGGCGAGCGGCAGCGCTGTGGGTAGGGGAGGGATGGCGAGGAGGGATCCTGCGGCTCGGGCGCTCTCCTGGGGGCAGCGGGGCAGACGGAGCCGATCCTCGCTCCATCCTCGCTCCATCCTCGCTCGAGACAGAGCCTTTGCCGTGGGGGCAGGGAAAGGACTTTCTTTGACTGAGACTTTTTCCCTCCCTGAGCAGCCCTGGCTGCCATGTGAGCGCAGGCACATTGCTCACGCCTGCGGGGAGGCAGGGTGGGGGAGCCGCCCTCGCCCCGAGAGGGGTTCACACCCCCAGCCGACGCCTGCGGAGCGCGCCCTGCTCCCGTTCAACTCCCTCGCTGCATCCGCTGCGGACAAGTTAAGGATAACAGCGACCGCGCTCCCGGGCTGTGCCAGACCCTCGCGGCGCAGCAGAGGCTCCTCCAGGCCGCCTGCACCGGGCAGAGATAGCGGCGAGCTCCGGACGCTGCCTGCTGCGGGCAGAGCCTGGCAGGACCCGCTCGCCCCACTGGCCACGACCGAGTCCATCCCACCGGCCCTGGCCCCTCTCCTGCTCCGCACCCCCGACCCGCTGGGCCCTTGCGGTGCGCAGGGAAGGCTGTACCAGCGAGTAATGAAATGATCAATCTCCAATCTGCTAAACAGCAATTTATACAGGTTTTCAGCACACACAGCTTTTATCAAATTGGTATTCACCTACTGAACACAAATGGCTTATTATACATGACCCACTTATTCACTGCTTTTCAGTACCGTTAATAAAGGTTTCTGTTATGATTAAGTGAGTTGCTGCAGAACTGCTCGTAGTAGCAAGCCGTAATGTGGCTCCGAAGTGCACTCGCCCTCCCGGAATATTTCTTCTCCTTGGCTCCCTGCTCCCTCACAGCGACCATTTCACTATTTATTTGCCTATTGCTGAATTTCTGAGGGGAGCAGCAGCGGCTAATGGAGGCTCTTCGCCCACATCTCCTTCCGGCACGCCAGGCCGGCAGGTCCGGAAACCCTCCTGCCTTTCTCCCCCCAACGCAAAGGCAGAGCATCCCTTCCCCGTGCAGGCAGGTACCCACCGGCCCACGCACCGGCCCACGCACCGCATCGCTGCGGGACGCCGCGCCGGCACCGGCACGGCCCCGAGGCTTCCCGTGCCTGGAGGCTCCTCGGGGCAGAGAGCAGCTCCCCTCCGCTCGCCGGCAGCTCCGGTGCCGCGGGAGGGGGACGGCGGCGATGCGGGCAGCGGGCACCCAGCGCGCACCCGGCGGCCACTCCTCGGGCTCAGCTTTAAACCCGCCCGTGTCACCCCGCGGAGAGCGAGGGGGCTCTGTCCCCTGTCCCCTGCTCGGCACCCCGCGGCGGGAACCGCCCTCCCCAGGACAGACTTTTTCGCGGGGGGGTGCAGGAGGAGGGTCCCCTTTCCCAGCCCCCGGCCGGGCTCGGCAGCACCGCGACCCGCCGACCCAGCGACCCGCCGCGCACCGGAGCCGGCCGAGGAGCCGCGGCAGGCGGGGGCGGGAGGCGGGAGAGGAGCCCCGCTGCACCGGCTGGGAGAGCCGCTGCCAGCGGCGTGTGGCAGCGCGCAGCGATGCGCGGCGGCGTGCGCGGGGATGCACACTTGCGCGGGGATGCACACTTGCGCGGGGATGGACGCACGCTCCCTTGCGCGGGGGTGTGCGCGGGGCCGCACCGTGCAGAGCCCCCCCGGGCTCGGCAGCCCGGCGGCGGAGCCAGAGGCCGCCCCCCGGGCCCCAGGGACGGCAGCGGCGGAGCCCAGCCCCGGCTCGCCCGGGCCGCCCCCCGCTCCCGGCTCCCCGGAGCCGCCGGCGCGACGGACCGCGCCGCGCCGCCGCGGGCACTGGGACCCCCCCCCTCCCCACGCCACCCGTCCCGCTGCCCGGGCAGGGGCCGCCCCGCCCCGCCGCCAGCCCCGCGCGGCCGAGACGGCCGGGGACCGGCAGCGCCGCGGGGACCGGCGCCGCGGGGGGGGGGACGAGGGGGGACACGGACACAGAGCCCCGGGAGCGCTCTGAGCGCAGCCGGCCCCCCCCACCCCCGCCCCGGGGCAGCCGCCGCCGGAGCCCCCGATCCCGCTCCGCCGCCCCGGCCGCCGCCCGCCGCCCGCGCTCACCGCTGCCCGCCGCCGGGGCGTCCCACGGGGGGTGCCGGGAGGCGGCGCCGAGCTGCAGGTAGAGCCCCAGGTAGTGGAAAATCCCCAGGGCCAGGGCCAGGCCGCCCATCTTGCCGCGGGCGCGTCTGTCCCGGGGGCGGCGGCGCCGCCGGGCCGAGCCCTGTCCCCGGGGCTGCGCCGCGGTCCCGGCGCCGCCGCGCTGCGGAGCTCTTCCCTCGCGCGGAGGGCGCCGCGCGCCGAGGCGGTGCCGCGGCTCGCCCGGAGCCTCCCCCGCCCGGCGGAGGGATCCCGGCCCCGCGCGCAGCCCCAAAGTTTTTCCCACGGTTCATTCTTAAACTGCGCGGGGCGGGGCCGCGCCCGCCGCGCCCACGCGAGGCCCCACGCGCCGCGCTGCCGCCACCCCCCGCGCCCACGCGAGGAAGGGCCCGGCCCCGCCGGCGGCTGCAGCACCCGGGACAGCGCCCGCCGCCGCGCCCGGCTCCGCCCGGGCCGGGGCCCTGCGGGGAGCGGTGTCCGGAGGGGTCCGGGGCCGGGGGTGCGGTGCCCGGGGGGGTGCGGTGCCCGAGGGGGGGGTGCGGTGCCGGGGGTGCGGTGCCCGGGGGGGTCCGGTGCCGGGGGTGCGGTGCCCGGAGCAGCGCCCGCCATCCCCCATTTCGCTCCCCGGGCGGCGCAGGAAGCGAGGCCGGTGGATTCACCCCGCCCGTCCCACCAGGGAAAAGAAATTATTTTAATAATTTTAATAAATAATGATAAAGGAGACGACGGGATAACGGGGGAGCAGCACTCGGGCTCCCGCGCCCTCGGCCGCTCCCTGCGGCAGCCCCCCCGCTGTCCGGACGAGCAAAACAGTGGCTCGGGGGGGGGGTTGCTCTTTTTTTTTAAATGTTAAGGGAAGACCAAGGGCACAATCCCCCGCGTGTACCGGGAATCGCCGCCCCGGAGCACGCAAGATTCATCTCACACTGAAAAATCCGGAGCTTGGGGCGGTAGGGGCCCAAACAGGCAGGGAGCTCCCGCAATCAGCCCTCGCTGGCGGGAGAAAGGCCGTTCCCTACGACCACGCTGCCAGGCCGGGAACGGCACAGAAAACATTTCATGTAAGGGCCAAGATCCCACTCTCCCTTCAGCCGTACAAAGCTAGAGGCCAAATCCAGTGACAGCACCAGCGCTTCCCCAAACCCGCACCTTGCAGCAGATCAGAACCGTGGCACCGTGGCCTGTACAATTTATGCACCTGTTTTGAAAAGTCTAAAAATGTAAAAAGGAGCCCGAAGGCAGTATATCTCCACCTCAACACCAAGCTTCATGGCTGAAGGGAAGGCGCAGACTTCACTCACACGATATTATCGGTGTGCTACATAGCAATCTGAAGGATATTTGCTCTCTAGATAAACAGTAAAATCAGATTATTTCAGGTGTTTTCTGCCATGAGGTGACAGATGCTTGCTACAAAGAGATTCTTTAAATTGGACTTGAAAATACAAACTGTATTTCTTTGCCCTTCCCTCGGCAGGCTTCCTCCAGCAGAAAGAGCAGGGGTATTTTTCACATCACTGCCCTGCGAGGCAGGGTGCCCGGCTCCGCCAGGAAGAGCCCCGGCACGACTGCAGGAGCTGCGCTGTCTCATACCTGCGTTACAAATCAATAGTTTTAAAAAAGTTCTACCTGCTGCAGTGTTTTCTGCATGTCAGAATAAAGCCCAGATCAGAGCAGAGAGCATTGATCTCTGCCCAAGTTCATTACTCCCTCCAGAGTTAAAAGCTGAGGGAAGGAGGGAGCAGCGGTAATGGATGAGCCGGGCACCCGGCAGCGTTCAGAGGGTCCCGCTTTGGGACAGCGAGAGCCGTGAAGGGCTCCGGGCTTCCCAAGGGAAAGCTGCCGGGAGCCGAGGGCAGCCGCCAGTGCTGGGAAGGGGTGGGAGGAGGATGCTGGAGGAGGATGCTGGAGGGGGATGCTGGAGGGGGATGCTGGAGGGGGATGCTGGAGGGGGATGCTGGAGGAGCTCGGGAGCCACCGGCCACCCGGGTCTGGGCAGCTCCTCGCTGCGCCCATGGGGGAACAGCCCCCGTGCCCAACCATTGCAGCGGGGGCCCAGGGACGGACTCTGTGCTCCAGCCACCCCCCCGGCCGGGAGCCAGCAAGCAACTACAGCTGCAAGCAACTACAGCTGCCTCTGCAGAGCGGCTCCGGGCCGGATCCTGAGCCAAGCAACAGCACCAGATCGCCCAGAGCCACGCGTGGAGGCAAAACACCCACACACTAAAATATGGGGTTCGTGCACAGGGTCAAGTGCGACAAGAAAAAGCAGCGAAGGCCAAGCACAAGCGAGCCCTGCGGTTCGGGCAGCCCAGTCTCGTGGCTGCTGCGTGGCCCCGGGTCCCTCCTCTGCCACCAGCCGGCAAGGGGACCTGAATGAACCCACGCTGAAACGGCATCTACGAACTGCCCCCTCAGACCTGACACCCCCACTTTGCGAAGCACCCATCTGTGGGCGCAGCCGGAGCGGGAGCCGGGGACGTCACCCGGCAGGGACCGCGCGTCCCGGGCACGGGTCCCCATCCCAGGCCCAGCTCCCGGGCCCCTGGCACGAGGGGCAGCACGGCCCCCGCCAGCCAGCGGGTGCTGAGGCCGCGCGACCGCAGCTCAACAGCTGAAACCTGCCAGGACCTTCCAGTGTATCATCAGAGATATGTAAATCATGCCACGAGGAAGCAAGGAGAGCATAAATTCCTCTCGGAGCTGGGAACACCTCCAGGTGCAGAGCCTGAATTAAGTCCCATTTCCAGCTGATTTTCTGCCGCCACAGCAAGATGACAAACGGACACCGGGTCTCTGCGGGGGCCCAGCAGACGGGGAAGAGCCAAGCATCCGCACGTCTCGGGCGCACTTGGAAGGTTTCATTTTCCTCCTCAATTTTAATTCATCAGTGAAAAGGCCCAGAGCAGATGCTGTCTGCTGCTGCAGCCACGCAGCCCTGATGAACCCCTGTGTGTCTGACAGGGATAGGAGGGAAGGTCGCTCGCACACAGAAGCGAGAGCAGAGCCGGTGGCTCCCAGACCAGATAGATGCCAGCGCTCGCTGCGTAACGAGGTCCCTTATCTGCGCGCTCGCTATTGCTCTGAAATAGCTGGCGCCTCCCTTGCAGGGCTCCTATTCCAGCCGAACGTGCCCGGGGACTCGCTCAAGGATGAACGTTCCTTATCTCCGTTAGCGCCAGGTTTTCTGCCTACCGTTGAATTTTGCATGTGCCATCGGTTCTGCTCAGGGTGGGCATCTGCAAGATGGGGGAATCCAGTGGCCGCTTCCACGCGGCGACACCACGAAGACCCCGGCAGCACCACGTCCGCCGCAATCGCAGCTCGTGCGCCGTGAGGTCGGCGCGCGTTTCCCCTGGGATGCCCGGCCGTTGGGAGGCAGAGGCGAGCCTGCGGAGCCGGAGGCTGCAGCGAAGCTCTGAAGAGCTGGATGAGAGGCTGGAAGGGGGGGGAGTGCCCAGCTGCATCAGTGGCACCTCCCGGGGGATTGCCCTGACCAGGGCCCCAGGAGGACCCAGACCCCACGGGACAGCCGGGAGGATCCCCCCGGGAGGATCCGCTCGCCGCGGCCGGGGCGCAGGGACTGTCCCGCGGTGACACAGCCCCGGCCCAGCACTCCCCCAGGACACCCAGAACCAAAGCGAGACGGGGTCAGCCCTTCCCGCTGGCTACCAAGTGCCACTCACAATCCAAACCCCGTGTTTTCTTTCGACAGCAGAGCTACCCAGCAACTGCATCCTCAGCTTAAGGCATCCAGGGAAGAAAAAAACCAAACCCAAACCAAAAAAAACCCCACAGCTACTGAAGCGCTGAGGGTTGCCTCATGCATTATTTTGAAATTCACCTCTTTAAGGGTTCATGCGGGGACACCCTGAGGCTCAGCACCCCCCGCCCTGGGGACGGCGGGATGGCTGCTCTCCGGTCCCCGCTGCCCGCCCGCCCTGCCTACAGCCGCTCTCGCCCCCGGCGCTCCCCCACGGGCGGCCGGTCCTGCACCCCCACCGCCCCACGAGCTGCAGGGCCGGGCACAAGAGCTCTCCCGAGGTCCATGAGCCAACGCTCGAATCCGCGGCTGGCTGGGAGAGTGGATTGGGTTGTTCATCTCTCTGACGGGCAGAATAAACACCCTCCACATTGATACGAGCTCATTCCTGATACTTGTTTAGAGACTTGACAATCCCTGTATAAAAGGATTTCCTTCCACAGCTGAAGTTTGACATTCCTGCATTATTAGATTATTTGCAAAGGTCTGCGTGCGCTGCAGGAAAACAACACTACCGACATCCAACATTACAACCTTCTCCTCCACAAATCATCCCGGGCGCAATAAGCCACGGAGACAGCGCCCATTTGAAAACCCCGATGCAGAGAAGCAGCCAGGGGAGGCAGCGGGGTGGGAGCTCAGGTGAGCAAACACAGCCCAGCCACGCTGTAACAACAAAAAATAATAAAAAAATTTAAATCAAGCAGGGAGGCAGGCCCGGGAGAGGGTTTGGGCATGGAGGGAACACTGGCCCAGGCACACCAGCCGCTGGGTTCAGACTCCAGCGCTGGCACCGGCTCCCCGTGCCAGTACCGGCACAGCCCGTCCCAGCGGCACGACCCGGCTGGGGGAGCACCGGGGCCCCGCGGACGGGGAGAGCATCCCTGGGGCACAGAAACGCCGGGGCCCCGTCCCCCACCCGGCTCGGGGACGGCCGCAGCCCCCGGCCCCCACCCTGGGGAAGCCCCGGGGGTCCCGGCACGGCACGGGGGAAGGCGGTGGGAACGTCCACCCACCGCGTAAGGGCTTCGGGAGTCACAGGTCTCTGCCCAGAGCAGCCCCCGCGCAGGGCAAGGCTACCCAAAGCATAAAATTCAGAAGAAAATTACTTGACAAGAATTCTTTCTTCAGAGAACAATTCATGCCTATTTCTAGTCTATTAACTCCTTCCTCCTCTGCAGAACCCACATCGGGCTCCCGATGGGGAGAAGCACTGTCACAGGTGTCAATCATTTCAGCAACAGTTCCCTCTTTCCAAACCATTGTTTTAAGGACCAAATAAATCAAATGTAAAAAAAACAAAAAAAACCCAAAAAACCCAAACAACAAAACCCCAAACCAACCACCCCTTCCCCCTCCAGATTATTTACTGCCATGTGAGAAAATGAGAAAAGCCTTCCCTGAAACCCAGCTCTTAAAAGAAAAAAATATTTTTTAAAAAATCAATAGTTTAAGTGACTTATTTGTGCTGCTGAAGGTTAGTTTCCCAGTTTTGACAGTCTCTCTTTGTGCAGCCTGGGTCTCTCTACCAGGATGCCAAGAGATATTCCTCAGTCATGATTTGCACTCATTTCTCCCCATTTAGAGAGGCTCAGCCAGGAGCGGGGCTGAAGATGGATTCAGACCTGCGGCGAGGACGGTGCCGGTCTCCTGCGGCCGCGGGGAAGAGCCGCCAGCTCCTGCTGCTCCCGGCAGGAGGAAACCGGCGCTTCCGCAGCTGGGATCCGACGCCTTCCCTGGAGCTGTCGGCCGCCTGCACCGGGGCTCCCACCCCGTTACCCGCCCTGGGGCTGCTGTAACCATCCCTCTGCCGCCTCTGTCCCGCACCGGCTGCCCCAGCACTCGCCCCAGCCCCAGCAGAGCCCGGGCAAACCCCGCTGGGGCGAGAGCCCGCACGGAGCCCAGAGGAAGCCGATGGCCCTGCAAACTGGGGACAGCATCTCCCCCGTCCCTCGCCGCTCTCTCCTGCTTTCCAAATGCTCCGCTAGCGCTCAGCAGCCTCGTGCACCCGGTACCCGACCCGGATCGGTGCCCTCGCAGAGCCCAGGTGCCCAGGTGATGGGCTCACATCCCCTCCTGCAGCAGCCGCTCCCCGCAGCCGGCCTCAGCCCGGGGCAGCCCTGGGCTTCCCCGGGGGGAGCAGAGCCCCCGACACCACGTCCCGGGGCCGGGCTGCAGAGGGAAGGGGGAGCGTGGGGGTGAAGGGCAACGCTCCTGCTGCAGAACACCCTCCCCTCTCCTTTCTCCCAGAGTGCAAACCTCCTACCTCCCCATCACCAGAGTGCCTCATCAATCATGTTCCCTCTAATTAACTTCTAATTTACCTCTTTAGTCAAATCTGTTTACAATCAGAGACAAGAAAACATGACCCAAGGAGAGGTGCGAGGGAGATTGGTCTCTCTCCCCGCACGCTCCGCTGCCTCCGTGCCGCAGCCCGGCCCGGCACCCAGAGCACGGGCAGCAGCGGGGGCATCGGCCCCGCGTCCTGCCCAAAACCCCCATCGGGGCTTTTCCCGGCCGCGCTCCGGCCTGTGCTCCTGCTCCCCGTCACGGCTCTCCTCGGCCGTTCCTGCCCGGGGAAGGTTTTAGCATCTCCCCGTACACGAGATCTCCCACCCGCCCCGAGCCCCCGGGGCCGCCTCGGTCCCACGCGGCACCGCCGGCACACGGCCGCCTCGGGGCGGGCAGGGGAACGCACGCGTGGCTTGATGTGCCGAGGGCTCACAGGTGAACCAGACAAAGCCACCCGGCTCCTGTCACCTCACGAGATGCCCCCGCCGTCGCCCCCAGCGGCTCGGAGCCCGAGGGGTGCTGGGGTCTGCGCCGCGCCCTCGCCCCGCTCCCAAAAAACATTTAGCCCAAAAGCCAGCAGTGATGCTGCTGCCCCTGAACTTTAACCCAGGGTGAAAAAAATCAGAAGGTGTTAAAGCAGGGAACAAACCCCACTGTCCACAACCTACGAATGCTTCGTTAAGAAAATGCGTTATTGGCTCAAGCCTTTCATCCTCCCCAATTACAACAGCAGCATTCCCCACAGCTGCTAAGGCTCATGGCGCCCGTCCTCGTACCTCCAAGGCCTCTCCGTGCTGCTCAGCATTACAGCAAAAATGAGCCGGCCTGCAGCAGCACATTAAGCTGAATAATTATCTTAATTAATAACAGCGGGCCCAGGTGGGCATCCAGCCCATCCCAAGGACCAAGGCAGAGGATCCGGCGTCTCCCAGAAGCAGCACTCGCGGTTGGGACGCAGGTGCACGGCGGTGCCGGGTGCCGAAGGCCCCCCCGACCGCAGGAGAGGCACAAAGCAACTTCCCTGCCCCAGGCACCCCACGGATAAAATCCGCTTTTGGGAGAGCAGCTCCCACAGGCCTAAAACAAGATCACAGTTTGTTGGTCATCACCCTCTTTCAGTGCACCTCCCTCTCCTCACCAAATTTCATTATTTATCTGCTGAAAACATTTACGGAGCGGGGATTTCTCCAGGCACAAGCATTAGGAGCGGCAATGCAAGCCCAGAGGCCACGCCGCGGACAGGGACGGCCCCGGGAGCAGCGGGAGCGCAGGCCGGAGCGGGAGGCTCCGATCCCCCGTCCCTGCCGGGGCGGTGCCGAGACGCTGGAGAGCCAGACCCCGGTGCAGCAGCAGCCCAGCACACCGACACCATCAGGCCCTGGGGACGCTGAGGGTTTTTTCATGCTTTACCAGGGTTTTGTAGAAGGTAACAGGTTTCGTACATCCCAGACAGGGCAGGGAGCTGCTTTCGGTCCCTCCGGTCCACCGGGACTGCCAGGCAGAGGATCCCAACTTTTGTGCAGTGGGCTTCCTCCCTCTGAAAGAGTTCGGAAATTAGGAGGAGAGAATAATTCATCACCCGTCTTGTGAAAGCCTGACTTGCAATAACAGCTCTGTGCTAATTCCTCAGCAACGTCTGAGCATCCTTATCTACCACAGAGAAGGGCACGGTTGGGTTGTGCTCCGGTAGGCACGGGCATTTTGGCTTTCTGTAATCCCTGCAAGTATCTCCTTCGGCTCAGGAAGAAAAACGTAAGTGAAAACACTCCTCCAAGGAGTTCTTTCTCCCAGGGCCGGCCTGTCCCACCGGCACGGGAGCTGCCGCTGCCATCGGGCCGCTCGGCAGCAGCTCCCGTGCCATCCCCTGGGGAGGCTGCGGCACGGCGCGGTGCAGCATCACGGCAGGGCCCCGCCGGCCGCGGGAACCGCGAGGGGCAGGGCAGGGGCTGGCACCGCATCCCCGGCCCTGCAGCCCCCGGGAGAAAGCTGCGCTCTCCCAGCGCTGCCTCCGACTCGCTGCGGCACAGGCACCGGCTCCTCCTGCGGCCGCCGGGGATAGAGAGCCGGCAGCGGCTCCGGCAGCGGCCGTCCCGTGCCCCAGCCACCCCTTTGCAGCCCGTCCTGCCAGGCACAGAGAACACCAGCTCGCAGGACGATGCTGAGCCCCAGTCCCCATCACCAGTCGTCCCCATTCCGGGTGGGAAAGCCACGACTCTTCTCCCAAGCCGGGGCGGCACTGACCGCCGGCACCCGGAGCAGCGTCGGGGCCCTTCCCTGCTGCTGCCCCGGGAGCCCAGCGAACCCGCAGGCCACGGCACCGCCACGCACCAAGCCTTCGGTGCCGTCACCCGCTGTCCCTCGGCACGAATACTCACAGCAAGCATTCACTGGCACAACCCACTGTGGCAGCCGCTGACACTGAGCAAATGAAAGAACCCAGAAGAAAGCTACCCTGAAACAACCTGGTGAGAGTCGTTAACGCTCGGGCTCGTTCCTAGCACAAACACCCGCCCTAAGAGCGACTCTCATCCCAGCAGAAGCAGCAGTACCCCACGTAATCGCAGGGTACACACCATGTTAAATCACCACTGCTTCAATACCAATTCTTTCAGTGAACTATCCAGAGACTTAAAGGATTTGGTGAAGCGCTTTGAAGAGCTAACAAATTACAAAAGGGAAAAAAAAAACAATCAAAGAAAAGCTGTCTTATACAAGAGGAACATTCATTACGAGCAGCCTGAGCTCCCTCCAGCAGCACCGCTCCCGGAAAGCGAGCCGGCCAGCCATTAGAGCAGGGAATGATTTTCAGCCCAGAGCCTCCATATTTAGTAACCCAGCTAACGCAGCTAGAATGGAAATGGTAAAGGAGGAGAAATTCACTTTCCGAAAGCGAAACTCCAGCCGAAGCAGCAACACGGGAGCGGGGGTTTCACTCCCGCCGGACGCCGCTGGAGGTTTTCCCCACCTGAGGAGCCGACGCAGAGCAGCGATCGTGCGCTGCACACCCGCACCAGCTCACTAACCGTGCACGGAAATGATCCCACATACGTGCACACGTGCAGCAAATCGAGGGAAATCAGATCAAAGACGGTACATTGAGATTTAAAAAAAACTTACCTTGTACTCAAGCAGCTTATAGTACTCTTTTCGAGATCCTCCCTGCCCTTTTCCCCCCAGATATGCGGCCCCTGCTTCTCAGTCGAAGCTGTTTCCCATTCATTAAGCTCCCCTTCTGTTCCGCTCAAACCTCCTTCCTCGCACCCCCTCCCTTTCTCCTCGGCTTTTCCCACGCAAGGGCACTGTGGGACAGGGAACAACAGGTCATCTTCCCGGAGGAAAACCAGAGACCGGCTTTGACCACAAATCCGCTGTCTGTGGTGTGGAAAGGGGACAATTCCCAGACTCGAGTAAAGTAAAAATCTAAACACATCTGAAAGATTAAGGAAAACACACCTTTAAGGAAGCGGGTTGAAAATAGAAGAAAGAAATGAGGAATTCAAACAAGTTCTGCACCAAAAATGTATTTTTGCAGCTTTTTGTGGCTGCTGAAACCACGACTTCCATGTTGATCCCCTGAATAACAGCATTTGATAGCACCCAGGCCAGCAGTGCCTACGCAGTCATGATTGAAGGAAGCCTTTAAGCTTCCCTGACAATGCATTTTTCTTGGAGATAAAAAATGAATGCTGCCAGCATGCAAATCTCTCTAAATTAGGCAAGGCCCAGCTTGCTGGAGCTGCGATGTTTTGTGATGACAGTCATTAACTTTAGCAGAAGAAAAGAGGATGCGGGAAAATATTCTCAGCTACTTCTTGTCCCAGTTGGGAGTCACTGCTCGGGGAAGCGGTAGGGTTTGGCACGCTGACACCTGAAATTACACTGCAAGTGCAGAAAGGTAACAGAAAAACGAGCTGCGGTCTGTCCCACTGCAATCAGCAAGTCGGTCAGAGGCAAATCACTTGGTCTTTCTGCAGCTCCCACAGCGCACCTGCAAAAGGCTGCAGGAGTGGGGTTTTCCCTCTTCTATTGGTGAACTTATTGCTGCTGTAAAAAGCCAGACTCCCAGTTCAAGAATCAGAATGCTGATTTTCTACAGAGCAAGCACAGCCAAGACCTAAAGCCGACTGCGAAAGGAAGTCAGTGGAATCTGGGCACTTTACTGATTTGGAATTTGGGCAATACTGGGATTTTACTGGTCCCTCTTAGTTTCGAGTATAACCTGGACAGACTCACTCCGACATCCCCTTCGGGACGGGCGGTGGCTGACCGGCCTGTGCCAAAACTTGCGTTTGGTTCTGACTCACCTTTGGGAAGATGTAGCAGGAACGGCCAATGTGGCTGCGTCCTGGTTCCCCTCTGCCACTGAAGAGCAGCTGAACTGGACACGTACCAATGCCTCAGCCTCCCCTGTTTACGTCAGTACGGCGGGTTGTACGTTTTCGTTAATGTGTCAGGCTGGAATAACGTGCTAGCAACGCCTTGAGCTATCTGGGCCTCCCCTTTACCCTCCCTCTAATGCCGCTACTGTTGTATTGTTTCACAGCGATCACTGCGGTTTGACTGGGGGTGGGAAGGAAAAATCTTGAGCTGCCCTACTGCGAGGTACGCGGCTGTAATCCCTCTCACAGCAGACTACTTAAATAACAAACAAGGAATTTAAAAAAGCAAACTATCTTTAATATCTCCAAAATCCCATTTAGAAGCAGTTTCATAGAAACATCACTTTTATCGTGCAATCAAGGCTGGAGGAGGGCAGGAGACGGAGGGAGAACCAGATGCCATGTCCTCGTGGGCAGACACAGAATTCGGCCCCCGAGTCCTCAGAAATTCTCCAGCAGATCCAGGATCCGCTTCTGCTCGCTCTCCCGAAACTCCTGGTTCTTCCCATCCCCGATGTTCTCCGCGTACTCTGCGGGGAAGAGAGCAGACAGACAACAGGCTTTGGGTGAGATACTGATGAACGATGGGCAACTCCTCTTGCAGATACCACAGCCGAATCTAAATCTGCATCCACTGCAAACAGCTGAATGGGAATTTATGCACAGAGCGTTGATGGTTTTTCTCCCCATCCCCAGGGTTAAAGCTTTGCATAATAAGCATCTACTGTCCCCTCATTAAAAGTTTTTGTAGCAAACAGAGACCGTAGCAGGAACAAGCCCAAGCAGGCACTAGCACCCAGAGGCAGTACCTCTTCCCGGCGCCTATGGTACCGGTTGTTCCCTGTCGCCATTCAGGAAGGTGACAGCCCAGGTGCTCCTCCCAGCTCCTCTGTCATCCCAGAGCAGCAGCCCACTGCCAGCCCTTTGAACCGCACAGTCGTACCGCTGGCCTCTCTCAGCCCAAGACATTCAAAAGAGTCCTGACAACACCGGCTTTCCAGGTCCCTTGTAATGCTGAGTATCATCAGGGGAAGTCAGGCAGGGGCTGGTACCCAACTGTTAAACATTCCTAGCCCCACGTTTAGCCTGCCTGTTGTCCAAGCATCCTGAATGAGGATTTTTGTCACGTGGAGACCAATGCCCCAATCTACAAGTGCTTTTAACCATACAGAAGAAAACACACCAGTTCAGATTTAACTACAAACAAACTGCTTGTCTTCAGGCAGAGGACACCAGACCCTGACCAAGGTCTTGCCCATCCATGCACACAGTCAAACACCACGGAACCAAAAACTTCCTCTGCAGCTCTCCCTCCTGACATTCATTTAAAGCTGGCAGCTCTCATCCCCATACCAGCTCCCTCCTTCCTGCCACCAGAACCTGCAAATTCAAAGATGGTTTAAAAAGGAAAAATGAAAAGCAGGTTTTGAGCTGCGAAAGCAAGGAGCTGAACAAATCTTAGTAAATCAGGAGCAGACTGCCTGGTTAGACAGTGTTTTCCAGCCTCCGCCTTCTCGTGTTCTTTCCCTTCTTCCTAAACAAACAGAACAGCTTGTATTCAGCATCTGAATGGTAAGTTGCTGTAGAAAGTTTGCTTTAATATTTATATGTTCAGCACTGCTACATGCTTCTGAGCTCCATCAAAGCCTTTATTATAAGAGCACTGAAAAGAGTGAGGACAGGGAGAAGTTAGCTGATGTGGGAGTCTTGCCTCCTGTGTGCACTCTCTCTCTCTCCATGTACAAGAAGCAGAGTTCTTTGCCAGGGCCTCTGGGAGAAATCCTTTTAATATTTATAAACTGCTACAGTACCTGTAACAAGAGCAGGCGGGTAACGCTGAGGTTTGCTGCAAGTGAACCTGACCTCCTCGCTGTCCCGGAGAAGGGGGACCAGCACAGGGAGCCCTTCCCTCGGATGGAGGAGAAACTCTCCATCGCACTTCACGAAGACAGCACACCAAGCTAATAGATTTGTTGCAGCTACCTATGTATTGGCTAATTGCATAAGGGCACGGCTCCAGCAGCCCGGCATCAGCTCTGCTGCCATTTGCACGCTTTAGCGAAGGGCTGCACCACAGCGCCCGGGGATCAAAACCTGCCGCCCGCTGCTGGCAGGAGAGAAACCCCACTGCGGCAGAGACGGGCTTACCTTCCCAGGAGAAGGTGCCAGCTAAGGCTGGCGTTTAGCTCGGGTTCTCCTGTTCCCTTCGGGCAGTACCAGAGCTTTCCGTCAGCAGCGGAGCTCGAGGAGGAGCAGGCTCTGTCCCCAACGAGCCCTTTCCGTGCTTTGTCAGAGTTAAGTGCCTCTGAAACAGATGCAGCAACCGCAATTGCCTGTGTTTATTGCAGCCCAAGGGCAATGCTTCCCTGCCTGCTGCTACCTCTGACAGCTCAGGATACCCACGTGAGGGACGGACGTGGTCCCAGCCCGGCACAGCGCTGGGGCAGCCCGGGTCGGCCCCGGCTGCAGGCAGAGCTCTGCGCTCAAAGCATCCGCGCCGCAGGCAGCGGGCTCGAGGCCCAGCTCTGGTTTTAGCTTTGAGGACTGCCGGAGCACTTGAACACACAACTCAAGCAGGGAAACTGCAGAGTGCCACTAATGACACTGCCCTTCTATTGTCCCAGTGAGATCACTCAGACAAAAGCAAGCCACAAATTCCTCTAATCTTGTCCAAAAGCTCAGCATTTTTCCTTCTAAATATTTAGGCTTCGTAAGACTAAAATCCCAGTGACTCCCAAGGCAGACTGTTTACTGGGTTACCAACAGTTGCTAATGCTAAATTGAAGAGACCAGATAAACCCTCAGAACCAGGCTTTTAAAAAAAAAAAAAATCTCCCACCAAGGTTTTATGTATTTACTTTTTTATTTAAAATTCCACCACTTCAGTGAGACAGCAAAAAAAATCAAATGTAAGCTGCCCCAGCCAACAGTTAAACAGAGCTTACACATTGCTGTAGCTACACAAAGGGAAAGGACCTAAGATTGGTTTCTGCTTCATTAGACAAAATACAATGGTTACAGAACAGTAAAAATCAATAGGGAAATATTGAAGCTTGTAATGGATATTGGAAGCTATAAAGCCTGCACATAGTGGGGGACCACAGGCCAAATTTAGCACAGTCCTCATAACATAGCTACCGTTTCTTTTTGATTACCCATGCTAACAGGTTTGGTTTGTAACGTTCAATAGGCGTTCCACCTTCCCGGCTCCCTGATGTGCCCATTACCTTCAGTGAAACCAGATGTCTAACCAGGCATCACCGCCAGCACCTCTGGGGAGGGACCTCTGCACCTCAGTTCCTGCGGGGCTCCTGACAGCAGCTGCCCAGCACAGGGAGCAGGCACCAAAGGCTGGTCTCTCCGAAGCGGTAAGGAACAGCGTGCTTTCCCGTTCCAGGGCCAAGTATCGCTATTTAGAGAGGTCTGTGCCTCGCTCCGTTCCCAATGGGAGAGATGGAGGGATTGGGTCAAGATGGGGCAAGAATTGCCCCAAGACACAGACACCACTTGCTATCGTGAGGACCAGTCTCCATCCCAAAAACATCCTCCCAGCCGAGGCACGCACCGTTCAGTCATTCTCTTCCAAAGGATAAACTAACTGTCCCGTTGCAAGTAATGCTTGATCTTCAAGAGAAAGGAACTGTGGGAGGACTGGTCAGCCTGCAGAAATGCATTTAATGAGCCTTCAGTTATTCCCTGCCCACTCCTCCCCCTTGAAAGCCCTACCATAAGAAAACAGTCTTGCTTCCTCGCTTGCATCGTAAGTAATTCTAAGCAACCCCAAGGGATCCATCAGCTGTCAGGTTGCCAGAGAAACATGGAGAATATGTAGGCCATAAAAATCAAACTAAAAACCAAGCACCTAATTAGTATGCAAAAATAGAAAATAAAAACTGAACAAGAGCAAAACACTGAACGAAAAGTAAAAATAAACCAGCCTTATCTGTCCTGAGAGCAAGTTGGAAAGCGGCCTGAAATGTTTCAGCCAAGGCTTGAGGCTCCCAGCCTCCCAGTCATTTGGGATAGAGTCCCAAAGTTCAGACACCAATTAAATTTCGGAAACGCCCCACTGGCCCGCCCGGGAGGCACGCTTCCAGGGTCCACAACCAAACCCACTACTCCGACGGGCAAGCTGTGTTCAACAAACCAACTCCTCTGGAGAGGCAGGTACTTGTCCGTGGTGTCGCTTCTGCTAAAAGGCAGTGAATCTGCACTGACAACATATTTGGACATAGGTGTGTAACTACTGAAAAACTTACATTTCACCAGCACAGACTGCAGATAAGCTCAGTGCTGCTCCTACCTGGCAGGAATCTTCTGGGCCCCATTGCAGTATTTCACGAGGGCCCACAAACACATTTATTTCTAAGGTCATTGACAACTGTGATGGCAAAAGTCTCTAAAACTGGCAAGCATAAGAGTTGGGGAGAGCTGAAGACAGAGCCCCAAATACTGTATCCATCGCCCCTATTATTAACATGCCATGTGTGGCCTCTTCAGGCAGAGAAGGTGCTACTGCTGAGAGTTCCGAACCTGCTGCACAATCCGCAGCTTGCAAGACATGATAAAACCACTGAAAAAGTTTCACAATGCAAGTCACTGTGTGTGAAAGAAAGAATCAGATGAAATTTTAATGCAGCTGCCCTCCAATTCAGCTTTGTATGTAAATCAACAAACCAAAGACATGAACGTGAAGTGTGTAAATACAGCGAGATGTGCAGACGAATCCCTTGGGCACCCGTGGCCCTGGTCAAGCGTGGGAATCTGAAAGCGGACGTGAGCCATGCCCTACATTGGAAATGGACAGTCTGGAGGCAGGAATTGTCAAGTATCACAATTAAAAGCAGAAAAGACATCCTACCCAGTGCCCCATGCTCATCACCAGGCATTAACTTGCACTTGCTAGCAAAGGACAAGGGCCAAAGAGATTGCCTATAGCTGCAGGTAATCTCACACTGTCAGAAAATCACTCTTAATTTCGTCATACCAGCCACCCTTCTGATGCCCTTCTTTCCTGCATATGGGAAGGGAGAAAAACAACAGGATCTGCAAGAAAAAAGCTGCCTGTACCTGCCAGTGTTGGGGGGGGTGGGCACAGAGGAAAGGCCAGGAGAACACCAGGAGAACATCATTGTTATTCCCAAAGAAAGCAGAGACACCACAACAACACAACCCACAGCCCAGTACCCCCAGATATGCTGCCAACCTTCCTTTCTCTCCAGAAGAGAAAGAGAGAGATCCTCACCCCTCACCGAAAACAACACAGCCCCTCAGGAGCAGACACGTCCCGCACAACCCCTTGCTAAATCAGGAGGCACCTCCTGTGGGCAGCAGATTACCGGCTCTCTAGCTAAGCCTCGCAGCTCGGAGGGGGCTGTGGGGACAGTCTGAGTCCTGTCCACTTCTTCCCCCGTTCAATTGGCTGCTTCTGCTGAAGGACAGCAGGCTACAGATGAGAGCCACAGCTCAAATAAGCGTTGCTCTAATTCAACATAAGCATTAAAAATAACAAGCAGTCCTTTAAAACTGGGATTGCAAATCACAACAGCTACATTTTAAAGCTACAGAGGATACTTTAATGCTATAATCCATATTAATCTGACACTAAGAACAAGACAAATACACCACGGATACTAATATGGTGCAGATGGTAAAGTGCAGGGCCATGTTAATGAAAGATGAGACTCCACTATTCTTCCCTCTAGCATGCACATACACTTCCCTTAAATATTTACTCTAGCGTTAATGTCAGCAGCAAGTTCCAGCCAGTCTGTAGGCGATGGCAGCATGAAGTGATGAGCTGTTCCACGACAGCAGACAACAGCAAGTGTCCTAACTCCAAGGTAAAGCATGCCTCTTATCAGGGTGATTCCAGCCCTGCCCAGATCTCAGAACACTACTCAACTGCGGCCTGAAGGTGCTCATGAAGTCAAGGAGAATTACATGCAAAGGCTCATCCTACAAAGTGATGACCTAGCTGTCCCTAGTAGAGATGAGACACATGCATAGGAATATCTCAACTCACCCTTTAGGATGTGTCGAACAATTTTAATGGAGCTGCCTCTCATGTTCAGAATCTGATGCACTCTCTGACGAATCTGATGGGGGATAGGAAAGAGAAGAAAGTGATCTTCAGTACAACACAAAACCATGCACATACCCCATACCCCACTTTTTCCCCACTTTGAGGGAAGAGCAGAAACCCTGAGCACCACAAAACCCAACTCAGCCTTGCTAGTCGACAGTCCCAGAGCACCACTCAGAAACGTTCAGGAAGGCATGTGGCACAGGCACACGTAACCACAAAACATATTCACAAACCCCAACGTAATCACGCCAGCAGAGATGCAGCATTTTGCATGGATCAAGAGAAGTCACCTTCTGTAGTCTGTGCCTTTGGGAGACCTTCTGAGAGAATGTCCCTTCCACTACTCTCTCAGCAGTGGCATGAATAGGGGCTTTCCATTTCAAACTGTGACCTCGCTCATGGCAGACTGTATGAATTCAGTGACAATAGTCACCTTCTGTACCCACTAATGTCCTCCTAACTGCTATAACTTGATGAAGCTGTATTGCCACAAGTGCAATAAGCAGGAGGTTTCCTCCCGAAAAAGGAATTAAAGAGAAGATTATTCAATGAGGCAGTGTTTGCAAGGATTGAGAGTCTTGTTTGTATCATGGATGGAAACACAGATTATCTGCCAGCCTTGTACCTAGCTTTACCTGGGGAACATTGGCATTACAGATCTCTGCCATGATGTAACAAATGAGCTGTAGAACAAAGAGACCGGCATCCAGGCGACGGAGATAGAATTCGTCTTCCATGTCATCGTCTATTATCTCTCCCCGACGCACCATGTCCTGTAAAGCAACACAAAGAAAAGGTGTGATGACTGTCTCTCAAAGTACTTCCCATTAGCAGTGGCAAAATGTTGGTGATATTTGCGGTTTCTTAAGAAACGCTTTGTTCCCCAAAACATTAACATCCATATATTTCTCGCCAAAGAAGAAATACTTTTAATAATTCATTTAAATTCACAAAACATGGCATTCAGTTTTGAACAAGGTTTTGCCTTTGCTGGTTGTGAAGTGTGTCCACCTGCAAATTAACATTTTAATTTAAACATACAAATTATGTTTCTAAATTGAGCGATTAGAGACTGTGAATATGGAACAAACCAGTGTATCTATTATTTATAAGTTCTTTGTCAAAATGGAACAAAAAACCTGCTCTTTTACTGGCCATTTGAGGGTGCTGTTAAGCAGTGCAGAACATGACTCCAGCAGACTCAAAGACCTATCAGGCTTCCAACTTCATTATCGACTGATGAATGAGAAAACAGGTCTGAAAATTCTGCACAAGTACAGCTTCACCATGCCCAGCCTTGCTCTTCCAGCTTCACTGGTTAGGAATACCGACAGGGCCAAACCCCAGCCGGGGTCTGTTAGCAGAGGACCACCGGCTTCCGCGGGAATGCCGATGGTTCGCTCTTCCTCTGCACATCCCGTGTTTCACTAGCGAGACCTGCCCAAACGGAGGCCAAAGGCAGAAGGCAAGAGGCCATTCCATTTGCCTGGTTCAGAGAGAGCTGCTTCTTCAAAACACGGGCAAAAGCAGCCCGGCAATAAGCTCAGAGCAGCTTCCCCCGAGAAAGGCCGGCCACGTCCACCAGCTGAACCTGCCATCCATTTTCATGGAGACCGACAGGCCAAAGTAACCAATGTCACGTGTGACCTTTTGTATTTTGGGGTTTGTTTTTTGGTTTTGTTCTTAAATAAAGGAAGCAGCTTGTCAGATCCTGCTAGCTCGCTGCAGCTTCTGTGATTTATTATGTAGCTGGCTGGCAGGTGGGCACACGCCAGCGGAGCAATATTTTCTCATTAGAGCCATCACCAGCGAGAGCACTGTACCTGTAATGCTCAACCAGAAGTGCCTCCTCGGGGTGCACATGCTCCAGGCAAACACACGCAAGGTCACCAGCAGCAAAGCTGATTTAGGCTACCAAATTTTCCTGTTTTGTCAGGCCAAGTCCTCGCATCGAATTGAGGGTAGAGTCTTTTAGGCATAAGAAGGAAAATTAACCCTGTGCACTTCTCACTGGAGAGAGCACGGTGGATGCTCACCATACAGAAATCTAAGTGACTTAGAAGTAGAGCTGTTTACCACTGCCTCCCAAAAGTGAGAGAGGAAAGCATAAGTAACGAAACACTTTTCTCTCCTCCTGGAAATCTAGCTTGCCAGTAAAAGAACAAGTTAAGTTTAAAAAACAATGCCTTAAAGTCAACTGCTTTGGCTACGCTACAGGATGCTTTAGCATCAGGTCCTGTAGACTCCAGCATTTGCACAACTGTAATTTACTTCAGGTTCTCAAAATCATGGGCACAGGCATGACTGGGCAAAACCTGCACGCAGGCTCTTGCCAGTAAAAAGAAAAATCCAATTTTGTGCAAAGAGTGACTTTCCTCACCCTACATCCATGCCAAATTGCTTGAACCTGATCAAATCTGGTCTCTAAAGCTAAACAATGTTGAGTCTGGCTAGCAAGAGATTGGAAGCCATTGACTGAAATATCAAAAAACCACATACCAGAACGACGACAATTCCCAAACTACTGCTTACCCCCCTCACTGCACACAGACTTATTGGCTACTCTTCTCAACAGTGCTAAATTCCTCAACAGAAAAACATCAACAGGCCAGGATTTTGAATCTCCAGAGCAGGAAACAAAGACCGTGTCTGTTCTGTATTCTGATCCAAGCACGGCGATCACAGGAGCCGAATCCAGGCAACTGCTGTCTTGATTACACAGAGAAGGCAGCAGTTGTAACAGCCCCTCTTGACAGAGCAGTGAGATTATTTTGTGCCAGTAAATTAAGCAGATATGAATTAGAAGACAAGAACAGTTTTAAGGTGCCTTTTCACAGTCTTTTTTGTTTTTTTAAACCACAACCACCCTTTAAATGCTAATCTGCCTCCCAGTACAGTACCAAATAGCCACCTTTCCACTCTGTCTCTCTTTCAAAGCTGTCAAGTCGCTAACCTCCAAATGAGCACTCAGATGCCATTTCTAATCTGCCAACAATAGGTACTGAGATGCCCCTTGCTGATGGGAGAAGACAGCAATAAGATGGGCTTCTGTGAAGCTAAAATGAGCTTCTCTCACGCTAATGAGGCAGGACTGACAGGCCTCGAGGTGTCAAATAGAGACTCAAAACCTAAAGATACAATGGATCTGCCAATGCTATACAAAAGATCACATCTGCTCCACATAGTCACTGGCGTCGGTCCCAAAAGATTCTCCATATCCTCCTCCTTCCTTACCTACCTTTCACCTTCCCCAGCACACACAGCAAGGCTGGGCAGAGCAGAAGGGATGGGCACCGATCGAGAACAAGAACACCTCCAGGATCCTGGTTTTACTTCCTCACCGGGTGGGACAGCGAGGCCATGAGAAGGGACGAGAAGGCTGCGAATGGCCGTGCATGAGAACAGCTATCATCTCTTGTCTCCTACACCAAGTACAGATTCTCTCCCCTTACTACTTTCTGTCTGTATTACTGCGGAGGGGCAAGTGACGCAAGCCATGCTCAGGAGGTGCTTTCAGATCACAGGCTAATAGCTAAACTCAAGGTCATCATCGCTAAGCCCTTGGTCAAAAAGGATATGCAGGAGACAGGGACCGACAGTTGCGACAGGAGAGGAGCAAGCAGAAGCCTCAGGTGAAATCAGACCACCACAACAAGGACTGCCCAGGACCATCTGCTTTCAGCTCACAGCTGTGATGATTTCCCCAGGAGCCTCCTTCACATGCGGAGGCTGCAGAGCACATGGTCTCTTCAGCAGACTGACCACCGTTTTCCTTGAAACACAGAACAGTTAGGATTGAGCCCTAGTCAGGTCACGGACTCTACTGCAGCCAGGAGAGCAGGCAGGCATCCAGGTCACACCAAGGTGACCAAGAAGCTCTCAGAACCACACTAGAAACCATCAGAGCCCTCTGCCGTGGAAAGGACTTTCTTCATTTTTGCCTTATGAGCAGAAACACGCTTGAATTTCTGTAAATTGAGCCACCAACCTGCAAGAGCTGAAAAGCTCCTTGCGATTGCTACAAAGCATACCATCACTTCCAAGTCAGCAGAAACAGAGCAGCAGCTCCTGCAAAAGCGTGAGCTCAACTTCAGCAGCAAGAAACAGGAACCATGTTAGGGTAGCGTCATCTAAAAAGACCCACCAGTCTCAGCGAGAAGGTTCAAAGCTTACCTCAGCTTGCTGGCTGTTTGCTGGAAAAGCTCGCAGTACAGCCAGTGCAAATTCAGCCACGCTCCAGAACGCGCATGTCCTCCCGTGAACACAGTCGTGTTCTTTTCACGTGCACTAACACAGCCCCTGCCAGGACGCTACGTCCTGCCCTCAGTACAACGCCAGGCAATTTGGTCCTTCTAAACCAAACTGAAATGCTGGGCTAATACAAATTCCTGCTTCAGTTACCCAAATCTGCGGATGTTGCTCTCGTGCTAGGAGTTCCACCTCTCCCTTTCAAGGATGGAATGACTTAACTGTAACACAATTAGCATGTAATTTGTAAGTCATTATAGTGCAAAGTGTCTGGTGAGAATATTTTATCGAATAAACCTGCTGAGCATAATTTTCTGTGGAACTATAAAAATATTAAACCATCTCCTGTCTTTTCCTACCATTTTTAGAGATCACTAAGGCTATTGCTGCCACCTCTAATTATGCCTCATTTTAGAGGGAGTTAAAAGCCATAGGGTTTTGCACCATTTCCTATAGAAGGAATTAAAGAATTTGAGAGGGGGACAAGATATTTTCTAGGTTTCATGAACTAAAGACTCTGAGAAAAGTGCTAAGACAGGCATCAGGTGTTGGAGACGTGCTCACGTGGACTTTGCTCCTGGGTTTCACATGGCAATTAGGGGTAATCACTAAGTTATCACCTCTGATCACTTCTGAATAGATTCCACAGAAGCAAACAAGTGGGTAACACGGAGCAGAAGGGAAGCTCTCCCTCTGGACTTCATCCTGTTTCACTGTCCAGATTAAGGGGGCAGTTTCATTACAACCGATCTTCCTCAAAAACAACTGGCTTCAGAAATTCCTCCCCTCCCTTCCACCCTCAACTATTCCCACACCTTTACCACCACTGGCTGAAGAGCTGGACTATAAACCAGATCACTAAAATAAGCCAAGCTAAAAGAAAGAAAAAGGAAGAGCACCGCAAGAGTAGGAGCTTCTTATGCCAGCTGTACTGCTAAAGATAAAACATCAGGTATGACACACTCAGTCATTCCTCATATAATCAGGTTTTAACTTCTTGTAATGCCAGACTTACGCCAGGATACTCTGTCCATCAGACCTGAACCTCGCTCTCATCAGTATAGGCTGAACCTGTAAAATCTCATCAAGTATCTTTTTTCTTTGGGGCAGGGAGAAAGGTGAGGATCTGTATTCCAGATTTTTGGGGTACTACTGCAAGAGAAAGGTCAAAAGCCCTCAAGTGACATAGCACAGTTTCTAAAGGACCAAGCGTTCATACCATCTACTTCATGTGCCATTGATTCAATGATTGGCACATTGATTCATGTGGCAGTTGTGGCACAATGATTCATGTGCCACAACTAGAAATATTAAAGTGCTCCATAAATCCTGTCGCAGCCAGACAATGCTGTGGTTTGACGGACAGAATGATGGCTTTTGCCTGCTTCTGTGCGGGGAAACCACTTGAGCCACTTCCGATCTCAGCAGACCGTTTCCCACTGACCATTTGAGGACGCTACAAAACAAACAGCAATTCCAAGAGTGTTCCAAGCTAGGAATGACCCTTAACATCGTATTTCATACACGTTGTGGCCAATATATCGCACATACGAGATGTTTCTGCCAAATCTTATTATTAGCTCTAAAAGGAGTGAAGAATTGAGATCCATTTATTCTAGCCGTTCCAGCCTACAGAGCCCTGCAGTGGAACAAAGGCACAGTGGCCTTCTGGATACAGGAGGAAAACCGGAGACTCTTTGGTTTCTCTTCTCTTGTACATCAGTAAACACGAATGGGTTAATATTATTAATTAAAGAGCTTCTACACAAGCTCCTTCACACTCAAATTCCCTTCACTCCTGCTTTGTGCTGGCTGCTTGCTACAGGTGTTAACATTTGCAGACTGCTTCAGGATCTTTTTGGATAAAGGGCACATACACTAGCCCTGCATGTTGCATTTAAGGGCTCTGTATAGCAGCTGCCCATACACCACAAGACTTCAGCCAGAAAAATCCATTCCGTTTTTTGAGTTCTAAAACCCACACACCAACACTGAAATGTAAAGAATAAATAATTTCTTGCTCTCTTCCGAGGAGGATGAATGGAGCGCGGAGGGGTAGCAGGAAAGGGTAAAGGCTGTTTTTCTTCAGGCCACCGTTCATTTGTGAAGCTGCAGCTGTCCATATGGAGCCTGAATGCTGGCAGCAAAAGCAACTCCATTCATCACTCACCCCCGCGCCTTTTTGAGCAGCAGCAGTGCTGCTGAGCTCCGATGCCCTCAGAATGTTTGCCAGTGCCCAGAGAAGTGGCCTTGGCCGTGGGCAGACAGCTGTTTGTCGGAGCCTGGCAGGGGGCTGCAGCCCGTGGCATGCTGAGCTCGCCCGCGTGCGGGGACAGCGGCTGCAGTGATTACTCTCCGTCAGTGCTAATCAATCTCACACCCTCTTCAGTGCTGATACAGATAATCTTGTGGGAAGCCGGCCAAGCTCGCTAACAGCTCTGCAAGCTGCTTCCTGACTCCAACAGCTCGTTCTCTTTCAAAAAGTCTGTTCCAGCTTCAGTTCCAAGAAAGTACTGTGTGGTACCAAGGCTCATGTCATTCAAAACGATTCACTGCTGGTGTGCAGAGAGCACACCAGCCTTTGGCTGCAGCCTCATCTAACTAATCAAAATAGACGCTTTCTCGCAGCTGATCAGAACTCTAAAGACCAGGGTAGGAGGCCTCGCACATTATCATGTAATTGTCTCTCTGCATTTCAGTTACTCTCCACCTGCCAAACCAAGCAAGATTTCAGCCAAGTAAAAGTGAAGGTAAATTGAAGTACAGACTTAGGCCCCCCTAGTAAAATTCACTCCAAGAAAAGGACAGAAGCACTTGCTGTAGAGAAGTTCTCAGCCCAATTTATCTGAGGTTAACTGGAAACTGGAGAGCAGGACAACAGGAATTAAGAGGCAACAGCACAGGCATGAGGGCACAGCTCAGAAGAGTGACCTGGCTGAGCCAGAAGTTCTGTGCAGACAACAGGCCTGTGCAGAGGTATTGTAGACATGAGCTCACAAAACTTAAATAATACATACATGTTTCTCTCCATCAATCTTCTTATCAGCTGCCTGCATTGCATCCAGGTACTTAAAATACAGTTCCATCAGCCTATCAACCTGCAAGGGTAGAAGAGAGAGACCTAAGCAAGAAAAAAGAACAATGCAATCATCTTTAATCCTTCATGCTATGCTGTTTTCCTCCCAGCTGCAGTCTTCACAAAGTAACAGGCAATTCTGTCACTCACAGGAAGGAATACATTACCGAAGGACGGTACAAGTGTTGGTCGGATGAGCACACTGAGTCTGCAGGCATTTGAATGTAATCCCATAGCACAATATGGTCTCGTCAGCTCCAGCTAAAAGGCAGCGAACAGACACGTGTCCCTAGCTCGCTCGCTCTCCCGCGCTGTGGGTCTCCAGTTCTCCTGGCTTCTGCAACGGACCTTTCTGTCTACGCTGTATGCAGCCAAGCTTGCGTTAAACGTATCAGACATGTTACGGCTCTCCTGCTCTCCTCTGAACTATATTAGGCAACTGAAAGCCTTTCTAGTAATGGGAAATTTTCTCCAATTAGTAGAACAGGTTATGAAAGACACCTTTAAAACACACTAATGAGGACTACTACGGAACCAGTATTTCCCCAGTGGCAGAATTTACAAATCCCTTGGGAATTACTGGTTTGCAAAAGCTGCTGTTTCTGTTTCGCAGCTGTTTGATCTATCCACCACCATGTAAATATTTTGGAAAGCATTTCCCCGAGTAAACACCACTAAAGTGACACATTCTAGGGGAGGAATGGGGAACGTCAAATGTGTACTACAGCAATTCCTAAACTCTCTGCAAAAGAGCTTCACTAGAAAAGACTTCTACTCTTCCACACTGCCCTGGTCTCACAGAGCCAGCACAAGGTAACACCACACAGCACGTGCTACATGACCAGGCTTCAGCAGAGACACGCAACCCAGGACTAAGAATTGCTACTACCATGTGCAAGCACCAGAAGACAAGAGCACGTGTGACGTGGGAGGCCAAGCACTGAAGGCATTTCCAGTTCTCCAGTTCGTAGATAACAACATGAATGAGAGAACGACAGCCTGTGAGAGTACCGGTCTCTACAGGCAGGTACAGTATCGGCTATTCAGCACCTTAGCGAGTCTACACAGGCACCCTGCCGTTATCAAGTACCCTCCCAGCCTGGTATCCCAGAGACTGTAGACATGTATTCAGCACTCACCTTCTCACTGTCATTCTCTGTGAATTTATTCAGTAACCGTGTCCTCTGCTGCCCTCTCAGGTTTCGCAGAAGGGAGGCCAGGATGGAACAGACATGTTCTGGAGATACAAAATGAAAATTGCATGCTGAGATCAGGAACAGGAGCTTATTTTTCTCTGTAACATGCCATTAAATTTACTACTAGCACCCCCGCGTGTAGCCGTTGATAAGCGGAACCCCGGTTCCTTCCCATCACCGGTGAGCGGAGGCAGAGCGGTGGTGAGAGCAGCGAGCCGTGTTTGCAGGGAGCACAGACAGCTCCTCACCCACCACAGCCAGCTAGCGAGGTCTCCTCGCCAGCACCGATCCTGCTTCTCCTCAGTGACCTGAAAAAAGCACCTTACGTAAAGCACAAATTCCGCTCCAGTTTGCCTCCCCAGGCTGGCACGCCTGCCTGGCAGCACGCACTCTTTGGCACCCTCCGTCACAGCTAAAGGCACAGCACGCTGCCTCCTCCCCTGGGCGGAAAGGAATCCTGGCTGAAGCTGGCACCGTCAGCAAATGACCCTTAGGTTGCCGAACTGGGACCGGTTATTGAAACAGGAAAGCTTGAGATCAGAGTAACGGTTCCAGCGTGCAGCTCCTGTGGAGACTTAACTGGTATTAGCTAGAGGAAAGAATCCTCAAACAAACCACTTTTACTTACAGAAAATCCCACGGATTGAATACGAATGTGCCACAACAAACCAGAAACAACCAAATAAACGTGTTCTACAGTCTTCTCAGTTGCGCTCAGGGGTCATATTTTACAGCACAAACCTTGGAGCCAAGTAAAAAGTCAACGTTGCAAGCACACAAGAGGCAACATCTGCGTTCATGTCCAACCACGGCTTCACTCTGAAAGGTGACTGAACCAAGGGCCTCCGACCCCCAGCAATGCTGCTCTGCTGAGGAGCAGGACTGAGCTCTGAGGAGTTCCTTCTGCAGGAACACAGATGTCCCTGGGTGGGGGACCGCCAAAGGAGGTACCGAAGGGCCGCGTGGCATCGCTGCTTCCGTGCCTTGCACACCGCCCAGCAGCTCCTCCTGAGCACCAACGCGGTGCACGCCCTCGCCGCAGCCAGCCGCTGCAAGGCACCAGGTTCAAGCGGTGTTCAAAAGCACAGCGTTTCTGAACGGGGCCTTGAGCTCTTTGCTCCTCGAGGGCCAAAAAGCAACATCATCTTCTCCAAAAGCACACTTTTTCACATAGGGTGTCTTATGCTTCTTTAACCACTAATATTTGGCTGTACCAGACTTCAGTGACGCACAAAAGCAAGTGCTTCTCTGCGTCCTTGTTTCTTCAGAAGGATTCACCAGTTTTAGGCGCAATTTATATACAATACACATATAAAATCATACCGGCTTTGAAACATTTCGAGTCAAGCTCTCGTTACAACTCTCATGCTCTGGCTCTTTCTCGTTTTGCCCATGAACACTTTCCAGGGTGGAGGAACCGACTCACCCCTGGGAGCCAGCCTGAGGCGAGGGAAGGAGCCCAGGGAAGGCGTCCGCCTTCCTTTTCTTGGGAAAGGGAGGCAGAGCGGCCACGCACCGCAGTTCCGCACCCCCAGTACCATAGGAGATGCAGAGATGCAAATCATTTGCAAAATGTATGCCGACACAAGACGTGATGTTGGCAATAGCAAAGAGTATATGGTTTTAATATGGGGAAATAAAACCAAGCACAAAGGCGCAAAGCAAATGAGGGAGGCACGAGTTTCTCTCCCTTGCTAAATCATTTGGTATTGCTTCCTGCCTACAGGCCTGCATTAAGCACAGACCTTATGCTTTAGACATCTCAATGTATTCAAAACTGTAACTTCTCCAAGATGTCCTCACTTTAATCTTGCTGATTAAGACTGATGAAAAATAATGGCCATAAACATTTCCTCACCCACTGTGGTGGGGAGAGGAGAAGGGGTGTCAAGATTTGTTACTTTCAGAGAGGAAAATGCAACGCACGGAGGAAAGGGATCATCATCTTATAGCCGTCAAACCATTTTAACATGCATTTCCACAGCTCTGCCTAGCCCGGAGCCACGAGAAGCCTTCATCGATTGCACCAGCGTACAAAGGACAAGCGACACCCATGTGTTTGCAGGAGCTTCTGCATTACCTGCCAGCTTACACCTCCGCGGAAAGGCCAAGTCACACAGGCTGCTTGTCCAAGTTGTGCCTGCCCTCTCTGTAGCACAGATTATCTGCATACTACATAAGGGCAGCAAACAGAAGAGGCTGTACGCAGGCACGCACACACCCCATTTCATTAGCTACTTATAAATGTAGCTTCCTTAGAAACAGATTTCTGCCTGAGGTGGTGTCAATTTTTCATGTACCAAAGAGATTGGGAGAGCTGCTGGCAGGAGGAGCAGAGGAGATAACAGGTTTATCGGGTGGCCAGCACCGTGCGGCTGCTCTGTCATTTCGACAGGATAACGTGGGGGTGAAGGATGGCTCTGGGTATGTCAGTGCACGCTCTCGCTGCAGAGAAACAGTTACTCCACAAAAAGCGACACCAAATTAAGTGTCTACATTAAAAATATTGTAAAAAGCCTCCAAAGTCCTTGCGAGATCCCGTTTTCTTAAGGTGAAAAAAAAAAATACAACAAAAAGACGACTTTTTTTTTTTTTTTTAAAATACATCCCAACAGATGCTTTGCTGTTTCAGAAAGAAGCCAGCATGCTGTACTTCACACTATTTTTTCCCAAACCTTCTTTTTTTGGAAGCGTTTAGAAGTGTTGACACAGTACTTTAGTAGTAATATTCTCAGCAATGATATATCTTCATTGCTTTTTTTCAATACTCCTTTACTATGAAATGTATTTTAGCCATCATTTTTGCTTTGGTGCTCATATGCAGATATTTATCCATTTTATCAATAAAATCTTTAAAACTACTGAGAAGTCTAAAGAAGCTGACGCAGGTTTTTTAAGAATGAGGTTATTCTTTCAACATATCACTCCAGAAAACCCAGGAAATATTTAGTTGCCTGGTGAAAATGTTCAAAAAAAATATTTTACAGAAATATTTCTGAACTATCTAAATCTTTTTTTTTTATCAGCTTCCTGAAAAAATGCAGTAGTGTGTTTCATACTCCCCCCTAAAAAAGTCACAATTATGCCATAATGCAACTCCTGGCCCAATAAACACCAACACCATTGCAAGGACACCAGCCACAATCAGGACAAACCTTGGGGTACGAGAAGCGCTACGGGATTAGTGGCTGAATCCATTATTCAATGAATTAAAGCACTTACACAAGCAATCAGAAGTAAGAGGTGTTAGCCTGGGAGCGAAGGTTTCTGCGAACGTGGGGGTCTCACTATTTTCCCACAGACTGCACCTATATATATCTCTCTATATATATATAAAATCTCACATATGCAAAATTTTAGAAGTCCATAATCACAGTATTTGCTCTGGGTTGGATCTTCTTTGGAAAACGATTAGTAGCTGGTGCTATTCTGAGTCCTCAGAAAGCAAAACCTGCAGCTGCCCAGCTTTGATCTCAGCTGACAGACAGAGGCCACAAGCTGCACATCGCCCTCGGGCGACGCCTCGGGCCGCCTGCCTGCCTGCCTCTGAATGTTCTGGAAACTTCTAAATAATCGTGCCAACGCTCAGCCAAAGTCCACATGACCTGCACAAAACCAGTTATTTTCAAGGAGGGCGACAGACAAGGCCAGAGGCAGAAGTTGCTGCCTAGCCCCCATTTCTAAGCACAGCTGAATGTATTTCCTTTGAAAAGCAAACACCAAAACGAGCCATGCTCAGCACCACCAAAGGTTCCTTTATAGGAATAACGGTTATCAGCTGGCAGCTAGTATGCATCAAGCACAACTTTTTTATCATATAAACATCCCAAAATCTCACAAACTCATGGATATGGGAAGACAGAGGCTTCTTTCTTATTAGCAGATAACCCTGTTTTCTGCCCCATCGGCTGGTTCACCTGCGCGTGCCGCTGCTCTCCACGAGGCCAACGCCGCAGCGCAGCGTGCCAGCCCCGTGCCCGGTTCTGGGCAGGTCACATCGCATGTGCTCACCCAGCTGCACCAGGGTCCTGCTCAGACCAGCACCACCTCCAGCTCTCGGGAGCCTTTCCCTCTCCAGACAGGCACGAAGACTTCAGAACGCAAGCAGTGTTTAAAACACCCTAATTAGATCGATCTTGACTTCAGCTGCGGCGTGTTGGAATACAGATTAATCTATTCCATGGCTGGCACTGGCAGCTGCAACAGCAGGAGGTCCCGTCAAATCAAGCCGTAACATTACACTCCTCTGCCTTTATTATTCCCCCCCCTTTTCTTTTTTACATTTCATTATAACGGACATCTGCCTAGCAGGGGAGGAAGCTCAAGCCCGCTCCCCTGCAATACTGACGCAGATGAGGCAAGCCTCCTCCGGGAGGAAGGGGAAGGCATGGGCTTCTGGGCGCAGGGGGCAGCAGCCATTAGGTGGACGAGCAGGGTATTCTGGTGAACCCAGTAGAAGCCATTCAAGAGCCTTCTGACTTGTAAAGAACTCTTAAGATAAATTGTGGTTTCTAATTAGGAGCAGGAAAATACCAGAAAAAAGCCACCTCTTTCAGAAACTTCTACCCTTCCTACACACAAAACTCTGCAGCTTCACGTCTGTGTGCTGGGAAACCTGGACAAAGCCCCTGGCACATCCTAAGGACCAGCAGCTCCCCAGCGCCGGGAGGGAGGACGCTCGCACCGAGTGCCGAGGCCACGCTGCCAAAACACCCCGGGACCAGGCGTGCGTCCGACCCAGCCCAAATCCGCAGCAGAAGAGGAGTGCCGAGAGGTGACTCCTGGTTTCTCCTCCGCACGGCTTTCGGATGACGTGAAGCGCATTCAGCGGAGGCTTTGCAATGCAGCCTGTGAAGTCACGGGAGACTGACAGACTGACCGCTCCTGCACCCCACTAGCTTGAGTTCGTTACAGAATTACGGGTGGAACCAGGGACATGCTATTCCAATGCTGTAGCATCCAATAAGCTTACCTGTTTTCACATGCATCAATACTCTGCATTTTTAAAGAGTAACCCACTGAAATATCTCAAAATATTTTGCCAAGAAAAATTTATCTTAAAATACTGACAACAGTAAGAAATACTGATTTGAGTGATGGGTAAAGTAGGGCTTGGAAGTGTTGAAAAAGCTCCCCACAATGCCCCTGCTGAGCTGGAATCCAAGCATCATGCTGAATGTAAAACAAAATTCTTTCTATCAACTGAGAAAGTTTATTTTTGTGATGTTCTTGTAACAGAGAATGCTAACTTTAACCGAGGTAAATTTAACTCTGTACTCGGCACCATGGCTCATTCAAGTAACAGATTCCTGTCGTATGCTGGAGGGTTGATGGTAAAATAACAAATTGGCATAATAAAGTTCTGTTTCAACAGACTGATGCCTTCCCTAGGTATTCACTTCAGAAGACCACCACATGAAAAATATTTTCTGCTGGCTGGCAGAGGGTGTTCAGTTAATAAAGATACTCTTTATTGGGCCATTTTTCTGTTGCTGCCTTTTCACTTTTCCACGCCCAGGGAACTTAGTTCTGCAGCAGGTATTCATTCCAAGGGCTTTGCTGCCTTTCAGTGTATGTTACAAAGGAGTAAGAGCATATTTACTAAGAAATGGGTTTTGCTGCTGTTGTTTTTTAAAGGAAGTGTACAGCCGAGTATCTCCAAAAGAGGCTTCCTTATCGTTAGAGGGCGAACAGGCAAAAAACCACAGCGATAGGAATTCTCATTTGGAAATTGGCTGAACTAATTCTCAGGTTTTCAAATTAAGCATTCCTAAGTAAAACTGACAGCTAAGTCAAGAGAAGGCGTTTAAATGAAGATGAATTGGACAAACATCCTTTTATAGTTCATTAGACTCTCCAAGTGAGCAAAACTAGACTGCAAATAACTGTCCTGAGAAAGAGCAGGAGAATATACAGCCTATCAAGCAAGTTATGACTGCTTCACTACAGACTCTCTAATTCAGAAGAAATTTGTGTTTTCTCCATTTTTAGCTCACTGAGACCATTCAAGAATTTCAAGTTACCACCCCATGCTGTTTGACTGTTGCCACGCAAAGTCCAGTACCAAGAGACCTTGCACCCTTATGGACAACGAAGATAAGCTGACCCTCGGCTCGGCGGCAGAAGAGTTTTCAGAACACAGACATTCGTACAGCATCCCCTGCCTTTCAAAGTTCACAATACAGAAGCGTTATTTCAAAGCTTACCCTATATTTATGCCAAGAACCACCCAGAGCCAAATTCCCGTTCACTCCCTGCAACCACAGACACTAGACACTTGCCTCTCTGCCCTTCCAGCTCAGTTCCACTGAAGCCACGAGGCAGCCGGGCTCCTCTCAGGGTGCCCCGTCAGAATGCACGAACCCCCGTAACACGGCAGATCTTACCATTTTATATGTATAATGTAGTCCCCAGTCTCAGACTGACCAAGAGCACATTTTCTCCACAATTTGGCCTTTACCTTTCTACCAACACTCGCTATAGGTAGGCTATATTATACTACCATGTGTTACTTACCCTATGATAAGCCACAACAAAAGGCTACGGCCAAGCTACGCTGCGTCGTACCTTGTACGCGGTGCTCAGCCTCTGACTCGACACCCCTCTGGATGGCACTACCAGAGGGCTCGCAGTCCTTAACCAGGAAGACTGCAGGGAGCAGCCAATCACAAAAACAAACACTGAGCATCTAGTGGAATTAAATGCATTTCTGCAGTAACACTTGCCATTAATTCGGCACCTCCTACAACCTGCCTCACCCACCCTTCCATCCGCTCCACGCAACGCCAAGCGGCGTCGCAGGGGGACCCCCCTAATGCCATTCAACACACTCACAACAAAACCCTGTCCAAGACACTCGACTTCCTACGATGACGGGCTGTTTCTCTTTAAGGCTGGCCAGCCCGGCTGGATACTCACAAGTGTTCTGAGCCCACCAACATAGGAAACTTCTAAGCCATTTCTGTCTTCAACTGCAAAATATTCTGCTCTGAGTTGCTTCACTGCCTCAGAAAAAGGGAAATTGCTTCAAATGAGATTTTTGTCACAAACCTAATACCCTCAGAAGTATATCATGATCTGTACAAAGTCAGGCAAAATTCAAGTGTAGATAATGTGTAGTCAGTTAGATACCACCAGCCAAATCTTCAGGCTCAGATCATCCATAAAGATGGTTAAGAAATTTTCCTTTTCTTTTCTCCTAATTACATAGCATATATAAAGCATAAATATGTGCAGTTTGGATTTAAATTGTTCACAGGCTCCCTAGAGTAAAATAATTTTTAAACACTGACAGTGTTTAAAATGTAGCTAAGCAGCACTGGCACCTTTATGTTAGCTTTTAAAAAAAAAGAGAGAAATACATTACAGAAAAGTTATCTTTTATCAAATTTAATTTGGATTATAAATTTCTGTAATAAATAAAAGCTCATCAAGTCAGTCACATTGAGATTTTTTTTTTTCCACGAGGGTATTTATTGTTTTGTCACATTCAGAACACCGCCTTCAAGACAATAAAATAAACATTATTTTATAGACTACCTCTTATGTAAAAAGCAACACTACCATAAAACAAAGGCAAGGGGAGTATTTTCCTACCACCATCAGACACACACGAAAGATTTTGTGCTCTGAAGACGGAGCATCGGATGCCCAATGAGAAGAGCGGCTCTCACTACCTACGGCGAAAGCATCCTCGAGCCCCAGCTGCTGCCGGTACCCGCAGCCCGGCAGCACTTCTGCAGCTGCAGACAAAGGGACGCCAGGACAGGCGGAGGAGGGAGAGTCTCGGTGGACAAGCGCTTCTGGCAGAGCTGTTTGGTACCTCACCCAGTGCTGAGGCGTGTTAACAGGGCTGTCCTTTAAGCAGTTGTAATTAGGCTCCAGGGTTAATAGCCCATTAAGAATTTAGTATTTTGCAGCATAACCACGAGTGTCTGTCCCAACGCAGTCTCAATAGCATTACAGTGAACGCGTTCACAGCGCAGTTCCTTAGAACTGCTTTTTAATAAATACTGATGCCTCTGCTACAAAGCCATTCTAGTTAATCCTGTAAAGGAATATGTTCCTCCATTTGACATAGACATGAACACTCTCCTAGCAGAAGAGGATCATTCTAATTAATTTTTAATATTTTTTTTTTTAAACAGTTTGAACACAGGATAAAGTTTTTACAAGAAAAGATGACAAGAGAAGAGTGGATACTAGCATTCTTTTTGATAAATAAACAAAGAGATGTGCAGGAAGAAGCATGTTCCTAGGATCAACACAGCACAGAGGGCACCCATTCTCAATCACGCCAGACCTGCACTGTTTCCTTTAAAACCAGCAGGCACCAAGGAGTCTTTGCAGTATTCCTGTTCAGGCAGTGGCTCTCAGGAGCTGACCATCAGCCAGCAGTGCCCCCGAGCACAGAGTGACTGCTGTATTGCTGGTGCAACATTTGGCAAAGTAAAACCATATACTACGCTGCTTATACACGTGTCAGGACAATGGCTGTGACAGGCTCCAGGGGAACCCTGTTAAACATCTCAATTAACTCCCATCGTTAGAAATTCAGTAACTCACCTGCCCAGTGATGCAAAACAAAGGAAATTGGACTTACTACCACAGCATTTTAGGCAGAGTTTATTTTAATAAAACTGATTTCTGGACTCATCTTAATGTCCTCCATTTCTTCTGAATATTAATGAGATGGAGGTCTGTTACGAAGACTGTTTGCATGGATCACTCCATTTTCTTGAGGGCAGATTTGCCTTTTTTTTTTTTTTCTCCTATCACAGAAATAGTTATGAACTGACCCTGTTAGGGGTTTCCAGACTGCTACCTAATCCTCACAGTAGCCAAGATTGCACACAGATGTCATCTGCAGTCTCAAGACGAAGCAGATGAGACAGAGATTAAGTCACTTTCCCAAACTGAAAAATTAAGTCAGTGACACGAGCCACAGACCCAGATGTCTGTACTCAAAAGCTCGTATTCTAGCTTGAGCTTTCTCTCAGTAAGAAGAATTAAACAACCTTATTTTCATACTGCAAATGAAGGTTTCAAAACATCCCCTAAATCCATCATCTGAGCGCAACTGCACTCCCTGCAATTTTATTACATAAACCCCAGAACACATGACAGCATTTCTTCCTCACCATTATCTATCAAGACAGGCAACACAATACAAGACAGATAAGGCAGCCAGAATTGGCAGCCTGTGTGTGAATCATTCCTAGCGCTGGTGCTGGGCTGCAGGTAAGCACCTTCTCTCCACCTGTGCTAGGAAAGCAGCCGCTGCCACGCGTGCACACGCAGCCCGCGGCACTGCCAATTCCTGCTTCGACCCACCATCCCGCCTCAGCCCCGCCGCCTCCGGGGCGCAGAGCCCACCGCTGCAGCTATCGCAGCCTACGCGTGCCTCGCCGAGCCGCTACCTTCGTTAACAGAGTGTTATCATCTTTTAATGTTGGTGCTCTAGAACAAATGCAGTTGCCAGGTCACCGCTGGCTGTTTTCAAGAAGAAAACAGCCGCTTGCTGAATTTGCCCCTCCTCTTCCTCACCACCTTGTCCTCAGGAAGGACAAGAACAAGCAGATGCCCACCGAGCTGCCCCCAGCTCTGCAGCTCTTCCAGAGGAAGGGGCTGCGCAGCCCCAGCCAGCGCCTCAGCCCAGCGAGGTCTGCAGGAGGCAGCACCTCCCTGCCTTTGCTTTAGAGAACATCGGGACATCTGCTTCCACCTGAGTTGCGAGGACAGTACCAAAGCAGGGTATTTGGGTTTCGAGCTCCCATTTTGTTGCTGTTTGCTTCCATTTTCCCTTGGTTTGCTGCAAGAGTTAAGGACGGATACTAGGCAAGCCTGAGACCCACTCACACCTCTTCGGCTTTTGACAATATTCACCCTTTATAGAACTGAGATGAGTAATGAACTGGCACAAAACCTCAAGCATCACTGGCAGTATTTAAAGTTTCTTCCAAGACATAGTCAATTATCAACAAAATGGAAAAGGCAATGTTACCAGAAGCAGGAGGGACTGACCCTAGATTCAGTTCAGCATAAGGTCCTGCAGTAATACTCCACAGCAGATTTCTGTTAAAGCAGAGTTTTCCAGGGGAGAGAGGAAAAAAATAGAAATAGAAAAAGGAAAAAAAAAAAAGGCAACTTCAAAAGCATGCAGTTTATTTCTGCAATGCCTGATGTTCATCGAGTCACACTTCAGTGCTCAGAGCCATGAAAACACTGCTTTTGAGGTGACATTTGTAGTTGCCTCATTACTCTTTTCAAAAGAGTTTTGCATCAAAGAGTCAGAGCTTCAAACAACAGAGCCTACAGGAGTAAAATAACTTATTAACAGCACATGAAATGGAATCGCCAGGAACCACTGATACCAAAACAAGCAGGGCAAGTGTGTCATCAACAGCTAGCCTGCGACAGGGAGCGGGCAGGCTGCCTGGACATCAAAGCTGCAGGAGGAGCCCTGAAAAGACTGGTGATGTGCCATTCCCTCCTCGGTGCAGGGACTTTTCAGACACTTGCCTTCCATTCACTTCCTCCATGACAATAAGAAGGATCTGGAAGCACGCCTACCTTCATGTTCTTTTTCAGTTGTTCCAACTTTCTTTATCTTTTTGGGCGATTTCATGAAGAGTGGAAAGATGGTCCTCAGACCAAGAATGTCGACAAACTTGTGACAGTTGTCCGTGCCCTCTGGTCCGATCATGGCGTGGTCCAGTACCTTCAGGGCACTGCTGCGGGAAATCTTCTTCTCTCTGTGAAAAGAAAGCTGCAAGTTAAACTTTTCAGGGACATGAGGAGCTTTGCACCACACTACTTTAAAGAGACAGCATGAAAAGGGAAATGAATATGGCAAGGAAAGCATGAAGAGTCTGAGCACAAGCTCTAGGCAAGATTTTCTTCAAGAAGCCAAAACATTGTATCGACAAATATTCTTTTCAAAACTGTGGTTGAGAATATTCTCTCTGTTATTTCTTTTTTAATGTCTTTTATTTCTTTTTATTTTCTATTTTCTTTTTATTTCATTTTATATTTTTTATTGTTACGGTCTTATTTTCTTATTTTTTATTTCTTGGCTATTGAAGAAGTTATTTCTTCAGGACCTCACAAACACTAGCACAAAAGGGCAGGGGAGACCGGGCTGGGTACACATGGCAAATACTGTCACCCCAAAAGGATCAGGATTTAGATCTAGCTATAATTCAGTTTAATAAAGGAGTAAGTTTGGTAAGTGTAGCTTGGTGGCCAGCTGTAATGAAGAAAACCCCATCTCCAGAAATCACATTTGGAAAGAAGCAGATAGATTCTGGGCTATCCTGTTTTAATGCGAGTTCAGAATGCTGATGCTGGTAACTCACACCGATAGCACACACATGGTCCAAAAATTATCTCCAAACGTCCTGTACCTCTCAAATCAGAAACTGAAGAATTTATAATTCATCCAGGGGAAAATTTAAAACATCTTGTGAAACGTGAACTGAAAAAGCAGTCGCAAATACAGCCCATAAAACCACCAGATCAGGTAAACGTCAGCAGGAGCTAACGTGAGCTGGAGAACGAGAGCCCCCAGCGTCCCCAAAGGCCAGGCCAGGCCAGGCGGACGTTCCCCCCGGGGCAGGACGGTCACAAGTCCCACCACCTTCCACCCCAAGTGCACGGCAGTCTCCTCTGACTTTCTCTTCTCTAAGAGAATTTGTTCTCTAACAAATATATAGCTTATATGCACATATAAAAATAAATCCCCCCCAGAAACAAGCTGTGCTCTTCCCCTGGAGAGACAACGAGAGAACAATTCTCCTCGGACACACACCAGCTGCTCTGCACTACTGTGCAGTGCTCAGATATTATCGTGGACCTGGAATAAGGGTCTATAAAGAGCAAACCGCTCGCGCAGTTCAGCCCCCTCCTCGTTCCCCCCGTGGAGGCGGCAGCACCACGCTGCCCTTGCACACATCTGCCGAGCCCAGCAGCGTGGGACCAGCCTGCCCACCCGCACAGAGCGCACGCTGAGCCGCCCGGCCGCTGGGCACCCGCCCCTCACGTCCATCGGCAGCGTCTTCCCGTCCAGGGCTTCCTGAAGCCCAAGCTCCAGAGAGCTGCAGAAAACGCCCTCCCTTCAGAGATCGAACTTGGTGAACCCCTAACAACGTGCAAACTAAAAACCCACATATTAACACCCTAGCCTAAAAGAAAGTCACTTTGCCCGGTGCGGCCGCAACTGCTTCCGATGGGCACGAAGCGGTTGCTGAAAGCACCACGTGCAGCCGGGATCTGGTGCAGCGGCGATTTCTACCCAGGAGCGAAGCGCAGTGCAGGAGGGTGGCTCAACACCCCCACCTCCCCTCGACAGGGAGCTAAAAAGAAAGTACTCCTTAGGCCAGACAATATAAGAAATGTTTTCAGGGGAAGTAATTGCATATTGATCAGCATTTAGGAAGGTTGCACAGAGCTGATCTGTGGAATATTCATTGGGTTTAAGTTCAGGCTTTTAGAGATCAATAGCTGCCTGACTGGACTGTCTAGAGTTGATTTTATTTGAAATATTTATTCTGCCAGAGGGCAAGCAGTTTATCTTAGTCTCATCTGTGCTTATTGAGGTAACTTTTAGCTGAACACTAATTCAAAGACAAGCATACGTGAGTATCACCAAATAGGGAGCGACCTCAGTCTTCACAGGGAAGTCTGAATTATAACTTTATTTGCTGACCACTGTTTTCCTCCTTTTAATACCTTTACATCCAAGAGAACTCTTTTGGTACATTTATTATTTCAAAAAGACGACGTGCTAACATTATTTGGACTTTCCACATTAGCATAACACAACCTCTCACTTTCCAAAATACTAGCAAAAGCAGAATACTAGATTTCCTGGAAAAGTGCTGCATAAAATGGTTCCGTTTAATTAACCAGAAGATTTAGTAAAGAGACAGTCTAAGTTTCCATGGGGTCATTAGGAACAGCAGGACAAGAAAACATAAAAGGATTTTAATAATCGTAAAAAATATACCCTGAAATAGCTATAGTCAAGCTTTGGGGAGCCATACAGAGTTGTCCATTTTCACCTTGTTTTTGCTGTACAGGAGCAAATGCTTTTTTGAGGGTCAAGAAAAGCCACTGAATAGCTGCAGAATAGAAAATCATGTTGCCCAAGTGATGCACCTTTCCGTAAGGTCCCTTTGCTGCCTTTGTCTATGGGCATACACACACACCTTCGGTTAATAACTGGGAAAGCCACACGTCATTTTTCCTATGCAACAGAGAATCTTCTTGACACATCCCCTGGGAACGGAGTGGCTGCATCTCCTCCAAACCTTAACACAATTTTACAGCAAAAGCAATAAGCTTCCTGTCAGTGTGCGCAAGGGAACTGACATTACAAGCCTGTTTTTCTCTCTTTTGGCTTTGTAAGGTAAACTGCATTTAGGTTACCAAGGCGAGGCTGAGGGACTGTGTACTAAAAAGTGCTTCCTGACCTAAAAAAAAAATTGAATTTAATTCTTTGTGACATTTATAAACTTTCCGCTGGTGGCTACCACCTTGATAAACCATCCTATTTTTTACAAAGACACTCCATAAAATAAACGAGCCTCCATTGCTGCAGGATGCAAATCAAATAATTATCTACACCCGTCCTCTCACCCTACTTCAAAACTTCCTGCTTCCTTTCTGCGGTCACAGGCTCTGTCCTTCTCAATCTGGTCTTCTCCCAGCCCCCTCTGCTCACCTCCCACATACCTGCTCGGTGAAGCTCCGCTCCCAGTGGCCGACTGCAAGTCCCCCTCAACACCGCAAGACCATGGCAAGTCCAGGACACGGCTTGCTATGGACACGCACGTAAAGCGCATCAGCCACACTGTGCTCATTTTCAGGTGTCACCACTCTCTCCCCATAAACTAGGATTTCACACAACACAACATCGCCTTTCGCTGCTGGCCATACATTTTAAGGCTCAGCATAATAGAAAGGAGTCCTGTTTTCATTACTGTCTATAGGAATCTCTCGAGCATGTTAAATGCTCAGCTGAAAGACGCTACACTTCTCTGCAGGTCTGTGTGCACGACCGTCAGTAACAGAACAACTTGGCTAGATGTATTGGGTAGCACTAGATACAGAATGCTATGTTCTCTAAGACAGCAATGGAGATTCAAGCCTGATATCTTTATTCTCACACAGCTTATCTATCTCACATCATGTCAATAAACTTTCAACTTTGCTTATTTGTCCTTTCATCTGCGCAGACTATGGTACAATGATTAACCACCTTCAAAGTAAAAACAAAAAATAACAGATCTCTCCCCCCAGTCTTCGGAGGACACCGACAGGAGAGAAAAATATTCTGCCTTGTTTGTGGGCGAGGTGGTCAATCACAACCCAATGGCATTTCTATTCTTTGCTGTTTATCATGAAGGTATCAAGAAGATACAGAAGCATAATACCCCCATGCAGCTCTCTAGCCTACAACTATCAAGGCTTGCTCCCCATTTACAATGCTAGCCTGCAGGTACCAAAGCAGTACTGTCCAAGAAAAACCGAGCACCTGTAAGAGCTTTTAAGCATACACCAAGAGAACTCCCAATGATAACAGAGGTTAACAGAATTAATGGCCATTTAGTTTCTTCTCTATATTAAAATACATAAAAACCCCACACGCAAACAAACACCAAAACCTTGCAGTGTCAGTTGTCAGACGCTTTGCTTTGTTTGGTGGTTTGAAAGCTACAGAAACGTGCTCTCTTTTCCTCACCAAAGCGCTAAGTCCAGCAGAGCTTTCTACCTTTATCCCACCATGACCTGCAAAAGCGAGTACCCTCCCATGGCAGCAGCTGAGCATGTCCAAAGCTTCTCTTCCTAATGTAGCCACCTTCTCCCAGCATCCATTCCCTCATTTTCATCACCACAAACCAGTGCTTTTACCTTAATCACCTCCTGTGCTCTCCATAGAGCACTTGACTCTGTCATTCGTTCTCTAACTACTTACTACCGACAAAGCACCAAAACTTAGAACCCAAAAAGTTGGTTTTCAAGAGATGCCAAGAGATAGCAGAGCTTAGCACCGCGTTCCTGCAGTTCTGAAGATGTGAGTTAGTTAAGTAACACGTGTACAGTCACATCTGTGTCATGCCTACCAGAAGCAAGCTTATAACACTGATAAGGAAATACCACACCTACCAAAAGTAAAAGCTTCAGGACAGCATCGTGGCTCTGACCCAGCCAGTCGGAAGTATGGAAGTAGCTTTAAGCATGTGCTGAGTATCACTGATTTCACATGTTTTAGGTTACATGCATGACTACCTGTGTCAGAATCCTGCTTTCATTCATTAGCAGTATTAAGACAAAAAATAAAATTGTGTATAGGAATGAACTGACATGTCAACAACACAGATAGCGTGAAATACTAAGAAAAGCGGTTGGCAGCTCTTCAAAAGAGGAAAAACATGAATCAGCAATAAAAGTACCAGCTTAACGCTTTCAACTCTAGTCTGAAGACATCCTTAGAAGCAAGTTTACTCTCTCTGTCCAACTAGGTGCTGCTGTAAATGAGGTTTGCAGCGTAGGACAACTCAGGGCCAGAAGTGAGCCGGTTTGGGGATAAGACTCAGTCACAACTATCAACTAACATTATTTGCTCAAACAGCCAGGTAAGAAGAACTTCAACTTTTCTGCTTATCTGAACTAGATGAGAAGAGTTTAAAAAAAAAAAAAATCAACTGTCAATATAGTCCATGCTTATGGACAGCAGTGTTATAAGCTTCTAGAAAATATTCCGTGAATTGTTACTTTTTTTTCCATTGTCACTTTACCAATCCCATTCAGACTGTAGAATAAGTTAGGTTCCTAAACATCAAAAGATTGACGTCTTGGAAGCTCCTTCCGTTAGACATAGCTGCTGCTGGCAGTTAAGTCATGCTTTGTCCCTCCCAACCCCTTCACAACCACTGGGGGCGGGGAATGCATCCAGGGAGAAATTTTCCTCTTGTCATAATTTTCCAGCTGGGATCCTGGTACAGAGAGTGGTAAACAGTGGAGTCCAAAAATGGGGAAAAAGCTATTAAAAATCCAAGCACCGAGTCCCACCCACATGGCACAAGAACTCCAAGTAATTAGTTCTGCAAGGCTAGTTTAGCAGCTTACTACTCAAGGCAGAGGGAGGCTTCCCCCTCGTTCTTAGTTTCAGAGCTTTTCTTTAATTAGCCTCAAGAAAACCCAGTGTTCCTATTTGAATAATCCACGTTTGGTTATTTATTCAGTTCCCTGCTGCCGCACATTACCCAGCCATGCGCTGCAGGAATACATCATTTCTTGTTGGCGTTTGCTAACCAGCCACCACACACAGCCTAGCACACCAGGGAAAGCCAGACAGAGCCCCGCTGCGCCCAGTCCTGAGGTCGGGAGGAAGCCAGTCAGCGCAGAAGACACAATTCAGTACCAGGCTAGGAAGTAAAAGTAAAGAGAGAGCAGAGAAGCCCTGGAGATTCATGGTGTGACAAAACACGTCTCAAGGAGAAATGCATACTTACGCCCATTTCACAAAAACAATTTTTGTATCAACATCCACAAAAATTCATCAGCTCAGAGGATACACAACACAGTGAAGCTTGAACTGGGGAACAAAAGGAAAAACGTTTTCCCTAGAGACACACAAAGGTTCTCTCTTGCCCTCAGAGGGGTCTTTTAAATCCCTAGAGGATTAGCTACATCCTTAGATGTAGCCTGACCTACAGCATTCTTTCATCTGGGCGTCTGCCACACAGACCTGCACTGTTACTTTCCAGCAGCTATTGGAGTAACCCCAGTTCTTAGGAAACAAAGCTAAAGACAAAGAGTAGAGTTTATATGCCTGAGAAGGTCCAACTTACATCCTGGAAAAAAAGAAAGAGAAGGCAGACAAATATGCTAACACAGAAATTTTATAAACAGAAAACCACAACTATCTAGCCAGAACATGTGTTGGTACGTCAGAAGCAGGCAAGAAAATCACAAAGTTATCTGGGTACCTAAGCATCAGGTTCATCAGCTGCAGACCCTCGCCTTTCAGAAAGCGATCGCGATTGGAACTGAGCATTAGGCAGGAGCAAAGGGAATCAAACAGGTTCTCCATCATTTCCTGTTCTTCTGCTGTACTAGGGTTGTGTCGTTTAAACACCTGCATGACAAAGAAAGCAAAATTACCCCAAAATGGAGGGCCCAATTTGGTCCACACTGTTGTAGCGTACACATGAAGATTTTATACCACAAGCCTTCAGCATCTGGTATGCGTAAGCCAGCAATCATACACGTCACTGATGCATTCTCTCTTGTAACTCTGCTGCCCTTTTTACTGCCCTGACAGCACACCAACAAATGTGCAGCAGTCTGCAGCACGACTTAAAGACAATACAGGGCCTCCAAAGGGAAAGGCAAATTCACCGATTGTGCAATTCACAAAAGTATGTGCATAAGCTTGTTAACAGAGAGCTCCTAGGCACAACACATACCTGAGGATGCTGCAGACAGTGCTACCTCAAGAAATATAAGTGACCTATGAACACATTACCTTCAGCTAGCTCAAAGGTAGGCACAATGCAGCCCAGTGCTTCGAGTGAAGAATGCTGAAGATGGCCGGACTCCAACCCTGCCTATCTCCAACTTGCCACACAATTTTAACAAAATAATTTAACTTCTGTGTACCTCAATGTTAACATCGTTAAAACAGAGATTAACCTCACTTACCATGGATGATACACTTGTGTGGAAGTTATTCAGGGACTATGCCACCACTAAACATAAAGCCCTGCTTGTGCTTCAGTATCTACAGATCGCTAGGACAGCACTACACCCAGAATCTGTTCCACCTCCTCACACCCAGCCTGCGAGTTTCCTGATGGTAGAGAGGGTGTATGTGAATTACTCACAGATAACTGCTGAAGCAGCACATCGATCCCATCCAGCTCCCCAAGCAATTCTCTGTTGTCTAGACGGAGGTGGGGGGAAGGGGGAAAAGAGAGAGAAAAATGAAGCTAACTGTCAGATTTTACAGCCATCTAACACTGATACATCAGCGAACAAAATCAATACGGCTTGACAGAGTACAAAAGCTGCAGAGAAAGAGAGGGCGCATGCGTATGTGAGAGAGCACACGCGCAGGAGAGAGAGCGCAAGCAAAGGGAAGCCGAAGGCAGAAGAGGGCTGTTGTGATCTGAAAGAAGCCTGGATCCTACCCTAACAGAATATCGATACCAGCGGCATGTCTCACCATCGTTATTCTGGAGCAAAATAGCCAGCACCTCACTGCAGTACAGCTTGTTGGCATCAAAAGGCATCTTAGCCTGTTGGTAAAGAAGGAACAAGAGGCTCATCAGGGCACGGCTCTCTGTGTTTCATTGATTTGAAGAACGCGTTAATCAAATCACTGAACATGTGAGCAACACTTAAACCAAAATACAACAGCGGTAATTTTGCAGTACGCCTCAGTGACAAAACAGTAATCATTCTCTGGGATTCAGGGGTGACGGGGTGCAGGCAGGGTGTGTGTATGTCTCTGTGCGTGTGTGCTTGTGCACGCATGTGTAGAAACTCAGCTCTGATCCTTCACGCTGTCCTACGTAAGTAGGTTTGACCAAGTTGGCGCAAAAGCCCCAAGAACAGTCTCCAGTTCTTTGCAACATGGAATCTCTTTCCTGTGATAAATTTTCCATGATGTTTTACGAGTGCATGGGCATATCCCTATTCTGAAAGTCTGAACCTGCCACCAAAACCAGAATTTCAGAAAACACATCACAGTAACATTAGAGTAACTGCCCGCATTTTGTGTGAGGATCACAATGTCACAATCAGAAGGACGTGAGATCGGTTTAGCCTGCACAGTCACATAACTTTAATTCCATACATTCCCTCCATATTCAAATATGTTTAAAAAAATCATAACAAAACCAAAATGCTGAATTTTTTTCCCCTCAGAAGAAAAAAAAAACAACCAAACAACAAACTGAAGTGGGATTCTGAACTGGATCCAATGTTTTTGCATGCTGCCCAAGCTGCTTCATCTACAGAAACAGACTAAACATTAACCCATCAGATAATAATGCAAACTGGTTTACTGAAGGAATTTATAAAATAAACAAAACAATTTTAAAAATCATCAGTTACCAGCTATTTGTATTCCACTGTTTGAGAGGAAAAAAAAAAGGCAAGCAATAAGTACTAGGCTTAAAACATACCATTTGTCACCCACAAATTTTTTCCCCAAACGCACGACTACCTGCCGCTTGACTGAGTGGACCTGCCTGCGCAAGGCTACGCGCGGCCAATTATCCCGACCTGCTGCCAAAGAGAAGGTCACAATACACAAGCACCATGCAACACAAAACCATGAAAAGTAGGAAGATCCCAAATGCCACGAAGTATTGACTTTAAATAAAGCTTTTCATTCCAAACGATCCCCAACCATGCTGTAGACGATGGTACTTGCAGCAACCACATAACGCTTCCAAGCAATCAGTGGCATGAGAGGGGGAAGGGGGCAGGCGCTCGGTGCTGTACGGCTCTGCTGGCTCCCGTCAGGGCGCGTACCAACTGCCATCCTACGGCAAGCGTTAGGAAACAACGCTGTTCTCTCAAGGCTGCACACAACATCATCAAACCCTGCTTATCTTTGGAGAAGTGAACTATTAAGCTCTCTATCCAAGCTTTCCGAGGCAGTTCTGACAGTCAGAATACAATTATGCAACCTGAAATGTAGTGAGAAAACAGAAATTCACACTCCGTGCTGTGTGCCAGATGTCCTTCCCAATGCCTAGACAGAACTCTGATTTTAAAACTCATCCCATAGACATTCTTCAGCAGCACAATGCTCTACCCAGATGCTGGGATCCTGGTTTAATCCTAACCACATCTGTCAGGGCGAGAGATTCAAGACCAAGCGCTGCCAATAGCGAAGGCGCCTGGGCGAGGGTTTCATTAGCGTGCAGCTCCCCACAACGACAGCGTGTAAGCAAGAAAAAGCACTGCCTGATCACACATCCCCAAAACCAGACAAAGTTAACACACGCCGGGGCAAAGGAAAGACACATTCAGCACCAAATTTTGAACGCCTTGAACATTCATTTTCTGTGGCACCAAGCAGGGCAATCCAAGTTGTGATTATTTTGCTTTCCCAAGTTTCTAAGTCTTTCAGCTGCCAGAGTAATTACAAGGCAGGCAGCAGTACATACCTGCCTGGAATAAAATTAACTTCACTTTTTGTTTTTAAGCAAAAGGAATATAATTATGTTACTATCTGTAGTGAGAAATTATAGGTTATTTCTGCTAACAAGTATATGAGGGGCACAGAGGGGTGTCTGCACACTTACAAAGCTGATAGAGTATTTCTGTGATTCAGAGGCCTTCTAACCATAAAGACATTTAAGTATGGAAGTGCTAATGCCTTACTAATAGCATTAGGAAAAAGCCAGAATCTGTTTGCTAAATTTCCTTCACTAGCTCTGTAAGAAAGCTGAACTATCCATTCCTTTCCTACTCCATTTTCCAGGGAATGTTTAGGCATCTTTTCACACAAGACAAAGTTAAACTGTGCAACTCACAGCCACAGAATGCTAAGAGTGTCAAAAAGTAATTCTGAATTCAAAAGGCAATTAGATGAGTTCAAAGAAAAAGCCACCACCAGCAGCAGTTAAACAAAGACACCACTTGAAACTCAAAAAAGTGTTAGAAATATAGGAAGCAAAGGCATAAAATGGCCTTTATTAGTTTCCCCACTCACTGGTCAGCTTTTATATTCCTACAGGTCTCAGCCATGGACCAGAAATCCACCATACAGGAATCATACGAACAGAAAAAAGACACCTTCTACTGTAAGATGTTTACAATATAAAGACAAGACAGAAGTATGTCCATTTAAACTAAAACCGCAGAGGATATAAACCCTGAATTCTAACTTTTTGTCCTTAACTTGGCTTCTCCAACACACACACACGTGCAAAACTGGCTTATTTTAAGCAATATTTTAAGTTAATAGTAACTGGTCTATAGAAGGAAGGTGGGCGCTGGCAGAGCTGTAGCACTGCTGATGCTTGAGCTAGGAACGCAGTGGTATTGCAGCTACTGGGGAGGACCACATCGGTGGCTGGAGCCCGAGTGCTGTTTTGTAGCGCTGTGAAGGGTCCAACCCTGCAGGAAAGACCATAGTTCTCATGGCAGGATCAGGGACGTGTTACCAAAAAGAACACCCACAGAAACAAGTAAAGCCCAAAGACAGTCAAGACAACTCAACATTACAGATACTCTTCCAGGCAAACACTATGAAAATGAGTGTACTTTACTCACGGACTTGCATCACATTGTGTAGAGCTTCTTACACATAAAGCCAACTCCTTCAATTTTGCTAGTTTATAATAAGTTAGAAGGGACATACTTCCCAGTTTGAGGCAAGTTTTGAATTCACTGTATTCACAACTGTTAGAACTTGTGACAAAGATACCTATGCAGATGGAAAGAGCCAACGATAAATAGCCTTGGGCCTTTAACATTGTGCCAAACACCATCTCAAGTACACCAGCTTCCAAACTAGTGGCTTGTCCGTTTTTATTGCGATATCTCCCAAACGACAACAGGAAAACAAGCTCACCTTCAGCCTCTTGAGCAACCACTGCATGAGGCCCTGCTGCGCAGCTTCCGTGCACATTTCTGGCCGGAACTCTGCCATGTTCTCAACGATTGCTGAGAAGAAAGGCACAGAAAACAGTCATTCCTCCCCACCTGCAGTTCAGCTCAGGCCTGTATCAACACTGCTTTGCCAGGTCCTTCCTAGGGCTGCACTGCTCTTCTCAAAGTTACATGTTACTCGCAAAACTAACTTTTTTTTTTTTTTTTTTTTTGAGTGAGACTTAAGCTCAGGTCTATGATACTCTCTCAGTTTTCACACTGCCCACACAGTCCATCCTCAGCGTGACACGAGCTTGGGCTGGAAGAAGCCCAAGATACTTCCCTTTACTCCAACAGCAATTCTCACTGCACAAAACTAAACTAACAGCAGCAGCAGTAGTAAAAATTCCAAAACTCTTGTTTCCAGTCTCTCTTATTCTTCCAGTCCGCGGGAGATTACAATCCCATATGACTGAAAGGAGTGGATGATGGTCTAAATGCTAATAACAGCGACACACTGCAAAGCAGTTACTGTGCTGTGCAAAGACTGGGGAACAGAGAGGTAATGATGTACTTTCATGTAATACAAATGTTTTACTACCTGAAAGTCAAATATATTGCTAAGACACAAACAGCTCTCATAAGGGAGTAAGTGGAGCTCACGGATAAGTACATAGTAAGTACACAGGCAGGAGAGCACACCCTCTGGTGCAGCACAGTTTCATCGTGTACCAGCACCTCCCCACATCACCGCTTTGGGAAGAGGCACCTTACCAGCAGTCACGCGACAAACGCTGGCTCAAGGGACTAGGCTTTACTGTGGGTTAAAGTTGTGCTTGAACGAAAGCTACCTCTACCCTAGTGTTGGCAGTTCAAGGGGAAAGGAAGTAGGGAGGAAAGGAAGGGGAGGGATAACCCACCCCCCTTTGTACAGAATACAGGAAGAGCGAGAGGCTGTGCAACAGCCACTTACCCAGTGTGTTGTGGACACCATCAGCTTCCTCTTTCACACTTTCATCCAGGCGCTCTAAATTCTGGACCAACAAGGCTACGACCTGGCCCTCCACCTACATCACCAGGGTCATGGGAAAGATAAAAAGATAAGAAAGACGACTGAAAAAAGGAAGATGAAGGAGAAAGAACGGGGGGGTTAATAAATATAAAAAAAAATCAATAAGCCCTACTGAAACATCCTGCCAGACATGATCAGAAGACATTAACAATCTTGCTCTAAAATCTCAGAGGAAGTGGAGGATTCACCAAGTAAATCTGCCACTATGTTTGTCCTAATTAATTAAACAACATTTGTGTTTCAGATTAAACAGAAAAACATCTGGAGGAAAACGTGCACCCTGTCACAGTCTCATTTCCTGAACCAGCCTGACTGATTTATAATCCCTCAGAATTCCTAAGTGCGAGGCACCACAAACCACCACGGATGGGCTGGCTGTCAGCTCTGCAAGCAGCTCCACTTTCAGCTGTTTACTGCTGGTCTGCCTACATTTTTGTTGTATCTTCCACCTTAATAGCTACAAAAAGCTGAAGGAACAATGCTCACACACGCAGATTCAAATCCAAAAGCTGAATTATCACCAGTTGAAGCCTTGCATTTAAATCCTAGCAAGATGAATGTACCAAGTTGACTTCAGCAAGCTGACAAAACCCAGACAAATCAACAGCAGGAGCGGGAACCCACATCTGCAGGTGGAGCCTCCTAATCAAAAAGCTAACACAAGAAGTATGCTTTTAAAGCTGCAATTGGACAGAGTGCAGCTTGACTTTGGCTAGCTTTCCATTGTGGACATGAGCTTGGAAAAGTCAAACAAAATAACATTTCCAATTCAAACACTGTTAACTAGCTTTGGGTCCAGTGAACACGTGGAAAAAAATACAAGTATCAGCTGCTGTGGAAGGTAGGGCAACATTATACCTACTTTCTTTTAAAAAAAAAAAAAAAGTAATCTAAAAAGCAGGTATCTAAACATTTCTCCCAAGATGGGTCTGACCTGTTTCTTTCAAAGAGGACAATAAAACCTCTGAAACTTGGCTATTATCAGTGGGCTGGTGACAAGGAAAACAGAGAAAGAACTTTGCTTGATTTACTGCCTCTCTGCACATTTTATAGAAAACGTCTTCTCTAGCAGTTCCTCTCTACCACTTCGTTCATCCAGCAATCTTCCCACAAAGGCAGAGTAATTAAGAACAGCCCAGAGGCCAGCTGGAGGAACTCGGCTCCGGGCCACTGTCATTAACCTTTGGAAGGTAACATTATAGTGACTGGACAAGACGGATTGTAGGAGAAAACAGAGCAGCCAAACAAAGCAAACAAAAGACAACCCGTAATTCCCCATCTTTCTATTTCAACATAATAGTTACAGAACAAGACACAGCCACAGTGCTTCACAAACACAGCAATTCACTAACAGAAGCTGCCCAAAGGTAGGACAGAGATGTAAATCTCAAGTTTTTCTGGGCACCGGTTCTCTGGAGGCATCCAGCACAAACGCCAGGAAAAGGGGAAGTCCACCACCACGGAGGCCAAGAGGCACTCAAGAGTTAACCCGGCAGGGAGCACTTAAGACCGAGCAATGCATCTTCTACTGCACATAGGTAATTTTCTGGGGTTGTTTAATCTCTACACCAAAAAGGATCATTACCTCTAAACCCTCCTCCACCCTTAAAATGCATTAGCTCTGTTCCACGAAAACTTTCACGCTTTTACTTCTTGTTAAGAAAAATGCGTACCCTCACTGTAACAACAGATGTCCCAGTTCGAGCACAGACTTTTGGGGTTGAAAGAAGAGTTACTGGGTAGAAGACTACTGGTCTCCCGTGCAAGAGGTTAGGAAGATCACAATCTGTCCTTCAGACAGCAATCTGAGCCCTGCCACAAACTTCAATTTTTCATGGGTGAACAGAGGTCACCCTTTTCAACAAGAAGGAAGAAAAATGCAAATCAAGCTCCTATTTTCAACAGGACACTGTCCAAGTCACAAATATTACTTCATTCTCCCTCCCTGCATGAAAAAATCTCCCAGCCTACACAAATTTTGCAATATGAGCGTGTTCCTTCCAAAAAAGAAGTGGTAGACAAGGTGCAAGAAGAACCTACTCCCCAAAGTCCAGCATTCCATTAAAAACACCCATCGTGGTCCTCAATACAGCATTTCAGCTACAAGAGAGCAGGCTCCTGACCTGGCCAGCTTCCTCGTGGCGTGGGCAATAGGGACAACCGCAGCTGCAGAAAGCATGGCAGTTCAGAGCATTCGCTGCTGTGCTGTACACGGCAGACGTTGTTCAGGCATTAAAATAATCTGGAGTTTGCTACTTACTAGAGCGTCTATGAGGACTTCAGCTCCTTCTTCACTCTCATGGAGAGTATCTATATCAGTCAGTTCTTGAAGCAAGTCTACCACAGCTATGGAAACATGTGCTAGGTGTTAAGGACAACCAACACAGAGGCAGACACATTTAATATCAAAAGCAGATTGCTCTTAGGCCAGCATGCTCATGAAACAGTCCAAAACAACTGGTAATACATTACAGCAGCAGGGCACAGGAACGCCAGAGCCAAGAGGACAGAGACTACTTGAGCAGACAGTCCTCACGAGCACCAAAATTACAGAATCCTAAGAATTAGGAACGATAAAAACAAATGCGATTGTGTGGTTACCGTATCAGGCAATTTTACTGTTTCTTGATGACACTTTTTTTTTTTTTTCCAAATCAAAATTGCTAGAGTTGGTATAACTAGGCACCATCTTGCATTGTCAAGATTGAATATAAGCAAAGAGAAATGAGTTACAATAATCTGATTTGGGTATTCTGCTCTCAGTGATAGCCCTGCTAACCTGATACGGCACGCACCTAACAAGGCCACTGCAGGAAGCAGGAGTGATCACCCCTTCTGCCTGGCCCAATTAGGACAGCATGCTCCTCTAACCGCAGACCTCGCAGGAACAGCATCGCTTCTGCCAGCCCAATTTTCACTCATTAGCTCTGGGCTGCATAACACACGGTTCCCCTGACTGCTACACAGCTCTCTTGTACGACGAGACGTATTCCACCTCATTAGACCCACTTTCCTATTCTCTCAGACACGCTGATCAATCTTGCCCGAGTCCCACTGGGATAGAACAGGATATGCAGTTTTCTGCATGTCCTATATAACAACTTTGTGATGAATCTCTTTAAAATGCACAGGCTAACAATCCGGCCTCCCAGTTCTCCTATTTGTGCATTTGCTCAGACACACAAGCAGCAGTAGGAAAAGTATTTCCATATATCTTTTCTTAGCAAGGTTTCAGTCATGACTTACCTAGTCTCAGGAAAGACTGTAAGAGAGCTGCCTGCCCCAGTCCCAAGTTAACCATGTCCAGGCGCTGCGGAAGATGTGTATCGGTAAGACTACTACTTTCTTTATACTCTACAGCACTCCTTAACCAAGCCAAAGCTATCTGTACGTTTTCTTGATGGGTAGATGTCACTTCCAGTTGCAACTGCCATCAGGAACCAAACAGAAGGGTGATGACTCCTCACTGGGCAGACACTCACTTGTGCTTATACAAAAAGATGGTCAAAGGTGCCAGGGTACAATTTTTAAAAGCAAGTTGGAGCACGACTCAATAAGCAAGTTAAGAGAAAATAACCTGCCTTACATTTATTCTGCCAGGAATCAACTATTAATTAACAAAAGCTGGAGGAACAGGCCACTAGGAACCTCGTGAAGTTCAACAAATGCAAAGTCCTGCACCTGGGAGGGGACAAGCCCAAGCGCTGGGGCTGACTGAAGAGGTACGCTCTGCAGAAGAGAGTCTGGAAGTTCTGGTGGACAAGGTGAAGGCGAGTCAGCAGCGTGCCACTGCAGTGACAAAGGCTAACCACAGACTGCACGGCATTAGCAAGAGCAAAACCAGCAGGTGAAGAGAAGGAATTCTTACCTGGTGCTTGGCACTCATGAGGCAACGTGTAGAATATTTTGTTCAGTTGTGGGCTCTCCCAATAAAAGAGACCTTGACATACTGGACTCAGGAGAGTGGAGGACCACTGAGATGGGCAGGCGGCTAGCACATGATGTGTGAGGAAAGACTGAGGGAACGGGGTTTGATCAACCCATAGACGAGAAGGCTAAGGGAGGAACTAACTGAAGACTACTGCTACCTACTGGGTGCTATAAAGACAACTGAGTCACATTTTTCTGAGAGTGCACAGCAAAGAACTCCAGCAGTCAGAGGAGTTCATCTTGCAGGGCATTCCTGTCTAGGGAGCTTCTGTTGAGGCTTCCAGTGAGAGGATCAGTTGTGCTATAAAATTTAGGAGATAGAAAAGCAAAACCTCACTTGAAGCTTTCCTGTCTTTCATTAATAAAATCTCGTCGGTGATCATCTTTCATTCACATGTTTTGTGTAAAACTGCATGAATCATTCAGCAGATTATTAGCTCCCCCTGGACATTGCTTTTGTCTCCTTGCATTAGTCCCTCAAGACACTACACTTAAATCACATCTGAAGAGCCATTTGTTTAGTTCTCTCCTTGAAGAACTCATTTTTAAAATCTTTTTCCATTTGTTTTAACAAAAAGTCATTAGAAAACTTGAGCCATATCAATTTAGTTTTACATCTAGATGCTTCACTTTAACAGTGTTTCTATCCTGTATGTAAGCAGCAGCAGCACAGTGAAGGGGCATTACTACAGCCTGTGTCCTGCTTCCAATGGATCTGAAAACACTTCAGCAGTTTTATAACGAGAAATATACTTTTCCCAAAATTGCAATTCACAGGCCAAATTTCTACCCGTAAACTGACAGGCAAGTTGCAAACCAATTAAAAAGAGTTCGCAGTGGAAATACTGACAAGTCTTTGACAGCAGCAGTGACCCTAGGACACAGCTTTTCATGGCTGAAAGGACAAAGCAAGCTGTATTCCTGTGCACTCCAGCTATGAATCAGCTCTGCCATCCCAGTCAAAATCCCCACAGTTTATATTTTCCCTGTCAATGAGAAATTCAATATAAGCTTTTAATGCCATGCACATAGTACACAAAAAGCCTGCGGTGTCTGGCAAAAAAATAAGTAATGAAACTATGGTAGCCATGAAACTGCTTATGCATGGTAGGCGTTTCCCACTGTACAACAGTAAATTGTTAACAAACATTTACTTGAAAGTAATTTCCATTCCAGACCACAGATGCAGAAAGCTGTGGTGTTTGCCGTTTTGCAGGGACCAGCATTCACCACATCAAGGTTCAGCTAGACACAAGTCAAAATAGAAAGCACTGCTTACAGGTTTGGGTAATATAAACTAGTATGCAATAAAATATTTACATTTTGTTTTTATCTTCTGATCACTGCACCCACTTAGAAAGAATAAATTATGAATTCTTAATAGACAGTACTATAAGGAAAAGTGCTAAAAAAGAAAACCAAGATCTGTGCATCAGACCACAACTTTTAGCACTAACAGTCCTTTTAACATTGCATATTTCAAAACACCTCAGAAAAGCTGGTACGTATTATCTACTTCTTTATACATAAAAGAAGTAAAGAATAAATTACTTTTCTTTTTTCCTTTTTATTGATTCATGACCTTAGGAAAGACTGCTGTAGTCCCAAGTCTAAGTCGAGTGCCCTTTCCACTGGGCTTCACTGCTCCCTCCCTTCACTAATGTTTTTCAGGACACAGACACATGATCCCTCAAATCAAGTCACAATTTTTCAGCTTAACCTACTGTAGAATATTTTACAAGCAAAAGTAGAGCTCAGCCTGCATTAAAGACTGCGCAATGGTAAGCCAGGCATAGTTCTATTTATCAGCTGACAGCTAAACATCAAGGCACCAGGATATTCAAAAAATGACACTGTTTTTGTTCAAAACTACCAAAGTCTTTAACAGTATAGACAGAAAACTCTCTGCGATGTCCTCAGATCTTCAGAGGAACAAGAGACAGGTGCACATAGGGATCGGGGTCAGTGACACAAGAACTACCTGAGCACGGAAATATCTCTGGATATTTACGTAACCAGAGGGGCTACCCACAACCTCAAGCTCTGAGCACACCAAATTAAAGGTATGGACACACGAAGAATTTATCACATTTACAAACTAAGGTGTAGCACTGTGGTGAGCTAGTCCATGGCAAATAGCTGAAAGCATGACAGCTCAGCTCTCAACAAAAAGGGGTAAATCGGTTTCATTTTTACTGGGGGCGATTCCAGACAGTGTTTGCACGCGGTTCAAGGCTATACACTGCGCACCCCATTCCTTAGCTTTTCCTGTATTGTTCATCTGCTCACACTCTAACACAGCCACTCAAACCTAGATGAAAGGGTCATAAAACAAGAAAGGAGAATAACAGCACTGAAAAAATTCAGAATCAATATTACTTGAACAAAAAAGGCTTTCACTTGGAAAAAGAAAAAAGACATAAATTCAGTGTGGTGGGAAAGAAAAGAAAAACATATACAGGAGCCTGTGAAAGCAGGATATAAGAGATTACAGAAAAGTCTGTAGAAAGCCTCCCACATGAGAGCTGCTTTAACCACTGAAGGATATCTGTGTTGTCGTGTCCCAACAGCCCAAGGAGAGACTGCACAGCGTTCAGCTCCACCAGCAGGTGATACAGGTCTGGCATCGTCGCAATCACATGCATTTCCTGAATGATGTCATTTAAATCCAGTTCGGACTCCATGAACCTGAGGGCAAGATAAAAATGGTTAATAAAAAGGCAAGAAGTACATCGGTTGTGTTCAATGCACAGTCCTTTTCTAAACAGAGACCACCACCTTCCAGGAGATACCAGGTAAGACTTGTCACCCCAGCTGCACATGGCCCCGGCATTTCTGATCCTCAGTGGTCACGTCAAGGCCACCGAGTCCAGAACTAGAGGCAGTCTGTGCCTCATCCTGTCCTACGCCTGCCCCTTGAACTTTAATCACGTAGTAGGATAAGCCTTCCTATGATGTTATTTACATACAGTAAATAAGCAGATTTGTTCCAAATCAGTTCTAGAAGTTAAAAAAAAAAATAAAAATCAAGAGGTTGTAACTACACATGAAAAAAACCCTGCACATAAAATAAATTCTCCAGAGCGATGCACCTTCCCTAGCTACCACATATTAGTATGTGGGATGTATTAGTCTGAAGTAAAGTCCATAAAAAGAATTTGGGTAAGGGAAAGAACAGCAAACTGGACAAAAAACGATGGCACTCAAGTGTAGGAAGAAATTCATTTAATGTGAATAACAAAACTCCTTGAAGGAGGAAGAGGCTCACTAGAACCGCAGGTGTGGAAAGAAACACACACGAAGTCTGGCTTTCAGACCCCATCCAGCCGTTTTGCTCACCACAGCATCTGAAAGCTCCATAATAGGAAATTATTTTCTTCCCACACAGACCGCTGACTGCGTGTGCAAGCACAACACCTTCACACAAAATGATGGCACGAAATCTTTAGTTATTTGGAATGCAAACCTCACCAATCGAGGATCTCAATCTTTCAGCCCACCCCCCAAACACCCACCACCTGCCTATCACTGAGGAAGAGGCCACTGCTCGGAAAGAGCGCAAAGGAGGAGCCCCCCAAAAAACCAGAGAACCGAGCGCGGCTGGTGACCCTCCGATGCCAACTGCCAAGAGGACTGATGCTGGGAGAGCTCGTTAGCTCCCTTTTGAGAACCAAGCCACTTACTTAGACACCTAAACTGAAACTAACGTAACCTTATTGACTTTGTGTGCTCCCAAAATAAAAACAACATAAACTCGAGTTTTAGTACTGAAATTTCACAATCTGTAATATTAACAAGAGCAAGAATTTAATAAACTAGAACTTTTTCCTTTGTTGCTAATTATTCTCTATGTGCTGCCAGCCATATACCGGCCATCACCAGCATCTCGATAATGCCATTTTTAATTAACAAAGTTAGTTTCAAATACAATTTAGAAGAACTACACGGCAATAACTGCTGTTACATAAGCCTTATGTAACTGAAAACGTCTGGATGTTCAAGAAATTGACTTGGGGCTGGAAGCTAAAATCAAAGGAAAAAAGGGTAATAGAGAGGGGCCGAGCATAATCTTACTTCTCTGGATTGTCAGGAAACTTGATCCGCAGCTCCTGGTTTTTGTAAGATCTCTTCTCAAAGGTGAGAATCATCTTCTTCACCGAACTTTCATCCAAAGGCTCCTCCTAACCAAATCAGAAAGGGCAGAAAACAGAGCTTTGGATGATTGGAACAATTACCCGGCAAAACGCAAAAGAGCGAGTACAGCGACGCACTGAGACTGCGGCCAGGCCCGGACCCTTCAGGAACAAACGGCAACCCCTGGAAGTCTCACTGCAGAAAGCTGCCAAGACCTCAAACACCACTGCTATTCACTTATTGATTTACTCCAACTCTGACCTGAGCAAGCTCCCCAGAGCAAAACCTTTCAGTCGGGTTTTTATAAACAAGGGGTTTACAATGGAAGGTTCTTTGGGAAAGAACCAGAAGAGCTTCCCTACACTTTCTGAAACTGAGTATCGATGGAAAAAAAACAGTTTTGCAATGGCTTGCCTTCCTTGAGCTGTTCTTTTACACCTGTCATTACCTGGCACCATCAGCACGTATTGAGGCTTTTTCCTTCTGACATATTAGAGTAAATCTGCATTAGCAGTTTATGCCCATGGATAGTTTCTTTCCAGAAGTCCACTGTGCTATTTCTTTTTGTAGGTCTACATTTAACTGCCCTGAGTTTATGTTCTTTTGTATTTTCCTCACTTGGATAAGCTTTCACTTCTATTTTAAAGTCTTTTTCTAAAGGAAAAAAAAAATAAAATCAATATTTTACTCTAGTACTTTCTTTTTATTTTTAAAATTCTTCTAAGGTGTTTCTCAGTTGGCATTGCACATTTACTGTACAGCAGTAATATAACTTGAGCTACCTCCCCGACACCTATGAACACGATTCTGTTATTTTCCTTGTTTCACGATTTTAATGGACTTCTTTTAATAAAACATTTATGATATAGATTTTCTTGTGTAACCTCTTCCCTCTCCATTTGGCTGTGTTACAATCACTATTAAAGAGAAGTTCTCAAAACAAAAACAAACCAGACCCCTTCACATCTTAAGCCAAGTTTTGTGTCCCATCTGCTGTTGAAGATTAAATCAAGAGTTGCTTCTGGTGCTGAAGGTTCTTAGATTAGCAACTCTAAGCAGCAATCTTGTACAAGATAGAAAATCTCTATTTCTTCAGCAAACTCCATTACAATAATAACACCAGGCCAAGTCTTCCGTTATTATCGGATTTCCTACGTTCTCAAGCCCAACCTGCCTTAGCACCATCCCGCTCATGTCACCATCCCATGCAGGTAATCAATACTACAGTGCCCAAACCATATCCTTCCTGCAATGGGATTTCAATCCACAAAGATACTGTCACACATGATGATGCTGCTTCCCTCTATTTTATTTCATGCTTTGCTTTCTCTAACGTATACCAGTACAATATCTCCCTTAGGATCCGCTTTGTATCTTGTCTTTAATTTGCGTTCAGTATTACAGTGTCCTACAGATTAGTTTCCTTCCACCAGATTTACTGGTACAAAGCGCATTTTGACAGCACTTACATTAACTGCATTCCAAGATAATAAACAAGAGATTTTGGTTCTAAAGAAACCTTGGACTTCCAGCCCTTAAAATGTCTGGATGGGAGAAGTCCACTTGACAAAGACGAGGGACTTGTACACTGCAGGAATCCACGAGGCTCTAGCCAGTCAAGAGGTCTTTTGGCTACGTCCATTCATCCTCACTGGAGCTCAAACGCCACAGAAATCCTGCATTATCTTTCTCCGCTATCAGCAACAACTGTTATGGCAATAGCTCAACATCAAAAAACGAGGGAGATTTGCAGAGACGAATGCTAGCAATGCTGTATACAAAGGACAATGATATTTTACAAACCTACGTGATTCTGCAGTGGTGAATATCACTTGTTTTTTTATCAAACAGGACACAAGCAGCAGGAAGCAAATATCTTCTAGATTTATACCAATCCATGTGTCACATTTATAAAGTGATCTTTTCCCTGGCCCTTGGCAGAAAGGCCAATGCTGCATTGGATTTCTGTCTCCAAGGCTTGAAATCATTTACCCTTGACAGCTGCTACCCCCCTCCTCTGACCCAAGACCTTTCTTGTATAGAAGAAGGTTTGCTTATTTGCTGCTGCACAGCTACAAAGAGGGGGAGAGTGGGAGAAGCGGCATGGCTGGGGGTACTGATGAGAATAATAGAGTTAGGAAACCGGTTAGAATACAGAACCATTTCCTAAAAATATATTTTAGAAGGTGATTTGGGTATTCTCAGTCTAAAAGGGAGATTAGGCTTGAAAGCTTTCCCCTCCCTCTCCCTTTTGCCCCCCCTCCCTTCAAACCTTCAGAGGATATCTGTGAGAAGCCCGTTTGAAATTCATGAATACCCTGCAGGGCAGGAAAGTAAAACCATAACCTTAAGCTGTATGAGGCATGTGAAAATCACCAGTTAGTCTCATCATCTACATGGTAAGAAATGGAAATCACAGCGAAGTGATTTAGTGTTTGCTTATTTCCCACTGCCTCCCCTTTCCCCCAGGACACCAGTGATTTACTTCCTCCTCTTCCTCTTCTCCATCCCTCTCAATTATCTGAAGAAGTTTCTTCTTCTCATCATCAGTTTCTTCCAGCGCAACAGACTCCTCTTCCCTGTGACGACTGTGCTCTCGCGCACTAGCTTGTTTCCGACGTGCTTTGATTTCTTCTTCCTCTTCATCACGGGGTCTTTTTGTCCCTCTGTTAGGCTAAAGTCAGAGAAATAAGGTGAATGAATACAAGTCTTTTGTGACCCTTGCAAACCAGAACACCGATATTATTACAAGACACACTGAGGAAATTCTTACAATTTGTTTAAAACATTTGCTTACACAACGCTTAACAACTGTGAAAACTGGAAAGGAAATTAATTTAGTGAAGTGGAACATCACATGAGCAGATGAATGGCTCTGCCAAGAGCTATGTCAACGTCCTACCTTGTTTGATCTATGAACACGATTCATGGGAAAATATCTTCATAGGCAGCACAGGCTAGTATTTCAAAGACAAGAAGTGGCCAAACTGAACTGCTCAGTGGCTGTACAGCTGACCATCCTAAGGCCCTGGAATCAGCTAAGTCAGCTGAGACCATCTCATGTTTTGCAGACAGAAGACCAATATGCTCAAGCAAATAGCAGTGAAAGATAATTTTCACCCACCCAGTATATGAGATTATATTGAATTTTTGTGTACATCCTAATTCACACTGACTTCCCCCATCCGTCTGTCTACTTTGCTGACACTTGAATGCAGAATCAAAGCCTAATTTAGAGGATGCAGGACAGGAGTATTGTTGCTTGCTGCAATTCTGCAGGGGCTTGGCACCAGATTAAGCAGTGCCTATACCTGTACGGTTTGCTTGGAACAACTTATTATTTTATTCCACATTGTCTATTTAATTGTCAAAATTAAAGGTAATTTGCCAGGGACAAGAAAAAGTCCATTAACCCGAATCCCATGTTTTAATTTCGGCAGAAAGGGATGAAAGCATTTGCAATAGAAGGAAAAACTCTCTCCCTCCAAAAACTACACAAATATTAAATTTGGTCTCTCGTATTTTTTTGAAGGACAACCAAGCTGGAACAGGAGTACTTCATGCTCTATAGCTACAGGAAACAAAGCTTAATTCTTTACTGATTAAAGGAGCCTGTGTGCTAAGAACAATGAAAACGATAAGAAAAATATTTTTACTTTCTACCAGCTGCTCAGGTTGCCTGGTAGATGATTTTGTAACCCCATCAGGCCTAGCATTTGTCCAGCCTATTTCATAAAACATTATCTGGCAGGAAGACCCCACTTTTCTGCTTTGTGGGACCCTTTGTCCAAAATCATAAAAGTCACATCATGCTTTCATGAACGTAAGACCTGCTTTTTAACTGAGCTTTGGATTCTCCTCGGTTTTGATTTACAGAAAGAAAGATACAGAGGGAATAGGTGACAGTGTCATTCTCCTGCCAGGTCCAGCACAAGCGCGGGCGTCAAGGTGAGCATTTCCAGCTCCGCAGCAGGGTGGGAACTTTTGGTCCCCTGAGGGCAATAAATCTTTCAGGCTCATAAGGCAATCCCGCCGTGATTCGATTACGATGCGCATGCTGCAGACCAGCTACGACTGCTTCTCTGCACAACCCAGGGAGCATTTACGTATTTATTTCAATATAAAGGAAAAACTATCAAATGCAAACTCTGCTCTCAAGAAAACTGCTTTCAGGAGAGATGTAAAAAAAAAACCAAACCCAAACCAAAGCAAAAAAAGACACCACTCCCACCCCCCGAAAAGCACTTGACGTGTTAATCATGATGAGAGGCAAACCGGACAGCGGACTGACCACGATCACATCGTGTTTTCAGGGTTACCACATTGTCACCACTTTGAGGAAGATGCAGAATCAAGTTTCGCAGACAACATATTAGCACAAATCAAAGCTCTAGATGCTTGCTCCCAGCTAGACCAATTCAAACTCTGTTATCTGTCTCCTTTCTGCCTACATCTTCTCTGCTATTTCCATTACGGATGGTACATTCCTGACTTAAAACTCTTCTAAAGTGCTCCCATGCACGTTTAAAGCAGTTACTCAGCTCATAATTCGATAGCCGTGAAGCAGAAGCATACCTGGAAATTCTTTGAAATGAAAAAATCATTTGCATGGAGGGTTTTGTGGGTTGTTTTTTTTTTGGGGGGGGGGGGGTTGTTTTTTTTTTTAAAGCAGATTCCTATTACTAATCTGCTAGGTACATTAAACTATAATTTCACATAGATCCATTTGGAAACAAATGTGTCATTGTCAACAATCAGTAATGCAAACCCTCCCCAAGCTATCAGCAACCCAACCCAATAAAGAAAAGAAAAATAAAAAAGGTGCTCTTCAAAATGACATCATCTAAGGAAAAAAATTCAGTAAATACGTGTTCCTTACTCAGTGCCCTTAGCGGCACACAGGTCTCTGTCCTTCCACTCACTCCTCGACAATACCCCATTCATCCTAAACCACCTTTGACGGATTAACATTACAAACACAGATACAGAAATCAGTGACATAAGGAGTCCTGAAATTTACAGCAAAAAGCCCTACAAGATCTGCCCTGGACGCTCCTAATTTAAGGAGTCAGAGTCTCATTCCTCTCTCTCATTTCTAAACATTAAAAAAGGAACAAAAGCCTCCATGAGACTGCAGCCGTAATGAGGGACCAGGGGAGCTGGTGGTTCGTCAGATGCAAAGTAATGTACCATGGGAAGGGACTACATCACCAGAACAAAACCTAAATTAAAACTCCATCATGAAACCAACCCCATTTCCTCTGAGTACACAGTCCTTAGTATCAGAATTTACACCCTGTTTCGATCTCAATTATTTTATCCTTTTTTGTATTTATGCATTGTTGGGGGGGAGGAATCTTCTATAATACATGACAGAAATCATGATAAATTATGGAAGTGCCCAGCGTGCAATTATTAATGCTGCCAACATATTGGCAATAGACAGTAATTGAATTCCCAGGCAAACGCTATTAAGAGGGCATTAAGGTTTTTCCTCTCATTATTGATGTTATGCAAAACCTTACTAAGAATATTGCAGTTTTCCAACCAGCACTATTAAAACAAGAAATCAAGGCGTAAGTGAAACACCTGGGTTTCTGCTCATTTCACAGGAGATGCACAGTCATGAACAACTGATTTAAGGCAAGCATTATCTTCTGTTCATTGATTTTCATCTTTGGTTTGCATTTGTATTTTCTAAAGGACTGTTACCAACCAACAAGAATTAAGCACGTACCTTGTTGCACCGAGACTGGTGCATTTTGCTAAGCAAACACATATATTGTGTCTAAACACATTTATTTAAATAATTTCATAGCTTCACACACATCTGTACAAGTTTTGCTTTCTGGTAGAAAAGGGAAAGTTAATCATTTGATAAATAAAATGTGGGGTTTTTTACTCAGTTGTGCTAAGGTGCATTTGGCAAGAAGATGGAATTCATTAGAAAATGCACAAGAAAAGCATTTTTAAATTGTTTTGTTAGTTAAGCTTAATTTTGTTCCTGTTGAATGCAGTGCATTCACGGTAATTTATTCAGAAGACATTTTCATTTAAATCTAACACTGATGTCAACACACAAAAAACTAACTAATACAAAAGGGTTTAAAAAAAGCTGACATTTATAAAATACAATAAAGTAAGCAAAAGCTGGTGATCAGTAAGGGAAGAATCATCTTTCTGCCTCTCTTCTAGCCTTCAGCTGTATGTGCTTTGGATGTTAACTGACATATCCTAAGCTGTTACAGCCTGGCTCCCAGGCTTCGGGCCGCAGACCTCCCCGAGAAACACACGCCGGGCGCGGGTCTTCATCCGTGCACGGACAGGTAACACGGAGCCCGCCCGTTGGTCTGGGCAGCAGAAACAGCAGCACCCGCCTTGCGTGCGGTGAGGGCGAGAGGCGTTACGTCCTAAATCAGAGAACAATGTTCTGCCCAGGGCCCCTGCCTGGTCTCCCTCAAAGCAGTGTGCACGGTAAGGTCAGGATTGAGTATCCCATAGAATCGGAACACACACTCTTTAGGCCCCTGATTACTTCCAGCCTTCTCCTCCAAACATCAGGAAGGTTTAGAGAAGTCTCAGTAACGGAGTTTCATATTACTAAGACATCTGCTTTGCAAGTAACCTTGTTACTGTGAAGCACAGAAATTATTTGTTAATGAAATCTGAAATAAATCTTCATAAGTGATGCAGCTTCTTTTGTGACCACATCTCAGCCGGCTGCCGCCTGCTCAGAAAAGCCACTGCAGAAAGCTACACATTAGCTGTCAATTTAGGACTCCTGGAAGCAAGCCCCAAATCTCCAGAGGTATCTTCACTAACTTCTTAATTTTGTTTCCACCATTTGTGATAAACCAGGCTACTATCAATCTTACTTTTCGTTGGTTTTTCTTCCTGAAGCACGACACTTCTAGATGGTGCAGGATCTGAGCGTTAAAAACTGGAAGAACTGCTACCAGGAAAATCCAGACATCTCAGGAAGTCCCAAGAGCTCCAAAAATCACACAGACTGAGGCAAATGAAGTGAAAGATGTGCGCTGCATCTACATGGATACAGATCATTACTTTCAGAGAGAATGACCCCCTGTCCTCTCCAGACTCGCTCATGAGGCTCCAAACTGCCCCGAGGAGCACAGCCACCGGGACGCCTGCGGGGAGGTGCGCAGGGCAGGGATCTGCCTTGATGGACTTTTCCACACGCTCCGGTTTGGTGGCCAAAGCGAACACATCGAAAAGTAAACTAACGATTCACTTGCAACCCCGTTAGTGTACCAACACAAGTCCTGCCGCGTGGTGCCTGTACTCCCCAGGAGCAGAGCCGAGCCGAGCGCCGAGGCCAGCAGCTGAGCCGGTGATGGCTCCTCGTTTTAACCCACAGGCAGGACAAGAGCTATCCGGGCCATAAGGCTGTAAGTAGTCAACATCCTGCTCGGCTGAGCTGCCTGTGCCATCAGATGCATCCATACATTGCAAATTTACAGTAAATTATCTATACCAGTAGCAGAAACTATTATGTGCCTCCACTGACAGGTGGAGATCCATCCCCCTACAAACTGCACTCGACCCACTCAAACAAGGAGGAGATTGCCCAGCTCGGCGAAGTCAGACCTTATCCCATTATTTACTGCTTCTTTTGTTATTTGATTTTACTAATATTCCATTAAAAAATTAGCAATTTGTCATTATCACTCACGGTGGTGAAATCTGCATTTAATGAGAATTAAAATAATCTTCCTTATTCCCTCCCAAGACAATTGAAAAAGATCTCTGAAAAGAACCGGAGTTGGCTTTGTCCCCTTAATTACCCTCCGTAATCGGAGACCAGACACAGAGGATCTGGGCACAGTCTTTCCGGGCAGAACAGCAGCAATATTTAATCATCAGTTTAGACCATCTGCAACTGTTTTGCAGCAACACATAAAGTTTATGGATTCCTGAGCTTTGTATAAACTGCCAGGTGCTGTTTAATTGTATTTTTTGTTGCAAGAGGTTCCTTTTCCCACTCTGACAGACACTTGGTGCTGAATTGGTGGCACAGTGCCCGAAATCTTCCATGCCAAGCTTGGCACCGAGGGAGAACATCTTCTTGATTAAGCAAGGGCACTGATTAGGCATTTAGAGGAGACATTCAAAACAATGCAAGAGAAAAGCAATTATTTTGCGTTGTGCTGAGGGAAGCTGAGAAGACCGACTCGTTCGCAGCAAGAGATCATAATCAGACAGCGGAGGTGCACGCCACCCATCATCCAGTCTGACAGCCGGTGCCACCCCTGCACCAAGGACGAACGAGGAGATCTTGAGCCAGCCCACTCCTCAGCCCGACGCAGGAAAGCACCTCAAGTTCACCTCACAGCACCAGACAGCACTGGAGCAGGTCAGGAGCTGTCGCACGAGCCACCGAGCCACCCTCCTCCCAGAAGCAGCAGCCCCTCAGCGGGGTACAGCAGGCAGCCTGGAGCAACGCTCACTTCATTTATCTGCCACGCACAAGTCAGCATCCTCTTTGTGGCACGGGCACAACAGAAGTCTGATTATTCTGAATTTTACACGTTCAGTGGACAAGAATGTGCATTTCTAAAAATTATACAGGAGGGCACCTACTTCGCCTGTCTCGCAGAGCCGTGGCAGACGCCTGACCCACGCAGGATGGGAGACAGTGAAACCTGTTGTTTCCAACTTTTGTTTCTGTCTTTCAGCCAGAAGCACCCTCAAGAAGGGAATCTCATTTTCTCAGAATCAGAGCTATTCATCTGCCTTCTGCTCCTGCACCTCTTTCACCTGTATTCCCTGTTCTACCCAGTTCTGGAGGTCTGAATTCACCGACACTAAATCCAACACCTAATCCGAAGCGTTCTCTCACCTAACTGACACAGGAACCATCTGTATTCAGGTGAGAGACCAGAAGAGCACAGAGCCAGGACAACACCTTCAGGAACAGTTTCAGTAATTGGTTGAAAGCTGCAGAGTATTTTGTCCTGCAGCTAAGAATAATTTCAGCAGCAAGAAAAGAAATTAAAATTGTAATACCCAGCAGCTAAGCAGCATTTCTTTATCTCTAGCCTCATTGCAGTATAGAAAGCTCATCCAACTGAAAGCTGTGCAGCAATCAAAGTGATCAAAGCAAAGTGGATGTGCACTCTTCTCCAGAGCAGAAGGGAGTCCTGCGGACCTCGCATTTTCAGAGCAAGAGAAAAAACAACAAGGAAAAAACCAAACTGGAGCCTGGTTAAAAAAATTAGAACAAACAGACGTTTGAGACAGGTTTACCTTTCTGTGCCTTAGGTGTAAACTGCATCACAGAACAAGTAAAAGACAGCATCGCTAACCATAACTGAGGGGAGAAGACCAAAGAATTGAAGGAACATGAGAAACGATCATTCTAATTTGATATTGAAAAATCACTAGAAAAAATGGTAGGTAGAGAAACACAAAAGCAGAGCAGATCTCAGAAGGGCAGGACGACGCTGTCAGCACCGCATGAACGGACAAGTAGGAAGGATGTCAGAGACCGACAGAGCAATCCAAGAAAACGTCCTGGAGCTGAATCAAAGAGTTCTCAAAGAGTTCTCTTTGGAGTTCTGGAGTTCTCAGAGAAAGTTCGCAAAGAAAGACTGGAGTTCTCAAAGAAAGACTCTTCTTACAGCCGTGCTCCAGAGTATTTCGATACCACCGGGAAAAGATGATGAGAAATTTCTCAAACCCAAAAGTAACTCTCCCTCTTTCCCTGTGCATCTCAGAATAACACCTTCTGGAAGCGCAAACACGTCCTGAAGAGCAGGATGCTCTTTTCGCCTCTGAACATGCGTGGTGCCCCCACAGAAGAACGCATACCAGGATGGCACGTAGGAGGGAGTTCCATAAAGAATCCTGTAGTCTGAGTTAAAATGCCGTAATTAAGAAGTCGCCTAACTCCCCTACTCAACTGCTCATGAGGCAGATGATGTCTTAGAGCGCTTTTCTTACCCACCGGTTCAGCAGGGAAAGGCCACCGCTGCAGTTTGCCCAAGAACCGAAGCACAAGCCAACACTATGGCCTGCACAAACGGCAGCAAAGTACCAACACGTCATTGCAGGCCAGCGCTCCCATTCCCCGACCCACAGGGGAACGCGCCACATCCACTCTTGTGACAACAAATACGCGATTTACCACGTCTGCTTATAAACTGACCTCCAAACAGCGAATACGCAGCGATCACACGCCGAGAGAAGGGAAACGCTCACGAGATAAAAGGAAACTTTTACAAGAAGGAAAGCTTTTTCAAAATACTTCGGTAAAAATCAAATTAAATGGGTTTTGTCATAAAACAGGTGGGAAAAAAAAGAACGAGAAGGCAAGGCGTGAAACAAGCACCGGCTTTACTTCAGGACCAGGCGCAGGCCGGCAGAGACCGTGCCCGCCTGTGGCAGAAGCGGCATCAGCGGAGCCACGTTACCGACGAGCCCCCGGTAACCGGGTCCCACCGAGGCTCCGCTTCTCCGAGGCGGGGGGAGAGGCCCCCAAACCGGGCCCCGTGAGAGCGCACCGGGAGCGGCGCGGCCGGCTCTGCGGAGCGGCCCGTCCCAGGCCCGCGGCCGCGCCCGGAGCTGGAGCGGTGCCGGGCCGGGAGCCACCGCGCCAGCGGGCGGGGGCACCGCGGCCTCCGCGCCCGTCACCCCCCCGCGGGGCGGCAGGAGGGGCCGGGGCTGGCCCGGGGCTGTTCCCCGCGCACCGAGCGCTCCCACCGGCGCGGGGGGCCGGGCAGGGCCGCCGCCGGCCCAGGCCCCGCGGGAGCACCGGGCCCCGCCGCCCTGACGGGCCCCGCCACCGCCGGTCCCGCTCGGCGTCCCGCTCGGCGTCCCCCAGCGCCCCGGCAGCCGCCGCGGGGCCGCTCACCTGGTAGCTGAGCAGCTCCCCCACGTCCATGGCACCGACCGGGCCCCGCCACCGGGAAACTGTCGTCAACGACCGGGGCCGCGCGACACCGCGCCGTAAGGCAGGGAGCGCAGGCGAGCGGGGAGGGCGCCACTCTGCCGGAAAGCGAGGCGGGAGGGCCGCTGCCGGAAAGCGAGAGGCGGGGCGGTGCCGCATTGCCGCAAAGCAGCGCCGGGATGCCTGCGGCCGGGAGAGGGCAGAGGGCAAAGGGCAAAGGGCAGAGGGCCTGGCGCGGCGCTGGGCCCTGCTCTGCCCCTGGCCCGGCCACCGCGGCCCTGGGCCGGCCCCGGCGCCTCCCGCCCGCCCCGCTGCGGCGGCCTGGTCGGGGCAGCGCCGGGCCGGAGCGGAACGGGCCGGGCCGGTGCGGCGGGAACGGCGGATGGTGCTGCCTGCTGCGGGCCGGGGGGGGGGGCAAGTGCCCCCCCGGGGGTCCTCCCTGCCCCCGCCGCTGCCCCGCGGGGCGGCCGTGCCCCGGAGGGAGCGGGGCGAGCGCCTGGCGCGTGGGCGAAGCGGGGCCCCTGGGTCCCCTCTACAGCCGCGCCACCGGGGCCAGGCGCTGCGTGGGGCCGGGGCTGCCGCCACCGGGGCAGGGGAGCGCGGTGCCCCAGCGCGGCCCCCCGGGAGCCGACCCTCACCGCTGCCAAGCGGAGGCACCGGAAATCGGGGCCAAGAAATCTTTTGACGCGTTTTCCGTAACCTTCCGCCGCTCCTTGCCGGGGCTGCAAACGCAGAGGCCGTTGCCAGCGTTTACTGACGAGACGCTGCTCTGTGTGCGCAGCGCCGTCAACCACTGTCACCTTGAGAAGAGGCCGGTCGCTGAGCGCTGAACGCGGCGAGCGCGGCAGGAGGGGACGTGGCCGTCCCTCTGCTGAGGTCGTGACAAACGGTTCCGTGATTCGACAAGATGCAGAACCACGGACAGATAGAGGCATTTTTCAGTTTAACAAATATGAATAATTAGAAGAGAGTCAACTTGGCCAAAATCTTACTGAATTTATTTCAACTGTGCTTTAAAAAACAGCTTTGAGCTAAAATCATTTTTCATAACATAATGATCGTAGCTATTACGCAGTTATCTCGGTAGGAGTCTGGTTTGAGAACAGTCACGAAATTAAAAATATATATAATGTTCTCAAAGAAGTCCCTAGCATCCCCTGTTGTTTCAATAAAATATAGGAGATACCAGTCATGCCAAAATTAACTCAACAAATCTGCGCGTTAAAGACGAGATAAATAGAAGGTCATGACTGGATCACCTGGCTTTCCTTTACTGGGCGCTCAGGGAATTCGCCAGCCGTGAAGCCCGAACGCTCGCGGTCACCCGAGGGGTGACGCAGGCTCGTCAGCCCGGGGCGGCTGCGGGGCAGCCGGAGAAGCGACGGCAACAAACCCAACCGGCGGTTGTAAAACACCTGAAGAGCGCTGCCGAAACGCCAGGCATGGCCATCTCCGCTGCTCCGAGGCTTCTCCTCCCGCTTCCCTTCCCTCGCCGTTGTTCCCGCGGAACGGTGTTGTCTCCCTAAAATCGCGGTTTTCCTTCCACTCCGCGGGGGCCCTTTGAACCGGTGTTTTACCCACGGCTGGAGGAGGTCGATGCACAGAATGAAGCGAGCCTTGCGGCCCCGCTCGGGGCCGGGGACAGGCTGCCCGGCCGCAAACCCCGACAGCTTCGGGAGTAAGCGGGACCCTCGGTGCGGGGCCGGGAGAGGCAGCGGCAGGACCTGGCGTGCAGCGCTGGCACGGAGGGCGAGGCACGGCACAGCCGCGCCGCCAGCTCACGCGCTGCAAACGCCCCTTTATCGGGCCTTTGATTCGCGTGGGGCTGCCGGCCTCGGCCCACGAGTGCTGAGGGTTTGCAAACGCAGACGGGGAAACGTGCCCGGCGCTGGGGGCGAGCTGGGGAAGGGCAAAGGGAATAATCTTCAAATTGGAGAAAAGAAACGTGAACGCAGGTAGCGAGGCCGGCAGCTCCTGCCTGAAGCTTCTCCTCGTTAGACAAAGGGGTAGAAAACGGTCGACTCGCTTCCCTGGGAGGACTGTGAGGCGGGGGGGACGGTCAGAAAAACAAAGTCAGGAATTTGAGAAGTGGCTACTGCGTTAATTGACTTAAAAAAACCTGATAGCCAGGAATCCGTAACCTCATGGGAAGGCTCAGGCACAAAAGCTCGGGTGCCATTTCTCACACTGATGGCTGGAATCCAGCAGAGGCAGAGACCACCGCCCCACGCCTGCAAAATCACATTAATTGCGAAGACGCCGGGACTGAAAGGAAGGAATGCAAACCAGACGCTGGGCACCGGCACCTCCCGTCCCTTCCGCTGCGCGGGGAGGACGGCCGAAGCCCCTGGGACGCGGCTGGGGACGAAGCCGGAGCACCGGCTGCGGCGGGGCTCGGCCGGCGGCAGCCCTGGGAGGCCGATGGTGGCGGAGGACGGGTGGGAGCCCCACGGATCCGCTGAGCTGTCGTGCTGCCGCGGGAAGGGTCCCAGCCCCTGCGCACCTCGTCCCCAGGCCATCTTGAAAGCCCCTCTCTATCTCCAGAGAGCACCTAGGAGGAACCCGCCACGGCTTTCCCTCCGCTGGATGTTTTGCCCAGCGCTGTGAGCCCTCGGGGTGCTGGGTAAGAGGAAGGCAGCGTGGGCAACCGCAGAGCGCAGCACGGTGCAGTTGTCACCGAAACGGCCACCAGCTCGGCCGGCTCCTCCCGGCCCCGTGCTCTGCCGGCCTCGTCACGCTCCGAAACGGCCGCGTTGCCGCCCGGGAAACCCAGTTCTCTCCAAGCTGCTGCAGGGTACAGAGTAACAGAGAGGTTTTGCCCGATAAGGGGAGTTGGACCACAGGGACAAAATATTGAATCAAAGAGCAAAACCAGGAGCAAAATCAAAGTATGAAAAAAGCCCTCAAGGAAATGAAAGGATGGGGACGAGCCGGCCGCCCTGGGTGGTGGGCTCTGCGCGGGTGGTGGGCTCTGCGCGGGTGGTGGGCTCTGCGTGGGGGCAGCACCAGCCTCCCCCCTGCAGTGGCAGAGCAAGCGGCAAAGCCGCGGGAAGGGGCTGGAGCCTCTGGACGGGCTGGAGCAAACCCTGCGACAGCTTGGTCAGGAGCGCGAGGACCCCAGCCGAAGCCTGGCTCCGCGTCCCCAGGCTCCCACCCTCCGCAGGGCTGGGGCATCGCCGGTGCCCTCGGGGCTGACCGCGTCCCCGCAGCCCCAGCACCGCCCGGCCGGAGGCGATGGGACCTACGGCACCTTCCTCCCTTCCTCGGGGAGACCCCCAGGGCGCCGGGGTCTCTCGGAACAGCCCAAACCAGACCTTTCCCGACCCCTTTCCCCTAACCGCACCGACACAAACGGGCGCAGCCGGCTGCTGGCATCCTGGTGCTGCCAGCTGGCACCACGGCCGCCCCAGCTGCGGCTCTGGCCCTGGGGACGGGCGCGGAGGAGCTGGGACCCGGCAGCCGCCGGCGATGGGGAGAAGCCCCAGCCACCGCGATGGTCCCGGCAGCGCAGCACGAGTGCCGGTATGGAAACAACGGTTCCTGGGCTCGGCGCGACAGGGCAGCGGGGGGATGCTCAGCACCGCAGCTGGGAGCGGCGGCGGGAGGAGGAGGCGAGGAGGAGAATCCTGGTTTAATTTTATTCCGAGTTCAGGTTTCAATCCAGATGCCTCGAGATCTAATTCCGAATAAATAATTGTACTGAGTAACCCAGGTCCCCCGGTGATTAACTAAACACACTGAGGCTCGCTGAAATTGAATTAGTGGTGTGCACTCAGCCGTTATTACCCTCCCCACATCATTAATATTAATGAGGGGTTATTAAGAAATGTAAATGATGCCTCAGGGGGTTGGGAGCACGGGGGGGTGCAGGGCAGTGTGGGCTGATATGACAAACCATTAGGAAAACAGCCTGATTGAAGCCACTTTTTAATTATGTCAGATCTCGCTCTTTCTTGGGTGCAGCAGTGTTTCCGGATGCTTTCATTTTTATTAAAATTAGAAAAAGGGAACAAGTTATCGCTGGAATGTAAAATGAGCATTTGCAAAGCGGCGAAGCTGCAGCCGCTAAGCACCCGGGTGGCGGCAGGGCCCTGCCTGCAGCTGCCTGCGCCCCGTGGGCTCCCCACCACCCCCCGGGCCAGCTCCCCGCCGGCTCCCGCACGCTGCCTGCGCGCAGACGGGGCCCCTGGCACCCCTCGGCACCCGCACCCCAGCCTCGGGGCCCCTGGCACCCCTCGGCACCCGCACCCCAGCCTCGGGGCCCCGCAGCCCCGCTCCCCACCGCAGCCCCGCTCCCTGCAGCGCCTTTCCTGCGGCCCCTTCCCTCCCAGTTCAGCATCGCTGGCCAGCAAAGAGCGGCTGCGATAAAACTCATGCATTTTAACAGGTTCTTGCAGGCGCTCCCCGCGCCGCCGAATAAAAGCTGACAGGTGCAGCTGAGTTAATCAGAGTGGATAATGGAGGGAAAGAAAGAAATCTCAGACCAAATTGCTGCAGAAATCATGAGCCGGGGCTCAAAACTATCCAATTAAACGGGGATGAAGCTTAAAGGGGAAGGCGGCTGTTCTCCGAGCCCGGCGTCCCACCGAAGCGGGAGAAGGGGAGCGGCCGCAGAGCCCCCGGCCCCCCGCGGAGGAGCACGGAGGAGCCCCCGGCCCACGGGAGGGATGTGCCGCCGGGGCCGTGCCGGGCATCTCGGCCCGGCCAGGGCTGCCGCATCGGCGGTTTGCTTGTAAAACACGGCGGGCCTGGGGCTCCTCTTCCGGAGGGCAACGTTAGATCAAACGCTTTGCTTCGGTGGGGCGCGGGGCAACGAGCGCGGCACCTGCCCGGCCCCGGTTCTGCCGCGGCCACCATCCTGCCGCACCAACACCGGCTCCCCTCTGCAGCCGCCCGTGCCCTGCCCACAGCGAGCGCCCGTCGCCGGAACGGCTTGGGGAGGGCCGGGCTATCAGACGAGTTAAAAACCGTGCATTTAACGTAGTCGAGGCCCATTACTGCGGCCGTGGAAATCCACCGGCATTACTGCGGCGTTATCACGGAGAGATTGGCCAGCCCGGCATGGGAACACGCACAGGAGTTTGTTAGTATTCAGGTCTCCCCGCGCTGATAGCTTCATAACGTCAGGCTTGCCTCTTAATTGCACCTGTAAGTGTTGAAATTACTGAAGAGTAAAATGCAAATGGGCTGTAACCTTTCCGGAGCTCACCCAGCAGCTCCGCGCCGAGAGGGAGGCACCTGCGTTTCTTCCCCGTCTTAATTGCTCACGGAGCCGCCAGGCCCCTGCCAAGGCCCCAGCAGGGAGAGGAGAGGCCCCTCGCAGGGTCGCGCGCCGGTTCCGCCACACCGGCAGCACCGGCGGCACCGGGGCGGCCCTGGGAGCTGCCCCCCCGCCCCGGGCTGGCCGCGGCGCCCGCTCCGGTCCCGTGGCACCGGGGCCGGCCGAGCCGGGGCCGCGAGGGGCCGAGCGCCCTGGTGACGGACCAGAGCGCGGAGCAAAACTTGCAGGCTTTGCCCTCCCTCGCTGGTGCCGCCTTCCCAGCCCGAAGGGGTCTGGCGCGGCGCCCGCCGCGGCTGGGTCCCGGGGTGCCGGGGTCCCGGGGTGCCGGGGTGCCGGGGTGCCGGGGCAGGGCGCTCGCTGAGCTGGCCAGCACCGCGGGGGCCGGGAGGCGCGGGTGCCGGCAGAAGCCAGCTGTGGCATTAAAGTTAATGAGATTTTCATGAACCTGCCGATTCGCTTGGCAGGCCGGTGGGGGGGACGGCCCGGCTAATTAAAGGGAGCCGACCTGTGAAATCGGGCTGCGAGGGGCCGGGGCGAGCGGAGGGGAGGGTGGGCAAGGGGGGAAGCGGGGGAAGAGGTGCGAGGGGAGAGGGTGGCCGGTGCCTGCGCGCCCCGGCGGGGTGGCCGTGGCCGTGGCCGTGGCCGTGGCCAGGCTGCTCCCTCCTTCCCGCCCATGCCAGCGCCGCTCGCCGTCCAGGCACAGCGGGAGCCTCGGTGCCGGAGCGGCACCTTATTTATGGCTCTGCTTCCCTGAGTTAAACTCCACAAAGTGTGACAATCAAAATTAAAGATTTATCCAGAAAGGCAGCCTGGGGGGAAATCACTGCTGAGGCCAACAGAGATTTCCCAACGGTGACTTTTAAATTAAAGGGGAAAAAAATTTCTTTAATTTGGCGGCGTGCTTGGGATGCAGCTCACTGGGCATGTTATTATCCAGCTCAGCAAATGCTCCCAGAATTCGCTCGCGCTCCAAATTACCGATCTCTCCATGAGGCAGCGCATCCCCGCCTGTGCCAGCGTCCACCGGCACCGGGGGCCTGCGGCACAGCCGCAAGGGCGGCGAGCGGGGACAGGGACAGGCTGCGCCCCGCCACCCTGGAGCCGAGCCCTGGTGGGTGCCCACTCCTGCGCCCCGTCCCAGCCCCTGGCCAGTGGAGAACGTCCAGATCCTGCTCCTGCACGGGACGAGCCCAGCCCCAGCCGGCACGGCCGCGCTCCAGGACCCCCACACCGGCACAGCCGATTCCCGTTCCCGCTCCCAGCCCCTCCTGGTATTTCGTGCTGCAAATCCAGATCGATCAGGGCTGGGCGTATCGGCATTGCCGGGCGCGCGTGTCTGCCTGCCCACACCTCACCCGCTAAATACCCACCGGCGCCGTTGGCCCCTAACAAGGAGCCGGGGGATGGAGGGGAGGCCCCATGCTTTAAGACTTTCTTCCCAAGCACAGCGCGAGCTCTTCAGTGCTGCCGAAAGCCCCGGGCCAGGTGCCGGCTCTGGTGGGGCCTCTGCGCTGTGTGGTGAGGACAGCGGCTGCTCCGGCATCCCCATGACGCTGTCACGCGCAGCGCCCAGCCACCGGGACGGCCGGCACGGTCCCTTCCCAAATGCGGGGCTGACTCGTTGCTTGCCCCGGAGCCCCAGGAGCCTCTGCAGACCCGACCGTGCCGGCACATCCACGGGCCGTGGGCACGCAGCTTTGCTGGCTGGATCGCACGCTGGACCCGAAGCACCAGCGGAGACCGTCACCATCAGAGCCTCCCTGTTGGGATCGGAGGCACCCGCACACGCAAGACGTCACACCTCGCCCTGCGCTGCCGTGCCGCACCGCGGCATGGTGAGCACCACAGCACAGCAAAGCACCGTGGCACAGCGAAGCACTGGGGCACAGAGAAGCACCGGGGCATGGCGAGCACCGCGGCACAGCAAAGCACCACGGCATGGTGACCACCACGGCACAGCAAAGCACTGGGGCACAGTGAGCACCGCGGCACAGCAAAGCACCACGGCATGGTGAGCACCGTGGCACAGCAAAGCACCACGGTAATGTGACCACCGTGGCACAGCAAAGCACCGGGGCATGGTGAGCACCACGGCACAGCAAAGCACCACCGCATGGTGAGCACCGCGGCACAGCAAAGCACTGGGGCATGGCAGCACCGCGGCACAGCAAAGCACCACGGCATGGTGAGCACTGCGGCACAGCAAAGCACCACAACATGGTGAGCACCGCGGCACAGCAAAGCACCACAGCACGGTGAGCACCATGGCACAGCAAAGCACCAGGACACAGCAAAGCACCATGGCATGGTGAGCACCGTGGCATGGTGAGCACCACGGCACAGCAAAGCACCACGGCATGGTGAGCACCATGGCACAGCAAAGCACCAGGACACAGCAAAGCACCATGGCATGGTGAGCACCGCGGCACAGCAAAGCACCACAACATGGTGAGCACTGCGGCACAGCAAAGCACCACGGCACGGTGAGCACCATGGCACAGCAAAGCACCAGGACACAGCAAAGCACCACGGCATGGTGAGCACCACGGCATGGTGAGCACCAGGGCACGGTGAGCACCGCGGCACAGCAAAGCACCAGGGCACGGTGAGCACCGCGGCACAGCAAAGCCCCATGGCTCCGCACCCCCTCTGTGCTACTCCAGGGCGCTGCAGGGACGTGACGCTGTCCCGTGTCCCCGCGGGGATGCCCCGAGGCCTTTCCCGTGCCCTGCGGGGGGGGACGCAGCTCCTGCCGCCCCCCTCACCCCCAGGCACGCGCCAGTGGCTCCTGCCGGGCTTGGGCGTGGGCACGGCCGCAGGGTTTTACTGCCCGAGCCGGAGAAGCTGCTGCTTGTCCCCGGCGCAGGAGCTGCCCGAGGCCACGGGGAACGGCGGCACGGGGCCGGCCCTGCCCGGCCGGGGCGCAGAGCCGTGGGGGGCGCGGGGGCACGGGCAGCCCCGGCCCTGCCTGCCCTGGCACAGCTCTTCCCCTTCCTCTCCCCCCGCCCTTCAAGATGAAGCAATGAAATTATTTTTCTACTTGAGTAGTTTTCAATTTAGATTAAGAAAAATCTGTGCTCCGTTAGCGACGTTGCAGTAAATCACGAGCGAGCGGCACTCCGCAGCTGACAGGCCGATCGCTTATCGACTGCAAACCTTTTTTCACGTTGACAGGCTCCAAGTGTGACATTGAGCGAGGGCAGTGGCAGCCCGGCAGCGACATCGCACGGGGAGGCGGACCCCCGCCCGGCACCCGCCCCGGGGCGCCGCGGCTCAGCCGTGGCTGCGGGCAGCACCCGAAGCGGGCGGGCGGTCCCGGGCAGGATCAGGCCCTGGGCATCACGGCCGGGACAGACCTGGAGACGCAGAGGGCAGCACCGGCTGCAGCGCCAGCTCTGCCAGCCCACGGCACCGCTCCTGGGGCCGCCCGCGGGATCCGCGGTGGGGGGACGTTCTTGCTCGCTGCCGTCCCACCCCATCCCCAGCGGCACGCCGGGGCCGCACCGAGCACCTGCCGCCAGGGCCGCTCGGTGCTCCAGCATCTCGCCGAGCCCGAGCCCTCGCCCTCGCCCGTCTGCCACCGCCGGCAACACGGCCGCACCCAACGTGGCTGTGACAGTGCCCATCGCCAGCCGCCCCGTGGCCGCGCCGGGAGCGGATCCCCGTCCTCGCGCCCGTCTCCAGGCTGCCGCCGTCCTCGTGCCAGCACCATCAAAAGGAGCATTTGACAGAAAACAAACCTTTTTTTTCCCTCTGGTTCTTCCAGCTCATTTATCGCTTCCACAGGGCAGGCAGAGCTGTCAGTGCCTGAACCTCACTCATCCGTTTAACCTTGGGGGAAGAAACACATTTGTGCCGGATAACGTGCATCAGATGGTGGCACAGGGAGCGCCTGTAGCTGCTGCGCCTGATGGATGGGCTACACGGGCCTCGCCTGACCTGTGCTTGTATGTTATCTGCATTGCTGCGGGAGGCTTTTCATCACGCCGACAGCTCCGGCATCACCTGCCTGGCAGGAGCTCCTCGCCAGGGATGGCTGCCGGCACGGTGGCCGGGAGGGGCCCAGCCGCACGGCCGTGGCTGGCACCGCGGAGGCAGCGAGCCACCGTGCCGGGGAGGGGAGAGGCCGCCGTGCCCGGGGGGTTTGCAGGCTGCGCCCGCGCCACGTGCCCGGCTGCGGCGGGGCTGGAGGGACGGGGACAGCCCCCCCGGGAGCGGAGCCGGTGCCCGCAGTGCCCGAGGGGATGGCGGATGCCCTCACCGCTGGCAGTGCCGCCGGCCCAGGCGGAAGGGAGAGGCCAAGCTGTTGCACTTGTCCTTTGGGTGACATTTTGCCAACGAGGGGTCCTGTGACAGTGACGGAGAGGGTACGGAGCTGGGCAGCCCAGAGCCCCGGTGACGGATGAGCGCTGCCAAGTGCCGACACAAAAGCCATTTGGTGTGGGGAAATGATAGATGCTAACACTAATTTTAAGCACAGGCAGCCGAATTCCTCCAGACAGTCGCGGCGCTCAGGATTTAGGGCACAGCTGCTGGGTTCAGATAAGGTGTGAAATCAGCCCGGCGTGCAGGGTGTTACTTAATAATGAACGTGTCGTGATGGATGGGGGTGGCTCAGCAATATAACCTCCACATTTGGAGCCTTCCAAATCTCTTGCCATCAATCCTGGTCCCTGCTGGGCGGCAGGAGGGGGAGCCGGCAGCTGGCAGCGGGCACAGGCCCCGCCGGGCGGGCACCACGGCTTGGGCTGCGTGACCTCCTCCCGCGCCATCGGCACCTTCGTGGCTGGCGGCAGCGCTGGAGGGGTCTGGGGCTGGATCCTGCCCAGGCCAGGGCGGCCGTGGCTGGTCCCCCCGGCACCGCCAGCAGCGCGGCCCCACGCGCCTCCTCTCCTCTCCTCTCCTCTCCTCTCCTCTCCTCTCCTCTCCTCTCCTCTCCTCTCCTCTCCTCTCCTCTCCTCTCCTCTCCTCTCCTCTCCTCTCCTCTCCTCTCCTCTCCTCTCCTCTCCTCTCCTCTCCTCTCCTCTCCTCTCCTCTCCTCTCCCCTCCCCTCCCCTCCCCTCCCCTCCCCTCCCCTCCTCTCCTCCCTCCCTGCCCGAGGAGCATTGCTGGCTGCTCCCGTGTGCTGCGGAGAGCTGGGCTGCCACGTGAGGATGAGGATGGGGATGGGGAGATGTCAGACCCTTCCCGGGGCCGTCCCTGCTCGGCCAGCACCGCGCTGCACACACCTGGAGCGGCTCTCGCCCCGCCGGGGCAAGCGGCTCTGACCCACGCGGGCAGCGCAGGGACACGACGCCAGCCCAAAACAATTTTGGTAAAAGCGATGCTGGAAATGGCAAGTGCTGTGCTTGTCTGTAGCTTTTAATCTTTCTTCCGACCTCATAAAAAATCTACTTGTGTTGAGATTTTAAATTCACTTCTTAAATCACCCACTACAGGCTTCACACCGTATTAATTTCTCCTCAAGCAAATGAGTTTGGTGTTTGCTCCTTTCCAGTACCACCACTGCCAGAGCGCAGGGGAGGATGCACGCCATGTCTGCCCCTGCTCAGACCTGCAGCCCGCGCCCTCGCCCTGCGCCCGCTCAGCCCGTGCACGTCCCTGCGTGCAATGCTCACCCTGCTCAGCCCGTGCACGTCCCTGCGTGCAATGCTCACCCTGCGCCCGCTCAGCCCGTGCACGTCCCTGCGTGCAATGCTCGCCCTGCTCAGCCCGTGCACGTCCCTGCGTGCAATGCTCACCCTGCTCAGCCCGTGCACGTCCCTGCGTGCAATGCTCACCCTGCGCCCGCTCAGCCCGTGCATGGCCCCTGCCTTTGCCCACCCCGTGCATGCCCCCTACACACAAACACGCACCCTTGCACACGCTCGCCCCCGTGCACGCTCACCCCCCACGCACAGCACACACAGCACCTTTGAAGGGATCCCATGTCCTGCAGCTCAGGGGGCATCTGAGCAGGACGGCCACCGCCGCCTGTTCCCAGGAGGAGGAGGAAGACTCAGAGCTGGAGACGAAGGCCGGAGGAGGCTGGCACGGGGCAGGAGCACCCAGCCGGGCTCCACGGAGGCGGCAGTGGGCTCGCCTGGGCACACGGCTCCTGCGCCCGCAGGCCCCCGGCCACCCCCAGCACCCCCGGCAGGTCCCTGCAGCTGCACAGCCCCCCGGCACCTGGCCCTTCCCGCCGTGCCGCATCGGGGCCGCAGCCGTGCCGGGGTGGCCGGGCAGAGCAGCGCCGGGACGCACGGCACCGCTGCAGCTGGAGCAAACGAGCTTTCAGCCGAGCTCGCCGGCACGGTGCCATCCATTTGGAGGTGATTGCTGCCGGGGTGAGGCATGGTCAGCTCGCCTCATTATTGTGCAAATTGCTGGGAATGCAAATCTGGGTGCACCTGGGGAAAAATGTATTAACAATATTACTCCTGATTAAGGTCGCAGGGCACTTTCCGCTTGTTCAGTGAAGCCTGGGCTCCTTTTCCTCTTTTGAATCTAATGGTTGGGTTATTTTTATATCTGTGGCTGTAGGGTCCTTAGGAGATGTTTTATCAGGCGCTTTCAAACCATGCTCCTGCAGTCTCTTGACAAGATCCTGCCGGCAGCACCGGCTGCCCTCCTCCGGGCGCGGGATCAGAGACGGCGCTGGAGCCCGCCGGGGCGTTGGCCGAGCCCCGGGGTTTACCCTGAAAACGGCCTGGCCGTGCCGTGCCGCGGGAGGAGCCGCGGGGACAACCCTGCTGCCGCCACCGCCAGCTCTGCCCGCTCCCCACCCGCGGGGCAGCCACCGCAGGAGGGGACGGGGCTCCACCGTCCAGCTCTGCTGGTGCGGGAGGAAGGGGCCGCCGGGGCCGAGCACCAACATCGCGCGGCAGCTCCCGCGCTGGCTGAGGCAGCCCTCGTGCACGGCGGGAAATCACCACGGTGGACGCCGGCCCCCCTCCCGGTGTGGGACAGCTCACAGCTCCTCCAGCCCCAAAACCCGCCCGCCTTTCCCCATCCCAAAGCTTGAACCTCCCGAGGCGGGAGCTCCGCCAGCCAGGCACTGCCAGCCCTCGCGTGGGCACGGCACGGCACGGCACGGCACGGCACGGGGCTGCTGTGGGTCCCGTCCCCTGGCAGGCAGGGACTGGCCATGGGGCAGGCAGGGAGAGCTCGTGATCTGCTTAATGGGCCTGAGCAGGGTGCCAACGCACCGCTGATTTATTGCCAAGGAAACGCTTAATTTAGGCAATGTATTTAAAGGAACTAATTAGAATTTTATTAATATTTATGGACCTTATGGAGAAGCTGATAGTCGCTATTTGAGAGTATTAACTGTTATCTTATACTGGGCAGGACCATGGTGTTTGGAGGCAACTTTAATTGCGTTGAAAGCAGTCGAGATCTCGCCAGAAGCCGGTGACAGCAGCCTGCCCGACGCTGCACATCCAAACCGCGTTTGCAGTGCTAATGAATATCCACCGGAATTAATAACCCTGCCCACGTGGTCCTCCCCCCCGAGTGGCCGAGCATCCCTCCGAGCATCCCTCCGACGAGGGACGGGCGCAGCCGCCCGCTCGGGGCCGTGCTGCGGGCGATGCGGGGCCGGGGGAGCCGGAGGCCCTCCCCCCAGCCCCCCGGAGCAGCCGCGCGGTCCCCACGCCCAACGCGACGATCCCAGTCCTGCCGCCACCGGTGCTGCCATCCATCCGGCCCGGAGAATGGGGCCAGGAGGGGCCCGGCGGCAGGCGGCCCAGCAGCCCCTGGCTCATCCATAACCGGTTCCCTGCCCGCGCCCGACCTCTCGCTATAGCAAAGTTCACATCAATTTTCGGTCCCCTCATTTGTCTGTAAACCATGAAGAAAAATCACCACCGTCTGCCCGCATCAGGCCGCCGCGGTGATGTATGGCTGTAATAAAAACCCCATTTTGGGAGGCCGCCTTCCCCGTGCCGCCAGCCGACGCGCCGTGCGTGGCTGTGCCGCCGGCCAGGCTGTGCCGTGTGGCACGGGGCCGGGGCTGTGCCTGCGGGCAGCCATGGCCACCCCAGCCCCGGGCCCCCCGCGCCTCAGTCTCGGCCTCCCGCAGCCGGCGGTTACGGATTGGAGCCATTAGAGCAGTTACGGAGCAGCAGCCTCTGCGGCGGAGTTCAGGAGCCGGTGCCGCTAACCCCCAAGAGCCGGATGGTGGGGGACGGCCTGGCGGGGGGCCAAGCCGGGGGACAGCCCCGGGGCCACGCTCTGCAGCCCTGCCCGAGCTCCCCACGCAGCGGTCGCAGCCCCCACCGGCTCCAGGAACAGGGTGCTGGGGACGGGGTGCTGGGGACGGGGTACTGGGGACGGGGTGCTGGGGACGGGGTGCTGGGGATGGGGTGCTGGGGACGGGGTGCCGCCCCCGTGCCTGCTCCACGTGGGGACTTTCATCTCGGCAGCCAGCAGCAGCCGTGGCACCAGCTCGGGGCCGAGCGGGAGCAGGTGGGGAGGGAGCTGAATAATAAATTGGCACTTTCAGGAGGTTTTCATCTTCTCTGTTTCAAGTTCCTCGCTGTCTCTGCCTGCAGAGCTCGCCAGCGGCCACGGGCAGTGGCGTGTGGGGAGGGAGCATGCATGGCACCATCCGGCTGCCGCAGGTTTGACGCAAAAACCCGCTCCCCCGGAGCAAACGCCGCTTCTGAGGCACTCCTGCCTCCCAGCCCCCAGCTCCCCAGGCCTGTCCCCGGGCGGCCGGGGGCACCGAGGCATTGCTGGGGTGGGTGGGCATCACCCGCCAGTTCGGCCCCAGCTGCCCTGCGCTGCCCGGAGCGATGCCCGGAGCGAGGGCTCTCCTGCAGCCGCTCCGTGATTCATCGCCTCCGTGCCCGGCCGCTGTCGCACCAGACACAGGAGGGAGGCAGTGCCGAGCTCGGACCCAGCGCAGCCCCTGCTCTGTCCACCCCCCAGGCTGAGGGTCCCCATGGTGGCAGGCAGAGAATGGGGTGTCACCGCTGCGGGACGGCCGTGGAGGTGCCGCTGTCCCGGGGCACACCAGGGTACTCTGTGCCCTCGCTCAGCCCTCCCGGGAACGTCCCCAGCGTCCGTGGGCAGCGCACTCATCCACCGCCTGCTCCCCTCTCTGGGTTCTCATTAATTAGCAAATTAATAAGATGGTATCAGCGCTGACGGGAGGTGTTTCTGGGGAAGACCTGCAGGTCCCTGGCTCGCAGCTGGCGGTACCCGGCGGGGACGGTGCCACCCCCGTGGGAGCTGCTCCTGCACCGGCCCCAGCCCCGGCTGCACCCTGCGCCCACACCGAGACCAGGACGAGCTCCGGGCGGCAGCGGGAACGCGGCAGCTCCCAGGACGGGCACCAAGCTTGGGATGGCACCAAGCAGGGAAGGACACGAGCCCTGGGCCCCCCCAGAGCCCAGCTGGTGGCAGGAGCGGAGGCTGGCACGGGGACAGGCACCCGCGCCCCGTCCCACCCCATCACGGCAGCATGACCCCCGTCCCCCGGCCGTGCTCTCCTCAGGGACCGAGCTGGGAGCGAGCAGCTGCAGTCGCTCGGCCAGGGCAGTGCCGCGGGGCCGTCCCCGCAGAGCCCCCGCGGACCAGGGAAGGGCCGTGTCCGGGAGGGACGTTTCCCACCAGGGCCGGTGCCGGCCGGCTCTGCGCAGCCGTGCGAGGTGCCGGGGCCCCCGCGCCAGCCGCCCGCGGGGGGGGCCGGGCTGAGGGCCGAGAGCGAGGGGCCGGCCGGGGCCACCCGCCACCGCGAGCAAGCCCCTGCACCGCGTGCCGGGCACGGGGTCCCCGGGCTTAGCCAGGGCGTGGGCTCGCAGCTCGTGGACGCAGCCGGGAAGGGAAGCAGGAAGGTGCTGGGCAGCACGTGGAGCCGCTGGCACCACGGGTCAGGCAAGACAGCGGAGACTGGGCTGCTGCAAGCCAGGCGTCCTGGCGGCTTTATTGCATGGGGCAGAGCATGGTTGCCGGCATGGCTGCCGGCCCCACGGAGGGGCCCAAGCCCCGCTGCTGCCTCCTCCTCGGGATCACTCCTTGGCTCTCCCTGGGGGACAAAAGGGGATGGTGAGGAGGGGGGTGCAGGCAGGGCGGGGGAGCGGGGGGAGGCAGCGGGGTGCTGGCGCTGGGGAGCAGAGCTGGCCCTGGACCGGCTGCTGCACTCACCCCCGGTGCGTTCAGCCCCCCCAGCATCTGCCCCCCTGCCTGCATCCCAGGGACGTGGCACAGCCAGGAGCAGCTCTGGTGGTTCCGTTGTTGGGCGGAGATACAACCGCTGTGCCAGGGAAGCCGAGCAGCCGCAGCGGCTGCTTAACCACCAACGGCCCCAACCTCCCATGGAAACGAGTGTCACAACCGGGCGAGCGCCCACACGGTGCCGGGCCCCCCCACCCTGCCGGTGGCCCGCAGGGGCCACCGCAGCTCCGCCAGCCGCCTGCTCTCCCAAATGCACACCCTGTGCCAAACGCATTCAGCAGAGATGTGGGAAAGCAAATTGCAAGAGCAGGCTTGTCCCCCCGCCTGTGCAGGCCGAGCGCCTCGGCGGTCAGGTTTCCTACTCTGATAATCAGGCTGCAAAATTATGATTACTGACACCGCTGCCTGGTTCTGACCAAAGGCAACGCCAGCTCCCAGGACGGAGCTGCGAGCTGGTGAAATCACCCAGCAGAAATGCCGAGAGGCCCCCACGCCGTCTGCCGGAGCGATGTGGGATGCTGCCGCTCTCCCTGCGGCGGGGAGGCCGCCCTCGCTCCGCGGGGAGGTACAGCAGACCCCGCGGGTCCGGCTGCCCAGCTGCAGGCAGCGCAGCTCTGCGCTCCCACCCCCCTGCCCGGGCAGGGGCAGCCCAGTCTGGCCCAGTGCAGCCCCTCCTCTCACCCGGTTGCTGGCAGGCCTGCTGGCACTCCTCCACCGTCCCAAAGTTGTTGGGGTTCCCGCCGCAGCCGCTGTAGATGAACGGCTGGCAGGTCCCCGAGGCAGAGTTGTAGGCGTAGCGGCGGAAGCGTCCCTGGCACGGGCCGCTCACGGGCGGGAGGTGACAGATGTCACCCGAGGACACGGGGCTGCTGGAGACAGCAAGACCCATCCAGTGGCCCCAGCCAGCGGGCAGGAGCGGGACCGTGGTACGTCTGCCCGGAGGCAGGCAGCCGCGGCCGCAGCCCGTGAAGCAGCACTTCTCGGAGCGGGGACAGTCGGTGTCATCGATGCAGGAGCTGTTGCAGGGGGCGAAGGTCTGCAGCACCTTTCTCTTGGGGCAGACGCCCGGTTTGGCTGCAGGCGAGAGAGGAGACCGGCTCTCACTCGGGGTCTGTCCTGGCTGCAGCCCCCTCCCACTGAGCCCCCCGGCCGCCCTTACCTGGCACCGGCTGCACGCAGCGGATGTGGCAGCCCATGCTGCAGCACTTTGCGTTGCCTCGGCACTCGCTGTCGCTTCTGCACTCCGCCAGGCAGATGGTCACCGTGCCAGGGTCCGGCCGCGGGCAGAAGCCCCTCTTTTCTGGGGGTGCACAGCAGGGTCAGACCCCCACCGCCCAGCCCACCCCCGGGGTGCCCAGCCCCGGGTCCTGCAGGCCAGGGGCAACGGGCACCCCGACCCCCTACTCCAGAGGGGCCGAGAGCGGGGCGTGGGTGCGGGGGCCACCCACGCCGGCCCTCGTGGGTGACGCAGCCCACCGTGTTGGGAAGAGCCCGGACCCGGCACGTCCCGTCCGCACGCCAGGACCCCCCAGGCTGGGGGCCCCGCTCCCCGAGGTGGAGCTGCTGGGGGGACCGCTCACCTCCTATGGGCAGCCGGCACTCCCACCCGCAGCCGGTGCTGCAGCAGCGCTCGCTGCCCGGGCAGTCCCCGTCGGAGGAGCAGAAGTTGCCGCAGGGCTTCGGGGGGATCCTGCTGGGCGCGGGGCACTCGCCGTGCTTCCCTGGGAGGGCGGCAGGGGGTTACGGTGGGCGGACGGGGCCCCCCGGCCCGGGCAGGGGAGGGGCCGCCCGGGGGGGGGGGGGGGGGGTGAGGCGGGCCGGGGGACGCCGGGCCGGGGGACGCGGCCCCGGGGGGCCCGGCCCCGCCGCTCGGGCGCGGGCTCTGCGGCGGCGGGGAGCGGGGGCCGGGCAGGGCGGCCCGGCGGGATGTCCCGGCTCGGAGCCCGTGGCCGCACACCCCCCCCCGCCCCCAGCGCAGCCCGGCACGGGGCGAGCGGACTCCGGGGACACCGGGGCGGCGGCGGGGAGCGGGGCCGCGCCCGGAGCGCGCCCCCGGGCCGGGGCTCACCTGGCAGGCGGCGGCCCGAGGCCGCCCGGGGGGGGCCGGGGGGGCCCGGGGGGGCCAGCAGCAGCAGCAGCAGCAGCCCCAGCTTCATGGCGCTGCCCCCGGGCCGCCCCCGGCCGCTTAAGTACAGCCCGGGAGCCCCGGGCCCGGCCGGGCTGGCTCCGCGCCCCACTCCGGTCTCCGCCTCCGGGGACGGGGACGGGGCCGGCGCTCCCGGGGCCCGGCGGAGCCCGGCGGAGCCCGGCCCCGCTCCCGGCCCGGCCCGGCCCGGCCCGCTCTGACGGAGCAACAGCCTCCTCTGCCGGCCCCGCCGGGTGCTGCGCCGGGCTCGGGCCCGCAGCCCACGGAGCCCACGGAGCCCACGGAGCCGCGAGACACCGCAGGCGGGGGCGCAGGCAGAGCTGCGCGGCACCGGCACCGGCGCGGCACAGCAGGGAGGGGGCTGCAGGCAGGGAAGGGGCAGCAGGCAGGGAGGGGGCTGCAGGCAGGGAGGGGGCTGCAGGCAGGGAAGGGGCTGCAGGCAGGGAGGGGGCAGCAGGCAGGGAGGGGGCTGCAGGCAGGGAAGGGGCTGCAGGCAGGGAGGGGGCTGCAGGCAGGGAGGGGGCAGCAGGCAGGGAGGGGGCTGCACAGGCCAGGGTCATCATTCCCCACGGCTGGGGCACGGCAGCAGCAGGACACGCCAGGCTTCGCACCGGCTGTGCCGGCAGGACTTGAACACCCATCATTCACGGCACGCAGCTACGTGCCGTAACACGCTATGGGTGTGAGGCAGCCGGGAGAGGAAGGGCACGAGGCCGAAGCCCCGCAGAGCCACCAGTGCCGGCCGAAGGACCTGCTCGGGAGGGGCTGGCGACTCCCTGCACCGCCACCATGGCACTGCGGCACGAGCCATGGCGGGGCAGGTGTCACTCAGAGGGACCCCGTGCACATAAACCAAGGACGGGACTGCTTTCGCAGCCCCTGGTTTTCTTGCTAAAGGTTCCCTCCATTCAGACCCAGCGTTTCTGTAGCAACAAGTGCATTCGGCCACTTGGAGCCGGGATGACGCAAACAGGAATTTCCAAGTGGGGAAATAGGATCGTTGAGCTGTAAAACCCCGTATGAGACCGCAGAGGTCACGTCGGCCTCAGCACAAAGACGCTTCCAGCCAGGCTGGCCTTGCGACAAACCCCCAGGCAGGGAGTGTCCTCCCCCGCACACCGGGACCCCGGCCGAGGCCTCTCTCCCCAACTCCAGCTCCGGCAGAGGACCAGCCCCTTCCCCCAGCCCCTCGAAAACCCAGGTCCTGCCGCTCTCTGCCCACCCCGGCCACGGGCTGCCCCCTCCGCCGTGCCTTGCTGCAGCCCTGCCAGCCCCCACCTGCGCCCGGCGAGCCATGCTGCCTCTGCCCGACCCGCCGGCAGCGCCTGCCTGTGCACTTTGCCATTCGGTGGGACACGGCAAGCTGTGGTGGCATGGCCGCAATTCAGCAGCGAGAGGTGCCGCAGCGCAGAGCCGGCAGGGACGCGCGCAGCCTGGCTGTGTCCCCGCACCGCATGGGATGGTGAGGAGGGAGCAAAGGTCCTGCTCGACGGAGTCTCGGGGCACGGCAGCGGCAACGCCGTGGGGTCTCCGCAGGCACGGAGCACACCTCGCCCTCGGCATGGTCAACCTTTGCACACTTGGCTGTGCCGGGCTCCCTGTGACCTCCCGGCACTGTTAACCTTGGGCTTCCCCACCCCGTCCAGGCCCGCCTCACGCCGGTCCCGGTGCGCAGCGAGGTGAAAGGCAGCCCCCGTGCTGACCCCGCCAGAGCACCCGTCTGCCGTGACACGTCTGCAGCCGGCCGACGTGACGGCACCCAGCCGCCTGCCTGTCCCCGCAGAGGAATGGTGCTCGGTGCACGGCGCGGGGCAGCGGGTGCGCCCAGCCTGGCACGTCACACAGGCTTCCCATGCTCCTCTCCCCCCGAGGCCACGCTCGCCCGTGGGGACCCAGCCGGCTGTCACCCACAGCTCCGCAGGCAGACGCAGCAGGACGTGGGACCAGGCCGGGGCCGGGGCAGGCAGGCGCCAGGTCTCCGGGGTGGGCATGGCCGGGGACTGACCCCCAGCTCTCTGTCCCAGAACGTCCCCATGCCACGCCGCCAGGATGGCCACCACCCCAGGGAGCATCCTCCTGCTCAGTCCCCTCTGGGTTCCTGTCCCATAAACTCGTCTAATCGCTTGTCACACCTGGGCAGCGCTTGACGTGCAGCAACGAGCCCCACAGCTCGGTGAAGAGACCGCCCGCCCTCCGCCCCTCACCTGCGGGTCTCCCCGGCGCGCCCAGGTCCTGCAGCTGCGGGAAGAAACTCCCGTCCGCACTCTCCGGGCCACTCTGGATGTACCAGCCTCCCTCCTGTCCCCGCTGTCTCCTCTTTTCCAAGCCAGAGAGCTCCAGCCCCTTCCTCTGGGCTCCCCGTGGCCACCGGGGTGGCCCCGGCCCATGGCCACGTCTCCGTTTGCCCCAGGAAGGGTGCTGTTGGGTGCTGATGTCCCTGCCCTGGCTGCTGCCTGGCTGCTGGGGCTGGGATGGGGCCGTGGTAAATGATTTCTCAGGCAACAACACGTTGTGGGGCTGTCGCTGCCTCGGGCACAACTGTGAAACGCAGCCAGAGTTTCGGCACCCGAAGGTTATGTGCGTTATATGCCCCTCCCCAGACCCGCGTGGATATAAACCCCCACCGACCCGCACTGGCCATCCGGCACCCGCGGGGAGCGCCATGAAGACCACCGGCATTTTGCTCGTGGGCATCCTCGCCCTGTGTGCCCAGCTGCAGCCGGCCGCCATGGCTGCCGGGGGCACGGGTGAGTGCTCGGGGGGCACGGGGCGGCTACGTCCCACCGGCTCCGGGGCGCTGCGGGGCTGGCTCGGGCTGGGGGTCCCGCGTGGGACGAGCAGGTAAGACCGATCACACCGGTACCGAGCCCGGCGCTTCCCCGGCCCTAGGGCACCTCACGCACCACTGCCAAGCCAAGAGGCTCCAGCTCTGCAGCGTGGAGAGGGACCGCCAAGGTCTGCGCCGTGCGGGCGGGCGGGGTGGGTCGGCGGCAGCAGCAGGACGCGGCAGCGCGGTGGGAGCCCTCCTGCCCACAAGGTGCACCGGCCTTTGGCTGCCAGCCGGTTGCACGACGGGGCCCAAAGGGGTCAGACAATTCCCTGGGCGTCAGCCCACGCACACGGCGCGGGGACCCTGAGCTGCCGCCTGCCGGGGCCCGATGTCTCCCAGAGGAAGGGGTGTCCCTCTCTATCGCTGTCCCCTGCTTTCCCCGCTCTGTGCCGGCAGCGGGAGGCCGGCTATCCGCCGGGGGCACCTTGCCTGGCCCAGCAACGCTCCCCTTTTAATCATTGACTGCCCTCCCTCGGTGGGCAGGGAGACGTGACTCCAGCACCTTTTCTGCTGCCACGAAGGAGCCACGGTCACCCGCGGGGCTTGGGCGCAGCCAGCGTGACCGGGCTCAGCGGTGGCGGGCACTGCCACCCAGGGATGCAGCAGGGAAGAGCCTCTGGAGTCTGGCTTGGGGCTGCTGATCCCACGTCCTCAGCCAGGATCCTCCCCCGGGACGTGCCTTGGCATGGGGACGGCTACCTGCGGCCGTGCCAGCAGACCCCGGTGCTCCCCACGGCCGTCCTCGGCCTCTGTCGAGGAAGCGCCTGGCAGAGCCAGGGTGGGGACGGCAGCATCCCGAATGCCGTGCATTGGGGACGGGAGCCAAAGCGTTTCTGTCTCCCAGAAAGCGATGCCGGCTGCATGGGCCGGAGCCCGGCACAGCCGCTGGCTCTGCCGCCAGCACGTTCAGTCCCTCTCCAGCTGCTCCGGCTGGCTGGGGGCAGCTCCAGCTGGATCGGCTGCTCGGCAGCCAGCCGGGCACGCCGGGGCCAAGGCACAGCCTTGGGCAAACCCACCGACACCCACGCTGCTCCCCACAGCTCTCGCCTTCCTCTGCCGTTTCCCCCTTGTCCCCTGCCACGAGCCCATTTCTGGGCTCCCGTCTGCTCCCATCCAGCTGCTCCGGCACAGCCCGGCTGCTGGCATCCGCGCTCGCGGCCTCCCAGCTCCAGCTGCTCGCTGCCAGCACCAAGGACATCCCGCACGCTGGGGCAGAGCAATTACAGGGTCAGACCATGGCAATGACTCTCAAAGGCAAGCGCCACCGGCAGTGCCGGCGCAGGAGCAGCAGCTCAGTCGTGGTGGGACGCCGGGGCAGCCCCTGCCCTGGCAGCGGGGACGGCGCCGCTGGGTGGGCAGCGTCGGACCGGCAGCAGCACCGCTGCTCCAGGAAAGCCATCGCTGGGCGCGGGTGGGCTCTGTCCCCGTGCAGCACAGGCAGGGACGGTGCGGGTCCCTCGCCTCCATCCTGGAGGGCAGCACTCGCACCGCCCGGCCGACGCTCATGCCTGCAGTGGCCACGTTACCACCCCCATCCTGCCCCGGCCACCGGAGCAGCATGCCCCGGCCCTGGCGCGGGGACCACTGGGCTGCGACACTGCCAGCTTTATCCAGGGAGTCCCGGCGTCAGCCCGGGGCTGCGAACACCAGCCCAGCCCAGCCCAGTTCCCCGAAGCGCTGTCCCCAGTGGGGCCCAGCCACGCAGGCGCGGCGGGAGCATCCCGGCCAGCCCGAGCGCGGCCAGGTCCTGGCAGCTCCCAACGCCCAGCCACCACGCGCCCCAGCCCGGAGGGCGCGGGGACGAGGACTGCCCTGCCGCTCTCCCTGCCGCCCCGGGCCTGCGCCCCGTCCCCACGCGTCGGCTCCCGCTGCCGACGGCGGTGAAGCGCAGAGCGGCAGCTGGGCAGGCGGCTGGGCCGTCCGCGCCGGCTCCTGTTACTACATAAACACCCGCGGCGGGGAGGGGACCGCAGGCAAAGGCAAACAGTTCCTGGTTTACTGCCGCTCTGCTCCGTGCCGCGTTGTTGACTGTGGGGTTAAATTACCTGGAGACGGACCCCGGCAGAGCGGACGCCGGCTCGTGACTCGGGGCAGGGACCGTGTCCCCCACCCCACGCGCCCCTGCCCCACGGGGGGCTGCCCCGGAGCCTCTGCCAGCAACGAGGGCACACCGTCACCAGAGACGGGGCAGGTCTCACCCTCCTCCCCGCGCAGGAGAGGCTCAGCCTGCGACCGTGCCCAGGATGGGGCCCAGAGAGCCGGGGTGCTCTGGGATTGCCTCCCAGCAGAGGGGTCCAGCCCGTGCCCCCCAGCCAGGCAGCACCGGCACCGCGCGCGGGGACCCGCGTCGCGATGGCAGCCAAACGACCCAACACGTTGAGCCGAAACCGGGAGCTGCGAGCAAAGGGGCCGGGGTCCTTGGGGCCCCCCCGGCGCAGAGCTGAGCGGCTCCCCTTCTGTCAGCAGCCCCAGAGGAACTGAAGCCACTGCCGACAGCGCCCGCGGAGGAGACGGGAACTGGCGGAGCGGCAAACGCTGATGGGAGCATGGTAGCCACGCTGGGTGATCCAGGCCCCTTGGCTAGCTGGGCCTATCCAAACAAGCCCCGGCTCGGCGCTGCCAGGCGCTGCGAGGCACCCCGGCCTGCCGGAGGGCGGCACACGTGCCGCGGGAGGGGTATCCCGGACAGCCGCCGGGCCGAGGGGGTCTGGGGTCGTACGGCCCCCGGCACCGCCATGCCCCAGAGCAGCAGGCGCGCGGGCAGAGCGTGCTGGCGGCTCGCTCCCCACCAGCCACTCGCCCGACCGGCGCTGCCGGCCCGTCCGGGCCGCATCCCCGGGGCTGTTGGAGGCTGCGAGGATGGCGGGGGCCACGGGACGAGGCTGCGGCCAGGCAGGAGCTCCCGAGGCTGCCAGGGAGGCGCGGGGAAGCCCCAGGACGGGCGCCTGCCCCGGGCGCAGGCAGCCTGGAGGGCCCTTCAGCCGAGGAGAGAAAGCGGAGGAGAGCGAGGGGCCAGAGAAGGAGCCGGGCGAGCGGCAGCCGCAGGCCCCGGCCGTGCCGCTGGCTCGTCCCGGCCTCTGGGCACCGGCGGCCCAGGCCAGGGGCTCCGCTCGAGCTCACGACCGCGGCCGGGGCGGTGGCAGGGATGGATCGTGCCCCGTCCCCGGCGCACCCACGCCTGCCACGCGCCGCGCCGGCGGTACCAGCCGCATCCCCGCAGCCTCCGGCGGCCAAGCCCCGCACGGGGCCGTGGCAGCGCCGCGCCCCGGCTGCCTCGGGGGCCGAGGCCGGCCAGGGTCCGGCGTGCAGCGCACGGGGCCGCGGCCGGCGGCGCTCGGCTGCTCTTCCTGCCAGGCAAGTTTTCGGTGCGGCCGCCCGGTCTCCTCGAGGCTCCCCCTTCCTGGTCGGCAGCCAGCAGCGGCAGATACCTGATACTCGGGTTGTGCAAGCGCGAAGGGGGAGCCTGGCCCTGCCCGGCCCTTGGAGCCACCCGGAAGGCCGAGCCCTCCCGCCCGCCGGCCCCACCTGGAGAGGAGCTTAAAGGCCGGCCGGGCGGCCCCGCAGGCGCAGCACCGGCTCCCGCACCATGCCCAAGGCCCGCAGCGTGCTCGTCCTGGCGGGGCTCCTGGCTCTCTGGGCAGAGCTGCCTCCAGCATCCGCCCAGAATGTCACCAGTGAGTATGAGCGCACGGCACGGCGTGGCGTGGCTCGGCACGCCCCAGCCGAGCAGCCGGCATCGCTCCCGGCCCCGGGGACTGCTGGGGTGGGGGCCGGGGCCAAGAGCCAGCCGGCGCCCGGCGCGGCTGGGCTCGCCAGCATCCCTGGACCCAGCCCTGGGGCTGGCGGCAGCATCTCCCGCCTCAGGACGGCAGCCCTCGCCCTGCCGCGGGGCCAGCAGCTCCGGCGCCCACCCACGCCCTCCGCCTTTGCCTTGCAGCGAAAGCCGGCGTGTGCCCGGACCCGGCGACGGAAGCAGTGAACTGCACGGTGGGGTGCCAGTCCGATGGCGACTGTGAGAGCACCCTCAAGTGCTGCCCGGCGGCCTGCGGCAAGGCCTGCCAGAAGCCCGACGGTAACGCTCCCTCCCGCCCCCGGCCCCGCCGCCCGCAGCCGGCCCCGCTGCTGCGAGCCGACAGCCCGTCCCAGCCGGCGGCACCGGTGCTCCGGGGCGCGGTAGCGGCCACGGGCCTGGGCGCCCCTTGCGCGTCTGGCTGCGGCGCGGTGATCGGGGGCTGCGCGGGGAGCCCGGTGGGGTCAGGGCGTGCTCCGGCGGGGCGGCCTCCCGGCGTGGTGCTCCCTCCACCCGCGCTCGCCCCTTCCTCCTCCCAGCGACACGGGGGTCGAGCAGACGCCTCCGAACGACGCTGAGGCCAGTGCAGAGGGCAGGGGCCCGCGCTGCTCCCCCGCGCAGCCCTCGCTGCCTGCTCAGCCTCGCCTGCCCGGGACGTGGGCACCGTCCTGCCTCCCAACCCCGCGCCTGGGACGAGTCTCCCAGTGGCATCGCCCCCGGCCCTGCGCCGAACACGGCCCCACGGCCACCTGGCTGAGTACGCTCACTGCGCCGGTCCTGCCGGAGAGCAGCTCTGGTAGGCAGGTGCGGGATTTGGGATCTCCAGCCGCAAACACGTGGATGTGAACCGGAGTCTCCGGTAGCTCCATCGCCGCCTGCAAGGACAGAGCTGGCCCGGCCGTGCCGCAGCGGAGGACGGCACGGTGCAGAGCCAGGAGCCCAGTGCCGGTGGCAGGCAGCGGCAGGCAGTGGGACAGCAGGGCGGGGGTCCCGCGCAGCCGGGGCACAGGCTGTCTGGGGGGCACGTGCCCCCCACCGAGGCCTGAGCTGAGCCCACGCGCCACGAGCGCACGGCCAGGGCTGTCCACAGCGGCTGTGGGGGAAAGCGGGGCTGAGGCTGCCATCAGGGCCACGTGCCGCGGCTGCGCGTCCTGTGCCGGCCACGCACCCCCGAGCAGGAGGCTGAGCACAGGGACCGCGGGGGACGACCGTGCCATGTGGTCTCCCATGTTGTGTCCCCATCGGGTCAGGCTGCCGGGAGCGCCGGTGGGCAGAGCTGTGGGGTGGGGGAGCCACCGGCCGGCACAGGGGTCCCTCCTCCGCGGCAGCCACGGGCCAGGGCCATGCCCGTGGCTCCAGGAGCTGCAGGGCCGGCCCTGCCCCTCGTGCCGGGGCCGACAGGTCTCAGGCCGTGTCCCTTCGCCTTTGCAGAGAAGCCCGGCACGTGCCCGCCCGTCAGTCCGGGGATCCCCATGCTGGGCGTCTGCACGAACCAGTGCAAGACGGACTCCAACTGCTCCGGGAGCCAAAAGTGCTGCAGGAACGGCTGCGGCAAGGTCTCCTGCGTGACGCCCCTCCACTGAGGTCAGTGGGGCACCCGCCGGCCCCGGGGATCCCACAGCACCCGCAGCACAGCACCCGCACGCCCGTCCCACTCACGGCTCTCTGCTCCCTTTGCAGGCGCAGCCACCTCCTGCCAGCCCGGCCACAGGGAAGCTGCTGCCCGACGCCAGTCCCGCATGCCCAGGCCCCGAACCGTGCCCCCCCGGCCAGGCCACGCTCCCAGCTCAGAGCCTTCAGCCTCAGCTTCCTCTCCGGGGTCCCCTGCTTGGGGTGCGCTGCAGCCCCCCGCACTCTCACCAATAAAGCAGCCTCTCCCTGCCGTGCTTGTGGCTGCCTCTCCGTCCCGCCGCGCTCCCCGCCGGGCAGCCACTCTGCCTGCTCCCGGCCACATCCTCCCGGCCACTGAGAGCTGCCGCCGGTGCTGGGGTCACCTGGAAGGGCTGCACCCGACAAGCACCGGCACCGACTGGCTGCACCGTGTCTCCGAGGGTCCCCAGCCTGTGCTGCTGCCCGGGGCTGCCCCACGGAGGGGACGGGGAAGCTGCCGGCGTGTGCTGTCGCACAAGCATCGCCCAAACCCCCTCCTGCCCCGCGCGCTCCCAGCCCGGCAGCGGCACGTCGCCCATGGCAGGAGCCCGAAGGAGCCATGCGCAGTGAAGCCCACCTGCCCCTGCCCCGTGCCTGCCCCTGTCCCGTCCCTCCCCTGCCTGCTCAGAGCTGAGCCCCGCTCCTGCTCCTGCCCCGGTCTCCCCGGCACCTCCTGCTCCCTGCCGGGCTCCTGGCGCCCCGGCCCTCCCCACCCGCCCCGCTCCCGCTCCCACTCCCACTCCCACTCCTGCTCCCGGCCGCCAGGACCAGAGCAAGCAGTGCCACGCGCCTTCGAGGGGCCGCCCCCCCAGGGTCCCCGCCTTTGGCAGAGGACAGAGCACAGCTGTCCCCCAGGGCGGAGCGAGCCTGGCATAGCCCGGTGCCCGGTGCCGGTTCCCTCTCCCTGCAGTGCGAACGCAGGCCAGTGCGCCCCGGCTCAGCGCCGCGGCTCTCCGCGGCAGCTCTTCCCACTCCGCGTGCCCTGGGAGGCAACCGGAGACGTTCCCCGGGCAGGCCCGGTGGACGCTGAGGACCAGGGACAGGACGCTGCTCCCCCGTGTCCCATCTCTGCTCGCCGTTGGGGAGCGCAGGCAGTGGGGCTCCGGGAGCGCTGCCCGTCCCCCCAGCCCGGCTGCTCGCGGGTCACCGGTGACCTGGAAAGGGCGCGGTGCGGAGGATGCATCAGCCACGGGTCGCGAGCCCAGCGCTGCCCCGGGAGTCTCCCCCGAGCTGGATTGTTCGTGCCCGCCGCTCCCACGGTCTCGATACGGTGCTGCCATGGGAAAGAGCAGCTCGGCTCGGCCGGCCCCTGCCCCGGCAGGGTTTAAATCCCAGCGGGCAGGCCCAGCAGCACGGGCTCCCGACAGCAGCAGGATGCCGGGCCAGCGCACCCTCCTCCTGGTGCTCCTGGCGCTGTTGGTGGAGCTGCTGCCCACCCCGGCCCACCAGCACCACACTGGGGACCGAGGCAATGCCCCCGCGGTCACCCCGGCACGGCGCCGGGCCCCACGGGGACGCTGGCCCCCCGCCACCCTGCCTGCCCCCGGCAAAGTAGGCGAGTGCCCGGCGGTGGGGAGCGGAGCCCCACGCACCCCCAGGCTCTACTGTCTCTCCGACCACGGCTGCCCCGGCGCCGAGAAGTGCTGCCAGCGCGGGCAGGTCAGGACCTGCCTCCTCCCCACCACAGGTACCACCGGCCGCCCCCGAGAGATGCCAGCGTGGGGACTGGGTGACGAGTGGGATGCGGGCGGGGGCCGTGCCCGTACCGGGTGCCCCTGGTGTGAGCCCCGCTCCCTGGGCGCACGGCCACGCCGAGCATCTCCCTCTGCAGAGAGCCCGGGCTACTGCCCCCGCGCCGGCAGCACCAGCGGGGCGAGCTGCGGGACGAGCTGCCACAACGACACCGCGTGCAGCCCCGGGGAGAAGTGCTGCGCCCGCGGCTGCTGCGCCCGCTGCATGAGCGCCGAGCCAGGTAAGGCGGCCCGGTGTCCCCAGGGCGGGCGGAGGATGCCACGGGACAGCCCCATGGGTCTGCAGCCCCCCATCGCTCTGCGGGGAGCCTCAGGTGCCGTGGGGCCAGGCCGGCTGCGCGCCGAGCCCCGAGCCGAGCCTCCCCTCCAGCCAAACCCGGCCTCTGCCCGCGGAAGCGCGCCCAGAGGAACGCCGCTGCCTGCCCCAACCGCTGCGCTGACGACCGGGACTGCCCCGGGGACCGCAAGTGCTGCTTCTCCAGCTGCGGGCTGGCCTGTGCCCCCCCGGACACAGGTACAGCCCCGCCATCCCTCCTCCCAGGGCTGGGCGCCCACGGGCTCTGCTCCCCCCCGGGCCAGGGCTCGCCAGACCCGCAGCCCCCCACCCAAGCGCGTGCACCCCGGCACCGCCCACGGCTGCCCCACGGCTGCCCGGCGGCCTCCTCCTCCCGTGCGAAGCCCGGCGTGTGCCCGGCCGTGCTGCCGGACAAGACCCAGTGGCCGTGCCCGGCCGAGGGTGCGGCCGGTGGCAGCCGGCCAGGCCCCGGGTAGCGTGTGCCGCCGGCTGTGGCTCCCGGTGCCGCACACCCACCCCGGGCACGGCCCCGGCCCTCGTGAGCCCCTGGGCAGGAGCAGGCCCTCGGGGCGCTGCGGGAAGGGATCCCTGTGCCCAGCTCCTCCGTGACGGGTGGGCCGTGGCCCCGAGTGGGTGCGGGGCTGCACCCCATCCTGCACCCCCCTCCGGACACCCCCATCCTGCACCCCACTCGGGCTGGGTGCTGGCAGGGACCACAGCCAGGGATGTCCCTCACCACTCCAGCTGCCAGCTGGCATCCCATATTGAGCTGTGACTGGTCTCACTGGGTCGGACTGGTGTGGGTGCGAGGCTGGCGGCTGAGGGCAGCGTGGGGCTCTGGGAGGGAGGACGGGGGCAGGATGGAGACCGAGGCCGTGCCGGGAGCAGGGCTGGGGGAAGCAGGATGCCGGCACAGCCACGGTCCCCGTTGTCACCAGGGAGCCGCCGTGCTGCGGCAAAGCCCGGCACGTGCCCCGTGGTGCTGCGGGGCTCCCTGGGACCCTGCCTGGAGCTGTGTGACGGCGACGGCGACTGCCCCGGGGCCGCCAAGTGCTGCGCCACCGGCTGCGGCCACGTCTGCAAACCACCCACCGAGGGTAAAGCCACCGGTGCCCTGTGGGACCGAGACACCCCCCACCCCGCGTCCCCTCCCTGCCCTTGGCTGTTCCCGCCCTCCCCAGGGGCTGCCCCTCGCTGTGACCGTCCCGGGGGCGATGGGAGCGTGGGGACCCAGCCGCTGTCCCCATGGGGCAGGAGCCGGCTGAGGGGCTCACCCCCTGCGGGCAGGGCAGCTCCCCTATGCCGGAGGGTGCCCTGCCCGCAGGAGGTGAGCCCCTCACCCCTCCCTCTCTCCGCGTGTGCCAGCACGGCCTGGGCTCTGTCCCGCCGCGGCTGATGGTGACCAGGCGGCCGAGTGCCTCCTCCTGTGCCTGCAGGACAAGGATTGTCCCCCCGGCCAGAAGTGCTGCCTGCGGGGCTGCGGCCGGGCCTGCGTCCCCCCGCTGCGGGGTAAGACCCCCCCAGCCTGCCACCTCCTGGGTCCCAGCAGCCCGGGCAGGTCTCACCCCTGCAGCGAGTCCAGCCTGGAGGGGCCTGAGGGGGGCCCAGGGTGGGGGCACCCCAGGGCCCCCCATCCCTCGAGGTGGGACCACCTATCCCGCCTCGTCCGTCTCTTCCAGGCACAGCCTAGCCCTGGCCGGGAAGGGCTGCACCGGGAGCTGCTCTTTCGGGGCCGCTCCCCACCCCGCTGCCATCGCACCCCTGTGGGTGAGCAAAGAGGTGCTGCTGCTGGCAGCGCCTGCCGTCCCCCAGCCTGTCCCTGCACCGGACCCTCTGCACCACCGGCAAGATGGCACTGGCATTGCTCTGATGGGTCCCGGCCGGGGTCCCCGGCACCCCCGGCCCCTCCCAGCCGTGCCGTCGAGGACTGCGCGCTGCCCGCACCGCCCCGTGCCAGGGCGAGGCTCCCGGCAGCCCAGGCACGGAGGCAAACCCCTGCGTCCCCATCGGCCCTGGCCGCTTCACAGCACCGAAACAGAATAAACCGGCACGTGGCCACCTTCTGCTCTGGCCGCCCTCCCTGCGCTGCGCTGCGGGTTCCCGGGCGGCGCAGGCAGCCCTGGGCTGCGCACAGGCAGGGAGGTGCAAGCAGGCGCCCGCGGCCGTCCCCGCAGGCAGGCGCTGCCCTGGGGCAGGGAGAGGTTCCCGTTTCCATGCGGGCGCCCTGCAGCCACCATCGCCCCGTGGCGACCGTCCCACTGGGTCCAGGGGCCGCACCGATGTCCCCTCGGCAGTCACGGACTGGAGCGCAGAAACCAGTTCCCTCGGATTCCTTGCACCGAGGAAGGGCTCATTTGCATCCCAAAGTGTGAAAACCCGGTTGGAGAAGCAGTCGTGGGTTGGGGTAGATGAAGCCCCCAGACAGGGAATGGTGCAGGGAGCAGCACCCACGTGCCAGGGGCCACGGCAGGACCCGCTCGCTCCCTGGTCCCAGCCCAGCCCCGTCACCGTGCTGGGACACCGAGCTGGCCCAGGACGCCTCTCCCACCTCACGGTGCCAAGATCCCGAGCAGCCCTGTGTGCGGAGGCTGAGCCCGGCTGAGCCGAGCCACGGCTGCAGGGCAACGCCGTAGCGGCAGAGCCGGCAGAGCCCCTCTGGCTGCTCCCGCCGCCACACCGGGGCCAAGTCGTGGGGTCTGTCCGTGGCCCCCACCCGGGGAGGCGAGGGGCAAGCGGGACCGGAGGGAAACCCAGGCAGGGGGTCGCAGCCGGGACAGGGACAGGGCCGTGCACCGTGGGGGACAGCAACCGCCTGACCCCAGCTGCCCTCCCCGGCCCCACGGGTCGCCCTGACCTGAAAGCGCGGCTCGGCCAGAGATAAGCGGGATGGTTGGCGGGGCGCCGGTGGGTTCTGGGAACTGCCCCTCCTCCTGCTCCTCCTGCCCGCGGCACGGCCAGCCTGCCACGGCCGGCAGCCCAGCTTCAGCTGCCCCATCACCCGGGGCACCCCCGCCAGAGACTTTAAACCCAGCCCGGCTCAGCTCCGGACGCGCACGACGGCCCTGGCAGCACCATGAGGCCAGGGGTTTTCCTCCTCCTGGGGCTCCTCATCCTCAGGGCAGGGCCGGGCACTGCACCCGAGGAGAAAGGCGGTGAGTACCGGCGGGCGAACCGGGCGGCTCTCAGGCACAGGCATCCTGGGGCCAGGTCCTTGCACCCCGGCCCCCCCGTTCCCCTGCCACCTCCCCTCTGTCCCTGCCCGGCACATGCTGGCGCTGCCTGGCACGTGCTGCTGGGGACTGCGTCCCGGCCGGCTGCAGCGCCTGCACTGCAGCCCCGCTGCCCTGCGGAGCCTGCTCCCACCCCAGGCTGCACGGGCACCTGTGCGCACCCCGCGCCCCATGCGCGCCCCCTGCCCCCTGCGTGCGCAGCAGGGCCCTCCCAGCCTCCCCGGGCACCCCCGCGCCGACACTGCCAGACCTGGGTTTGGGACGTCCGTGCCCGCAGAGCCCCGCGCCTGGCCCGGCACCAAGGAGGGGTCTCCGGGCAGAGCGGGGGCTGCGCGGCGAAGGCAGGAACGAGGAGGGTGCTGCCGGGGGCTGGGCAGGGGCCGGGGCTCCACGGACCCCGCACCTGCGGCCCTGCGGCGTCCGGGCTCTTCTCCTCACACCTCCCACCCCTTCCCCACCCCTGCGTGCGGCCCCCGACCACGGGGACAGACCCAAACCCTGCCCGAGGGGCCTGGGCTGCGGGTGCCGCTTCCTGGGCACAGACCCCCCGCTGCCGGCCCCCCTGCCGTGGGGACGATGCCGGGGGCGGTTGTGCCCAGCTGCGGCACTGCTCTGCCCGCCCTGAGACGACAGCCGGGTTCCCTCTTTGTTTTAACCAAGCAGCTGCTGTTTGGAGTGAAACCTCCCGGCAGCGTCTCTGTTTCCAGCCCAAACAGCGCGGCCCTGCCAGGAGCCGGCACGGGGTGTTTGCAGAAACCGCTGCTCCCGCGGCATCTCCCGGCTGGCGGGCGGGAGCCGGACACAGGCGCCAGCTGGAGCTCGCCCGCGCCTCCGCCAAAGGCAGGGCTGCCCCGATTTTCCCAGCGTGGCCAGGATGAACACAGGGTGCCAGGAGGAGGAGGAGGAAGAGGAAGAGGCAGTGGCGAGGAGCACGCTGCTTGCAGTGAGGATGCACGGGGCAGCAGGATGCTCAGGGATGGATCCCGACCTCCAGCCGGTGCTGGCTCGGTGCTGGCTTCTCCCTGGCAGGGCCAGCGACGCTCCTCGTGGCACTCGCTGCCTTGCGAGGGCACACGCAGCCCCGCGACATGCCGTGCCGTGCCGTGCCGCACCGTGCCGTGCCGTGCCGTGCCGCACCGTGCCATGCTGTGCTGTGCAGGTCTCGGCGTGGGGGTTCGGCAGCCCCGGGGCCCTGCTGCAGGGGAGCCTCCCGCCCCGCTCCAACCAGTCCCTCTCCTGCCACGGCAGCAGGGCTGCCCGCACCCCAGGCTCTGCCTGGCAGCCCCCGGCATCGCCATCAGCCGGGCGCTGCCGTGCCCGTGAGGGAGGGTCAGAGTGCGCCAGGCCCCTGGCCTGGGGCCCCAGGAGGCTGAGCTCCTGCCGGGACCCTTGCCCCCCCCAGGCTGCGCTCCCTGCTCCGGTCTCCTGTCCCCCACGGGGGGGACCCACGCCCGCTCCCCGCGGGACGGAGGGCGAGGAGCTCTGCCGCCCGGCGCTGCCCTGACCCCGCCGTCCCACCACAGGGGAGCCCCAGAAGCCGGGGAGGTGCCCACGGGACTTCACGCGCTGCCTGCGCCTGGAGCCCCCGCTCTGCGCCAACGACTCCAGCTGCCCCGGCTGGCACAAGTGCTGCGCCCGGGAGTGCCGGCTCCGCTGCACCCCCCCAGCAGAAGGTACGGCACCACGGCACGGCCACCGGCACCACCTCTGTCCCGGGGCGGCCGGCACCCTTCTCCCCTGTCCCCGTCCCCACCCTTGCGCTGTCCCCGTTGCCACGGAGCAGCTCTCCATGCGCTGCCGGCAGCCTCCTGCCCACGGCTCCCAGGGCTGGAACGGGGCACGCGGAGGGGTCCAGGAGGGGGTCAGGCAGAGGGGTCCGGCAGGGGCAGGCAGAGGGGTCCGGCAGGGGCAGGTTTCCCGGCGCTGCCCTGGGACGCCGCTGGTGCAGCCTCACCTCTCGGCCCCACGCCGCTTGGCGTTGCAGAGAAACCCGGCGCCTGCCCAGCGGCAGCCCCCGAGGGGCTCCTTTACCCCTGCTCCTTCCCCTGCCTGGAGGACAAGGACTGCCTGGGAGCGCAGAAGTGCTGCCCGCTGGGCTGCGGCCCTGCCTGCCTGGAGCCGGTGCAGGGTAAGGCCTCCGCGGGGGCCGGCTGGGAGCGTGGCAGCGGGAGAGCCCCGGCTCGCCGTGGGGCGGCAGCGGGGCCCCTCCGTGCTGCAGACGTCTGCCACCTCCCCGCCGCCGTGGGCCCCCGGGGCGGCCGCACGCCGCTTCCCCTACGCCGGCAGCTGCCGGGGAAACCCAACGCCGGGACGCGGCTGCCGGGCGCCGGGCGTGCGTGGACCGCAGCGAGGGGCCGGGGAGCTCCAGGGCGGGCAGGGCGGCCGGTCGGGGATGCTGAAGCCTCGCACCCGCCCTGCTCCGCCAGACCAACCCAAACCCGGGGAGTGCCCCGCAGCGCAGCCGGGGCCACCGGGGCCGTGCCGGGAGCGGTGCCGAGGCGACAGCGACTGCCCCAGCGCGCAGAAATGCTGCAACAGCAGCTGCGGCCGCCAGTGCCTGCCAGCAGCCCCGGCTGGTGAGACGGGGTGGGACGGGCAGCGCGGGCAGGGCCGCGGCTCGGGCACCAGGGGTGATGCCGTGGGGCTGCAGCTGCCCCAAGGCACAGAGCTGGGGCGCAGCGGGGGCCCCCTTGCCCCGTGCTCGCCAGGGTGGGCTCTGCCGGGGCTGGCGGGGCTGGCGGGAGAGCCGCTGCCCGTCCCTGACCTCTCGCTGCCGCCCCCAGTGAAACCCGGTGCCTGCCTGCCGGCCCCCCGCCGGGCACCGACCCGCCGTGTCGGGACCCCTGCGCCCAGGACGCCGACTGCCCCGGCAGTGCCAAGTGCTGCCCGCGCGCCTGCGGGCTCACCTGCCTGGCCCCGCTGCGCGGTGAGCCTGGCTGTGCCAGGGCCGGCGCTGCCCTCGCCCTGCTCCCTCCCCGTGCCGGGGCCTCATGCCGACGTGGGGCTGGGGGAGGCGAGCGCTGCCGGCAGGGCTGCGGCTTCGGCCGTGCACTGGCATCGCCCAGACACGTGCGCAGGGGGACCCAGTGCTTGCGGCCGTGGCCGGGGCGTTACCCACGACAGGCAGAGAGGGGCCGGGGGGGGGGACCCGCCGCACGGCTCCCAGGTGGGCGCTGGGGTGGGGAGGGGAGGGGAGGGGACGGCCAGGCCACGCTCCGGTGAGGCCAACGTCCCGCTCTCACCTCCTGCCTGCTGGCACTGCCGGCCGTGCCCTGCTCCGCGGCACAGAGGACGCCAGCCGTGCCCCAGCCACCCCACAGCCGCCCCACCAGTGGAGGTCCTGCCAAGACCAGGACTGTCCCCCCTCTGAAGTGTGCTGTCACCAGCGGTGCAGCCGGCAGTGCCGCGCACACGACCCAGGTGAGGGGGGTGGGAGCCGCCCCGGAGCTTCGACAGCTCTGCCCACCCGGGTCCCCACAGCTGGGCCTCTGAGCGGTGCCAGGGGCCGAGGGGACGGGGACCCCGGCGAAGCAGAAGGGAAGGGCTGCAGGGACCCCCAGGGACCTGCACCCCGGCCGCCTCGGGGTCCCTGGCGCTGAGCTGCACCGTGCCGTGGTTGGGACCCCGTGGCACGCGCAGCCCAGACGCTGCCCCAGCCCCGCCGCTGCCTGCGTTGCAGAGCGGCACCGGGGGAAGAGGTGCCACGGGGACGGGGACTGCCCGCGCCCGGAGACGTGCTGCCGGCACCGGTGCAGCCCAGAGTGCCGTGCCGAGGCAGCAGGTGAGCGCCGTGGCCGGGGCAGGAGCCGGGCAGTGCCACGCTGCCTCCTCGGCTGCTGTTCCAGTGAGGGCCAGGGTGGGAGGGCGCAGAGCGGGGCCGGGTGGGAGCCCGGGACCGACGGAGGGGACGGATGTGTCCCAGTCCCCGCTGGCATCCCTGGCCCCACGTGCAGCGGCGAGCCGTCTGCCTCGCAGGGGCCCCCACGGCCGCGCCAGCCTGGCAGGAGGGGACGAGGTGCCAGAGCGACGGAGACTGCGACAACGGGGAGACGTGCTGCAGCGGCCGGTGCGCGGGGCTGTGCGGCGCTGAGCACCCAGGTGGGACACGGGGGGTGGCTGAATCTGGCAGCCATGGGGGCAGGGGTGGCTCCTCTCCGCAGCCCCCGTGGCCCTCGGCAGAGGGGTCCGGTGCCAGCCCCGTGGTTCCTGAGGGAGGAGATGACTCGGGACAGCGTTGCCACGGGACAGAGCCCTGCTGCGGTGCCTGGTGCGTCCGGGACGGCAGTGCCGAGGGGGCCGCGGTGCCGAGGGGGCTGTGACGCCAAGGGGGGCTGCGTGCCCCACTGGGGCGGCCGGGCCGCGGTGCGGGTCCGTGCAGCCGTCCCGGGGGCACCGCGGCCACCCCGCGCCCTGCCCTGCAGGGAAGGCCGGCTTCTGCCCAGCCCACGCTGGGCTGTTCCCCAGTTACGACTGCAGAGCCTGGTGCCGGCACGACGCCGAGTGCCCCGGCGAGCAGAAGTGCTGCCTGCGCGGCTGCGACTACGCCTGCCTGCCCCCGTCCCGAGGTGCGAGAGCCGCTCGGCCCCGCGCTGGGCAGGGCAGGGGCAGGGGCAGAGAAGCGGGGGGCAGGGGTCCCCCCCAGCTCCGGGGGCTGCAGGTCTGGGGTGGGGGAGACCTGCCATTGCCCCCCGCACCCTCAGCCCCGCTGCCTTCTGCCCCCAGAGAAACCGGGCATCTGTCCCCTGGCCGAGGAGGCACCGACCGCCGCGGCCCCGTGCGGCACTGCCTGCACCGGGGACTGGCAGTGCCCGGGGGCTGAGAAGTGCTGCAACAGCAGCTGCGGCCACGTGTGCTCGGCCCCCGAACAAGGTGAGGAGACAAGTCACCGGGACGGTGGTGCCGCACACCGGGCACGCTGGCAAACCTCCTGCGGGGCGGGATGTGGGGCGGTGCTGCCGCAGAGAAAGCGCTCAGACCCCCCGGGGTGCAGCCGTCGGGGTGCCCCGAGGCTCCGGGAAGGCGGGTGCCCGCAGCGCGGGGGGCTGCTTGCCCCTGCCCCTGCTGCCCCTTCCCGCCCCTCTCAGACAAACCCGGCGAGTGCCCAAAGGTGAGGCCGTGGCAGACGCCGGAGCTGTGCACGGAGGAGGAGTCCTGCGCCCACGACAGGGACTGTCCCCGGCAGGAGAAGTGCTGCTTCTCCGGCTGCACCATGCGCTGCACCCGCCCTGCCAGAGGTGAGCGCTGGCAGCCCGGCCGCCGGCGTGGGGCAGCGGCACACGACGGGGGCCGGGATGCACGGGGACCCCGCGCCCTTGCCCGGCTCCCCTCCTCCTGCAGAGCACCCCGGGGAGTGCCCTCGGGCAGAGCCGTGCTGGGACCCCCGGCGCAGGCGCAGGAGCCAGTGCCTGGACGACAGCGTCTGCCGGCGAGAGGAGAAGTGCTGCAACGCCGGCTGCGGCTGGGAGTGCGTGGCCGTGCCCACAGGTAGCGGGAGCACCCTGCCCGGGGGGGCCAGCCGCCAGCCCCCCGGGGTGGCAGGGTGACAGCGCGTCGCCGTGCCCCTGCAGAGAGCCAGGACAGGGCCGGCGACCGGTGCGTGGAGGAGTGCGAGGCCGACTCGCAGTGTCCCCGGGGACAGAGGTGCACCAGCACCGGCTGCGGCCGCGTCTGCATGGACATCCCCGGAGGTGAGAGCCAGCCAGGCCCTCTGGGAGCCATGCGGGGCTGCCTCGGGGTGCCCCACAGTGGGGGGGCCCCAGCCGGGTGCCCCACGGCAGGGTGCTTGCCTTGCAGGCAGAGTGGGAGCGTGCCCCATCCCCAGGGAGGGGGGGACGTGCCTGGACCTGTGCAGCTTCGACGAGGAGTGTCCCTGGGGCCACAAGTGCTGCAGCAACGGCTGCGGCCACGTCTGCACGCCAGCCTCTCTGCAAGGTCAGCCCCTTGCACCGGGGCGCGGGGCCCCCTGCCCGGCTGAGCCCAGCGGGGACGGAGCCTGGGGTCTCCCCGGCACCGTCCCCGCAGGGGCATCCCGGCCCTCCCTCCCCAGCCAGGAGCCTGCACCCCCGCTGCACTGGACCCCGTGCCGGGGGCTGCCGAGGTGGCTGTGCCCGCAGGATCCCGCACCCTCCCCGCTCCGGGGACACGATCTGCCCCCGTCCTTCTTTCCGTGCCTCCCCCTCTTTCCGTGCACGCGATGAGCACGCACGGCCTCGGCTCGGAGCCGCCACGTGACCGTCCTCTCCGGCCCGCAGAGCGCGACGTCGCAGTTGTGCCAAGGCACGGTCCCCAGCAGTGCACGGAGGAGTGCGAGGCCGACTCGCAGTGTCCCTGGGGACAGAGGTGCACCCACACCAGCTGCGGCCGCGTCTGCGTGGACGTCCCCGGAGGTGAGACGCAGCTCAGCCAGCCAGGACCCAGGCGTTGCCCCGGGAGCCGTGGGGTGCCCCCCAGCCGGGTGCCCCACGGCAGGGTGCTTGCCTTGCAGGCAGAGAGGGAGCGTGCCCCATCCCCAGGGGCCGCGGGACGTGCCTGGACCTGTGCAGCCTCGACGAGGAGTGTCCCTGGGGCCACAAGTGCTGCAGCAACGGCTGCGGCCACGTCTGCACACGGGTGCCTGGCGGTAAGGGGACTCAGGGCCGCCAAGCCGGGGCCGGCACCACGGCTGGCACCGGGGCACGCGGGGTGCCAGCCAGACCTGCGTAAAGGGCACAGCCCTCAGCACGCTCCCGGCTCGGCGTCGCCGCAAAGGCTGGCTCTTGCCGCTGCTCCATCGCTCTGCTCCCGGCAGAGACGTGCCTCCGGGGCAAGGGGACCCGAAGGGACGCAGAGCGGTAGGAAGCTCCCGCCAGAGCCGGCCGTGCTCAGCTGCAACCGTGGCCACCGGCCCCTCGCCCCCACAGCCTCGCGGTCCCCTACAAGCACGTCCTCCTTTTCAGATGCTGCGTGACAGGAGAGCAGCAGCTCCGTGGCAGGAAGACACCTTCGTTAGGGGACACGGGGCGGCCACCGGCCCCCCCTTTCCCCTCCCACCACCTCCAGCAATAAAGCCCGTGCGTGGCCACCTCCAGCCGCCCCCGAGTCTCGGCAGCGTCCAGCGGGCCCCCCCAGGCCCTGGGATGGCCCCCCCTGCTCCGGGAGCAGCCCCAGCGTCACCCGGGGCTCGCCGGGGGCCGTTTCTCCTCCATTAGGTCGCTTTAGCTCCCGGCCAGGTCACGTCGGCAGCCTGAGGGCAGAGCCGGGGCTGGGAGCCCGTGCAGAGGCAGCGGGAGCTGCGGGGTGGCGGCCGGGGCGAGCCCCGGGGCCGCTGTGCCGTGCTGCCGAAGGCACCCGCTGCCCGGCACCAGCAAGGGGGGGCGGCCCAGAGGGACGGGCGCTGCCTGCCCCCGCCCGCGCGGGCGAAAGGACAAGACCCAGACGTGCTCATCCAAGGACCCATCCTTGTATTGAAGCGTCGCAGCCCCAGGGGAGGGCCGGGCTCCTCCGGCCAGGCACCACGGCGCAGGAGGAGGGCACATGTCCCTGCCCTCGGGCCGGCGAGCGTCCCCGGGCGAGCCACAGCCCCCGGCACAGCCGCCCCGGGCAGCAGCGCTCGTCACCGCCAGCCCCACGGGGAACGGCTCCCTGTGGGGACGGGGACGTGGCCACCGGCGGTGCAGAGGCTGCCGCGCTCCCCGGCCCGGCACTATTGGGCACCTGGAACCGAGAGACGGGGCGTCAGGAGCAGGGCCGGGCCGGGCATCGCCAGGGGCAGGAGCGGGCACCGGCCGCGGCACACGGCACGCGGCACACGGCACGCGGCTAGTTACCGATGTGGGAGCAGGCCTGGAAGCACTCTCCCTCGGTCTCGAAGTTGTTCCTATTGCCACCGCAGCCGCCATAGATGAACTCCTCGCACTGCTGGCTGGAGGCGTTGAAGAAGAAGCGGCGGAAGCGCGCCTTGCAGCTCCCGCAGACCGAGGGCAGGTAGCAGAAATCTGCGCAGTCCGAGGGGGACAGGCTGAGCCGGGGACGGGACGGGGACGCTCCCGGAGAAATCTGCACGGCTCCAGTCCCCTCTCGCCGCCAAACCCTTCCCGCCGGCAGCCGGCTCTGCACCCGCCTGCCCCACGGCCCCACGCAGCAGCAGCCCAGGCGCTCCCCCGCTGCACAGCGTGGGCCCCCCGGGGGCTGCAGGACCTGCCACGAGCTCGGAGGCACCCCGGGAGCCCCCTTCCCGGTGCGCTTGGCTCACCCCTCCTGTCCCCTGCCCCTGCGCTCGCTGCGCCACTGCTCCAGAGCCCCACCGCCGTGGCACCGAGCCCTCACCCAGCACCGGCTCCTGGCACGTGTAGCCGCACTTGCTGGGGCAGCACTTGGTGGCACCGGGGCAGCCGGCATCGCCGGTGCAGCGGGAGCAGGAGGCGTCCCTGCGGCAAGCGCCGCAGTCCTCGTCCGGCGGTTCCTCCACCTCTGGGACGTGGTAGCAGTACCCGGGCTTTGCTGCGGGACACAGCGGCCGGGACGCTGGTGAGGGCCGCAGGGCGGGGGGCTGAGCAGCCCCCCAGCACCCCAGGGCTGGACCCCGATCGCCCGCAGGCCCGTGCCGCCGCGGATGCCTGGCACCACGCGGAGCAGGAGGGAGCACGGGGCGGCAGCGGCACCGGGAGCATCCCTGTCCCCGGGACGTGCCCCGGGCACACTCACCTGTCCTCGGCTCCTCTCTCCCAGCCGTGCGCAGGGCCGGGCCAGACCATGCGGCGACGGGGAGCAGGGCTGCGAGGAGGAGGAGAAGGCGGCCGGGTGGCAGCTCCATGGTGCCCAGAGCAGCCGGGTCTGGGCCCTGGGTGCGGCGGGCTGGGATTTAAGGTGCGCCGGTGGGGCGGAGGGAGCAGGGCTGGCACCCAAGCCTGGCTAATTCCTCCCGTGCGGGTAACGAGCCGCACCCAGGCAGGGCCTGGCCTCGCCGGCGGCATCCTGGCCACAGCCCTCAAGCTGGGGGGACCGGTAGGACGGGACAGCTGCCCCGGCGCAGCCCGCGGGGAGCCCGGCCGGGGGGCAGCGGCATGGCCCCCGCTGCCGGCACCCACCCACAGCCCCCTGGGGACGAGCTGGCGATGGGGACGGGCAGGGGGAGGTCGGCGCCGGCCCCTCCGTTACCAGTGAGTGTGGTCGTGCCGTGCCAGGGCACGGAAAGCCGCTGGCTCTGGCGCAGCCATCAGTCAGGGAAGGGTCTGGGGCGCTGCCCGCTGCGGCACTGCTCTCCCTGCTCTCCCTGCTCTCCCTGCTCTCCCTGCTCTCCCTGCTCTCCCTGCAGCGCAGGTCCTCGGGGAAAGGCCGCAGAAGAGTCGTGCGGGGGACGTGCCCCTTCTCCGCTTCGCCTTCCCCCGTTCGACAGAGAGCATCCCGGCTGGGACAGTGCCACGCGCGGGGCTGAGCCCGTGGGTACCACCTCGCTGCCGACCATCGGTGCTGCGGAAGGGAGGTCCTGTGGGATGGTGATGCTCCTATCCCCTTCCCACCCTGCAGGCACCATCTTTGCCGCCCACCTTCTCCCGTTTCGGGGCCATCCCCTTCACCCGCTCCCCTCCCGGGGGATTGCCTGCGCAGAGCCCTGCCCTGTCCCCCCCGGCAGCCCCCTGCTCCCGGCAGCGGGTCGGGGTCCGGCGGCTGCATCACGCCGGTGCAAGGGGCATCCCCTGGGACGGGACACGGCTGGCACCCTGCCCCGCTCCCGGCCAGGGGTCGGACCCACGGCGGCGCAGGGCTCCCGGCCCTGGGCTGGGTGGCAGGCGGGTCCCCAGCATCCCGCTGGCACCTCTGGGCGGGCGTGGGGTGAAACCTGCCAAAAGGCGGGAGAAACAGATTAAGCTGTTCCCATTCAGCAGGAATAATTGTCTTCCTAATTACTGCTGTAATTACTGTCCCAAGGGGGAAGCGGAGGGCGAGGAAAGCTCCGTGGGGAGAGGCCAGGAAAGTCGGACCCAGGGTGGGGTTTGGCAGGAGGCGCCGCGCCCCGCCTGCGCCCCACGCAGCTTTTCCCTGCCTCTCCTCCAAAGCCCCAGGACGGAGACCCCGGCAGTGTCCCCAGCGCAGGACACGGCGACGTGGCAACGCCTGAGCGGGGCGGGAGCAAAGCCAGAGGGACGTGCCGGTGGCAACGGGGCACAGAGTCAGGACGGGCGGTGGGAAGGGGACCCCTGCACAGGGACCGCGGTGGTCCCGGGGCCGCAGCTTGACGGCCGCCCTGGGTGCATCTCCCACAACCTCGAGCTGCCCGGGACATTCCTGGTGTCACCGGAACTCCCAGCCCTGCACCCCGCAGGAGGGCAGGGCCACGGCACCAAAATCCACCGGGGCTACATTTTTCCCCGCTATCTCTCCACGGTATCTCAGCCACCCGGGTGATCACTGTAACCACCGACATCATCTTCCAGAGCAGCCCCTGCTGTCCCTGCACCGGCGGTAATGCCGTGGCCAAGCTGGGGGGACGCCGCGGTGGCCGTGGGAGCCGGTCCCGGGGGTGCCGGGGTCTGGGGCACCGCAGGGGGCAGGGGGGGCTGCTTCCAGGCAGACTTTGGGGTTGCAGGCAAGAGAAAACCATGGCCCACGGGGGACTCGTGTCGGTGACCCCTGCCCTGCCCCGCTGCCGTGCCCAGCTCACATGGCCAGGAACACACAGCGTGAGTAATGGGCGCAGCCGCGTAGGGCAGAGCCGCCGGCCAGACCTCCACCATGGCGGAAATAGCAACCGGGGCAGCCCGGCCCAGGAAGCACCCAGGAATGCGGCACCTCCCAGGGCGGGCACGGAGCGGGAACAGGGCTGTGCCACCAGGATGACGCCTGGCCCAGGTGCGCGGCAGGAGAGGGGCTGGGGGAGCCGAGGGGCTGAGCAGGTCACGGCTGGCCCCACGCAGCGCCTGCTGGCGTGTGGGGACCGACACTCGCCGGGGCTGACATAAGGCGGGCACTGCCCCTGCTGCCCACCCAGGGACAGGGACAGGGACAGGGACAGCCCCTGCGGGGAGCGAGCACGCCCTGGCACAGCGGAACCAGTGCTCCCCACTGCTCCTCACGGCTCCGTGTGCTCCTGGGACACGCTCATCCCGCCTGCGCGTCACCTCCGTCCTGCACACGGGGACACGCCGACAGGAGAGGGTCCCCCCGTAGCCGGCTGCTGGCGAGCGCGTGGTGCCAGCCAGCCAGCCCGGACTGCAGATGGGCACACGCGGGCACGCACGGTTCAGATGGCACGTGCACACGCAGCGTGGACTGTACCTACCCCCGCACGCACACAGACACGGAGCACGGACCGCTCACGCACGCACGTGTGTCCGCACCTGGCCGACGGACTGCACGTGCACCCGCACCCGCACGCACACGCGTGTGCAGGCAGTCTGCCCGGCCGAGCGTGCCAGAGCCCTCCCGCCTCTCCCAGGCGCTCCCGGAAGGGAGCCGGCAGGGAAAGCCCCGGCAGCTCCGGTGCTTCCATCCTTGCGACACACCGCAGCGGCAGCCCCGTCTGCAGCCCCATGCGGCGCGGGCACGGTGCAGCCCCAGGGACAGGCAGCAGCTCCCAGGACGGCCCCTGCCGCCGGCGCAGCCTGCGGCACGCTCGCGGATGCCCCCACTCAGCACGGTGTTGGGGGTGGCTTCGGGGTCCCCTGGGAGAGCCAGGGCCCGAGCGATTGCTGTGGGGACCCGGGCACAGGCAGAGCCGTGGGTGGGAAGCGCAGCCAGACCCTGGGAAGGGCTACGTCCCTCCGAGCGACGGTGCTCTGGTGCAGATCCGCGCCCGTGCCCAGAGCCCCGGCAGCGGGCGGCCGCAAGTGCTGGGGTAGCTGGTCCCGCCAGCCCCGTGGAAGGGAGCAGGAGGCGAGAGGCAGCTCTGGCACTGTGTGACGGGGACCCGGGCACCCACCCCGGTTCCAGCGAGGACGTGGGACCCAGTGTTATGGCCCGGCAGTCCCGGCGCCTGGGCAGAGCCCCCGCCCAGCCTCTGGCTCCCTGCCCTCAGTGCCGGGGCCCCGCACCCCCCAGCCAGTCCCGGGCCCCGGCTGCCACCCCAAGGCACGGGGCCGGGTGGGCACCAGCTGGCCGGGAGGCGCGGGGCCGAGGGGCCTGTGGCAGCGTGGGACTGTGGAGCGTGTCTGGTCACAGGACGTCCCTTCGGAGCCAACAATTGTTCCCGGAGGCAGAACAATGCCCGGAGAGCTGCCAGGGCACCACGGGCCGCTCCACAGCGGGGAGCCACCTCCGCTGCCTCGGCAGGGCCAGCCCCACGCCGGGGTCCCCCAGCCCCTTGCCGCCACCTGGCCTGTGCCTGTCCCCCGCAGCAGGAAGCTGCGCCGGCTGCTCTTATCTTGTGGCACGGCACGGCACGGCACGGCACGGCGTGGCACGGCACGGCTCTCTCCGGGCTGCACAGAGCCCAGCGCCGAGCAGCAGCACCTTTGTGCCTCCCCGCGTGGCTTGTCCAGCAGCCCGCGGGAGGGAGGGGACGGGGGGGTTCACGCTCGGACGGAGCGTGCCGGGCGCTGGGGCACAGACCGGGTCACTGGGACCAACCTCCGGCCCCGGGAGGGTTTAAACCCCTGCCGTGCCTGGAGAGGCAGCCCCCGCGCTGCCCGCCCTGCGCCATGCGGCTGCTCTCACTGCTCCTGCTCTTGGGGCTCTGCTGCCTCTGGGCCCGGCTGGTGTCTGCAGGTGAGCGCGGGGCGGGCGCGGGGCGGGCGCGGGCGCGGGGAGCCGTCGGGACGGCGCCGTGCGAGGACGTGCGGCCACGTGCACAGGGATGAGCGCAGCCGTGGCCGGGGCGCGGCGTCCCGCGCAGCAGTGCCGCCTCCCCTCGCATCCTTGCACCCTGCAGAAGTGACCGGCGAACCCCCCGACAGCTCCCCTCGAGGGGCGCCCGGGGGTCCTGGGAGCCCTCGCCCCCAGGGCCCCGCTGCGGGGCCGACGGCTGTGCCCCAGCGTGCTACGAAGGGAGGGCTTGGGACATGGATGCTCCCGTCTCTCCCCAGGACTCACCTAGCCCGGACCTGGACCGAGGACCCAGCGTGTGCAGCCACCCCGCACCAGACAGCCGGACAGCCGGACAGCCGGCCATGGAGGGATCCATCAGCCGCTGGATAAGCACCCGTCCCCCCGCTCCCACCTCCACCCCCTCGCCCTCAGCGCTGTGCTGAGCATGGGGGTCCCCGTGCCCCCCCCACCCCCCAGTAAACCCAGTCTGCGATGAACACGGGCTGGCTCCTGCTGTGTCGGTCTCCTGGCGCGCCCCCGCCGGCCCCGGGGGAGGGATGGGGTCCCCGGCAGGGGCTGTGTCACCGCCACCAGCGGGTCCCCGCAGACCTGCACACGAGTCCTGCACACGAGTCCTGCCCACACCCCACGGGTCTGTCCATCCCTGCCGAGACCGGGCTCGTTCCTGTTCCTGGAGACCCTCCTGGGAGCAGGCGCCCGGCCGCGCCCCATCGTGCCCCCAGAGAGGACCCGAGCTTGCCGCAGGGCCACGGCGGCACAGCCAGCCCCAACCTCGCCTTGGTGCAGCTCCGCAGCGGGAGCGCGTCGGGGCTGCCCTGAGCCCTCGGGGGTCAGCTGGGGGTGCCCCTCGCACCCTGCACGGGCAGCGGTCCCCGGCTCCTGGCCCCGCTGCCAGCGCGGCGCGGCGGGCACAGGCCGGGCTCCGAGGGGTGCACGAGCGCCCAGCACCCTGGCGCACAACCTGTGCAAAACCACCAGATCCGGGACCTGTGGGTCTCCGTGCCCGCGTGGCTCCTGGCCGAGCCCTGCCATGGCGGCCGCTTTTGGAGGATGCCGGGGGCCCGGGCCACGGAGCAGCTCGCCCCAGGGAGCCCCAGGGAGGGGGGGGACAGACCCCGCAGGGAGGTTTCTCCTGGCCCAGGGATGCTTTGCTGGTCCTGGGCGGGCACCTGGTGGGGACCGTCCCTGTGGCTCTCCCACGGGGGACAGAGTCACGTCGCTGTGCAAAGAGCCCTGCCGAGCCCAGGGCGGGCAGGAGTGGGCGCGGGAGCTCCCCGTGCCCGGGGCAGGGCTGGGGCAGCCACGACAGCCCGGCTGTGCCAGGCACTGACCAGGGACAGGTCGTCACGCCACGCCGGTGGCCCAATGTGGAGTTTATTAGGAAAGAGAAGGTCCTGCCCAAACGCCGTTGGTGCCCGGGACCGGCCCTGGCAGAGTGAGGCAGAAGAGGAGGCCGGGGGCAGCCGCCCCTGCGCCCACCCACCGCGGGCTCTCCTGGCCCCACTCGCTCCTCGCACACCCTGTGGCGTCGGTCACCAAGCGTCATCGCCGTCGCCACCACCATCATCATCGCTGTCATCGTCATCACCGTCACCATCTCCGTAGTTGTCGTTGTCGTCATAGTCACCATTATCATCATCACCGTCATCATCGTCATCACCATTGTCATCACCACCGTCATCATCGTCATCACCATTGTCATCGCCATTGTCATCGCCATCATTGTCGCCATCGTCGTCACCATCGTCGTCACCGTCACCATTGCCATGTTCATTTTTATCATCATCATCGTCGTCATCGTCATCACTATCATCATCCTCCCCACTGTCACCATGGTCGGACTCTGGCTTCCCCTCACTCTCTGGCTTCCCCCCCGTCTCCGGCTTCTCCCCCAGCACAGGTTTTCCCCCAGCCTCCGGCTTCTCCCCTGATGCCGGCTTCCCCCCAGCCACTGGCTTCACTCCGGTCTCCGGCTTCCCCCCCGTCTCCGGCTTCACTCCGGTCTCCGGCTTCACTCCGGTCTCCGGCTTCCCCCCCGTCTCCGGCTTCCCCCCCGTCTCCGGCTTCCCCCCCGTCTCCGGCTTCGCTACAACCTCTGGCTTTTCCCTAGTCTCAGTCTTCCCCCAACATGCTGGCTTTTTCCCTGAACTGGGTTTCTTCCCAGCGTCCGGCTTCCCCGCCAGCGTGGGCTCGTTCCCCCCCACGGGCTCCCCCGCGGTCACCGGCCCCTTCCCCGACGCGGGTGCTGCAGCAGCCACCGGCTCAGCCCCGGGCGGGCACTGGGCCTTACCCACCCGCTCCGCACCCAGCTCCTGCTTCCCGTCTGGGGCAACCCTGCCGGGCTGCGGGCAGGGCACGGCGGTGGGCTCTTCCCCGGGCAAAGGGCTCTTCCCCGGCAGAGTGCTCCCAGGCTGCCCTGGCTGCGGCCGCCTGGCAGGGGCTGCTCCGAGGAGCCCTGGAAGGAGAAAGCAGCAGCGTCAGCCCCGGGCACCAGCCCTGCGCTGCCCTCCCACCCACGGCTCCCACCCACGGCTCCCACCCACCAGCACCCCGCATCACTGCACAGGGCTCCTGGATGGGCAAAGCCCACGGGGATCTGCCCCTTGATGGCTCAGGGTCTCAGACTTGGCACTTTGACGGTGACCCGGGGCATCGAGGGCAGGACACTCCCCACAGTCGCAGCCGCCGGCTGTGCCACGGCGCCGCATGGCTGCCTTCTCCCCTGCAGCTTTTCCTGGTGGGATTTCAGGCCTCTGCCTGCCCGCTGCTGCCTGCACAGCCAGGGCGACGCAGCCCCCCGAGGCCGTGCCGGTGCCTCCCGGCACGCGGCAGCGTCACGGTGGGGCCGGTGCCCGAGGGGCCCTCGCCGCCGGCGGCAGCAGGGCTGCGGAGGAGCCGCTGCGGGAGCTGCGGCACGCCTGCCCGCCTGGGCGCTCCCGGGCATCTCTGCACCGGAGCCGGCACCCACCCACGGCTCCAGCCATGCAGGGCAGCTGCGTGAGAGACAGCACCGTGCCATGCTGCAGCCTCTCCCGGCACCTGCGGTGAGCCCCGGTCGCCCGAGCCCGTCCCCGGGCTCCCCCCGCGGCTTCCCCGACCGTCGCAGGCAGCAGCACCGGCAGCCGCCAGCACCCCCAAAGCCTCCCCGCTGGGAGGGGACAGCTGCTGGGCCGATCGCGGGCGCAGGGCTTGGAGAGGAAAAGCAAGAAAACGTGTGTCTGTGTCTGTGTGTCTGTCTGTGTGCGTGTCCTGGGGCGCTCCCGGGGGGTGCAGGGGACAGGCGAATGTTGCACCATTGACTGCAGCAACTTCTTAGCAAAACGAACACAAATACAGCATGTGCTATTTCACGGGGGCGTAAGCATATCACTAAGCGTACTTAGGAAGCCGGTCTGCACGCTCTCCCGGTGAGCAGCAGCAAGCGATCCCGCTCAGCGGCAGAGCGGCGCGGCACAAGGCTCCCCACGGCAGCGCTGGCCCCTCGGCATCGCTCCGAGACAGGGAACGGGACCAGCGCGTTAGCGATGGAGGCACCAGCCGGCTTGCTGGCAAAAGGCAGGTTGTATCACAAGGCTTAAAACCAGCCTGTAAACCGAGACCCAAAGAAACTCAGGTTTCTTCAACACATTTTCATCAGCGTGCGATGGCCCCAGGATCTCGTTACAGAGCAACAGCAAACCTGGCTCCCGCTGCACAGCAGCCGTTGCTGCCTCGGAGTTTAAGCCTTAGAATAAAACAGCCCGGCTTGCAACACGCGCAGGAGCATTCGGAAAGAAGGGGTTCCATAAAATCTCAAGCACTGCTCTCAAAATCACCTCACTGCTCATTCAAAAGAAACGCAATTTTCACTTCTTTGAAAGTTGGCCATTTTCCCAAAGAAAAAAAAAAGAAGGAAAAATAATTCTTCTCTGAGAATTTCCTTTCTCCCAGCGCTGCACCTCCCGGCGGGGCTGGTGCTTTCGGCGGGCTCACGGGGTGCAGACGCGCTGAACCTGCCGTGAAGCAAAGCGCAGGGGCAGCTGCCAGCCCGGGCGAGGAACGTGCCGCGCTCGGGTCCGGCAGGGTGGGCAGCAGAGCCCAGCCCCCTGCAGCACGGCTCTAACAACCTGCAGGTTCCCATGTTGGTTAGAGATGCCCCGAGCCGGGCTGTGAGGGGTGGGGGTCCCCGCTCACCCCAGGGGGGTCCCAGCCCCACGGATGCCCCTCTACCCGGCCAGGAGGGACCACCCCAGCCCCCCCAGGCAGCCCAGTCTGGGTCTGGTCCGGCCCGCCTCGGCCCCGGCCGCAGCACCCCGGGGCTCTGGCCAGGCTGACGTTTCCACTGGTCCCTGCCCTGGTCACCGGTTCGACTGACAGTCCTCCTCCCGAGCATCCCTGCGCCTGCGCACGGGCACCACCGCCGTCTCCGTCCTCGGCAGGAGTTTTGAACTCAAAGATTATAAAATTTAAGCAAGGGCCAAACCTCACAAGGGTTATAACTCTTCAGAGGAAGCTTTCATAAATACACGGATGAAAACAGACATTTAAACACACATCGCTGAACATCGTCATCAACACTGATCTAGCTGAAGATGTCCCTGCTCGTTGCAGGGGGTTGGACTGGATGACCCTTACAGGTCCCTTCCAACCCAAATCATTCTATGATTCTATGAAAATACGGAAAATATTCTTAAAATCTAGAGGCCAGGTGTTCCAGCGTGCCCGTACTTGCCTGCAGTGGGTGCTGCCTGCAGCTCTGCCCACAGGGCGAGGAGCCCCAGCAGGAAGATGCCTCTCGCCGTCATGCTGCCGGAGCCAGTGGCCAGGGCTGAGCCAGGTGGCAATTTAAAGTTCCTCCCAGGCAGCCTGGGCCTGGGAATGGGAGGAAACAGCTCACAGGTGACTTGTAGGAACCTCCCACGTTTTACTGTAATTCTGTTTTCTAAAGAGCCACTCCAGCTGCCTTTCTCCACCCACAACCAAGGCAGGAGCAGGATCCAGAGTCGGCTGCACGCCACAGGGAGGACGGCACGGGGACGGGGAGGAGGGAGCGGGGAGCCCTGGCTGCAGGGAGGCAGATTCTTCACGGCTGCTCCTGACAGAAGTCCCCGCCGCCTTGCTGAAGGCTGTGACCGACCCCTCCACCACTGCCGCCCAGCAGCACCCAAGGACAAACCATCCTCCCCGAGCCCCAGCGCCCAGGACGCTGCCGGTGCCTCCCTGCGATGCCGGGCGGGAAAAGGCAGGGCAGCCCGTGCCTGCTCCCCATCGGCTCCATTCCTGCTGGTCCCTTTGGGCAGGTCCCCACCCCGGGGTCCGGGATCCTTCAGACGGCGCTGGTCCTGCCACCAGCGCTGCCTCTGCCGGGCATCTCCTACTTCCCCGAGAGCATTCCGGGAGGTGTGTGAAGGAGCGGCCCTCCAGCGCCGGTGCTTTATTAAATGGGATTTGCAAAGACAGTCCAAGTGAGCTGCAGGGAAGGAAAGCGCCGGCCCAGAGGCAGCCCCGTCCAGAACGGCACCATCTGCCACCGTCCCGCGGGAGCACAGCGCTCGCTGCGCAGGTCCCATACCATCGCTTTGGTGAACTGCTGTGTTTAAAAACCAGTGGGAATAAACGTCCCTGGCAGCCAGACCACTTCTCGTACCGCAGCACCACCGGTTTCTTTTCTTCATGTCACTGCTGTGTTAAAACCATGAGGGAGAGTACGGTGGGAAGCGCTTACACTCAAAACCTGGTGCAGTTTTAAAGACGAGAGCTCTCGACCGAGACGGGGCATCTCCTGGCAGACAGCAGCAGCCGCTCCGCTGCTCAGAAAGATGTTTGGGAAACTGTGAGCGAGCTCTGTCAACAGCAGCAGCCACCCGCACTGCCCCAACGCTGGGCTCTGCCCGAAGGCAGGAGCCCGCCCCTGCCCCGCAGTCCCAACCGAAACGGGCGCAGGGGATGAGCACCCACCCAGGCAGCAGCGCTGGGGAGCTCCCTCCTTCCACATGAAATGCCCTTCGTTCCCAAGGCTGCTGTTTCACATGCGAGACGCTGTTTGCAGATTCTTGCAGGCCCAGTAGCCAAGGCTTCATGTGAATATCTGTCTCTACATCCAGTATCTCCTTCGTGTGTTCTGTTCACGAGCAGCGCGCTCCAGCTCTTTCACCGTTACTAATGTAAATCGCCAGGTTTTGGCTTCCAAATGAGCCAGCTCAAAGTCTCCTCAGCAGATTAACGCTGTCCCCCGGCCCCACGGGGTCCTTCTCCTTTGTGGCCTCCCCAAATCCCCCGTTACTGGGGGGCAGCCCCACGCAGACCTGGGCACGCCGCGGGAGCGGGCAGAGCTCGGTGCAATCCTTCATCCAGCCCAGCCGGAGGCTCCGTCAAGGCGCCCTCCGAGCAGCTTTCTGGGAACTCCTGAGCATAAATTGCAGGGTTTAGTGTCCATGCATAAGTGCCCAATTAATTTACACATGAGCACTCAATAATTGCATGCATGAGCACCAAACGAGTTCACGCAGGAGCGCGCAGTTATCACATGCACAAATGCCGAATTAGTTCCCGTAGGAGCACCCAAGCAGCACAGCACGGGGACCCAGGGGAGCACACGGCATCCGTAGGCAGCATCAGCACCCACTGGTGCAGGCACGAGCACCCTCTCCATTCATGCCTGAGGGCTGTTTTGGGCACAAATCAGCTGGTTTAGGCAGCAGTGCCTGTGCGAGAGGAGGCCACGGGCTGTCCTGAGCTGCAGCCGATGCATCTGTTATCTGTAATCAGTGAGGAGAAGTTTGTGTTAAGTGGCAATAGATTGAATTAACTAAAATTTCCTTGAACAGAGACTATTTTGCCCATGGCCAAGACTCCCCAGCCTAAGGACAAGGCTGAGCAGCCCCTTACCAGGTCGCGTGCCCGCAGTCCCTGGAGAACCGTCAGCAGAGGAACCGTTTCCCCCGGCAGCCGGGCACCGGAGCTCAGACTGCTCCACCTCACTGCGAATCCAGCAGAAGGGTCTGCTCCGATGAAACGCTGCTCCGATGAAATGGAGCTCTCTGGAGAGAAAAGTCTCGGGATTTCGAGGACGAGAGCTCACCCAAGGCGAGGAGAGCATGGGAATCTGCCTTCAAACCCCAGGTCCAAACTGCTGGCCTTCACCGGAGACCCACATTAAGAGTAAATGAAAAATTAAATGCGCTGCCACATTTACTTCCCTTTTCCCTGCATCTGATTTCAGGGTAAAGAGTTATTTAATACGTTTGAGACAGCAGATTAAGTAGTACCTTCAATTACATGAGTGCTAACCCATTTAAATTAAGTTATTCTCAAGTCACACAAGAGTGCTAGTCGGAAAATGATTTTGCAATTTTTTCCTTCCCTGTTTAATTATTTCTTCCTGAATTATACACAAAGTGCAATCAATATTACAGGAGAACTGAAGGACGAGTCTGGCCAGGACACACCAGCACCAGGCAAGAATGGGTCAGACTTGCTGGATCAAAAGACAAAGTTTAAATCTGCAGCTGTGGGGCAAGTGAAATTAATTGGTTTGAGCTCGACATTATTTCTACAATTCTAAGCAAGTGCGTGCCACTTGACACGAACGCTGAAAAGGCAAAGTTCCTGCTCAAAGAGCTTTCCATCAGAGCCACGTGGAAGCGATGCGGGGGCAGCGCAAGGGATGAGACTCAGGAGCGGGAAGGTGCACGGCTCCGTGCTGCGAAACCTGTGTGGGAAGAGGGCTCATTGCAGGAAACATGCTTTAACTACAGGTTTAGTCTTCTCCTCGTGGCCGTGACTCAATTCGGATGCAATTTCTATGCGAACCACCCGTGTCTGTTGAAGATCCAGTGTTCCACACCTTGCAGCTCCATGGATCAACCCGACGGCCCAGTGCTTATCGCGCATTGCTGTCGCTGTTAATCACCGTGGAGCAGGACACCCCGCGGAGCAACCTGTGCTGTCCTGCCGCTGTCGGCAGCATTGACTCCCTTCCGCACACCCGGCAAACCATCTGGAACAACCTGCGGGACTGCAGGGCTCCTTCCAACCCCGGGACTCCCACGCCGGAGAGCTCTGCCCCTGCCCCTGCCTCTGTCCCCGTGCTGGCCCGGCACTCCTCCTCTTGGGAACAACGCCATCATTTTGGCACGTTTCCGTTTTAGCAGACCATAATCTTCATTAACATTTGGGGAACTAATGAAGGAGAATGCCTTACAAGCACATTTCTCTACTGATATAAATGCCTTGGAGAGATGAACCCTGCAGATCCCGTCCCAGCGACGTGACTCGGATCCCGCAGAGCAGGATCGCACACGGCAGCGCAGGTCCATGGAGAGCAGGACGTGCACCAGAGCCCTCCGGCTCGCTCTCGGGAGCGACTAATGATCGCTGTGTGCCCACCAGGAACATTGTCTGGGTCTCTGAATGCTTTTTGGTCATGTTTCCCCTCTCCTCATCAGCCGTTTCCTGACTCTCATTGATTATCTGCAGTGCAGCACCAGTCTCATGAGAGGTCAGAGGGTGAAGAGAGAAAAGTAAACCAAAAAATCACGTCTTCTGCTGCGGCAGGATGCAGCAGGCATGTGCAGCCCCTCAGCGGGATCTCACAGACACTGGTGCCGCAGTTGTTTGCAAAAGAAGAAGCCAGAAGAAAGAGCAAATGCCCATGGTGATGAGCAGCGCTGCTCCTGTACCCGGATCCTCCCGGGACGGCTGGGCTGTGGCTGGGGTAGGTCATCGCTAAACTGACGCAGAGCTCGCAGCATCCACATAAATCCCGCTTCCACGGGGCGGCAGCAGCTCGCCCCAGATCCCCCACACGACCCCCCTGCTCCGCAGACACAGAGCGTCCGGAGGCTGACACGGATCAATGGGAAAGGGGCTCTCGGCATTCAAACCACTTGGTTTCTCTCCCTCTTCTGTTCCCTTCCTACCCGCCTCAGCCCACTGAAACACAGACTCTTCTGTTATGCCTGCCAGCTGTCTTTCTGTGAAGGCTGGTATAATTTTACAGCATTTGATGCTAAGAAGTAATGTTATGCAGTTAAAGTTTACAGGCTACGATCCCATTCCTCCTTCCTGCCCCTCTGTGCTGCTCGCCCTCTCACACCGCAGCCCTGCGGTGACCTGCAAGGGCAGACCCAACACCGTCGTGACGACCCAGCCGGATAACAAAGCTGTGCCTGCAAGAGTCTCGCTGCCAAACCAGGATGCGGGATCGGGCTCAACAGGCTTTCCACTGCCACCAAAAGCCTGCCCACCCCGCAGGCCTGCCCGCAGTGAGGACACTGAGGGCCAGACGGGACTTGTCCAAAGTCTCTCTGTGAATCAGAAAAGGACTTGGGAAACCTCAGCTGTGACACGGCTGTTCGTCTCTGGCAGACGTTCGCAGGCTGGCCTGTTTTGTCCTGTGCACCTCCCGCACAGATCCACGGAAAAATAACCATTAAAAACCAGGGACTGGCGGAGATCCAAACAAGTCGTCTCATCAGTTACATTTAGGTGATCCCTGACAGACATTGTTCTGACGTGTTCTTAAAAAGACATCCCTGTCCCTGCAAAGACAGGGACTCCTTTATTGAGAATTTACTCCAGGATTTAAGTGCTCTTGTAATCGGAAAGTTTTTCCAAAGACCTGATCCAAGTCTCGCTTGATTCAAACCAACACGAGGACTTCTTGTCCGCTCACGGCAGGCACAGAGAGCAACCAATTGCTGTCCTCTCTGTAGCACACGTACAGAGCTGAGCCCTCCCTCCATTGAGCTTTCGCAGGTTAAAACCATCCTTTCCACCTTTCCCCATAAGTTTCTACATCCACAGTTATTTTTCCTCTCCTCTGGACAATGCCCAATTTTTGTTGCTAACAATTTGGAGCAACCAAAATAAGCACATAAAAAGCCCGGTGCTGATGATAATGAAGTTATGGCAACACTGATGATGACTTGATTGGCCCCACATCCGCAGGTCGGGTTTGTGTAACAGCCTGATCTCATCCCGGGCCGATGCAGCCCCGGCCAAAGCGGCAGGACGGAAACAACAAGGGCAAGAGCCTCTTCCAGTGCGTGAGTCACCCAGCCTCTCCTCCCGCAGCCGGTCTGGTCTCCCGTGGGTGCCGAGCGCGGTTACTGCTGGGCCGACAGCTACGGCGGAAGAATCGCACCGGTCACGCTGGGGGGACGCAGCCACAGGCTGCAGCGACAAGTGCTGAGACACCAACAGACCACCCTCTGGAGGCACCGCCACGCGTGCCCGCACCGCAGGCGCTGGTCTGGAGCGTCCGGCAAACCTGGCAGAGCAGGAGAACCCGCTTTCCCTCTCCGCGGCACGGTCAAGTGCTTCCCCGCTCGCACACAGAGCGCGTGAGGATGGCAAACCGGAGATGACGGCTCGAGCACGCGGCTGTTCTGCACCGTCCTCCGCAGCGGCCGCTCTGAACACGAGACACTGAACAGCCTCAACAGCGTGTGCTTTGGGAAACCCCGTTTGGGTGGGTTGTCTGACAATCACCTTGGAAGTAACAAGGAAAAACACTACCAGCAAAAGAGCAGTTTTTTAACCAAAGAAAACATTGTTGTCCACCTGACCCCGGGCTCTCGTTGACCACGACACACGGTGAGAAGGTCTCGAAAACGACGGACCAGTCGTTTTGACTATTCTGCACACGAGACGAGGTGAGGAAACGCTGCTTTCAAGTGTTTCCTCAGACAATGAGATTCCAGAAAGATTAGAAACTTGCAAGAAAAAGTCAATTGGAACTGCAACGAGTGTATTTTTCTATTTCAGGTGTAGAATCTGATACAACAAGGAGCGCACAGGCCGTGGCAGGACAAATATTCACATTTCTGCAGCTGCAATCACTTCGGTCCCACAGACAGGGTCAACACCCCACCGGTTTCATCCGGACAGGTCCTGTTCCGAGGTGGAACAGGGCGGAACAGCGACTCTTTAAGGCTTTAGGGCTTGGGATTACTTTAGAGCTGACCGTCCATCACTGCATGCACCCATGGAGCCGCGCTTCTTTAGAACCAAGGATTTCTTTATTGCTGTGTGTCCTTACGTGACCTCGCACCGTGCAGGTATGAGGGCGACGGCGGACGCCGAGGCGGGAGGTTCACAATAAGCCACGAGGGACGAACGACGGCGGGGGCGCGGCGGGAAGCGAACGGGGTGTGTCAAACTCGCAACGGCGGGCTCGGCCCGCCTCGCCCCCCGGGCCGTCTGCATTCGGCTCGCTGCTCTGCCCCACCGTCCCCCACCGCCCCGACCGCCGCTGCCGCGGGGTCCCGGGGCAGGCCGCAGCGCCCGGCAGCCCGCCGGATTCCGGCCGCGTCCTCCAGGCCAGGCCGCAGCCGGCCGGCAGGACGGAGGCCGCTCGCCCCGCGGCCGCCTCGGACAGCCGGGAACCGCCCGGCCCCGCGGCCCACCCGCAAACACACCCGGCGCGTCCGCCCGCGCCCCGGGCCGGGACTCGCTCCCGCACCGCCCGCCCGGGACCCCCGGCGCCGTTGCCATGGCACCTCGTCACTTCCGGCGCGCCGCGGGGGCGCCGCGGGCCGATGACGCGTGCTGGGCCCGGCGCTTCCGGTCGCGCGGGCCGGGAGCGGGGCCGGGGCCGCCGCCGCCATGGGCGCCGCCCGCGACGCGGAGCAGCAGCCGGGGCCGCCGGGCGAGGAGGGCCCGGGCGGCGCCGAGGAGCAGGTGGTCAGCACGGTGAGGCGGGGGCCGGGGCCGGGGCCGGGGCCGGGGCCGGGCGGGCAGCGGGCGGGCCGTAGCTGACGCGTGTGTCCCGCAGAGCCCCTGGAACATCATGATAAAGCACCGGCAGGTGCAGCGGCGCGGCCGGCGTTCCCAGATGACCACCAGGTACGGGCGGGCCGCGGCCTCCGCCGGAGGGACCGGGCCGGCGGGGAGGCGGGACGGGACCGGGCCGGGCCGGCGGGGAGCTGGGCCGGGGCGGGAGGGGGACGGGGACGGGGACGGGGCTGGGCAGGGGCCGGGCTGGAGCTGGCGGCGGTGGCGGTGGGGGCGTCCGGGCCGGACGGATGCGAGGGGGGAGGCTGAACATAGGGACCGGGCTGGAGCGGGCGCCAGACCGGGGGAGGCTCGGGGTCGGAGCAGACTGGAGCAAGGCGAACGTCCCCCCGACCGCTCCGCCCTCAGCTTCACGGACCCGGCCGTGTCCATGGACCTGCTGCGAGCCGTCCTGCAGCCCAGCATCAACGAGGAGATCCGCGGCGTCTTCAACAAGTACATGAAGGTGAGAGCTGCGGGGTCAGGCCCCGCCGCCCCGCCCCGTCGCGGGCTGCCCGGAGAGAGCTCCGCTTCCCGGCGCCGCGCGAGGCCGTCGCGCCTTTCTCGTGGCCGCTGGCACGTGGGTGTGGTGTGGGAGCTGGACCCGCGAGCCTGCCCCGACACTGCCCGCCTGCTCGGGCTCTGACCCTCTCCGGCCATCTCCTCTCCAGTTTTTCCAGAAGGCGGCAATCAACGTGCGCGATAACGTCGGGGAGGAGGTGGACCCGGAGCAGCTCATCCAGGAGACCTGTCGGAGCTGCCTGGAGCAGGTGGGCGCTAGCAAGGGGCTCCGCTCCCTCCGCAGGGCTCGGCGCCCGGCCGAGCAGAGCAGCGCGGCTGGAACATGTCCCTCTTAACGGCTCTGCCGTTAACCAGGGGGACGCCCGCGGCCCTCACGTGGTTGCTGTGCTTTGCTTCATTCTCACTGGGAAGAGGAGAGCAGTCAGGGCCAGGCAGCTCGTGCTGCTGCCTTCCACGGCTGCTGTCGGCACGTGTCGCACGGCCGGAGCTTCCCCACAGACCGGCCCCCTGGCACCCGTCAGAGCATCCGGGGGGGGGGGTGGGATTTTTTTCTTTCACGTCTTGCTTTTGTCCCAGTTGCCCAGACTTTATCGCACTCAGATGCTTTTACATCTTGCCATCTGCGAAAGCACTGCGTGGCGGCACTCCGAAAGCAGAGCTGTTACAGGGCTTTCGGGCAGATACGCGAAAGTGGGGGTTGCTGGCAGGTCCCTCTCTGGGCCCGGAATCGGGTAACCCTTCTTTCTCTTCTGCAGGCTAAACTGCTGTTCTCCGATGGCAAAAAGGTTGTTCCCAGGTTGCCCCATGAGCAGGCAGTACCAAAGGTAAAAGTTGTTATTGTTCCCAGAGGCTTAAATGACTTGTAAGAGCTGGGAGAAGGAGCAGGAGGGCTGGAATTGCTTTGTTCTCCGCTTCTTCTTGTCCGTCAGTGCACTAGCGAGGAGGCAGAGCCGGGGGATGTTAGGTGAGGAGGGAGCGGTGCCTACAAGGCAACAAAAACCCCAGGCGCAGTCGCTGCTTGTTGCAGTTCGGTGTTTCTCACTGGGACAGAGCGGGGTCGTGTCTCCCTGCACGCTTGTGCTCTCTGCCTCGAGCGTGGCAGAGGAGAGAGCGGCCGGCTGGATGCGTGGGGCCCTTGTGTCTAGGCGGGGAGAAGGGCCCTGCTCATCCCGCTGCCATTCCTCTTCCAGCGTGCACGACAGACGGATGAGGAGCTGAATCGTCGAGGGAGCCCCATTCCCAAAAAGGTAGGAGGGTTTTCTGCATGAGGGATTTCATGTTTCAGGAAGCCTGCTCCTCGTTCCTGGCCATTCCCACAGCATGAGCGTGCACAAGTGCGCAGGCAGCTTTTGGGGTCCCTCAGAGGTGCTCGCTCTTGTGTCAGCTAGCGTTTCTGCTCGTGACAAAAAGAGCGGCTTCCCTGGGAGGGGGCGGGTAACGAGAGGGTTCTCTCAGCCCACGCAGCTGAGTCACTGGAGGATTTCTTCCATGCAGAGAAAGGGGCGGCCTCCAGGACAGAGTCTGTCGAATGATCGCGGGGTCTCAGGCATGGCTGCGTGAGTATGGGTCCTGAGCTGGAGCCCCTGTTTCGGGAGGGTGGGGGGAAAATGAGGCTGCCCGACTGGGGGGGTACAAAACCCTGCGGTCTCTTTCCCCTCCTGCACAAAGGAGGGGTGCAGGGGGAGTGCCAGAGGGAGGGCAGGAGAGTTTTAGGTTGAGCTGTTCCCCCCAGGAGGCAAAGACCTTCAAGGAAGCGGTTTTAAAACAGGCCCGAAGGGGTGAAAAGGTCCAGATGGACCACGCAGAGTGGGCAGTGTGAGACACAGGTGGCAGTGGGATCTTGGCCGCCAGGGAGAGGAGAGCGTGCAGCAAAGACGAGGGTCCAGAGCTGGGCACCGCAGGGGAACAGAGGGTGTGAATGAAGGCGGGTCCGGAGGGGCCGGGGCTCAATCCCTGCTGCTGGTGCCGCGGTGGTGACTGCGCTGGTCCCGCAGGACTCGTTCTTACTGCATTTTCCTTCCCCTCAGGTGGAAGCTCAAAGTCTCTGAGCCCGTGAGAAGGGATGGACCAAAGGTATTGGCTGGCCGACACTGCTGGGCTCACCCTCTCCTCCCCTTTGCTTCTGCCAGCAGAGCCCTACTGCTGCGGGAGCGGAGGACAGCGCCGAACTGTGCTCTGCCCCGACGGGCCCCTGCAGTGCAGGAGAGAAGCAAGAAGAGGAGCGAAGTGCCTGGAGGCCTTTGCTTGTCTCCCCCAGGCGCCGAGGCCTGTAGCTCTGCGGCGTGGTGCCGCTGTTAGGAGACCTGGGGAGAGCAGTAGTAGCCAGGAGGATCCCACACGTGTTTCCCACGAGGGAAACTACTTAGGTCAGCGCAGAGGGAAGGTAACTTCCCTCCTCTGCAGAAGCCCGGAGGTCTGTGGCCAGCTCCCTCCCTCCCTCCCAGGCCGGGGGCGGTTCCGAGGTTCCCCATCAGAGAGCTGAGGCTCGTGCAGCATGGGCCGGCACCAGCTTCGTTTCTAATGTTGCCCCTTTTCCAATTGCTCTGTAGTGGGATCCATCCCGACTGACTGAAACCACAACCTTTGTGCTGGGATCTCGAGCAAACAAGTAAGGAACGGCCCTGTCGATGGAGGGTGGTGTCTCCAAGGCAGGAGCCCGTAAGACTCCTCCCGTCACTTCGCTTCTCTGCCTCGAAAGCAGTAGGAAGGGCTTGGGGAGGAGAGGAGGTGTCCCTATACCACCACGGCCGCCCTCCGCACGACGTGTAACACCCCCTCATGTTCCTCTTTCAGAGCTCTCGGGATGGGAGGAACAAGAGGGCGACTCTACATCAAGCATCCCCACCTCTTTAAGGTCAGATGCCGCAGCAGGACGCTTCCCCCTTCGGGGTTTGCTCAGAAACGGTTTCTGATGGGAGTCGGGACCGTGCGCTTCAGCTCGCTTGTCTTCTTCCTCCCCCACGCCCTTCCGTGTTATCTTAGAGCACGAGCGCGCGCAGTCTGGCTAGCACACCGGAGCATAAGTTAACGGCGTAGCGCAGCCTCCGAGGCGGCGGGTTTGCCCGGAGCCAGGGCTTGAGGTTGGAGAAGCAGCAGGCAGAGCTGAGCCCCCACCGGGCAGCACCGCGGGGGGCGACGGGCTCGAGGGAGCGCTGGAGCGGGGCGCAGCGTCCCGGCAGGAGGGTGGTCAGAGCGGAAGGTCTGTTGCCTGTGTTCAGCTAGGTCCTTGCTGCTTTATTGCAGTACGCAGCCGACCCGCAAGATAAGCACTGGCTGGCAGAGCAGCAGCACATGAGGGCCACTGGGGGCAAGATGGTGAGTACGCCCGGCCTCGCGGCTCCTGCAGCCGGCGGGAACCGCGCAGAGACCCACCGCAGGGCTAGGACGGGCGGAGGAGCAGCGAGCCAGGGCGCGCGCGGCGAGCGGCGCGCCGCGGGAGAGGCGGCTTTGGCAGGAGGCTAGGCAGGGCGTGCGGAGGCAGGGGCGCTCCCGGGGCTCCGCGGGGGCCCCGTCCGCTGCCCCTCGGGGTTCGGGCGCGCGCGAGGGCGAGTAGCGCGGGCCGGGAGGCGCGGCCGGCTCCCGCGGGGAGCGGCGGCTCTGCGCCGGCCGGGGACGGGGCTGCGGCGCTGCCCTCGCCGCCCCTCGTGGGCGCCGGAGCGGGTGCGCGGCAGCCCTGAGGTGTCCCCCGCCTTGTGCCGCAGGCCTACCTCCTCATCGAAGAGGACATTCGGGATTTGGCCGCCAGCGACGATTACAGGTGAGGACCGGAGCAGAGGTGCCGCATGTGCCGCCACGCCCGGGGCTGCTGCCCTGGGGGCCTCCACCGCGCCCACCCTTGCTGCTCCGCTGCGGGGGGACCCCGTGCTGGAGGGGTCCTGCTCGGTGCCAGCTGGGGGGCTCGGTGCCAGCTGGGGGGCTCGGTGCCAGCTGGGGGGCTTGGTGCCCAGGGTTTGGGGGCTCGGTGCCGGCTGGGGGGCTCAGTGCTGGTTGGGGGCAGGTGCCAGGGGTGCGTGGCGGGTGCCGGAGTCCCTCCGTCTCACCCCACCTCTCCCCAGGGACTCCGTCGACCTGCGGCTGGAGGAGCTGAAGCCCTTCGTCCCGCCGGCGTGGATGACGGAGAAGATGCAGAAGCACATGGAGACGCTTCGCCGCGGGGGGGACCTGCCGCCCCCCGAGGACCCCCCCGAGCCCTGAGGCCCCGCCCCGAGGGCCCCCCTGAACCCCAATAAACCGCTTCGCACTCGCCACCGCCGCCTCCTGGGGAGGGGAGGGGAGGGGAGGGGAGGGGAGGGGAGGGGAGGGGAGGGGAGGGGAGGGGAGGGGAGGGGAGGGGAGGGGAGGGGAGGGGGGGGGGTGTCTGCCCCTTTAAGGGCCCCCCGCACCCGCGGGGCAGTGACCAATCGCGGCGCTTCCGCCGCGGCGCCCAGCGGCCAATCCGCGGCCGCCGGCGGTTACCGTGGCAGCCGCATCCCTGGCGAGCGGCGATTGGCCGGCTCGAACGCGGCTGCGCGCTGATTGGCGGAGGGGCCGCACGTTGGAAACATTCAAACGGGGCGCGGGAGCGGGGCGGGACCGGACGGGAGAGAGCGCGCGGCCCCGCACCGCACCGGCACCGGGACCAGGCCGGAGCCACCCCTGCGCCGGCACCGCCGCTTCGCACCGGGGAGCCCCGACCGCCGCTCGGCACCGGGAGAGCCGCAGCGGGGTCCGGGTCCTGCGCCGAGCGCAGCCGCGGGCGGGAGGGAGCGGAGCCCGGTGCGGCGCCGCCCGGTGCCCGTGAAGCGGGTGCGTCGCCCGGCGCCCTCGGGAGCCGCCATGGCCTCGCAGAACGCCGACCCCGCCGCCGTGCCCAGCGCGGCCGCCCGCAAAGCGGCGGAGGCGGGGGCCACGGCGGCCCGCGGGTCGGTGGGGAAGAGGTGAGCCGGGGCCGGGGCGGGGGCCGGGGGCTGCCCCGCCGGACCGGCCCGGTAACGTGTGCTTCCCCCGCAGGCTGCAGCAGGAGCTGATGGCGCTCATGGTGAGTGGGGTCCCGGGGCCGAGCCGGGGGGGGGGGGGGTGTCCCGGGGCCGGGCCGGCGGGAGGGGTCCCGGGCCGCCCTGACGCGCTGTCCCCGCAGATGTCCGGTGACAAGGGCATCTCCGCCTTCCCCGAGTCCGACAACCTCTTCAAGTGGATCGGGACCATCGACGGCGCGGCCGGCACGGTGAGCGGCCGGGGGACCTCGGGCTGTGCGGGGGGGGGGCCGGGTCCGCCCTGCTCCCCGCGGGCTGAGGGGCCGTCTCGGTCCTGCCCGCGGCCCGGCTCCCCCGGGGCTGGGGCTGCCCCCCGGGCTGCGGCCCCCGCCCCTAACTCCTGCCCTCAGGCCTACGAGGAGCTGCGGTACCGGCTGTCGCTGGAGTTCCCCAGCGGGTACCCCTACACCGCGCCCACCGTGCGGTTCCTGACGCCCTGCTACCACCCCAACGTCGACACCCAGGGCAACATCTGCCTCGACATCCTCAAGGACAAGTGGTCGGCCCTCTACGACGTCCGCACCATCCTGCTCTCCATCCAGAGCCTGCTGGCAGGTGGGTCCCACGGCCGCGCTGCAGTGGGGTGCTGGGGGGGGGGGGGGGGTCGGGGTCCCCCCGCCCCAGCACGGCCCTGGGTGGCAGGGCTCAGGGGTCCAGGGCACCCTGCCCACTGACCCAGCCACTGTCCGCAGAGCCAAACATCGAGAGCCCCCTGAACACGCACGCCGCTGAGCTCTGGAAGAACCAAGCCGGTGAGTGCCCGGGGCGGGTGCCCCCCCTTCTCCCTCCTCCCTCCGGGGTGGGCAGCGGTGCAGCCCCCCAGCCCCGCTGCATCCCGCTGCCTGCCGAGCCCCGCGGCTGCCCCGGGACCCTCAGCCCCGCACCCCCACTGTCTCCTCAGCCTACAAGAAGTACGTGCGGGAGACGTACGCCAAGCAGACCAAGAGCCAGGAAACCTGACCCGCGCCGCCTCTCCCCGTCGTACCTGGGCCTCCGCCCGCTCCCTGTCCGGCCGCTCCCCCCGGCTTTCTGTATCATAGGCTGTTTGTAAATTAATTTTGCAGTCCGAGCCACAGTTAATGTATAAATAAATGCACGTTTATAACTCTTGTTCTGGGGGGGTTTGTTGCAGCCTGGCGCCTTCTCTCGGTGGGCCTGGCCCCAGGGTCCCACTGGCCCCTCTGCAAGCGTGGGCAGGCAGGGAGGGACACCGACCCCCGTGGGGTAACAGGGGCTTATTAACACTGAGGGTGCCCGGAGCTGGTCCTGTTCCCTCTGCAGGGTGGGGGCAGCCCCCAACAGCGCCTGCCCGGGCTGGGAGCCAGGGGCCATGTGGGTGCACAGGGCCCCATCCCCTGCTCTGCGACGCCTGTGTTGGGGGGGGGGTGCCAGCCCTGCCGCCTCCTCTCCTCCCCCCCGGTCAGAGCACCCTGCAGCAGTGCCCAGCGTGAGGTCCCCCCCAAGCCCCCCCAGCCGTGGGGGCCGCAGTGCCGCCTGTCCCCGCCGACTGCGTGGCCTCTACTGTCCACAGCGGGATGTTGGCTCTGCTCTCCATCTCTGCCAACGTGGCCCTCACCTGCTCGATCTCCTCCTCCAGGCACAGGGCAGCCGGGGGCTGCACGGGACCCCCCCCTCGCCGGCTGCCCTTGCGGCTGGGCAGCCCCCGGCCCCCCAGCCCGGTGCGCAGCAGGGCCGCGCCGCCCCGCTGCGCGGAGAAGAGCTGGCAGAGGTGGTGGGCTCGGCACAGGTCCTGCAGGAAGAGCTCCAGGGAGGAGAGGAAGAGCACCCACAGCCGCTCCAGCTCCCGCCGCTCCTCGGTGCTCGCCGGTGCCTGCCGCAGCCCCGCCAGCAGCGCGCTCCGCAGCCCTGCGGGACGGGGGACGCTGAGCCGGGGCGGCCCGCGGCCCCTCCGCCAGCCCCGGGGTGGGTGGGGGCACTGTGGCCGCTGCCCCAGGCCCCCCACCTCTCCGCTGCCGGGGGCAGCAGCCCCCTCCTTACCGGCGCTGAGCTCGCGGGCCTCCGCACTCCTCCTGCGCCGCTCCTCCCGCAGCCAGGGGCCATCGGCGCTGCCCCCGAGCTGCAGCACCAGCTGCCGGTGCCCGGCCGTGGCCTTGCAGAGGGCAGCCTGGGCGGCCGCGCACGTCTGCGCCACCCCCCGCGTGCCGCACGCGTCCCCTCTCCCCGGTGCCATCGCGCCCCACGAGGACGGGACAGGGCTGGGCCCCTCCGCGGCGGCCCCCGGCTCTCCCGGGGGGCTCGGCTCCCCTCTGCCTCAGCACCGCACCACGGGGATGCGACGGGCTCCGAGCCGTGTCCCTGTGTCCCGCCAGCTGTACGGTGCCGGCCCCGCTGTCCCCACGTGTGCCAGGCGCTCCCTGGCCCCCACCCGCCCCAGCCCGGGGAGCGTGCCCCCCTCGTCCCCCTCCGCTGCGCTCCTCCCCGGCTGGAGGGGCTGCGCGGGGCCGCTGCGAGCGCCTGGGGAGGAGCGGGTCCCTGGGGAGCAGCGATGCTCGGCGGGCTGGCACCGACCGTCCAGACACGGAGGCTCCAGCGTCGCCTTGACCCCGCAGGGAGGGGACTGCTGCTGCCCCCCCGCCTCATAGCCCGGTGCCCTTCCCTCATGCCCTTCCTGGTGGGACACGGGGGTCCTGGTGCTGGGCAGGCGGTGGTGGCTCCCCAGATCCCCTGTGGTCCCACACCCCTGTCCCGGAGCAGGCAGGAGCAGCCCCCCAGAGCTCCCGTAGCTTCGCTGCCTGCTGGGATCCCTCGGGGCCGGGGCCGCGCTCCCTGGCCCGCTGGCGTGTGAACCGGCCGCTCCGCATGGAAAGTCTGAGCTCAGCGCTGGCGTCTGCCCAGCAGCCCGTGGGAACCGCGGCCCCGTGCTGCCCCCACACCCCCCGCTACGGCCCCGCGGGGTGAGACCGACCGGCACGAGGCACCCCCCCAGACACGTCCCCCTCCCTGGGGAGCGGCGCAGGGGGCACAGTGCCACCACGGCCCCCTCCCCACGCGAACCTGGTGAAATCCCGTACCAGCAGCTCAAGCCTTTCCCCTTTTATTGAGGCTCGAACTGAAACCACACGCAACAGACCGGAGGAAAAGCTCGGCCGCTGGCGGCGGGGCGAGACCGGGGCCCCGGCGTGGGGCAGGGTCCCAGCCGGTGCGGGCGGCCGGGGGCCGGGCGCTGCGGAGCTGCTGCTCCCCGGGCGGCGGTGGAGCGGGGCTGGGCGCAGCGGCCGGCCCGAGGAATGTCTGGTCCCTTACTGCACGCCCTCCATCATCTTCAGGAACTCTGCAAGAGAGCGGCACCCTCAGCCTGCGGCCGTGCCCAGGGCGGGCAGCACGGGTGCTCAGCTGGGGCAGCCGCGGGGCGAGGGCCGGGGCCATCGCTCACCGTCAAAGTCGATGCGGCCGTCGTTGTTCTTGTCCGAGTCCTTCATCAGGTCCTCTATGTCCTCCTCGGTGACATGCTCCCCGGTGGCCCTCAGGATCTCGCCCAGCTCCTCGATGTCGATGAACCCGTCCGCGTTCCTGCAGGAGGGTGAGGACAGGATGCGGCCCCGCTCACCCCTGCGGGCAGGGCGGGCAGGCATCGCCCCCACTCACCGGTCGAAGATGCGGAAGCAGTTGGCCAACTCCTCCTCAGACTTGCCCTTGGCATCCTCTTTCATCTGGCGCACCATCATCACCAGGAACTCCTCAAAGTCGATGGTGCCGCTGCCTGCGGGGAGGAGGAGGAGCGCGGTCAGGCTGCCCACCCGGCACCCGCTGCCCACCGCTCGCCACCGAGGGCTGCTCACCGTCCTCGTCCACCTCCTCTATGATGGCGTCCAGCTCCTCCTTGGTGGGGTTCTGGCCCAGCATCCTCATCACCGTCCCCAGCTCCTTGGTGCTGATGTCCCCGCCGCCATCCGCATCAAACATGTCGAAGGCGGCCTTGAATTCTGCGGGGAAGGGGGGTCAGGGCCGGGGCAGCGCGCGGGACGGGGCCACGGCAGCGGGACGGAGCCTGGCCCCGTGCCTCGGCCAGCTCCGGCCCCTCTCCCTGCCGCCCCCGGCTCACCCGCGATCATCTCCTCGCTGAGGAAGGCGCGGGCTTCGGCCTGCTGGTCCGTCTGCAAGGCAAGGGAGCAGGGTCACCGCGGCCGCCCACGGCGCGCCCGGGAGCCCCTCGCAGGGGTGCGGGGAGAGCCCCTGTCCAGCTGGAGGACGGGGCCGTGCCGTGCCGAGCCATGGCCCCCAGCAATCCACGTGGCTCCGGTGCCCCCCGCGAGGGCGGCGGGCTGCGGGGAGCCGCCTGCCCGGGGGGCTCCGTGGGGCAGTGGCTGCCGTCCTCGTGTGCAGCCTTGGCATCCCAGGCATGCAGCGCTATTTTTGGGATCTCCTCGGCTCCCCTTATAGGGATCAGTGGGGCTGCGGCCATGGGCACCTGTCGGCCCCGATCGAGTTTCTCCTGGAGGCGCGGGCCGGCCGCGGAGCCGGCAGCAATGCCGTGTCGCATGACCCAGCACTCGGCTTTCAGCCACCCCCTGCCACCGCTGCCTCCGTGCAGCCCCGAGCTCCGGCCGGGGCTGAGCCAGCGTCCCCGGGCACCCGCACCCCTCGGGCAGCCGCACGGTCCCTCTCCGGGGCACGTCCCACGGGGACCCTGTGCCGCCCTGACTCTCCCTGCCCTCGCCCACCGTGGCCAGCCCGGCCCTGGGGACCATCTCCCCACCTCCGTGGAGGTGCCTCAGCAGCCCGGATCCCCCGGGCGCGTGCAGTGCCCGGCGCCTCCTGCCCTGCCGGGTCTTGACCCGGCACGCAGCGCATGGCACGCGGCACGCAGCACGCGGCACACAGCACATGGCACGCGGCGCACGGCTCGCAGCAGCATGGGGGCTCTTACCATTGAAGTCATTTCTGCTGCTTCCCTCCCCCAGGGAGTCACCACCTCCTGCAGCAGAAGTCCCCAGAAGCTCCCTGGTGTCCCTGGCACCCCAATTTGTAGCGTCTCCGCCGCACGGCGTGCCCCCAGCCGCTGGGGCCCCGGCCCCGGCAGCCTATCAGCTCCCCGGTGGCGATCCGGCCCCGCTCATTGGCAATGGGCGCATTTTACCTAATTTAGCCAAAGCGTTATTGGCCAAGAGCTGGGGATTAAATGTGGGTCTGAAGCTGGGATAGAAATTCAAGCCCTCCGGGGAGGGACACTGGAGTCTTGGCAAGTGGGTGGCTCTGCCCGCCCCAGCACCCCCCCGCCCAGGGCGGCTCAGCAAGGAGGGGGTTAAAAATAGCCCCGGAGCCACCAGCATCACCCCGACAAGCGGCCAGGGCTTCCTCCTGTGCCGAGCTGTCTGCCCCCACGCCGTGGGCACAGACCATCGCCCGCTCCCCTGCCAAACCCGCAGCCCTGCCTGGGGCAGGCTCCCAGCACGGGGCCGGGCTCCCCAGGCACAGCGTCCCCTCCCTCACCCCCGCAAGACCCCGGGGGCTCCAGACTCTCCCCACCACCTCCAGCCCCCTCCCTTCACCCCCATTTTCTGCTAGGGTGGGCCGGGGCAGCGCCTCATTGCAGCAACCCGCCCCAGACGAGGAAGGGGCCCCCGGCAGGGCCTGGGGTGCGAAGCCCCTGAGGGGACGTGGGGCATGCCCCCCCGTGGTACGGGGTCCCCAGTGCCGTTGGCACCCGGCTCCGGGGTCTGGAAAAGGCCCCGTCTTTTCGTGCTGCCGGGAGAGTGGGAAATCTGCCCGGGTGCCTCCTCGAAGGCTCTGCCCTCGCACAACCGCAAGCCCATGCCAGCCACCTTTGCCAGGGCCCAGCTGGGGCTAGTGGCTTTGGGGACATGCTGGCCAAGTGGCCCGTGCCCCATGGTGCTCCGAGGGGGGTGCACGGGGGGCTCGGGGCTGCAGCGCCTGTCCCGCAAGGTCCCGGCACCAGGGACATCCAGCAGGTTCCCTGGCCCCTGGTTTTGCCGGGACCCCCGTTCCTCAGGTGGGAGCTGGCGACGGCACCGGCCCAGCCCCCCGTGCATCCCACCCTGCCCAGCAGCCGGGCAGGGAGGGGCTGGGGTGGCTCTGGGGCCCCCGGGGCTCTGGGTGCAGAAGCCCCTGCAGACCCACCCGCGCCCAGGGGACCGCAGGGGTCCGAGCCCGGGCAGGGCGCAGCGGGCGAGCAAGCGGCTGAGCGATGGCAGCAGCTGGGCTGGTTCCTCGATATTAATAGACATTCCCAAGAAAGCGGCGAGGAGGGAGCGGGCGCGGTGCTAAATAAGGCAGGGCGAGCCCCGGGGGTGCAGCCCAGCTGCACGGGGTGCGCGGCGAGGGCGGCCGGGGCCAGGGCTCCGGGGTGCCAGGGCGGCCCAGGGGATGTCCCGCAGGGGCTGCGGCACGGCGGGACCGGGAGCCCGGGCGTGGGGTACCACGGTACCGGGGTACCGGGGTATGGGGGTATCAGGACGCCGGGACCCCGCAGCGCCAGGCGCGGGGGTGCGGGGCTCCCGTGGCCCAGGCAGGGGGACCCGGGGCCCTGCCGGGACAGCCCGGGCGGGGGACAACGGCAGCGGCTGCCGGGCGGGGGCGGGGGCGGGCAGACCCGCCCTGACCCGTGCCGGGCCGTGCCGGCCCCGCCGCCGCGATCCGGGTTCCCGGCGGAGGCGGAGCCGCGCAGGGAGGATCCCGGGACGAGCCGCGGTGGAGCGGCCATCGCTCGGCACCGCCCGGCTCGGCCCGGCCCGGCCCGGGCCAGCACCGTACGGACCGGCCCTGCCCGCAGCGGGGACGCGGCTGCACCGGGCCGGGGCCGGGGCGGGAGCGGGGCCGGGGCCGGGGCCGGGGCCGCGCGGGGTGGTCCGGGCCTGACGCCCCGCGGCAGCGGGGCCGGGCGGGATGGCCGCCCGCATCCTGCACCGCCTGCGGCACGCCCTGGCCGGCGAAGGCGGCCGGGAGGAGCGGGCGGGCGGCGGCTGCGAGGCCGAGGAGTTCCCGGAGAGCTCGGAGCTGGAGGACGACACGGAGGGGCTGTCGACGCGGCTCAGCGGCACCCTGAGCTTCACCAGCCACGAGGAGGAGGAGGAGGAGGAGGAGGAGGAGGAGGAGGAGGGTGCTGGAGAGGAGCTGGGGGAGCCGCCGCAGCCGAGGGGGTCAGCGGCGGGCGCAGAGGACGGAGGCAGGTGCCGGGGCCGCTGCGCTGGGGGGGCCGGGGCGGCCCCGCTCCCCGGGGCAGCAGCACCCTCGGGGTGGGGGAACCCAAGCGATGGTGGGGGCCGGCGGCCCGGAGACGTCGGGGCGCTGGGAGAGCCCCGTCCCCGCAGCGGGCGGGCTGACACCCCTCTCCTGGTGCAGCGTGGGGCCCCGCGGCCGAGCGTCCCGGCGGCAGCCTGCTGACCCGGCAGCTGCAGGAGCTGTGGAGGAAGTCGCGGGGCAGCCTGGCACCGCAGCGGCTGCTCTTCGAGGTCACCAGCGCCAGCGTGGTCAGCGAGCGCTCCTCCAAGTACGTGGTGAGTGGCCCGGCGGGGCTGAGTGGGCGTGGGGTGGGCGCAGGTCCTGCTCCCTCCCGCGGCAGGGGTCCCACGGGGCCGGCGCTTATTTCTCTCTGTCTTTCCCCGTGCTGCTCGGACGGTGCTGGCGGCTCAGATGAGCCTCAGGTAACTATCGCCGATGGGGGCTGCGGCTGCGGCAGCCCAGCCTGCTCCCTCCTGCCTGGGCAAAACCCCCGCGGCCCCTCTGCGGCCGCACACCCAGCTCTGCCCGGCCCCGCGGGAGCAGCGCGCCCGTGGCACCGCCCTGACGCCCGGCTCCCCCCGCAGCTCTACACCATCTACCTGATCCGCTCCGGCCGGTTCGACAAGGCCCCCGCCGCCATCGCCCGGCGCTACTCGGACTTTGAGCGGCTGAACCGCCGCCTGCGCTGCCGCTTCGGCTGCGACATGGCCGGGGTCGCCTTTCCCAGGAAGAGGCTGCGCCGGAACTTCACCGCCGAGACCATCGCCAAGCGGAGCCGAGCCTTCGAGCAGTTCCTGTCCCACCTGCACTCCATCGCCGAGATCCGCCGCTCCCCCGAGTTCCTCGAGTTCTTCTTCCTGCAGGACCTGCGGGCCGCGCAGCGCCTGACCTGCACCGGCATGTACCGTGAGGCCCTGGCCACCTGGGCCAACGCCTACCGGCTGCAGGACCGGCTCGGGGTCTGTGGCTCCGGCCGCTTCCTCCTGACGCTGGCCGGGCTGGCTGTCTGCCACCAGGAGCTGGATGAGCTCGGCGAGGCCCACGGCTGCTGCGAGCAGGCGCTGCAGCTGCTGGAGGCCCAAGGCAGCCACCCGCTGCTGGGGCCCTTCCTGCAGGCCCACGTCCACCTCGCCTGGAAGGTGGGCAAGGACAAGCGGCGCTCGGAGGCCCGGCTGCAGGACCTGCAGGAGGCCGGGCCACCCCTGCAGCAGCAGCCCACCCTGAAGGAGTGCCTGATCAAGGAGCCTCTGGAGTGAGCGTCCCGCCGCCGGCGCCCGCGCTGGCAGGAGGGCAGGGGGCTGTGCGGGGCTCGTGCCCGGGGCGGCCGGGAGCAGCCAGGGTGACGCCACGGGTGGGGATGGGGCAGGGAAGCGGCACGGCCCGCGCCCAGGAGCTGCCTCGAAAATGCACTTTCTCTGTGGTGAGTCCGTCCCGCGGGGCCGGGTGCTCGCGGGTGCTCGCCGCCTGCGCTGCCGGGAGCCGGCTCCCCCGCCGCGGGGGCTCCTAGAGCGGACGGGACCTTAGCTGGAACATACTGGCAGTGCGTAAGGGAGCGGGAAGGCTTCTGGCAGGGTCCGGGGCTCTTGCCAGGAACTTCCCATAAAACTTATATAATACAAAGGACTTTATTTAATAAAGTCTTGGTAGGAAGAAGGGCAAGGCGCCTGCTGTGTTTGTTCAGCTTCACTTCCCCCAGGGCACCGAGGTGGGAGCTGACTTGTCTCCTTTCCCCGGCTCCCAGCGGCCGGGCCCTCTCCCAGGCCCGTCCCTGGGGAGGAGACCGAGGGCGAGGAGAAGCAGCAACTGACACAAGCGCCGGGGCACGAGGAGGGCAGGAGAAGTGAGAAGGGGAAGCCGCGTGTGCCATAGTAGCACTTTCCCCTCCTGTGACCCAGCCTGCGGCGGGGGCAGAGCCGGCCCCCAGTGCCCCCGGCGCTGCTCGCCCTCCGCCTGCCGGGAAAGGCTCCCTCGGGCGAGCGGAGTCACGGGCGCCAAGGGGACAAACTCCAGGGGTCGGAGCCTAGCTGTTCACCTGGCAGCTTTATTTAAGGCAGGTGAGGGGCGGCCTATCGTAGTGTGCGGCTACGTGCTGTGCAGCTGGCAGTCGGTCACAGCGGACGCCTCTGTGGGTCGCCATCCGTCGCAGAGGGCCTCTGGATCCAGCACCGCGAGGAGTGCTGGTGCCAGCCCGGTCTCCTTCGAGGTCCTTCCCGCTGCCGCCCAGGTCCCGCCTTGCCTGCATCTGTGTTGGTCCCTCCTTCTGCATGCCTGAGCCCCAGCCCGCGGGGGTTCCTCAGCTAGAGCTTGCTTTGGTTTGGCGTTTGCTCCACCCTGATGACTCCTTCCTGCGCGCAGGTGACAGCCAGGACCCCGTCCCTGCGCCACAGCCGTCCCTGCACCAGTCCCCGGCACCCGCCTGCAGAGCACGCCTGTCAGACCACGGCCCGTTGCCCCCCCCGGCGCAGGCAGGGCTGGCCTTTGCCGCGCGGGTCCCCGGGGAATGCGGTGAGGACTCACCAGCCCAGGGGCTCTCGCACTCATACAGCATCCAGTGGTCCGCTCGGAAGGGCGTGTGGAACCACATGGAATGGTCGAGGGACACCATGAACTTGACGCGGTACTGCCGGTGCGGGAGCAGGGCCGTGCCCAGGAAGGCGTAGTCGGAGATGTAGGCGGCCACGCAGCAGTGCACCTTCATGTCAGTCTCTCCTGTAAAGCAACCGGCACTGCCCGTCCCCCGCGGGGTGCCCATGGGACAAGCCTGGGCGCGCAGCGTGAGGCAAAGCCCCAGGAGCTCGGCTTGCCCGAGGGTCAGCTGCTGGCAGAGCCGAGATGCTCTCAGACCCGCTCCCCTTGCCGTGCCCCCCAGGGAAAGCCCGCTGTGGCTGAGCGTGGCGCACGGGCATTGCTTCATGCTCTGGCACCCACACCCGTATTTCAGCCTTGAAATGCCCGGGCCTCCCCCAGGCTTGGGGTGCAGAGAGCCTCTGAATCACGACCCTCTCAGCCCACTCCATCACGAGTGTGCTCTACAGCGCGAGCTGGAGCGCGAGCCCTCGGCTTGTGAGGCAGCTGGACCGCGCTCCTGGCGGGACCCACCTATGTAGCCTCGTGCTCGCACCCAGAAGAACTGCTTTGGCTCCTGTGGCTCCAAGCGGAATATATCTGGCGGGTTCACGGGTTTGATATCAATCGGCACATCTTCAGCTTGAATCTTGTTGAGATGCTTTCTGTATCTCTCGGCCAAGTCAGGATTCCTGTAGACCAACACGGAGCAGTGAGGTTGATGCCAGGCAGGCCAGGGGCACGTCCTGCTGGCAGCGGCTTCAGCCCTGGGCCGCACAGAAAGGCAGAAGGGGCACGGCTCCTGCCCTGCCCTGTCCTTCTCTACTCCCCTCCCTCCCAGGCGTATTTGGGAACTCCTCAGGCAGTCGCCCCAATCCCTGCACCTCCCTAAGCCCCAGCTGCAGAGGAGGGAGTCGCTGGCATGCCCCTGCCGCCCCACTCACTGCAGGAACTTCTGGATGAGCTCCTCTTGTGTCAGCAGCTCCTCAGGGGGTGGCACGGCAGGCATGGTGTACTGGTGCTGCACTGGGCTCCCCTGGGAGAGCTGGAAGGAGGCCTGGCAGGTGAAGATCGGTTTTCCGTGCTGGATGGCCTTTACAGAACGAACAGAGAAGCTCTTCCCCGTACGGGTCCGCTCCACCTGGTACAGCACCGGCACCTTGGGGTCCCCTGGGACAGAAAAGGGACGTTCTGCCGCTGGGCCACCACGCGCCACAGAGGCCTGACTGACAGAGGCTGAGCACCGGGGCCAGGCGGGCTGAGCCCGCTGTGCCCCGAGCCGGCGGTGCCGCCCGCACCCTCCCTCTGCTGTGCCGGAGCCGGGATGGCGGCACCTGCTCACCCCTGTGGGCCCCAGCCCCGGCTTCCCCAGCCCCCCAGCCGCTGGACTCGCTGCCTGGCCCCAGTCCCTCCAGGCGCCCCCGCCCCACCCTCCGCAATCGCCCGCCCGCCCCGCTGCCGGCGCTCAGCCCCAGGCACCCCCCGCCCCCCCCGGTCCCTGACCTGCTCCTCCCGCCCCGGCCGCCGGGGCTCACCGGCTCGGCCCCACTTCCCGCAGCCCGGTTCCCCCGGGCCCGGCCCGGCGCGGCCCGGCCCACCTGCCCGCACGAAGTAGCAGTGCAGCGAGTGGAGCTGCTCGTCGCGGCTAACGGCGCGGGCGGCCGCCACCAGGGCCTGGCCCACGATCTGCCCGCCGAAGAGGCGCTGCGTAGCGGGCACCCAGTGCTGCCGGCCCCTGCGGGGGAGAAGGCGGCGGCGGTGAGGGCGGGGGCGGAGAGGGCGGCCCGGTACCGGCGGCCCGGCGCCCCCGCGCACCGGAAGAGGTCGAGATCCAGCTGCTCCAGGTTCAGCACGCTCGTGATCAGCACGCTCCGCAGGTCCCCGGGCGGCGGCGGCCCCGGCCCCGGCCCCGGCCCCGTGCCAGCCCCGCCGGCGTCGCCCGCAGCCGCCATCTCCACAGCGACCCGGAACCGGTGCCACTGACAGCAGCGGCGGAGCGGGAAGTGCCGCCCACCCGCGGGGCGGAGACCGCCGGCCGACTGGGCCGTGGGGCCGTCAGTCACCTGGGTGTGGCAGAAAACTCTGGGCTGGTTGGCTCGCCTCCTGCCAATGCGGAGAGAACGCCTCTGATTGGTCATTCTCAGGGCGTGGGCGGTGCCCCAGCCGGTTTAATACAGGCGGCGGGGGCGGGGGCTCTTTCTCGGAGGAGCGGAGGCCGCGGGGCCGGGCCTGGCGCCCGCCATGGAGCTGGGGGCCCGCTTCAGGAGCTACGAGGACTTCAGGGAGCGCTTCCGCGCCTACAAGCAGGCGCAGGGGTGCCGCTACGGCCTGCGGAGCTGCGTCTCCGTCCGCTGGCACAACCGGCAGCACGGCACCGCCGTCCGCGAGGATGTCGTGTAAGGCTGCCCCGCCGCCGCGGGCCCCGGTGCGCGGCCCTGCCCCGCCAGGCCGGGCTGGCTCGGCGCCTCGCAGCAGCAGCCCCCGCGGCAGGGCCGGTGCTCTGCTCCGGGGGGGGGGGGGGGCCGGTGCTCCGGGGCGGGGCCCCGCGGGCTCGGGGAGCGGCAGCGCCCGGCCCGCAGTGGGGGCCGCAGGCAGAGCCCGCCGCCCGCTCCCAGACCCCCGGCAGCGCTCTTCCACGGGGCGCAGGCTCTCGCCTGTGCTGGGCCGTCACCGGGCCGCCTGTCAGCTCGGGAGCGTGGCTCCGGTGGCGTGACGCGCCCGTGGAGGAGCGTGCCGCTGGTGATGGCACACGCTTGCCGTTTTCGTGGTCTCGGCTGTTCCCGCGTCGCTCCTGCCCCCCGCGCGGTGCCTGCCCGGCTCCCGGCCCTCTCACTGCCACCTCCGTCCCCGCTCCGCCATCCTCCGACTGCTGCTCGGCTCCGTTTTCCTCTGCCTTTGGGTTCGGCAGTTCTCTCTGCCTCTTGTAGCAAGCCCTGTAGCTTTGATCTTTGAAATTGGTGGCAAACCATAGCTCCCGCCTTTTTCTGTTCAAGTAGCAGGACGCTAAATACGGGTGTCTGTTAGCGTTCCCTAGCTGCCTTTACCTCACTGCAATGGAAAGGTGTTGTCAGGTTTCCCTCTCGCAGTACTCGATTCCGCAGCCTTTGCTTATCCGAACAGGGCTAGTGATGCCGTGACGCTGTCTTGTTTCCACCCAAGCCGGTGGATCTGCTCGTGCGTGCACAGGCTGCGAGGTCATTCTCCAGTTGCACAACTGCTCCCCTTGCCTTCTTAAAATATAATTTCACCTCACGCCTTGAAGCCTCTCTTGCAATGTTCTACCCTGCTCCTCCAGATGCAGAGGAGTTGCAGAAATGATATGTGCTTTAAGAGAGTGAGACGTAAACACGCAGGTATCAAGTTTTCATTGATGGCTTTGCTGTTTCTGGAGAGCAGAAATAGAGGCACTGTGGGGAACAAGAGCTGGGGCTGCTTCATAGCATCTCGTCGTGGCTGTTGTAACTCTCAGTTCCTTCGTTTCTCCTGTGTTTGAGTGTCCTTACCCCAGGCTTCGCTGAGCAGAAAGCCAGCCCGCATGTCTGACTGGCATATGTGGGGATTTTTGCGCTCACTGATTGCATATAGAGTTGGCATGCAAGAAAAGTCAAAACTAAATGCCGGCAGCCTACACCATTGCGTCCCCCGTTAATGCTTTCTCAACATTTGCAGGTTCATGCAGGTGAAGTTTGGTTGTGCCCGGACCCAAAAATACAGCAAGAAGAGAAAGCAGCATTCCAGCCTGTGTCCAGCTTATTTTGTGTTGCTATATAAGGAGGATATAGACCAGCTTGTGATCAGCGAACTGAACAGCCACCACATCCATGCGGACCTGGTATTTTCCCTGACCAGAGCCACCGCTGCGACGGCAAGCACCACGGCGTGCAACGGCCCCGCCACAAAACTGCGTAAGCAGCAGACGGGTGGGACCGAAAGCGCTGCTGCGGCAGATGAGGACTCGCACGTGGTCGCGGGAGAACCGGTGGATGGGATGTCTGCTCCGTACGGGGCTCCCACGCTCCCTGAGGCAGCGAAGGAAAATGCCTCGGCCTCAGCACTCGTCAGGGTTGCCGAGGTCATGAAAACTTTCCTGAGGGTGGACAGGGGCTCGCTGGCCTCAATTAGCACAGACAGCGACCATGGCCTGGACAGACTCAGCTTCCAGACCAGCAAGATGAAGAGCTCGTTTGTGCAGTTCCCCGAGAGCCTCCTCCTGCACAGGGCACTGAGCGCGGGGGGACAGGTTCTCTACGCTTTCATTGTAGAGAGTAAGGAGCGAGTGGGGAAAGTGGTGCACTTGTCACTGCTGAAGGGTGACACAGGACACAGTGTCAGGAAAATGCTGACTGTCTTCAAGGAGTTCAACCCCAAGTGGCAAAAGGTCCAGGCTTTTTTTGTGGACGTGTCCTTCTTTCACAAAGCCATCCTCCACGAGCTCTTTCCCTCCGCCCAGGTGCTCCTTTCTGTCTATCACACGGTCCGACTGCTTGAGAAGAACGTGCAGGAAGCGGAAATCTCCTCTTCCTTCAGGCAGGACTTGACGCTGGCCTTGCAGGAGGCCGTGTTTTCCCCTTCGGCCACAAGCCTGGATGCCCTGTCCCAGCTGGTGAAGCGTGTGGTCAGCCCGGAGCTGTACGACTACCTGCAAGCCAACTGGTTCTCCTGCGAGCTGCTGTGGTGCATGCATGCAGAGAAAGGTCTCCGCTCCTGCAGCACGCACATGGACAGCCTGGACCTCATCACGCACCGAATATCCAGTCTCTTTGGCCAGCAGCCGTCCTTGGAGGCGAGCGTTCTTCGTTTTCTGGAGTGTGCGGACTGCCTTGATTCCAGAGGCTTGGAAAGCCTGAACCGGGGTTTCTCGAGCACCGAGGACGGGCGGAGCAGCCTCTGGGAGAAGCCTGGCGTGCGCACTGGTGCTGCCGCAGAACCAGGCCCTGTTTCTGGCTCTCCGACTCCTGCCGAGCTCCCCGAGCCCACCGGGCAGGCTGCCGCGGCGGGGACGGGCTGCATGCTGGCCACGCTCTGGGAGAGCTGTACGGACCTGGGCTCCTGGCTGTGCCTGAAGGAGTGGGAGGTGGTGCAGACGTCCACCCAGCTGCTCAGCCCCGCGCCGGGCGGCCTCACGGTTCGGCTGCTGGAAGACGCGCACCGGGTGAGCCGGGACTGCCGGCGCTGCAGCTGCTGCTTCCACCGCCGCTACCAGCTCCCCTGCAGGCACGTCCTGGCCGTGCTGCAGGCGCAGCGGGGGCGTGTGGAGGAAGGCATGGTGTGCAGGCACTGGCAGCGGAGGTACCAGCGGCTCCCGGCCCCCGGGGGCAGCCCCCCGGGCTGCGGCAGGGGCTCGGCGGGCGGGCGGCCGGAGGGCAGGGGCGAGAGGGTGCGGTCCCTCAGCCTGGAGCTGGGCAACCTGCTGATGCAGAGCGAGGGTGCGGAGCTGGAGGCGCGCAGCTCCGCGCTGGCAGCGATCCTGGCCGCCTGGGCTCGGTCAGCGGGGCCGGGGGAGGCGGCCGGGACGGAGCCGCTGACCCTGCACTGCTCTGGGTAACGGGGGCACGGAGGAGACGCGTGATGGCGGAGGGGAGCTCCCGGCGATCCCTGGCCCTCCGCCCCGAAGGGCGGCTGCCCCGGGCAGCGCCCGCCCCACCCCCGCGCCCCGGCCGGTACCGGCGGCTGCTGCCGGCGTCGCGCCCACCGCCAGGGGGCGGTGCGCGCTGCCGGACGTCACGGCGCCCCCCGCGATGATTGGTGGCGTCCCCGGCAGGGCGCGGGGCATGCCGGGACGCACCCCCCCGAGCAGGCCGTGGCGCGGGGCATGCCGGGATACGTCCCCCCGGTAGCGGCGGCCGCGAGGCGGGGACGTGCCGCCATGGCGCAGGCCCCGCCGGGCCCGGGCTGCGGTTCCCTGGTGGCCTACGAGCTGGGCGCGGACGGCGGCATGGCCTCCGTCAGCTTCCAGTCCGCCGCCATGGGCGGCGTCTTCGCCCGCTTCCCCCGGGCGCTGCTGGTGCACCGGGCGGGCGGGCCGGCGGGCCGGGCGCTCTACGTCTTCCTGGTGGCCGGGCCGGCCCCGGGACTGCGGGGCGGCATGGCCAGGGTGGTCCATCTCGCCATCCCGCGGGACGAGTCGGCGGGCAGCCTGTCCCGCATGTACGGGGCGTTCAGGGCCTTCAACCCCACCTGGGCCGAGACCCGGCTCCTCCTGGTGGGCCCCGGCCTGCCGCAGCCGCCAGCGCTGGCCCAGGCCTTTCCCGCGGCGCAGGTGCAGCTCTCCGTCTTCCACCTCTGCAAGCGCCTGCAGCAGCAGATCCAGCGGCTGGCCCTGGAGGGCCGTGCCGAGCGGCTGATCCTGGCCGCCCTGAGTGACGCCGCGCACGCAGCCACCGCGAGCAGCCGCAGGAAGATGCACACCCTCCTGAGGGACCTCGTGACGCCAGACTTGCTGCCTCAGCTCCACATTCACTGGCTCCTCGATGATGAGATCTGGGCCGTGCACAGGGAGAGGAGCTGGGGGGAGAGCAGTAACTACTTTAGGGACCTGGAGATCGTCACCCAGGGGTTAAGCCAGGTTTTCAGTGCTGGGCTCTCTCTGGAGAGCTGCATCACCTCCTTAGCCCAGCACTACCAAAAGTGTGTTTCTAACAGCCCTCCTGATGCCGTGACGTGCTCCCCTCCCCATCCTCATCACCGTGCTGCTCGGGCAGCTGCCCAAAGCCTGCCTGCCTCGGGTTCGCCTCTCGCCCCTCTGGCGTGCCGGGGTGAGCCGTCTCAGAGATCCGTCCAGGCCTCGCCCACCACGGCAGCGGCTCGGCAGCAACAGCCGGTGGCAGCCTCTCTCACAGCTGCTAAGAGTCCCGTGATTGTCTTCCAGAGTCCACCGGCAGCTCCTCGGCTCCCTGCGGCTCTTCAGCGTCAGCCTGAAATCCCCCAGGCGCTCCTCCTCTGGAGCAAGCCTGCGAGCCCTCAGTCCTCCTTAGATCCTTCATCTCCTGCGGCTAAACCGGAGGCCACAGAAAACCCGGAGCGTGACAGCGAGGAGGAGATTGACCGAAGGACTGACGAATGCATCAAGCAGTCTTTGAGCGATATTTGCACGGAGCCTGCTGCCAGGCTGTGCCTGAGCGAGTTTGCGGTGGTTCAGAAGTCCGTGCAGCTGATAGGCACCGGGGAGGACGCTCTCAGCATACAGATCCTGGAGGATGCCCACAGGGTGGACCTGAAAGGCCCGAGCAGTTGCACTTGCCGCTTCAACCAGGTCTTCCAGCTGCCCTGCCGGCACATCCTGGCCGTGCTGAATTCAGACGGGAGGACCTTGCAGCCGGAGATGCTCAGAAGACAGTGGCAGAAGGGATGCGATGCCCATCAGGCCGGGCAAGAGAGTGCTGATGGCCTCTTGGAGGTCCTGAAGAGCTCTTGGAACGAGTCTTTGGATAAATCCCTGGTGGTGTCCTTCCTCACAGCAGAGATCAACCGGCTTCTCACCCACTGCAGCAGGGAGGAGTTTGAGCGCAGGTACAGGACCCTCCGGGAGCTGGCCGACAGCTGGATCGGGCCCTATGTCGAGGTGAAGCTCTAGCACCGAGCGGGAGCCGAGCTGGCTGCTCTGTGTGTGGGCCCTCGGGAGCAGCGGGGCAGCAGATGTGCAGGGGGCCTCTTCATCCAGTGTCCCGGCTTCCCCCTTTACTCCCCTCAGCCTGTCGCTCCCTTGGGGCTCGGCATGGAAGGGGCGGTTTGGGTCCTTTATCTGCCGAGCGAGCGTCGCCTCTTGCACGGGGCAGCTGAGGAACCGGACTGGGAACTCCAGATTGCGGTGGAATGGGTAACCAGCCACTGACCTGGCTAACAGGAGATGTGGCAGGGAGCCAACCGCGGGTGGTGCGGCGTGGGAGGCGATGGTATAATAACATGTGACAAAATTATTGGATCTGCGGCCAGCGCCTGCAGGTCCTTCCAGCATCCAGGTGCGGTGTGGTGTGCAACAAAGCCAATAAATCAGCCTCGTATCGCTCAGGAGCTGCATCTGTCTCTGTGCCAGCTGCGGCCGCCCCTCCCTGCCGGCAGGACGGGACGGTGGGGCTCGCTCGGCCCGTGAGATCAGGCAGGGCTTTGAGCGGCGCTTCTTGGTGGTCTTGCCTCATTGCGGTGCCCTCCAGTTAGCAGAGCGAGCCTGCTCGTTAGGAGGCAGCAATCCGGAGGGTGGCAATCTCCGCTGCTGGCAGCGCAGCCTGCGGTCTGGGGCAGAGGAGTTGCTTGTCTGGTTACGGCAGCTGCTCTCAATTCCTCTGAAAGGGGAACCCGCCCTCCCTTGTCAACAGCACGTGTGCTGGGGGAGGCGGGAGGGATGCTGGGGGTCACGGCAGTGCAAACAAAGCTGCGGTGAGGTGGAGAGCAAAGGCTTTAAACGCGTGGGATGGGGGAGGAAAAAATACTGAGAGGAACAAACAAGCCTGGCCCTTGGGTGTTGCTCTCGGGCTGGGTGAGCTCCCTGTCCCCCCTCGCCAGCCAGAGCAACTCCAGCACCAGCAGCTCCAGCGCCCGTCACGCTGGGACGCGGCAGGGGGGCATCGGGAGACCTCACTCATCGCTGTGGTTCAGTCACGGTCGGTGTTTTCACCCATCAGCCGGGGGAAACACTCTGGTTTCAGTAGAGTTGGCCTGTTGCAGGAGTAGGACTGCTGTGTGGTTGGGGATTTCCTCTTGATGGAGGGTTTTGTAACATTATCTGATACGATCGAATCTCTCTGACTAAATATAGTGTTGTGTTTCCTAAGACACCTTTCTGTAAACTTGGAGCTGCTTGTTTCACCCCTCAGCCGTGCTGTAGAAGAGGCCTGGAAGGCCCTGCCTGCTGGCCCCCTCACCATCGCTCTTCCTGGCACATGTGGGCACCCCTCTGATTTTCGGAGGGCTCTTTCCTCTGCCTCTTGCTGTGCTCGGCTCCGACCCTGCCTCCCCTCCCAGCCCGGCGCAGGCACTGCGGGAGCCCCAGCTGCCATCCCCACCAGCCAGAGGATGAGGGGTCTGGAGGAGGGCCCGGTGCTGGCTCCTGGAGCCGGGGAGCGCTGAGCTCCTCTCCCCAGCCGGCACGGCGGGGTAGCTGGACCCTGCGCCGGGTCGCCATGACCAGCTCCGTGGCCACAGGCACGTGCCTGAGCAACGGCTGTTGCCAGCGCGGCTCCCTGGGCACTGTGGGTTTCCCTCCAGCATCTGCCCCATCCACCTCCCTGCTGGGAGCACAGGAAGTAACTCATCCCCGTTCTCGGGGTAAACATCTTTCCCAAGAGCAAAACTGCCCGGCTGGGACAAGTGCCCAGCTGTAATTTACCCTCCGCGTGAGCATTGGGCTGTGCCCTCCGGCGCTCCACCCAGCCTGGCCCTCGCTCTGATCCACCCGGGCGATCCCAGCTTCGTTCCCGGGCCACGGGCAGGTCCCAAGCCCAGCAGGGTTGAGGGCTGTGCTCGCAGGCTCACGGGCCCAACTTCGTTCCTCGCTGGAGGGTGAGCTGCTCCCACGAGTGGCTGCTGAAGCGCAGGGGGGTCCCAGCCCCCCGAACTCTCTTTGACAGCACTCTTCCCACCTTACTGGAGGGCAGCTCCCCTGAAGTACCCCCTGCAGCCACACAAAATGCCCTGGCACGGAAGGGGAAGAAAGTCCCCTTGGCTGGGGACTAAAAAACCCAAAGCCATGGCTTCCTCCCCGAGACGGGAGCCGGGCAGCACACCGGCCCCCAGAGCTGCCCAGTGCTGGCCTTGCCCCGTGGAGGACCAGCCTGGCACCAGGCACGCGCCGAGGCCTCGTCCTGCAGGGTGCCGATCCTGCCGGTGGGGCTGGGTCTCCCGGCTGCAGGGGCTCTGCCGGTCCCGCCGTGCCCGCCCCAGCCAGCCCAGCTCCACCAGCGTCCTGGTGCACGGGGCCTCCTGCTGCGGGCAGCGCCGGCGGTGAGCACAGCCCCTACGGCAGCGGGCCCAGCGCAGGTCGGGCAGCGATCCCCGCCCCCCCCGTGTTGCTCCGTGCGCCAGCACTCCCCGCAGCACGCTCGCTTTCTGGCTGGAAGCGCTTTATTGCTCGCTCTGCCCTGTGCCACCCTCCTGCCCACGCACCGGCCGTGCCGCACCCATCTGCGCGGAGGAAAGTCCCTCCGATGCTCTGCCGCGCTGCCTCCTGCGCTCTCGCGTCGGCCCTTCGGCAGCGTGAGCCGTGTGCGCGGGCGCCCGGGGGCGAGGGGGGCCACGTGCCGGCGGGCCCGGGGAGGTGGAGGAGGCAGCGGGGGGCACAGACCCTGCCCGGGCAGCCCGCGGCCGTCGCTGGTGGGGCTGTCGGTGCGGGGGGCGGCCCGGGGCAGCGCCCTCGATGCCTCACTCGTCGCAGAAGCTCTTCAGCGGCGGGGGCAGGTCCAGGCCGTCGATGGCCAGGCGGTGGACGATGTGCTTCTGGATGACCAGCCGGCAGAGGGTCTGCAGGGAGGGAACTGGGAGAGAACAGAAAGAAGCAGCTGAGCTGGCCGAGTCACGGGCGAGGCCGAGAGCAGAGGGGTGCGGAGGAGATGGGCCCCAGGGCTCCCCAGAGGTGCCATGTTTTAGGACAGCAGTGGGTGAGCTTGCTCTGCGGCAGGAGCAGGCATCGCCCTGCCCCGGGCTCGAGCCGGCCGTGGGGCAGAGCCAGCGCCAAGGTGCTCCGGCTGGGACAGGAGCCTGAGGGCCCCGGGCTGTGAAGCTCTTCCCGTTACCGGAGGAAGGCTGGGAGGACGGTTACATGCCCAAGCCGCGCGTTACCAGGGCTGTTTTGCATTTGTTTTCCCTGGGGGCTGTCGAGCAGCTCCCCGGGGTCTCACGTGCCCACGCTGTGCCTTCCTTTCATCCCGCTCCCTTGGTCTGCTCCCACCGGCCGGTGCCAGGCTGCCGGGTGGGCGCCCGCAGGCCGGGGCTGCGCTGCCTGCAGGGACAGCTCCGGCGATGCCTTTGAGACTACATCTTCTGAGCCGTTCCCGTGGCCGCCCGCCTGGGTTCTGCCCGCTTCCTGCTGCTGTGACACGCGCCCCTGCGGGATTCCTTTCAGAAGCCCTTGGTGGCTCAGCGGCGTGGGTGCAGTTAGCCGCAGCCGGCGCTCTCCTCAGATTTTAAACGAGAGCTGACTCCGGCACAGCCTGTGGGCCTTGGTTCATCCGCTGCCTCCGAGAGCCAAACTGGAGGAGAGCACCCCAGGGCGTCGTGCTCGGCCGGCACGGAGCCGCGGCTAGGACCTGGCCGTTTGGCCTGCACGTGGCTGAGCGCCTCTCTGGCTGCGGGGCCGGTGCCTCTGGGGGCTCACACCGGCACCGGGCGGAGCAGAGCTCTGCCGAGCACAACCGTGTTGTGCCCAGCCGGCTCCCGACCTTGGGGCTGTTTTCGGATGGCTGGAGCGCTTACCCCCGCCTCGGTGGCGCGGGGCTGCGTCGCGCCCAGTGCCGGGTGACGAGTGGCAGATGCCCTTCGGCTCTCCTGCCCCCCGCCCCCTGTGCCACATCGCGTGTCACCAGCGGCTCAGCTGCTCGCTTCTGATTTTCACTTCACCAACCAGACCCCGGCCAGGAACAGAACCGCACGGAGACTGATTTTTAAACCCTGCGGAAGTGTTGCAGAAACCAGAGCTACTTTGTCGAGGGCAGGAAGCCAGACTGTGCCTCTGCAGCAGTGCCTGGCGCGGCGGGAGGGGGCAGCTCTCCCAGAGGTACGTGCTGCCGGCGCCAATCCTTCCTGAGCGGCCGGGGATGGGGCCCTCCGGGGCGGCTCGGCGGCCTCCTGCAGCGTGCTCCGGCCGGTGGCCCTCAGCACGCTCCCAGGGCAGGGGGGCCTGGGCAGCCGGGCACATTTAACCTCCCTGCTGGGATAACCCAGCTCACAGCAGCTGGCAGGGAGAGTCCTGGATTTCAGCTTTGAGACAGCAGCAGCTGAACTTTGCGCCAACAAGAGAAGCGGTGGCTCCCGGCGGTCGGGGGCAGCCGGCCCCTCGGCCATCAGCTTCTGTCTGCGGCCTCGCACCCAGGGTGCAGACAGCGAATTATCCTGCTGATGTAAAGCAAAGGTGGCACGGCAGTGTGACAGCGCACGGCCAGCCGCCGTCACCCAGGCGCTAGCTCTCCTTCTGGCTCTCCCCTCCCCTAATCCTCAGCATCTGCTGATTTTTCCAGTGTGGTGCTAATTAGTACTTATTAGCCTGACGCCTCGCAAGAGCCGGCGACCAGCACCGGTCTTCCCAGCCCCTCCCCAGCTGGATGAGGGATGCCGGATATTGCCCAACCTCCGATGGCGTCACGGGGTGTCTGCCCAGGGCACCCCGTGGCCGGGGGCACGCGGCAGGCGCGGGGGCACGGCACGTGTGCCAGGGCAGGCGCCGGCTGGGGAGGAGCGTGGCGCTGCGGGGGCGCAGCTCTGCGGTCCCGCGGCCCCTGGTCCAGGGCAGCCCAGAACACCCACCCCCATCGCTGCGCTCGGGAAGGGCGACCAGGCTGGGCTCTGCCCTGACCGCCGCTGCCGGGAGCTGGTGCGAGCTCTCCCCTGGCCCCGGCGCAGCCCCACGCGGCAGAGCTTTCGGGAGACGCTGCCCGTCGGCGGCAGTGTGGGGTCTCGCCCGCACTCTGCAGGGGCCGGGGGCTCTCCTGTGCCCCCTGCCCCGTGTCCCCCTGCCCCGTGGCACGCTCTGACGCTCCCACTGTTGGGGATTACGGGGTGACCCCACCGGAGCCCCCCCGCCGGCTCCTGGCCCGTGCAGGACGTGCCCCGGGGAGGGGGCAGGTACCTACAGCCATATTCCACTGGGATGACCCGGACGCTCTTGGTGGAGGCGAAGACATCGACCACGGCGTAGAGCGGGCGGGCGGCGGGCAGGCGCCTGGCACTCGGCCCCATGTCCTCTCCGTTGATGACGATGTGCATGTCGGCAGTGCCGTCGGGCTGCAGGGCGTACAGCACGCCGATCCGGCTGCGCCGGGCGGTCGCAGGCAGCACGTTCGTCTTGTACAGGTCATCCAGGATGTGGCTGTAGCGCCCGGGCCTGCTGCGCCCCACCAGCGTGTCGCGGGGGATCCTCAGCCGCTCGATCAGCAGGAAGGGCTCCCAGGGGGGGCCCCACGCCCGCGCCGGCACCTCCTCCCCGTCCGCCGCGACGCGGTTGTGGCTCCGGGTGATGGCGAACACCCAGGTGTCCCCCATGTTGACCAGGTCCGGGAGCGAGTACTCAGGCACGACCTCCAGGCTCTGGGGGTCGTGGGCCGTCAGCCCCACGCGCAGGTGCCCGCACCAGCCCAGCTCCTTCTCCTCGATCTCCACCAGGAAGATCTGCCCGGGCGCCAGCGGCTCCTGGCTGAAGCAGAGCCCGTTGGCGAAGCTCTCCACCCGCGTGGCCCGCGTGCGCGAGGCGTCCAGGCGGACGTTGGCGCCGTGGACGCGGTGGAAGCGCGCGGCGAGGCGGCACCGGGCGGCCATCGCCGCCGATGGCTATTTTTAACCGTCCCCGTCAGTCACAGCTGCTGCGAGGCGGTGACGGCCGCTGCGGGCAGGGACGGGGGGGGGGGGGGCTCGGAGGGGTCCTAGTGCCGCGGGGGGGGGCGGGAGCGGACCCCGCGCCTGCTGGGGCACGGCCGGGCGCACCGGGCTCTCCGGGCCTGCCGGTGCCCCGCGCAGTGCCTGCCCGCGCTGCCCGCCCGTGCCCGGGCGCCCGGCGGTGCCCGGCGATGCCCGGCGGTGCCCATCTGTGCCCGGCGCTGCCCACCGGGCGCCGCACCCCCGCCGCCGGCTGCCGCCGTCGTTGCCCGCCGGGGGCTGGACGCTCCCGCCGGGGGCTGGGGGCCGAGGGCTCCCTCCCGTGCCGGCGCTCCCCTCCCCGCGGCACCGCGGGGGGCCCCGCGAGGCGCCGGCAGCGGGGACCCCCGGCCGCGTTCCCCGGGGTCCGGTGCCGCGGGGCCGGGGCCGCTCCCACGTGCGCGCACGGGAGCGGGGCGGGGGCCGGCCGCCCCCGGGGCGCTGATTGGCCGCCGCCAGGCCCCGCCCCGCTCACGTGAGCACCGGCGGTCATATGGGCGGGCGTCATGTGCCCGCCGGGACCGCCGCCTGCGGGAGCCGCGCCGGGAGTGGCCGGGGTCAGCGGAACCGGGCCGGGGCCGGGGCCGGGGCCGGGGCCGGGGCCGGGGCCGGGGCCGGGGCCAGCGGGCCGGGAGGGGGGGGCGGCGGAACGGAACGGAACGGAGGCGGGCTGGGGGGGGTGGAACAGGGCTAGGGCCGGGGTCAGCGGGTCGGGGGGGGGGGGGCGGGGGCGCGGAACGGAGCCGTGCCGGGGTCAGCGGGTCGGGGGGGGGGCGGGGGCGCGGAACGGAGCCGTGCCAGGGTCAGCGGGCTGGGGCCGGGGCCGGGGCCGGGGCCGGGGGGGCCCCGGACCCGCCCGGCACCGGGGGAGCGGGGCCGGGGCGGGTGCGGGGCGGGCGTGGGGCGCTGCTGGGGCCGCGGCCGTTCCCGGCGAGCAGCGCCCCGAGCTCCCCTCCCGCCCCCCGCAGATGGGGCCGCTGCTGCTGTGCGCGCTGCTGCTGGGGCTGAGCCGGGCCGCCCCCCCGGGCCACGAGGTGACCTTCCTGCCGGGGCTGGGCAAGCAGCCCTCCTTCCGGCACTTCTCGGGCTACCTCTGCGCCGGGCCGGGCAAGCACCTGCACTACTGGTACGTGGGGCCGGGCTGCGCCCCGGGCGGGCGGCGCGGGGGACCCGGTCGGGCACCGGGCGCTGACGGCCGTGCGTCCGCAGGTTTGTGGAGGCCCAGAGCAACCCCCAGAGCAGCCCCCTGGTGCTGTGGCTGAATGGGGGCCCCGGCTGCAGCTCCATGGAGGGCTTCCTGAAGGAGCACGGCCCCTTCCTGGTCAGTAGGCACAGCCGCCCCGGGGCTCGGGGCTGCGGGGCCTGGCAGGCTGTGTGGCGCGAGCCGACCCGCTGGGGCCAGCCTGGTTGTGCCCGTGGGTCACTGCCTTCTGCTTCCCCAGATCCAGCCCGACGGGGTCACGCTGAAGTACAACGACTACGCCTGGAACAAGGTACGGGCGCAGGCGCTGCAGCCCTCCGTGGCTGTGGGGAGGGGGCGGCCCCCAGCCGGTTCCACGGAGCTGAGCCTCCCGCAGGGCCCGCTGCCCAACACTCCCTCCTCTCAAGTCTGCTGTCGAGCAGGGCAGGAATGCGGCCCCCCAGCACAGCCCTGGGGCAGGCCGGGCACCCGCGGGTGCTGCCACCGGCGAGGCCAGCGGCTCTCTGCCCTGCCGAGCCGGGAGCGGGGGTCTCCCCTGATGGCCAGCTCCTCCGCTGTCCCTGCAGATTGCCAACGTGCTCTACCTGGAGTCCCCCGCTGGCGTCGGCTTCTCCTACTCTGAGGACAAGAAGTACGCCACGAATGACACCGAGGCGAGTGACCCGGGCTGCTGGGAGGGACCTGCCTCCTGCCTTGCCGCCTGACCCCTGTCTCCTCCTGCCTGCAGGTTGCTCGCAACAACTACCTGGCGCTGAAGGAGTTCCTCCGGCTCTTCCCCGAGTACTCCAAGAACGATCTCTTCCTCACGGGGGAGAGCTACGGGGGGGTCTACATCCCCACGCTGGCGGAGTGGGTGATGCAGGACCCCAGCCTCAACCTGAAGGTGTGCGGCTGGGCTCTGCCGCCGGTCTGGGCTGAGCTGGGGAGCAGAGGGCTTGGCATGGCCTCTCTGGGGCTCTTGAGCGGTACCGGGGTGGGGACCGGCTGCGCAGCCGGCACGCGGGGCCTCCTCCGGGGCATAGGGTGGGTCTGGCCCCGCGGCCTTTCATCTTCTCCTGGGGTGCTGGCAGCGGCCGCTGGCGGACGTGTCCGTCGCTGCCGAGTGGGACCAGGGGAGCATTCTCAGGCACCCCGACCCTTCCTGTTCCCTCCGTGGAGTAAACAGTGCCGCATCTGCTTCCTGCCTGCCGCTGCGGCCGCCCTGTGGGGAGCGGGAACACAACAGAGTTGTTTTCTTCTTGCCTTGCAGGGAATCGCTGTGGGAAATGGCCTCTCCTCCTATGAGATCAATGACAACTCCCTGGTTTACTTTGCCTATTACCATGGCCTGCTGGGGACCGAGTAAGAGGAGGGAGCGCTGCCGCTGGACGTGCTGTCCCTGTGCGAGCAGGACAGGGACACGGCGTGGGACGGGGCTGGCTGGGTCGGTGGTGTGCGGGACAAGGGAAGCTCCTGGCCTGACTTGGGCCAGCAGCCGGGCTGTGGAGATGACTCCTCGTCCTGGGCAGCTCCCATGGGTGCATTTGTTCGTGGGGTGCGCAGGGCACCGGGCCAAGCCACGTGCCGTGTGGCTGCTGGGCAGGGAGGCTGCAGCGTGGCTGTGGCCGTGGCCACTGGCTTTGTGTCGGTGTTGCCGTCTGGGCAGCGCGGTCCAATCCCCTGGTCTCTGCCCGCAGGCTGTGGAGGGACTTGCAGGCCTTCTGCTGCTCCCAAGGGAAGTGCAACTTCCATGACAACTCCAACCTGAACTGCACGCTCAAGGTGAGGGGAGCCGGAGCCCCCGAGCGCGTGCCCAGCACCCGTGTCTGTGAGCAGCACCCACCCGCCTGGCTCTGGATGGGCCCACGGTCCCTCAAGCGTCCTTCTGAGTCCCAAACCCTTCTTGTGGCTCGTTGCAGATGGGGGAGATGATTCAGATCGTAGAGGAGTCCGGCCTCAACATCTACAACCTCTACGCCCCGTGTGATGGTGGTGTCCCTGGGAGCGTGAGGTGAGAGTGGCCCCAGGGGAGGCGGCTCTCCAGGCACTGGCTTGCTTTGGTTTGCAGCGTGTGGGGTCCCAGCTGGCAGAGGGACGCGGTGGGCTGGGCAGGGGGCCCCTCTGGGACAGGTGGACCATGTCTGGCTGCTGTCGAGGACTCCCCCAGGGAGGACCCTGAGCCCTTGGTCCTCCAGAGCTTTCAGCCTGTCCCGTGCTCGTTCTGGCTGCAGGTACGAGGGTGACTATCTCATCACGCACGACCTGGGCAACTCCTTCCTCCGGATGCCGATGAGGTTCTCCTGGCGGCAGGTGAGGCCAGGTGCCCGTGCCACCAGGCCGCGAGCTCCCTCTGCCCGGCCAGTGGTGCTGCCTGTGGGCAGGAGGGGACAGAGGGCAGTTGCTCCCGTGGGGCAGCACCAGGTGCTGCTGCGGCACGGACTCTCCCAACGCTCTCCCAGAACCTGTTGCGGATGCCGGTAGCCCGGAATAAGGTCCGGATGGACCCTCCCTGCACAAACTCTACGGCTCCCCGCGTGTATCTGAACTCCCCGGAGGTGAGGAAGGCTCTCCACATCTCCCCCGACGCCCCGGAGTGGCAGGTGTGCAGGTGAGCAAGCTCTGTGCGGGGAGGGACCGCCGCGAGCCTGAGCAGCCGCGTGACGCCAACGCTTCCTCCGCAGCTTCGAGGTGAACCACAGCTACAAGCGCCTGTACATGCAGATGAACGACCAGTACCTGAAGCTGCTCGGAGCCACGGTGCGTGCGGAGGAACCCACCGGGCCCTGGGACCAGCTCTGCCAAACCGGCCTCCTGCCTGGCCGGGGCTGCTGCCCTGCGAAACGCTCACCCTCCTTCTGCTCTGCAGAAATACCGGATCCTGGTGTATAACGGGGACGTCGACATGGCCTGCAACTTCCTCGGGGACGAGTGGTTTGTGGACTCCCTGTGCCAGAAGGTAAACGGGCAGGGCAGGGCCTGGGCCAGGCTGGTCACCAGCTCCAGGCTGCGCAGTCGGCTGCGTGCCGGGGCAGGCTGCGGCGAGAGCGAGGGCAGGGCTGGCCGCCCGCCTCGGGCAGCCGGGGCACTGAGGGCGCTGCCGCCCGTCCCAGGTGCAGGTGGCTCGCCGGCCCTGGCTCTACACTGAAGGAGGCGAGAACCAGATCGGGGGTTTCGTGAAGGAATTTACCAACATCGCCTTCCTCACCGTCAAGGTAGGGCTGCGGGGGCTCTGGGAGACGGGGAGAGGGCTGCTGGCTGCGGCGCAAGCAGTGCTGCGGTCAGAGCGGGGCGGCGCTGGCTGGGCTGCGGGCAGCCTGGGGCTGGAGGCACTCGCAGGGCAGCGGCAGCCCCACGGCCAGCACTGACCTGCTGCCGCCTGTTATCCCGCAGGGAGCTGGCCACATGGTGCCCACGGACCGGCCGCTCGCCGCCTTCACCATGTTCAGCCGCTTCATTAAGAACGAGCCTTACTAGGAGCTGCGGAGGCAGCGCCCGGCGCCCCGGCTGCCCTCACCACCCGGCACCTCCTGCACAGCCCCTCCTCGCTGCTGCTCCGCTGCGCCCAGGCGCCCCGTGCCATGAAACAAGTCGCTCCTGCAGCCCGTGGGGCTCTCCCCGCTCTGCCCAGCCCTGCAGGGCAGTGCCCGGCTGGACTGCGTGGAGGATGGGGCTGCCTGTGGTGGGTGGGGGGCACGGGCTGTGGGGTGAGGAGTCCCAGGGGCTCTGTCCTTGCTGGGTGAGGAGTTGTGCCCCTGCTGTAGCCACCTCCTCTGTTGTGGCTTCCTGTCTCGCCTCCTCCCTTTCTGGGGGCACAGCTACTTCCCTCCTGGGAAGGGAGCGCTCCCCACCACTTCCCCTCTGCCCCGCCGCCCCTGCACGCATGCAGCCCTGGCAGGCTCTGAGGCAGCTGCCCCCTGCAAGGAAAGCACAGTTCACGTGGTGGCTGCGGGCAGCTGGGCACTGCTCCTGCAGGGACTTTCTGATCCCCTCCAAACCACTCTTACGTCTGACCCCGGTGAAGGAGGCTTACCACCCGCTCACGGCCTGGGGCACGCAGTGCTTCTGGGAACTCGCAATAAACTCTCCGAACAAGGTGGTTCTGTTCCTCATTGCCCAGCTCCTCGCACTGCTCTACCACGCCCCGCTTTGCTTTCCTTTGCTCTCTGAGGAGTACCGCTACAAGCCAAGGATCCAGCGGAGGTGAGTGCTGATGCACCGTGCTGGGGAGCCAAGGCCTGTGGTCTGTGCCCCCCTCTCTGCAGGGGGTCACTGAGGCCTGGGAACGAGCCACCCGCAAGAGCAGGGGACGTGCGGTTGCTCTGAGCCCCTCTGCCACGCTTCTGAGCTGTGTCTGCCTCCCAAGTACCTGAGCCGGGGGAGCAGCGCTGTCTGCCTCCTTCCCCATTCTCTCCCCACGTGCTGGCAGCCGTGCGGTCTGGCGCGGGCACGTCCTCCAAGCAACGAGGCCGCGTGGGTTGGAGTAGAGTGGTTTATTAGTGTAATGAGAAGGGGTGCAGCAGGGGTTCCCAGAGCGGCCGTCTCCCCCTTGCTGCTACCCACCAGGGTACGGGCGCCCTGCAGGACATGCCAGTGGTACCGGAGAAGCTGCTTCCTACCTACAGTCTACGGGTCCAGCCCAGGATCTGCCCACGGTCCAGGGTGAAGGAGCGAGGGGGGAGAAGAGCTAGAGCTGGCGGGGGTCCACGCTGGGCTCCATGCTGGGCTCTGCAGGCCTTGAGCTGGGGTAGGCGGGGGCGGTAGGGGCCGGGCGGTATTTCTCAATCACCTCCCGCAGCCCCTTGGAAAAGTGGAGATCAGCTCCCACTGTGAGGAATCCCTGCGAAGGGGAAGAGGATTAGCGCAAGGCTGGGTGCGACTGCGCCCTGTGCCAGCAGGACGTGGTCCCTGCGCCCGCTGGGGGGGCCGGGGCTGTCCCCGTCCTGCCACGTACCGCGTGGTTGGTGACCACCTCCCTGGTGAAGTCCATGCCTTCTGGCAGTGGGATCTGCACCCCTTTTTTAGTCCTCTCTGCAGGGAGGGGAGAGATCAGTGAAGCGGAGTCCCGCTGTGCCCCTGCCCCAAGCCCGGCAGTGTGCAGGCAGCGGTGGTGCCTACCGTTAATGATGGGCATGATTGTCAGCTGCAGCAGGGTCTTCAGTGGGGCCTGCAGCGAGAAGAGCTGGGGAGAGAGCAGAGTGGGTGAGCGCACCGGCAGCGGCAGACCTGCCCGGGCAGGGCCCGCCTGCGCTTAGCTCTGGGTGGGCTGGAAGGGGTGTCCTGCGACGCGCAGCCCCTCCCCGAGCCTGCCCCGTGCTGTGGCTGGGGGCTAGCAAGGGAGGCCGGAACCCCGGGCTGGCAGGAGTCCACTCACCGCCAGCGACTCCAGCGCAGACTGCTTGGAGTAGATGCGAAACCTGCAGGGGAGAAAGCAGCCGTGAGCGGGGCGCGGAGGGCACCCTCCCCGCAGCCTCTGTGGGACCCCGGCATGGGCCGTACCGTCGCAGGTCCAGCTGCACGCGCAGCGCCTTCCCTTGCAGAAACACCCTGGCGCTCAGCTTTGTTTCCTAGGGAGAGAGAAGGCCGAATCGCAGCCCTGCTGTGCCCGCTGCTGTCCCTCTGCTTTGGGACACCAGACCCTTCCCATGGGGGGGTGGGAAACGCTCTTCCCCTGTGCGCTGGGGTGGCTGCACAGGGAGCCCCGGCCACGTGCGCTCCTCCCGGCCAGCCCCCTGCTCACCATGGCCATGCTGGAGAGCTGGACGGCAGGGTGGTCCGGGGGCACCAGCGAGATGTTGAGGAAGGCAGAGACGGAGACGGAGGTGCCCGAGGGCTTGATGATGCAGCGGGGGGGAGCTGACACCTGCAGCACCAGCCGCAGGGGAGCATCCACAGCAGGGCTCTGGGGAGGGCAGGTGAGCCAGAGGCACAGAGCTGGGCCGGCCCGTGTTCTGCCCCAGGGGCTCCCCTGTGCCTCCCGCCCCGGCCGGCTGCTCCTCTCACCAGCATGAAGATGGTCCCGAAGAAGGTGGCTCTCAGCAAAACCTCCAGGTCCTTGGGCACCTGCAGGGAGGACAAACGGCCGGAGGGTAAGCGAGCGGTTGCTGTTGATCCCAGCAGAGCCGCTCCCTGGATGGCACCTCCTCCGCTCTGCGGGCAGACCCCAGCCCTCCCTCCTGCCCAGCGGCAGGCCCCTGCCCGCAGAGAGGGGCCTGTGCATAGCCGGTGCCCCGGCACGGCTTACCTTCTCCCCCTGGAGCTCTATGGCCAGCACACCCGCCTGGAAGTAGGCGTGCATGGCCGAGTCAAAGAAGTACTCGGAGAAGGCGACGTAGACCATGCGCTCGGTCTCCTTGATCACCGGCTCCACCGCGTGGTTCTCCAGCTCCTGGTTCTCTCTTGCACGGGGGAAGAACATGCCCTGGGCCGAGAACAGGAGACATTGCTGCAGCCGTAGCACAGCCCATCCTGCTCGCTCCGTGGTGCCCAGCGTGCAGGCTGGCACAGCTGCTCCCACGGGGACTGCGGGAGGGTCGGCAGGGCAGGATCCAGTGTTCACCTTGAAGTCTAGGTCGAGGGTGTCCGCGGAGACGGCCGGATCCCGCAGGAGGGAGTAGTCAATCCCGATGTGCTCATCCACGTAGTTCCTCACTGCCAGGGAAGGTGTGCTGTTGTGACCAAGCCTGCGGGCCGCCCGGCAGCCCGGCGCCCAGCTCTGCCCTCCCCACAGTGAGTGGGGTCTGGGCCCTTCCCCCAGGGCAACACTCACCCGGCACCGTGTCCAGCACGGAGTTCAGCAGCACCAGGCTAGCGTGCTCCAGGGACGGGCAGATCTGAAAGGCAAGGGGCTGGGCTAAGAGGGGAATCGCTCCGGTGTGGGTGAGGACCCGGACCCTCCTCCCGCCGCGGGGCAGGGCAAGGCCAGGCTCCCCGGGGCTCCGTCACCTGCCTCCGCTCGGCTGTACCTGCTGGCTGAGGAGGAAGCGCATCCCCGTGACGATGAAGGTGCTCAGGAACTCGTAGACCTTCCTGCAGGACACGAGAGCAGCTCTGCGGCTGCCTGCCTTCCCCCGCGGCTCCAGCCCTGCCCCTCCATCCCCGTGTGAGCACGCAGCCTGGGCCGGGGAAGTCCCAAGGGTGCAGAAAGCGGGGCCGGGGAGCCGGGCACAGGCAGAGCTGGCCCAGCGCAGGGACGGGGCTGCCGCGGTGGGGTTGGGTGTACCTGAGTGTGCCGGAGAAGCCTGCGTGCATTCTGGCAATGGAGGCGTTGCAGGTGATGTTAGAGATCTTCAGGCGCCCAGCCTTGTCTTTGGCCAGCTGCAGCACGGTGTGGATGTGGACGCCATCCGCAGAGGCATTGATGGAGCCGATGTCATAGCTGGAACCGAGGAGAGCAGATGAGAGGAGCACACAGCTCCTACCAGCTCCAGGGCAGCAAGGCACCCACGGCACCCAGCAGGCATGGCCGAGCAGCGGCTGTGGCCCAGCCGTGGGTAGGCTGGTGCCCGGGGGAGCGGGACGGGGAGGTGGCTCACAAGAACCAGTAGAGCAGCTGTCTCCGGAAGCGCAGGCTGATGGAGGCATTGGTGATGTTGAAGATGAGGTGCTGCTGAGGCTGGAAGTGCAGGTCAGAAAATGCCAGCTGCAGGTCTGTCACCTTGACCCTGCAGGGGAGGGGACAAAGACGGTCGGACGGACAGATGGATGCGGGGAGTTGCGTGCGCAGGGAGCGGGCAGCACTCACTGGCTGATGTTGTAGTGGAACTGCCCCTCCTTCCCGTGCAGGTCCGACACCGAGATGTTCTGCAGCTCCTGCTCCACGAAGCGCAGCCCCTCCTGCTTCACTGCAAAGCAAAATGAGCCTGGGCTGGCCGCAGCCAGGCTGTGCCGCCCTCCCAGCAGCATCACCCCCAGCCAGTCCCCCGGCTCCTCTCCAGCCACCCCTCGTGCAGGCAGAGCCTTACCCGGGTGCAGACCCCAGGAGCAGCGTCCCAACCCGCCTCTTACCCAGGCCCCGGGAGCAGGGTCCCGTCCGGCCCCTTACCCAGGTCCAGCCCCTTGGAGGTAATCCGGATCTTGCAGCCGGGTGGGCTGTGAGAGGCCGTGACCAGCCAGGGCAGGAGGAGGAGGAGGAGGCAGCCGCTGGCAGCCATCTCGCACCTGGAGGCAGAGAGCAGGGTCAACACAGGCTGGCCCAGTGGGTGACACGGGGGACACCCGGCCACCCTGGGAGGCAGACGGCCGCTGCCCAGCCCGCTCGCAGCCCTGGGGCAGGGGTGGCCCTGAGGAACACCCCACGGCTCTGTTGCTCCCGCCGAACAGCCCTGTTCCGCCCAGGCCCCCACTGCCTGAACCCCCGCGGACCAGCAGCCCACGAGTGGCACAGCCCCCACCCTCGGGTGCTGCGCACAAGCCCCCGGCGCGGAGCCTGTGAGGCCCGCAGGGAACGTGTCCCCTGGGAACACTCGCTCCGGTCGGCTCCTGCCGGCCCCAGCAGCGTCCCACCCTGCCCTGAACACGCCCAGCTCCCAAAACTGCACGGCGAGGTGCGAGCCCGACATGTGCTGCTGCAGCGGGGAACCCCAGCACCCCACAGAGAAGGGAGCCCTCTCCTGTGGGGCCGCCCCACAGCCCTCCCAGCCCCACGGGACGGCCCCAGCTGCCCCCCCCCCCCGCCCCCATGGAGATGTGCTGCCTGCCCACACGCTGGGAGGGAAGGGAGCTGGAGCCTGTCGATCCAGCAGCGACAGGCAGAGCTCCCCGCAAGACCGTGGGGAGGGTCCAGGGCTCCCCCACAGCGCTTCCCCCAGGTCTCTGCAAGGGAGAGGACGGGGACCCTCCTGCCCGGGGCCCAGAGCCGCCATCCTCCCCCGAGGCTGTGCACGGACCCGGGGGCTCGCCCACACAATGCCGGCTCAGTTCGGGTACTTACAGCGAGGCTTGTCCTCGGCTCCCCTGGTGTGGGGAAGCTGAATCACGTGAAGGGAGGGAGGGAGAGCACCAGTAGCTCCAGGAGTTTCTTTTGAGCTGGCTGAGGTTCCCCTGCCTTTATATATCCCACCAGCTGCCACTCCTTGCGAGCCCACAGCTGGGAGGAGACAGCGGACGGGGAGGATGCAGGTCCCCGGCACGCTGCGCCCCGGCTGCCCGCCAGCACAGGCAGAAAGACAGCGGGCGGCTCAGACACCCGGGCCCGGGGCTGAGGGCGCAGCCTTCCTCCCCCACCACAAACGCTGCTCCCCGTGTCCCGCACAAGCAGCCGTGTGCCATGTCCATGGGGTTCCCCCGCACCCCGGCAGCGCTCAGCCCTACGAGGGGCACGCGCGCAAATGGGGTCTGAGGGGTCGGTCGCGTCGGGGCAGCCCCCCCAGTCAGCGTTATGAAGCCTCCACCAGTGCCAAGCTCCCCCAGCCGCCCTCTCCCAGCGCCGGCCCTGCCCAGCGGGGTCCATCACGGGCCCCGCGGCCCCGGGCCGGGGGTGCTGACGGAGGCTGGTTTGTGCCCATCTGTGATGTGAGCCCCGGGCAGAGAAGGTGCCAAGGCTGCCGGATCCTCAGCGCTGCCCCGACAGCGTGTGCCCCCGGCACAAACCGGGCAGCTCAGGGTCGCAGGACGTGCCTCTGCCTGGACTCGCCCAGCTTGTTGCCGGCAGCCTGGCAGGCACCGGGGCTCGTGGCACCGTGATGGGTGCTGCCAAAGCGGCCCCAGCAGCTCCCGCGCTGCCATCCTGCTCCCTCCCGCCCCTGCAAGCGCCTATGGCGGGGAGCACGGGCAGCTCCTCAGGCCAGGGCTTCCTCCCCAGGCCCCCGGGGCCCTGCCTGAGCGAGCTGCGGGCACGCAGCCGAGGGGCTGCCCCTGCCCCAGCCACCCCCTCGGCCGCTTGAGCCTCCTCGCTCCTAGGATGGAGGCTTCACGCCGTTCCTCTGAAGAGTCCCCTCTCCCCCCCAGGCCGCGCAACAAGGGGCTGGTCTGAGCCAGCACTTTGCGCTCCGGGCGATTATCTGTGCTGTAGGGCAGCAGAGCCCGGCCGTGCGGGGCTCGTGCGCCGAACACAGGGAGACTCGGGAGGCTTAGTGCTTACACAGCACTTATCCCTCCAGAACTGCTTTGCCAGCATTAACTCATTAAACTGACCCTGGTGCTCTCGGAGCAGAGGGCAGGACCTCTGGGAGAGCGAGTGGGTCGGGCCGCTGCCCAGGAAGACCGAAAGCCCCTTGGAAAGCTGGGCAGCAGGGAGGCTCCAGAGGCAAAGGGCAGGAAAAGGCCCCGCGGCTGGGGGTGACAACCCCGCGGCTACCCCTGCCCATCTCCACAGGGGCTGTGAGGCAGCGCCGGCCACCATCCGCCCAGCAAGCCGAGCCCACAGGCTGTGAGGGGACGGCGGAGGCTCCTGCAGCCCCCTCCAGAAACTGGCAGGAGGCAGGAGCCTGTGTCCTGCCGCGTCCCCCTTCCCCACCCGGCGTCGTCCTCCAACACACGTCGCGCTGGATGCAGACCGCTCCCGTCACGCTGCGAGTACCACGCTCTCTCGCGGGGTCTGGGCTCCCGTGCCGCAGGTGGCAGAGGCACGTCTGTCCCCACGAGCGCACAGCCCGGGGCTCCGGGAGGATGCAACCGGTGGGCACAGAGGAACCAGCGAGGTGGGCCCCGCGGGAGCTCCAGCCACGCCAGGGAGCAGGGCCAGGCACGCACCCCGACGGACCAGGCGGGAAGGCAGCCACGCCACGGCTGCCGCAGCAGCGGCCGCTGGTCTTGGGGCAAGGAGCGATCCCCGGGGCCGGCGGAGGAGCATGGCCACCCGTCTCGGCGCCGGCGCCCAGCTCCACCCGCAAAGCGCCGCACCGGGCGCGGGGCAGGCGCGCGGCTGGGCACACACCTGCACGACCACCCCATCGCACACGGCCACCGGCCGCGGCGGCCGAGGCGTGCACGCCACCGCAGCCTGTCTGAAACCCGACCTTGCGGGCCGCAAGAACAACTAACGAGCGGGTGCGAAGGCAGCAACGCCTCAGCGGAAGCCCCTAAACAGAGGGATTCCTGTCAGCAGGCACGAACGGCACTCGGCGCGGCCGGCTGCCAGGGGCCGGCCCGCGGGCTGAGGCGTCGGCAGGGAGCGGCCGCTGGGCCCCGCCGGGCGGCCGAAGCCCCGCTGCGGGCACCCAGCTGGGCCGCTGCCGCCGCCCGCCCGGCACATCAAGGCGCGGCCCCCGCCCTCGGGCCCGGCCGCCCGCTCCGCCCCGGCGCCGCCGCACTTCAAAGGCCCTTTGGTGGCGACCGCTTGCGGCCTCGCCCCGCCTGTGACAGGAACCGCCCGCGGCGGCCGGGCAGGGCCGCCCCGCGGCGGCCACCGCGGGCCGCAATGACAGGCTGCGCGGCCCGAAATAGCGGCGGCGGCGCGGCCGTGCCCACAACGGGGCGGGCTGCCGCCGCGCCACACCAAAGATGGCGCCGGGGCAGGCGGGGCCGCCGCCCGCCCTCCGCGCATGCGCCCGCCCGCCCGCCCGAGCGCGGGCCAGGCTCGGCGCAGGCGCTCTGCCGCCGGGCCGGGGCGCGGGGGAGGGGGGCGCGCATGCGCCGGGCGGCGCGGCCCGGCGGCGGCGCCTGCGCGGTGCCGCGGGCGGGGCGGCCCCGCGCCTGCGCACCGGCGGCCCGCGGTCCCGGCGCAAGATGGCGGCGGCGGGGCGGGCGAGGCGGAGGTGGGGCGGCGGCGGGAGACGCAGCGGTGCCCGGTGCCTACAGCCCCCGACCTCACGCCCAGGTAAGCGGCGCTCCCGCGCGGCCGGGGCCTGCCCTGGAGGAGGAGGAGGAGGAGTAGGAGGAGGAGGAGGGGGCGGGCGGCGACGGGCCGGGCGGAGGGGAGGCGGCGCAGGCCCGCGGCCGCCATCTTAGAGCGCGGCCGCCGCCGCTGCGCCCGCCCCGGCTGCGCTGGGCGCCGCGCTCCCGCCGCTGCCGCCGCGCCTGCGCGCGTTCCGGCGGCTCCTCCCCCGCGGCGCGCCGTAACGGCCTCCTGTCTCCGCAGCGGCCCCCGCGGGCCAGGCGCGGGACGCCTCGCTATGAGGATGCGGCCCCGGCGCGCCAGCGGCGAGCACGGAGCGACGGCCACGCGTCCCGCCAGGCAGCCCGCCACCGTAAGTACTCGCCTGCCCGGGCGCGGGGCCGCCCGGCCTCCGCCCCGCTTAGACCGTGCCCCCGGAGTCCTCCCGTCCAGCCTGCAGAGTTGTCGCCGCCGCCGCCTCCGCTCCGCACTCGCCGGGCACCGGTGCCCGTGGCTGTCCGCCGGTCCCGGCCCGCCGCGCCGAGGAGCTCCGTCCCGTCACCGCCTCCGGGAGGGCAGCCCCGGGAGCTGCCTCCGCGCTGCCCGGCAGCATGCTTCCCCTCGGCAGACACGGTCTCTCGGTCCCCGGCGCTCGCCGCACGCGTGCGCGTGCCGCCTCGGGAGCTCTGTGCTCTGCTGAGCCCCTGTCCCGCCTCGCCAGGCGCAAGGGCTGGCCCTCGGGAAAGGGAGAAGTACTGATGGAAGGAGGCGGTGGCCTGGCTTCCAGCCTCCTGAAGCAGCCGTGGTTCTGGGATGAGGGAGAACCTTGCTGTGTCCCAGGGGGCTGTCGCTGCTCTCCTTTGTCTGCATTTGCTGTTGTCTTGTGTAAAATCCTGCCTCGGTGAAATGGAAACAAATAATGATCCTGTTTGCTGTACTTCTTTACTTTGTGTCTTCTTCCACCTTGCTGTGGTCTCTCTGGTTGTGCTGCTGCTGCTCCTAGGTTGTAAGCTCTCTGGGCAGGGACGGCGTTCTACTGTGTCTGTGAAGTACTGTATGCATTGCCATGGTGTATAAAAACAATACCCTAATCACCATAAAATGCTTACTCTGGATCCCTTTCACTGTCTAAGTCCCGATACCAGTTACATAACAGTAGGGTTGCTTCTGTCAGGATTCCTGTTAGTTTGCTTTTCTCCTTTTCCCAGACCTTAAGGGTACTTGGGTTTAGTACTCATCAACGCCGATCAAGTGAGAAAGCTTCTTGTCTACTTCCACCGTTCTAGTTTATCCATAAGTGGGAGAAGGCAAAAACAGCGAACCCTATTTGACAGCCGTTTTGAGCGGTCAGAGGTGAAAAACCCTGGCAAGTTGCCGCAGCCGGTGTGTGCTCTCCAGTCTAGGAAGATCTTGATACCCAGCGCTATCCGTAACTTCTTGAAATACATCTTTGGCTCGCTTTGGGAGGTCTGGTCTCGTCAGTACCTGCCAGTTCATTATAACGTGTTGTCTGTGTAATGTGCAGGACACATCAGCAACTGCATGTGCGAATATGTTTTTAGTTAAAGAGGAGGGGCTAAACACATCCGTCGAACATTACTGCACCTGCAGTACTGCCTGATGAGGCTCCTGCCTTGCAGCCCTAGGGCCCCTGGGGCTCCGGTGCGCTTCCTTGCGCTGACAGCCCCGACACGAGTCTAAGCTCCTGCTGTGTCTCCTCGAGGTGGCTGGGCTAACCTTGCCGCCTTTCTGGCAGCTAGCTGAAGTGAAGTGACTGTAGAGGGCACGGCGGGGTTGGAGTTCAGGAGGAAGTGTGAGTAAACAAATATTGCGCAACACTCACCTGCTGAGGTGATTCAGTGTCCGTGATTGCGTTGGTGTGTTCTGCAGCAGATGCTTTCGCCTGTGGGCTTGGTTATTGTTATCTGCCGAGTTCTGAGCAGAGACCAAAACTCCAGGTTTCTGCAGTGCCCCACAGCTTTCCTTGCTTACCCTTGCTGGAAGAACAGAAACATCTTCTGAGATGCTGGAAGGGTCGAGTGCTCCCCAGCCCTAGCCTGCATCACGCTGATTCCACAACTGGTACTATAGACAGCTTAGCTAGTGCCTGCTAGTTCTTGATCGTTGTCCGCTCCTACCATTCAGCTCTTCTGAAGTAGCCAGCACAGTTTTTATGGACAGCAAGGGTGAATAAATCCAAAATAACTTAGTGTGCAAACCAAAGCAGAGTTTTTATTTAAGAGATAGTATACAAAGGAGCCTACTGCTGGGGCCACTGTGGTGTTCAGTTAAAAAACACCCTTCTGTATACAAGATTGTGCTACTGCGGCCCTAGCTTTGGTGTTGTGTAGGGTGTCTCCAAAGGCCTGAATAGAGTTAAGTAACTGAGGTAGATGGTAATAATTTAAAATTCCTTTGTTTCCCTCCACTTCATTGCCACTGTCTTTAGGGCTGCCAGACAGAAGCAATCTGCAGTGCTGTTTCAGAAACTTCCCCGGGGGGGGAAGAATGGTGACTAAGAGAGGAAAAGCCTAGTTGTTTCTCTCCAGCTGGCAACAATAAATTATGATTAAGATGAGCTTTATTGTTTCAACAGACCTTTTTTTGCATAACTGTTGTTATGAAGATGAAAAAGTACCAAAGGCTAAAACAGCCTGGCTGAGGCCTTACAGCTAGTCTGGGCCTGGGACATGCTGAGGAAGATAATTCAGGAGTTCCTGACTCCTAGCCTGCAGTTCTCTGAACCACAGAAGTTATTAGTGAAGTGCTAGGGCTATTTTATATAGCAGAAGCTTTTTAATAAAAGCCTTTTGTTTAAATTATGTGAAGTTACGTGCGTGTAAATGTTGATTTAAACTGTCTCTGAGGATAACAGATCAGCTATGGCTAGTAGTATTAGTGTGGCAGAAGGTGGTATGTGTTCACAGAGGAGTGTGTTTTATTTTTTATGCTCTCAGTCCTGATGTATGGGACCAGGCGCTGCACTCTTAGGAAAGACCTAGCTGAAAAGTGAGTATTTTAAATGCTGGCCTTAAGAACTCCATGGTTGATACCATTTAAAGCTCAGCATTCCTCATAGCTAGTTGCATCTAGGATAACGGGTATTTTTCAGGACTTAGGTGCTGTTTTGTGTGTACTGGTTCAAACCCTGTTTTATTCTCAGAATGAACTTGTAGTGCTACAGCTGAGTGGGCCAAGTGGATCTGGGATCTTTCCTGCTGTAACACAGATTTTCTGTGTATTTTTTTCTAGTGCGGTTGCTGAGAAATGGCCAATGAGAATCACGGAAGCCCTGCAGAGGAAGCGTCTCTCATGAGTCACTCACCTGGCACCTCCAACCAGAACCAGCCCAGCTCCCCCAAACCTATGCGACTGGTACAGGACCTGCCAGGTACTGACTCTGGTTTTGGGAAGGCCCAGCACAGAGTTCCACAGGGCCCTGCTAGCCAGGGAGAGAGGGTGAAGCGAGGTTGCTGAGGGAGGCTAGGAATGATGCGTGTTTCAGAGTGTGCTGTGACAGTAATGGGGACCGGAAGGGCAGGGCTGTTACTCAGGACTCCTCTCCTGACTCTCTCACTGTCTTCTCAGATGAGCTGGTGCAGGCTGGCTGGGAGAAGTGCTGGAGCAAGCGGGAGAATCGCCCTTACTACTTCAATCGCTTCACTAACCAGTCTCTGTGGGAAATGCCTGTTCTGGGACAACACGATGTCATTGTAAGTAAGCACTCATCTCAAGGGGCTGTGCCAGTACTGGGATATTCTGCAGGGGCAGGTGCCATGGTCTTGTGGACTTCAGATTGCACATGTGGGAGGGTCTTCTCTACCTTCAGAACTCCTTGCCGAGTCCAGTGTCTGGCTCGGTTCTGATGAAACGTTCCTCCTTCAGGTGCATGCTCAGGCAGTGCTGTTCCAGGTGTAGTGCACTGCTCAAAGAACACTCAACCTGGGGAGTTGTGTTGCATTTTTCTTATCCGAGTCTTAAAAAAAAGCATACGGACACAGGTCTAGAAGAGATTTTTTTTTTAGCTTTCTGCAGGTGTGAGTATTGGTGTCCTTATTTGCATCCATGTGGGAGCCTGGGGCAGTGAAGTGGGAGATTAAGAGGGCTTACTGCCTTCATTTGGGACTCTGCAGTGGCAGCCGATGAACTCACATGTGCTGTTGTTGTTTGGATGCTCATAGTCAGACCCTCTGGGATTGAATGCGGCTCCGATGCCCCTGGAAGGTGGGATGATAGATACCTCTGTGGAGAGCAAGCAGAGGAAGAGGAGATTCTCTGAGGAGGTTCCACCGAGCGGCAATAGTATGAAAAAGTCCAAGGTGGGTCCGGTGCTGTGAAATAAATAGTCTTAAGGATGTTGTTCAGGCTGAAACCTAGAAGGTCTGGAGCTTGGACCTGTTTTTTTTCCACTGCGCAAGGTCAGGCCACCCTAGCACAACTCAAGCTGTGACAGCTGACACTCAGAAAGTACAAAAGTGGAAGCAGGGTCCAGTCCTGCCAAGTTGCCATTTCTCTCTTACAGCCTGAGGTGGAGTATGGGAGTTGGGAGATGACAGATCATGACTGAGAAACGTGGTAGCTTGCATGTCCGTGTTCACTTACGCCAACAGCAAGCAAAACGTGCGCTAGCAACTCGTGAGGGTGTCCCGAGTGGTGTACTGGTGCAGGATTGTTAGGTGTACTGGGCTGCTTCCCCTTTACCTGTCTCTGTGGGGCAGTAATTCATCTTTTACACGCCCAGGTGGATGTCCCAGGGAACCCAGCTGCTCAGCCAGTCCCCAGCTCTCCCAGTATTCCAGGAACCTCTGTTTTGAAGGCATGGTGTGTTTCACCCGAAGATAAACAGCAGGCAGCTCTTTTACGACCAACTGAGTGAGTTGTCTCCATTTGTCTTCTGTTCTTTTCTCGATGGTAGATTAGAGACACCTGGTTTTCCAGACGTCTTTGAAGAAGAGCCTGAGGGACGTAACACCCCCCTATATCTTTGCAAGGAGTCTTGATAGTTCAATTTCCTGGCTGGTGAAACAGCCCAAGGAAGCATCTTTAGAAGTAATATTTGATAATTAGCCAATGATCTGGCCATCCTGATGACATTTGCTTCTGCCATAGAGTATATTGGGACCTGGATATTCAGACAAATGCAGTGATTAAGCAGAGAGCACCATCTGAAGTGCTTTCTCCACACCCCGAGGTGGAGCTGCTTCGATCCCAGCTCATTCTCAAGCTGCGGCAACATTATCGTGAGCTCTGCCAGCAGCGAGAAGGTAAGTTTCTGTTGGGCTCCCCTTATTTGTCTTATCAATCCTGCAGTACTGTGGGGTTCTTCCTTCTGGTGTATGTCTGTCTTGTCCTTGTGATCTCTTCTTGTGATGCTTATATCCCTGTGACGTTGTTGGTTGTGAACTCCTTAGGCAGAACTCCAATGTGATGATCCTTATCAGAGCTTCTGGGCATCTCTCTATTGTATTGATTAGACCCTTCTTCTGTGCTTCTCCAGGGATTGACCCCCCAAGGGAGTCCTTTAATCGCTGGATGTTGGAGAGGAAGGTGGTTGATAAAGGGACAGATCCTCTTTTACCGAGTGACTGCGAGCCAGTAGTGTCTCCTTCCATGTTCAGAGAGATCATGAATGACATTCCCATCAGGTACTGTTCAAAGACAGGGCACCTTGCTGGGATGTTTTTGTGTTGGTCTGGTCCAGTGATTAGCTGCCATGGTTCTGTGCTTTTGTGTTTTACTTCCGCTGCTGAAGTGGTAGGGTGATGGTGATGTAAAGCTTGGGAACTGGACCTGGCCTCCATGCCTTCATGGCAGCTGTGGAACTGATGCATGTGAATTTAAACTTACCTCAGGTTATCCAGAATCAAGTTCCGGGAGGAAGCCAAGAGACTGCTCTTCAAGTATGCTGAGGCTGCGAAACGGCTGATTGAATCCAGGTGGGAGTTCCTCTTACAGTGCTGTCACGTTCAGAAAAGAGAAAAAGGTTATAGGGGCTTTTAGAAGGGGCTGCTGCATCCCACCTTCCTCAGTGCTGGTCATCATCTTACTGAGGAAAAGCAAGGTTAGGAATCGACAGAAGAAAAACAACAGTGCTGGAGGCCCGTTACAGTAAAGTCTAATGTTGGGAGGCTGAATGTATGCAGAGACAAGTGAGAATCTGTGAAATACTGGACATGGAATGCCTTCTGTCATTTATCCCTGAGGGAAAAAACAAGAGTGCTTAGGCACTCACTGCTATTAAAGAGCAGCAAGCTTAGAATGGTATTTTTATTATACCATGTATGATTTTTCTGACAAGTTCTGCCACAGGACAGAATTGAGGAAGATAGCCTTGTGGGGAAAATAAAAAGCTTGTTAACGGCGTAGTTTGCTCAGAGTCACAAGCTCCTAGCAGTGGCTGCATTTGAAAATGAGAGGCAAGATCAAAATGGACCATTTCCATGACAGATAAATGCTTTATCTGCCTCTCCTGTTGCAGAGAGGACAGCACACAGCTACACAGCGTTTTGGAGAGAGCATGGCAGTCCCTAGTCATACAAATGTCTGGAAGCACTTTCCAGAGGAGGCCTGGAGGGGAGTGACAGGGTAGGGCCTTGAGGAAGTGTCAGCAGCTCTGTTCCCCTGCTGACAGAAGACCGTTGTGGTGGGATGGAATATATTGCCGCGCAGCCGTGGGTTAAATTTTGCTTCTCTGTTTCGTACAGGAGTGCTTCACCAGACAGCAGGAAGGTGGTGAAGTGGAACGTGGAGGACACCTTCAGCTGGCTGCGACGGGACCATTCTGCCTCTAAGGAGGACTACATGGTCAGTATCCCTCCGCTCGTGCAGCTGAGCACAGGGAGCCTGGGAAAGGATGGGGGGCGTGTTTGGGGCCAGATAAAGGTCCCCCTGGAGAAGGCTGCGATTGCTTTCTTCTGCTTCGTGAAATGGAAATGACAGTGGCATGGAGACTCTGCATACCTCTGGGGAGTCCGGTGGTGGGTTGTGTAAGGGGCTGTCTGGTTCTCTGGTTCTGCAGGACCGCCTGGAGCACTTACGCAAACAATGTGGGCCCCATGTGTCTGCTGCAGCAAAGGACTCCGTTGAAGGCATCTGCAGTAAGATTTACTACATATCCCTTGAATACGTCAAGCGGATCCGGGAGAAGCATCTTGCCATCCTCAAAGAGAACAATATATCTGGTACGCAGTCAGCTCTGAAGAGCTATAGGACTACAGCACTGCAACCTAAAGGCAATGCAGTCTGGCCTGCCCCCATTCAAGTAGCGTTATCTGTTGGGAGGGCTGCTCTGAGTCCACGGGGTTGAATTTAATAGTCAGAAATAGCCAGTCCAGCATAGGTCTCAGCTGACGGAGTCACACAGTCCCTATGCAGTGGCAGGGTGTTTTCCATCAGGTACTGTTACCAGCTGTAATATCGGCTATCATAAATGTATGATTTGTCAGGATTAAGTAGCTTGGTAGGAGCTGACCACACTGAACAAGGCGTTAGTTCATTTCCCTGGACCATACTTTTTTGCTCTGCTTCTTGAATTCCTGGGGACAGCTGACACTCCCCTTCCTAATGCTGAGCGCTCTCTCCTCCCTATATTCTCCTTTGCCACATTTCTTGGGTTCTGAGCACTTTCTGCGCTCCTCTGCCTCCCAGCATGTCACTGTGCACCCTTCTTCCTTTCCCAGCAGAGGATTCATGTTCCTTGATCTTTTCTCTGTTATTTTTTCCTGGTTTATGTCTGTACTTCTGCCTCTAGTCACCTTTTCCTTCTTCCATGGTCCCGGCTTCTTTCATCACCACATTCTGTAGTCCTTTTCCTTTTTGGGTCCTAGCTCTCCTCAGACTCCTTTCGGATCCCAGTGTCTGCCTTTTGCTCCCTGTTTCTGCTGCTTGTCTTCCCACCCAACTGAATCCATGATTCCTTCCAACTGATCTTTCCCATGAGTGCTCTTTTTTCCTGCTGAAGCCGAGGCTAAGCTGCTGTCCGTGATGGGTAACCACAAGGTAGCAGGAAGATTCCTTTGCCTCCTGCACTTGACAGCCTGGGAATATTTATTGTGCTTTGGATGAGTTTGGGGCAAACTGAAATAACAACAGTAATGACAAGAAAAGTGTTTCACTCATCTGGAACGTGCCTCACGACGCTGGAATGGTTGTGTACAGTCTACAGGTCTGCTGCGTTAGAGATGGAGGAGAAGTACTGCAAAATGGGTCCTCTCTATGCTCTGGCAGTGGGTGATGGAATTAATTTGGGGAATCAGCTCTGAACCTAGGTAGCTGCCTACAAGATCTGTGACGGACCACCACGGTCTTTTTGGGGTGACCGGTCTGCTCTTTAGCCCTATTCCTGTTGCTGCATGTTGTGAGGTGGAAGGAAGATCTGTCCCAAACGTCCTTGGATTCTAATGGGCTGCCTTTCTCTTTGTTCTCCGTAGCTGAGATAGAAGCTCCTGAAGTCCAGGACAGGCTTGTATACTGTTACCCAGTGAGACTGGCCATCCCCTCCCCACCACTCCCCAGTGTGGAAATGCACATGGAAAACAATGTGGCATGTGTGCGGTACAAGGGGGAGATGGTGAAAGTGAGCCGCAACTACTTCAGCAAGCTGGTAAGGGCCGACTGCCAGTCCTGCATGACTTGTCACAAACTGCTCTTTGGTGAGAGGTTTCATTTCTCCTTGTCCGAGAGGAGGGACTGTGCAGAGGGATGGAGTGCTGACCTGGTGGAGGCTGTCAGACACTGCCCTAATAGTAGCAGAAATGAGGACGGCTACTTTCACCTTGGTCAGGGTCGGGCTTCTGCTGGGAATACTTGCAAGGTGTTGCGCGTATGTTTTGGATTACGTACTGTGCTGCGAGAACAGTCGTACTCGCAGCGTGGCAGCCCTTGGTGAGAGGCACTTGCTGATGTGGTACATTAATTCATGCTGGTAAAGAGCTTGCGGTTCACTCACACGGTAAAAGCAGATGTGCTGACAGAGCCTCGCCTTGGTCATCGGTGTCCCTCTCCATGTCATGGTATGTTTGTGTACTGTCTTATATTTGTTGATTCTGTTTGTGTTTAATGGCTGGGCTTTCTCTTCCAGTGGCTTCTCTATCGGTACAGTTGCATTGACGACTCTGGCTTTGAAAAGTTTCTGCCCAGGGTTTGGTGCCTTCTCCGTCGATACCAGGTACTGTCTCTTCACAGTTGTTGTACATCGGAAAGCCTTAGTAATAGCGGGGAACGGAACTTGTTGTCTTTGTTCTGGGGGAGGTCCGCAGCTCTGGGAGCCTGATGCAAAATAGGGCTTAAACTGGGTCCGTTGTCTGCTCCCAGTGTTTGAGATGGCACTGGGGAGCAATTGTGATCTTGACAGGAGACCTCAAGGGGGGTAAAGATAAATTTTTATGAAAGAAACCTTCAGTAGTTCTTGACTCTGAGGGCCAGCTAAAGGTTCACGGGGGATGTATGTGAAAATTGACACTTGGTTTGTGGGGCCTGAGTTGGATGAAATGTCTAAAGAGCATTCTTGGGTACATGCAGGGGACCTACACGAATTTGAGAAAGGACGAGGGGGCCCCGCATACCTAGAGGAGTGGGTGCGTGGATGTATGGCCCTGGGTCCGCGGTCAGTGAAGGGAGCAGCAGGAACAGCGAGTGCAGGCACGGCTCACCGGGGTTTGCTCTCCCCAGATGATGTTTGGTGTGGGTCTGTACGAAGGAACTGGTCTGCAGGGGGCACTTCCCGTGCACGTCTTCGAAGCCCTCCACAAGCTCTTTGGAGTGAGTTTTGAATGCTTTGCCTCGCCCCTGAATTGCTATTTTAAACAGTACTGTTCGGCCTTCTTGGATACAGACGGGTATTTTGGATCCAGGGGGTGAGTCTTACGTTCCGGTGCCCTTGCCGTGTTTCTGTGTGGGTGTGTGCACGTGCGATGACTCAAGACCGGCTGACGTGTCTGTGCGCTCAGGGCGGTAGCTGGTTGTGTGATGTCTGCTCAGAAGGATGCGTACTTCAGGCCTGCCTAAAGGCGATGAGTGGACACAGGCTGGCTGTGAAACCGCCAGGAGTCTGGTGCCGTTAGTCTGGTTAGAGGGCTCTGGTCCCTGGAGTAGTGCAGTTTATAGGTCTGCCAGTGCTTGCCCTTGTTCTGAGAGTGGGAGACCTGGGCCCTCAAGCAGTCGGCTTGAATCGGCAGTCACCTTCAGTGACTACAGGTGGAGCGTGTCCCCAGTGACCAGTCCTGCTGTTAGAAGCAGCAGGCCCTGTACAGCTGGGGATTCAGGCTTTCCAAGAGTATGACTGCCTTTTCTGAGGAACGGATGCTTTTTAAGGTGTGAAAATTAGAATTCTATCCTCTCTGATAGGGATCTTTGCCTTTTTCCTCCAGCCCGTGCCTGGATTTCTTCCCTATAAGTGGCTCTTTTGAGGCAAATCCTCCGTTCTGTGAGGAGCTGATGGATGCCATGGTTTCTCACTTTGAGGTATGTTCGCTCGCCTGTGGAGTTGTTCTGAGTGGAGCTGTGCAGTCAGTCCTTCCCACTGCTCCCGCACCCTCGCAGCAGGGCTGTAATGCAGAAGGCAAAGAACGGTGACTGCTGCGGCACCGCTCTAGAAGCAGGAATGTTTCCTGTCAGTAGAACTCATTAGACAGGTCATTGCTTGGTCAGCGCTGAGATTGTTCATTCTCTTGTTGAACTAGAAACTGCTGGAGAACTCCAGTGAGCCTCTCTCCTTTATCGTCTTCATCCCCGAGTGGCGGGACCCTCCTACACCAGCCCTGACCCGCATGGAGCAGAGCAAGTTCAAGCGGCACCAGCTCATCCTGCCAGCCTTTGATCACGAATACCGCAGCGGGTCTCAGCATGTCTGCAAAAAGTAGGCCTTTTTCTCAAGTCCTTCTGGGAATGCGTTTCTGAAGCCGTATGACAGAAATAGCCTATCCTAGGTTGAAATCAATGGGAAGTAGGGAGCACGCAAGGAAGAACGCAGTGCATAATCACCCTGGATTTTCACGATAGGCATGCCGAGTGTTGTGAATTTCATGTTCATTTAATGACTACTGAGGTATTTCACTAACAAAAAGCTTGCGAGTGGTGTATTCTTTGGGTACAAGTTCAGTCTGAACAGGCCATACATGCGGTGCTGTGGTGATCATCTCTGCTCCTCTGCCAGCCCTCTGATCTGGTGAGCCAGCTGAGCAGCGTTTCCTGGGCTGCCAAATGCCGCAGCAACTGGGTGTCACTCGGGGGAAAGCAGAAGCAAGGGGCAGGTAGGATCTTGGTCCTCAGCGGAGCAAGCTGCCCGTTGCTCTGCTGTGTAAGCAACAAGTTCAAGCAACAACTTGTTTAAGCAACAAGTGCTTAAACACTGAGTTCTCTGTACCTGGTCACGATTGATGCCTTACTGCGATGAGTCTCCTTCTGCAGGGACAGCGATGTCCCGGTGCACATTCTGGTAGAGAACTACGTGGCTATGCAGCATCAGTGCTTCTCTGAAAGTTCGCGAGCCTCTGCCTTTACCCAGAAATGCCTGACACTGCACTCTGCCTGCTCTTTTCCTCAGAATAATGCGAGAAAAGGACAGAGACAAATACTTGTCCTAAACGTTACACGCAGGAAGAGGAGGGGCAGGTGCTAGGAAGCGGATCTGGGTGACAGTTGTGTGACTTGCGGGCGGGTGGGCCAGGGGAGATGCTGAGTGCCTGTTGTCTTCCCTTGCAGAGAGGAGATGTACTACAAGGCCGTGCACAACACAGCCGTCCTCTTCCTGCAGAACAGCGCGGGCTTTGCCAAGTGGGAGCCCACACCGGAGCGGCTGCAGGAGCTCGTTGCAGCCTACAAGCATTCAGGCCGGACCCTGAGCTCCTCATCCTCCTCCTCCTCGTCCTCCTCATCCTCCTCCTCCTCCACAGCAGACAAAGAGCGGGAGCTGGGCCGAGAGCAAAGCAGCAGCCGGGAGACTAATCCCAACTAAGGTGCAGAGGTGTGAGGCAGCAGGGGAGGTGCCAGCGGCCCCGAGGAGGCTTGCCGGGGCAGTGGAGAGACTGCTGGCTGCGTAGCACCGGCCCGGGGGACTCTTGCGCAGCCGCTCCACGGCACCCGCTTTCCTCTGCGAACTGCACGCCGCCCCCGCCCAGGAGTGCCGGGGAGCGCCCGGCCGCTGGCGGGGAGAGGAGGCTCGGCTGCGGCCCTCGCCGGAGGGCAAGGAAACCCAGCGTGGCACGGCAGGAGGAGCAGGCAGCCCCTTTGACACTGGGGTGCCGAGGGAAGGGGCAGCCGGAGCTGGGACACACGCACGGGCGGAAGGACGGCCGGACAGATGGAGGGACGGATGGCAAGCGCGAGTGCTCGGCGCCTAGCGCCGTGGCTGGAGGGGCCCCGGCAGCTGGCCGCAGCCCGGCGCCGGCAGGAGAAGGGCGGGCAGAGCCCGGGGGCTCCTGCGGCCGGGCTGGCACCAGCACAGCTCCGTGTCCATAGTGTAAATAGTTCTGTCTGTGGCGCCCGTGCTCCTCGCAGGGCTGCTCCCATCGCATCCGTGTTTCTTTCCCACGTGTGTGAGTCCCGTGTTCGCCGACGCTGTGTACCGTATAGGGGAGGGGCGGAGAAGAGGAGTTTCTTTGGTGTGTAAAGACGTCTTTGCAGCTGTTTTGTAGTCGTTGTGGTTTTTATGCGGAGCCTCTGGGCTTTATTTAACCTCCTTGGGTTTTGTTTTGTAAGGATTAATTTAACACCGCTAACCATTTTATTACTTTTATCAAGAAGAGCAAAGTCTATTTTTGATTTCTGTTTCCTAGTTCTTAGGAACATTAAAAACCAGCATACAGCTCTGCCCCGTGTCCGTGCCTTTCCTTTTCTGTCATCCAGGGGCCTGTGGTCGCCCCCTGCCCTCGCCTCTGTCTCGCTCTGGCTGAAAAGTAGAAAAACGTTGGGGTTTTTTGCAGAACTATCTAGCGTCTGACCCATTCTGTGCTGCGGTGCCCTCCTGGTGAATTTTTTTTCCTGACGACCAGTGTGAACCCCCTAAAGGAACCCAACCACTGCCCTCTTGGTTCATTGTCTGCCGCTACCGTGATGGGTTTGGCTTTCTCTTCCCTGCAGTGGCCCTCCAAGAAGAGCAGGCAGCTGTAATCGCCCTCAGCCTCTTCAGGGCAGAACCACCCAGCTTCTCCTTGCGTGGCCTCTGCTCTCGGCACTTTGCTAGCCCTTCGCCCCTGATCGGGGAAGCCCAGGCTGAGCCGTGTTGCAGGCACGGCCTCGTCGGGGCGGAGCAGTGACCGATGCGGTGGTGAGAGCTTGGCTGGGCTTTCCTGCAGGCAGTCCCTAACGCTGGCCGGGGGGGGACGTCTGTGGTGAGCGGGGAGATGTGCTGGGTGGAGCGGCCTGGGGCTCGATGCACGGCGCTGTTGAAGCGCAGACCTTCCCTGGGTGGACCGGTCTTGCTTCAGCTTCCAGCCATCGATCTCGCCCTGTCCCTGGCTGTTGGATTAAAGAATCGTTCGCTACCGCCAGCCTCTTTTGGCCTAACGAGGTGAGGGTGGCTCTGGGGGTTCAAAGCCATGGTAGTTCTCTGACCCGGCTTTTCAGGGGTTTGGGAATTTCCCAGCTTTACGTCTAGAGTCCCCGCTGCCTCTGGACGGGCTGCAGGCACCGTGGAAGCCAGTCCTCCCCAGCTGCGTTTTGCTGTCCCAGAGGGAAACGGCTCCGGGGTGGGTTAGCGTTGCCTGGAAGCCTGTAATCCTGCAGCCTTGTGGGGCTGCGTTTCTCAGCACAGATCAAACAGGTCACGAGGTTTATTAGTTAAAAGCCAGGAGATGAGGAAGCGCCGTGGATCCTGGGTCCGTGTCACGCACGTGGCGCACTGCAGTCAGCAGCACCGGTGCCGCGGCAGTGCTGGTGCTGCTGTGTGGGCCGGAGCGGCCTGGCCCCGCGTGCTGCCTGCGCAGCCTGCCCCCGGTATCTCCACAGCTCTCCAGGGATGCTTTCAACAACAGAGACGAGGAGATCATTGACATCCTTCAATGACACTCGGGATGGCTGGGAACTCAGTCAGTGAAAGCAGCAGTTCGTAACACTTTTTTTTCCTTTTATTCATTATTTTGAGCCAAGGCAGGCTGCTCCTGAAGTTCAGGTGACCAGAGACACACACTGGTGCTGGGAAGTTCAGCAAACCTGCTCCTTGGTCAGTCTGTCCTCACCGAGTCCTTTGCCTTGCTCCCTCGGGTGATGGTCGAGTACCGTGTTACGTATTTAATTGCAGGAGCACGCTGGGACCCGAGCCCTGGTGGCAGAAGTGGGTGGGCTCTGGCTCCGGAGGAGCGCAGGGAGGGAGCGGCAGCTGGCGGAGGGGCCGGTGAGGGTGGAGGGGCCGGGGGCGCGTGGCCGGGACAAGGAGCAGGCTCTGCTCGCAGGACTGAGCTGCCCGATCCTCAAGGCAGCGAGACCAGCCGGCATGGGGCACCCCCATCAGCCCGGTGCCAAGACAGGACGTGACACTTCCCACCGAGACACTCGGTGGTGGCCGTCCCGCAGCGCTCGGGAGTGCTCGCTGCCCCGCTGAGCCTGTGCTGAGGGCAGGTGACCGAGGCCGGGCCAGCAAGGGCTGTGCGAGGGGCTGCGGTGGCGGGGCAGCCGGGGATGCAGCTGGGAACCGTGGGGGGTACGAGTGGGACTGGGGGGACGAGGTCAGCGGTCACACTGGGAACTGGACGTTGCCTGGTCCCCTGGAGTAAATCCTTCCAGACTCTGCCAAACCTTGATGATTTGAACCAAAGGGCCCCTCTCTGATGCTGCTCTGGGTGGCTCCAGCCCAAGCGGCTGCTCTGGCGCGGGATGGAGCTGCAGCCCAGCACTGTGCTCGTCAGGGTGTGGACAAGAATTACCTGGGCAGTTCACGGAGCTCAGCAAACAGGGTAGAGCCCTGCGTGGCAAAAAACCCCGTAATTTTCTTTTTAACCGGCATAGACACCCTGTCCTGCGCCCCGAGGGGGCTGAGAGCAGCAAGGTGTGACCTTGTCCCTGACGAGGGGCTGGAAACCCCCGGCAGCACCTGGCCTTGGGCACATCCCCGGGTCGGCTGTCACTGCGTGGGGTCCCCGCTGCCACCCCCGCAAGCGCTGCCGCCCGCTCTCCTGGCTGGCGGCGCAGCGGGAGGGAGGTTTGCCCCGTCGGCGCTGGCGAGGAATCGGCGCTGCCAGCCTGCCTTCAGCCCTGGGCAGCGGGGGGTCTCTGACGGCTGCTGCCCCTCGGGGGTGCTGGAAACACCCCTGCAAGATCTGCAGCCGGGGCCGGGGTTTGGCACGGGCTGGGAAGACCCAGCTGCGGAGAGGGATGTGCCAAGGGCTCAGCCGTGCCCAGCCTGGCTCTGGCAAGTGCCGCGGCCCCCGAGTGCCCCCGGCCCTGGCTCCCTGGGGCGCAGAAGCGCGGCGGGGTGGCTGGGCAAGCCCTGGCAGCGCCGAGCGTTTCTCCGCGCCCCGGGATCCCCGCGCTGCGGGCGACGCGCTGGGCCCGGGACGGGTGTGCAGAGCCCTCCCCGCTGGGCGCTTCACGCCTGAGGCTGCTTCTCCCGCTGGGGCCGAGCAGGAGACGCCCGTTCGCAGGGCAGGGGCGGGGAGAGGGGCTGCCCGTGCCGCGGGTGCCCTCAGGACCCCGCTCCGCGGCCGCCCCCTCCCGCGGGCCGGGGGCTGCAGGGCCCCGGGGGGAGGCCGGGAAGGAGATTCCTGCGGGCTGCCCGGGAGCGAAGGGGCCCGCAGGCAGCCGCCCCGCCCCGCTGCAGCCCGGCGGGGGCCCGGGGGACCCCGCTGCCCCCCCCCGGCTGCGCCCTGCGGCGCGGGCGGGCCCGGCCCTGCCCTGGCGGGGCTCCGCTCGCCGCCGGCCCCGGCCCCGGCCCCGGCCCCGGCCCCGGCCGAGCATCCGCCTCCCGCTCCGCGTTGCCAGGCCAACGCCGCGGAGGAGCTGCCGGCCCCTGCGCCGGGGCTGCCTCCGCAGCGTGGCGGGCAGCGCGCCCCACGCCGCCCCATGGGCCGCACGCCGCCGCCCTGCCTGCCGCCGCGGCGAGGGCCGCAGCCCGGCCCACCGGGGCCGCGGGACCGGGGCCCGACCCACGGCTCTGGCCCGCCCAGGAGCCGCGGCGCGGACCGCAGGTACGGGGGGGGGGGGGGGGGGAGCGGGCCGGGAGCCTGCTCGCCCACGGCCCGGGAGAGGAGGGGGGGGAGCGGCTGCAGGGCAGCGGGACCTACGGCCAGCAGAGCCCGGCGTCCGGAGCCGGCCCTGCCCCGGGGAACCGGCAGGCACGGGGAGGGACGAGCTGCACCCAGGACCTGGGCCCCCACCCTGCAGCCAGTCCCGTCCCCCGGGAAGGACGCCTGCCTCCCCCCACCCCCCCACCCCACGCGGAGGCCGGGACGGGGGCGAGTCCCAGCGCCGGCGGCACCAGCCGGAGCTCAGAGCCGGGCGGTGCCGGGCCTGGGAGGGGGCTGCCGCCGGCGCCCCGCTCCGCCGGCCCCGCTCTGCCACAGAGCCCCAGGGGCTGACCGGACCCGGTCTGTGGGGTGCAGCAGGGCCCGGGAACCTGCCCCGCTGAGCCCTCGCTCGCAGCGGCTTCCCTCTCCCCGCAGCCCAGCCGGCACCCAGCCAGCCCTGCGGGAGCATGGCCCAGCGGGACAGAGAGCAGGGGCCTCGGTCGACGGCACTCGCCGTCCCCGAGCTGGAGTGCAACATCTGCTACAGCCGCTACGACGCCCGCGCCCGCAGACCCAAGCTGCTCTGCTGCGGCCACCGCCTCTGCGCCAAGTGCCTGCGCAAGATGGTGGCGCTGGGGGACGCATCGCCCCGCCAGCTCCGCTGCCCCTTCTGCCGCCGGCACAGCCCGGTGCCCGGTGGGGACGTGCAGTGGCTGCAGGATGACGGCGAGGCGCTGGCACTGCTGACGGGCCGTGAGTGGGCCAAGAAGCGGGGTCTCCCCCGGTCCCCCGAGGTCCTCCTCTGCCCCAGCGTGCTGGAGCCCGTGCCTGGCCCCGACTGCCTGGTCGTCACCATCCTGGAGGTGCCGGAGGACGTGGCCCCGCCGGAGGGCCTGGGCAGGCTGGAGGTGGTGCGGCTGTACCGCCCCGCCAGCCTGGGCGCGCTGCCCTGCCACGGCCCGGGGCAGAAGTGCCACTCCTGGGGGTGGCAAGCCGTCCCCCGCTTCATCCTGGGCATCCTCTGCCTCCTTTACGTCAGCTCCCTGCCCTTCGGCATCTACCTCCTGCTCATTGAGCACCACAGCCTGGGCATCGTCCTGGTCAGCCTCGTGCCCTCCACCCTCCTCCTCTGCATCGTCTACAGCCTCTGCCAGTGCCTGTGCCGCGAGGTCTTCGGATTCCCCCACTCCTGACCCTGCACAGCCGAGCCCTGTGCCCGCGCCGGGGAGGCTCTGGGCACCTTGGAGCATTGTCCCTCGGGGTATGGGTGTTCCCTGACCCACAGCTGACCCACAGCGTGGTGGTGTGACTGGACCACGGGGAGACGCTCAGCGCCTGTTGCCTTCCCTTGCAGAACAGCGCGGGCTTTGCCAAGTGGGAGCTCACACCAGAGCAGCTGCAGGAGCTCGTTGCAGCCTACAAGCATTCAGGCCAGACCCTCACTTCCTTCTCCTCCTCCTCCTCCTCATCCTCCACAGCAAAGAGCGGGAGCTGGGCCGAGAGCAAAGCGGCAGCCGGGAGACTAATCCCGACTAAGGAAGCGCGAGTGCTCGGCGCCTAGCGCCGTGGCTGGAGGGGCCCCGGCAGCTGGCCGCAGCCCGGCGCCGGCAGGAGAAGGGCGGGCAGAGCCCGGGGGCTCCTGCGGCCGGGCTGGCACCAGCACAGCTCCGTGTCCATAGTGTAAATAGTTCTGTCCGTGGCGCCCGTGCTCCTCGCAGGGCTGCTCCCATCGCATCCGTGTTTCTTTCCCACGTGTGTGAGTCCCGTGTTCGCCGATGCTGTGTACCGTATAGGGGAGGGGCGGAGAAGAGGAGTTTCTTTGGTGTGTAAAGACGTCTTTGCAGCTGTTTTGTAGTCGTTGTGGTTTTTATGCGGAGCCTCTGGGCTTTATTTAACCTCCTTGGGTTTTGTTTTGTAAGGATTAATTTAACACCGCTAACCATTTTATTACTTTTATCAAGAAGAGCAAAGTCTATTTTTGATTTCTGTTTCCTAGTTCTTAGGAACATTAAAAGCCGGCCTACAGCTCTGCCCCGTGTCCGTGCCTTCCCGGGGCTCCTGGTCCCCTCTCCCTCGCCCCGCTTGTCACCCCGGGGCTGCACAGAGCCACCTGCCCCGAGCCCGGCCCTGGGGGACGGGGAGGGGTCTGAGTCCGGTCCCGGCAGCCCACTACCCCCCCCCCCCATCGTGTGCGGTGCCTCCCGCATGTCCCCATCAATGTGTGTCCGTGTCCATCTCTGTGCTGCCCCAGGGCGCAGCGCTGTGACGGCCACCCCAGCCCAGCGCCCCACGCGTGAGCCCACCCACAGGTGACCCTGAATGTCCAGGGAAGGGGAAAGGCGAGGAGGCGTCGGGATGGCACCGAATCGCCTGGAAACATTGCGGCTCTTCCTCCATCGAACAGGGGGAGCCCCCTCGGGGGCCCCAGCCGGCGGCGGGGCCAGCAAACCCCCGGCAGCCTGGCCAGGCACGCAGGAGGGTCCCGCTTCGGGCAGCGCGGGGACATCGCTGGGGGCGGAGGGGGCTGGGCAAGGGGCAGCCCGAGGGGCTCCGGACAGGACCTGCCCTGCTCCCCGGGGCGGTGGAGCCACCCACATCAGCGCTGGCAGTGGAGATGCCTTATCCCCGCCAGCACCTCCACATCCCCGCCACGGACGGGCAACACCAGGGGGTCCGAGACAGAGTCACATTTATTGATGCCCCGCGTCCCTCCCTGCCCACACCTCCCGCTCTCCTTGTCCGGGCAGCTTCTGGGTCCCGTGGCCGTCTGTCCTGCCCGACCACGGGGCTGTCCCCTCCCCAGGGCGACAGCCCCGGCCCCCACCTGGCCCTCGGGGACGGGACGCGGCCGCCCCCGCCCTACCCCTGCTCCAGCACCGCTGGCACCCCCTGGGGGCACCCACTCTCGCAGGGGGGAGATGCCAACATTGCCGCCACACTCCAGATCTTGGGTTTCTGGGGCTGCTTGCCCTGCCCAGGGCCTGGCCCCCCCTCGGGGCTGCCCCCGCACCCGTCCTGCACGGGGCTGGGGTCAGGGCCGGGGGGGGCACCCGGCGAGGCCCCCTCGCCCTCGCTGTCCTCGCCGTCCGAGGTGCCATGCGGTGCCCAGCCCGCCTTGTTCTCCTTCTTGAGGCGCCGGCGGGCGTTGGCGAACCACGTGGAGACCTGGGTGAGGCTCATCCGGCTGACCACGGCCAGCATCACCTTCTCCCCCTTGCTGGGGTAGGGGTTCCTGTGGTGTCGCGCCAGCCAGGCCTTCAGTGCCCCGGTGCTCTCCCGTGCCGCCACCGCCTTCGCCCGCCCCGGCTCTACAGGCAGGGGCTGCCAGCAGCAGGGTGGGCAGAGCCCGGTGCTGGGCAGCAGCCCCGGCGGCACCTCGTAGGCTGGTGAGACCTGGAGGGGGCACAGGGGTGTCAGGGCAGGACGGGGTGGGGGGCACCCACGGCCAGAGGAGAGGGGCTGGGGGACGTGGGGGCTCAGCCCTTCGCGCACGGGAAGGAGCAGAGCTGGGTCCTGCCTGTCCTCATCCTCTCCCGTGCCCGGCACTGCGTGCCCCAAGGTGCCGGGGTGCAGGAGGGGGCGGGGGGGGGGGGGGGGGCAGGGGGATGCCAGGGCGGTGCAGGGAACCTGGGACAGCAGCTCCCCAGCCCTGACCCCAACCACCCCACACAGCCCCAGCCCGGTCCCGGGAGGGGTCCCACATCCCGGCCCGCCGGGAGCTGCTGTGCGGCACTTACCGAGGGCGCCAGGAGGCTCAGGGGCGGCAGCAGGCTGTAGCCGGCCAGCATGGGGCAGGGACAGGGACAGGGCAGCAGGGCTTGGGGGGGTCCCTGCAGGGCTCCCCAGGGTCCCCTACAACCCCCCGGCTCTCGGCCTGGGCTCCCCTCGCCCCGAGGAGCTGCCATGCTGCGGGGAGAGGAGCCGGGGAGCTGGTCCCTGGCGTTTTATAGCTGCCGGGGTCCGCGGTGACTGACAGCTGATTAGGGGGTATTAGCACCCACGAGAGCGGCAGCAGGGATCTGGGGCAGCTGATACCACCCCCACCCCAGCTCTTGTCGGGCAGGGAGCATCCTCCCTGCCTGCCCGCCACCAGCCAGGACGTGTCCAGGACCCATGCCAGGGCCCCAGCCGCCCCCGGCCCCCCGGCCCTGCGTGGCCCCAGCACAGCCTGCGCAGCCCCCAGGGATGGGGCGCGGTGGCACCGGGGGCTGGTGCACGGGGCCCACGTGAACCCCAATGGCTCCACAGACACCCACAGCCGTGGGGACGCAGCACGCACGGGGACACACGTGGGACGCAGCACACGCGGGGCTCTACTGCAGTGCCAAGAACCGTTGGACCCCGTCCTTGACCCCGGCCCTGACGTGGCCCCGGGGCAGGGGTCGGCAGAGCCCCCCACGCTGCAGCGGGCTGGGTCGGAGGGCCGGGTGCTGGCGGGAGAACTCGTGCACAGCCCGGTAGGACGCGGGTGGCACGAGGTGCTGCCCCGGAGCCCGCTCCTCCTCCGGCTTGGCCAGGTCCTTGCCCAAGCCCCAGTGCCGCCGTGCCTGCAGCTGGACTCCCGGCTGCAGAGGGGTGAAGGGGCCCTGCAGCCCTAGGGACGGCCAGGGACCCTTTGCCTGGGTGGGGACTCGGCCCCACAGGCACCGGGGCGTTCCCGTCTGCCAGCGGAGTGGGGGCAGCGGGTGGGCAGGGCAGCAGTGGGCAGCTGTGCGAGGGGCCCCGAGAGCCCGCGACCCCCCGAGCTGCCCGGCTCCTGCCGCTGCGCCTCCCTGCTCAGACTGGGATTATCCCACAGGTTGTATCCATCATTAAATACCGACTAATAACGCTCTCAGGATATTAAATATGTAACAAACCCGCTTAGCACTGGCCGGGGACAGGAAGGGGAAGGTCACTGGTGCTAATGAGCCCTGCTGCATCCCCGGGCTCCCCGCAGGCCCCCGGTGACAGCAGAAGGTCCCAGGGCCGAGGTGCCAGCGCTGAGGGGCCCCGAGCCCGCGCGGCCCCGCTGTGCCCCACGGCCAGAGCCCCAGCAGCACCCGGAGCTCCCCCTGTGCAGCGGCCGGGAGCCCCGGTCCCTTCTGTCCCAGCACCGTCCCCACCTCGGGCTGGCCCTGTGCTCTCAGCAGCCCCAGGTGTGGAAGCCATGGGGCAGCCAGGGGCCTGTGCTGCCGGCCGGGAGGGGACGGCCGGGCCGGACGGCTGGGACCAGCCCCGGCCACGACCCCGCAGCGGCCCTGTAACCTTGTCCCCACGGGACTCCAGCCCTGATCAGCGCCGCCAGCCGCGCTGCGGATCCGCTTTATTAAATAATGGGGCTGTAATCTAGGAAAGCGCCTGTGGATTGCTGCGGCGTGCCTTAACCCCGCGTGGCCCAGCTGGAGAGGGAGGGCCACGGCCAGCCGCCGACGGACACAGCTGGACGGTGACCGAGACACGGCCGGACAGGCATAGCCACGCGCCGGCACGGCTGGGCACGGACAGGGCTGCAGCCGGACAGAGCCACGGCCAGGACAGAGCCACAACCGGCCCCGCTCGCCCCAGGGAGGTGCGGGGCCACCCACACCCCGCTTCCCCAGCTGGGGAGGGAGGGCGGGGGGTCCGGCCCAGGTGTCCGGCGTGCAGGCAGGCTGCTGCCTGCAGCCCTGAGGCAGGGGACGAGCAGTGGGCTCCCCGGGGACAGCGGGCACCCCCAGCAGCCAGGGAGGGAGGGTGCTGCTGTCATTTGGGGCAGAACACAGGCTCTGCCTTCGCAGCACAAGCCCTGGTGCCGTCCCCAGCCCCTGCACGAGCTGGACCGGGAGCCCGGCTGCAAGCCCGGTGATCACACCGCACCAGTCCCGCAGCCGAGGGGCTCCGGCCTCACGGAAGCTCCTGCTGAAGTTGGGTGGTTCCAGGCCTTTTTCCCCCTCTGCAGATAATCAGTTTAATGCAAAAGCATAGAACTAAAACTCCGAGATTAGCTGTTATAATCACATGTAAATACTTCCAGACAATCCGCTCAGGCAGGGGCGGCGTGTGTAGTTTGGGACAGAGTTACACGGGATTTAGGCTGTTTACCACTCGATTAATTTCATGACTCCAGCCCCAAACCCACTGTTGTACCAGATGCCCGGCTCACTTCCCACAAGTCAAGGTCACTCAGGCAGGAGGAAGCCGATAGCACAGGGGAGCTGCATCTGCCAGAGCGACCTGCCCGGCCCCAGCGCCAGGCCCTGGGACCCCCGCGCCCCAGCCCCGGAGGAGGCAGGAGGAAGGCCGGGCCTGCCTGTCCCCGCCGGCCGGGAGTGGGGCAGGGGCTGGTGCAGGACCGCAGACCCTCCAGGCAGGCGCAGGCGCAGGTTTCAATCCCTTTTTATTCATAAGCATAGTCAAAGCTTGAGAATGTCAGAATCGAACCCCGCCCACAACCACCTACGCACCACCTCCTGAGTCCATCCCTCTTCAGAAGAAAAATAGAACATCTTCCACCTATGATTCTTCCTACTCTGGGTTCCTCCAGTCCAAAGCCCTACTGCTGCCTGCCTGCAGGCCGGAGAAGCCAAGGGAGGGACGGCCGCCCTCACGCCAGGACTGCACGCCCCACGGCTGCGGAGCGGGGAGCGCAGGGCTGCGGCTGCACGCACGCCTCTCACGCCGTACCGCGCAGCTGCGCTCGGCCCCTCGGCTCGCTCCCAGGATCCTCGCGTGCCAGGCAGACGTCGATCCGAGTTTGGCCCACACAGACATGATTCAGGAAAAGGGATTTCAGACCATCAAGTGCAACAGGCAAAGAGATCGGCCACACGAGAGCGCTGCCGCCGCTCAGCCTGCCTCGGCTGTGGAGCAGTCTCTGCTGGAGACAGCTGCCCGTGCCAGGGAGGACGTGCAGGACCCTCGCGGCGCACGGCCGAGCGGCAGCAGGCCCCCGCCGCAGCGCGCTCGGGCACGTCCCTCGTAGCCCCGAAGCGATAAGGCAACTGCTGGCTGAGGAGGCTCCTGCCTGGTGCAGCTTGTCCTGCTCAGCACGGGTGTCCCAGCGCCAGCCGGGCCCGGCCCTGGTGCTAGTCCGCCAGCGTGATGACGTCGTAGTGGATCCCCTGCTGCAGCTGCTGGATCTGCTCGGCCGTTGCCTCGGCGGTGAACACGCCCTGCGCCTGGGCCATCGCAGCATCCGCCACTGCTGCAGAGGAGAGGGGGGTCAGTGCCTCCTCCCATCCAAGGGCAGGGCAGAGCAGGCGGCTTGCCCAGGGTCCCCCTCCACGTTCGCCACCTGCCTCCAGGGGAACGGGCAGGCGTACGACGCGAGCGCAAGGGCCACCACGCTCACGCAGGGCTCCAGCAGGGAGCCTGGCTCCGGTTAACTCTGCAAACACACATCAGGGCGTCTCCACCCTGTGGAAGCTGCTGCATCTCATCTCCAGGGGAAGGGAGCTGGTACCGGTCCAGAACGGACATGCTGGGACCAGCAAAGATCTCCCCTCAGACACCAAGGCTGGCCGCTCCCCAGAATCACGGGGACGCAGGCAGTAAGGTGGCAATCTAGCCTCGCCTACCCCAGCCCTTCCGCCAAGGGCCCCCGCCCCGCCACCCCTGCCGGCTACAGCAACCGAGCAGCCTCCGCAGGCAGAGCTGGGCCGCGAGCACGGCCTCTCAGTGGCTGCTAACGGGCGTCGCAAACCGCCCGGCAGCACTGGCCCCCGAGACCCGGAGGCAGGCGGGGCTGCCGGAGCTACGCCAGAGCTCGGCCCTGGGGCCCTGGTCCTACCTGAGACTGCCGAGTGTGCGGCTGCTTCCAGCTGCGCCTGGGTGACGAGCTGCTGCTCAGGCGAGACAGGCATGTACTGGATCTGCAGGGAGGAGAGAGCAGGAGAGTCCGGGAGGGGCAGGGTCCCTCCTGGAGTGCTGCTCTGGCCACAGCTGCTGCAGCGAGTCACCAGCCCTCCCTCTCCAGCTGTGTGCTCGGAGCCCATCTCACGGCAGCCCTGTCAGCTCCAGCCACCATGCCTGGCCCCTCACCTGCGGCTCCTGGAGGAACTGGCTGCCCTGCTCGTACTGGATGTGGGTGATCTGCCCATCCTGTACCTGGGGACAAGAGCCGCTGTGAGGCTGCGGGCATCCCTGCCCCTGAACAGAGTTGTGACTCAAACGGAGCAAGCCACGGGGGGCAGGAGGAGGCTGAGCCCCACACACGGCACCCTCATGAGCCCCATCCGCCACGCAAAGGCAGCAGACAAGGCTGAAGCTTACCTGGATGTGATGTCCCTCTGGGACAACAACGTACTCATGGGGAAGTAAGTGCTGTACACCATCCTGGGCAATGATGTACTGAACCTGCAAACACAGGGATTCAGATCCAAAAAAAGAGGTCACCGCTGCCCACCCCTCACACCGCAACAGGGCTGGTTCTTGTCTGTCTTCTGTGCCTGTTTCCACCCCACCTCTCCCCACTGTCCCCAGCTCTCCCCGCTCCCGCTGAGCAGAATCTTTCGGTTCCTGGGATGTGCCCCCCTCACCTGGTTGTCAGAGGTCACTAAGTGCTGTACTGTCTGTCCGTCGGCAGTTGTGATCTCCTGGATGTACGTGGCCTCCTCCTGCAGGTCAGCAAGAGCCCAGCGCTGTCAGTGGGGTGGGCCCGACCGCAAGCCCTCCGAGAGGAGGGAACCCGCACAGCTTGCAGGGAGCGGCCGCACAGGGTGGGAGGAGGAGATTGACAGGCTTGACTCACCTGGCTCGTGACGCTCTGCTCCTGCGCGACGATGATGTGTTCCTGCCCCAGGGCCTGCTGCAGTCGCTCGGGAGCCAGCACCGCCTGGCCGGACTGCAGAGCCGCTGGAAAGCGGAGAAAGCCGGTGCGGACACTGCTGGGGCTGCTGGCCGGCCCCGCTCCCGAGCGGCCCCTGCCAGGTGCCCACCCCAACGAGGAGCACAGGACAGTCTCTTAGCTCTGCTCACAGAAGGTCAGAAGCTAAACCAAACTCTCCCACCATGACTAAACTATAGGTCACCGTGGGCAAAACGCAACCTCCAAATCAGACCGTGAACTCCGCTTCCCGTTTCAGCCATGAGCTGCTCACAGCACCGCTGCTCCCGCAACGCACTGATCTACTGGGACCTGCTTAGAGGAAACACTGGACCCCCAGTTCTGCACAGAACCGCAACGGTCAGCGCCTCACCAGGAGAGCTCCCTGCACCCAGCCCCCTCGTCTTTGCACCCACCCAGTCCTGCCACCACCGGCAATCCTAACCCTCAGCAGGAATCTCCTGGCCCTGACCCATCTCAGCCCCGCTCGGCCCACAAGCTGGGCGAATCCCCGCATGGGGCTCTGGCCACAGGAAACCCGCAGGTCACCCCAGTCACAGGGACACATCTTACTCTGCAGGGTGGCCAGCGTGTCCTCGTCGCTGTTCAGTATGATGGTCTGCTGGGCAGCAGCTGCAGGCGCCCCCGGCCTCTTCCCCTCCGAGCTGTGCAAACGCTGCATGTGGAACTTGAGGTGCCCATTACGGTTGAACCTACGGGAGGAACGAGAGTGAGGTGGAGTTTGCCATGGGCAGCACAGGGCCCCTGTGCTTTCTGCAGAGACCCAGGCCATGGGCGCCATGAGCACGTCCTACGACATGGCCTGTCCCAGCTCCCAAAACGCTTCCGTCAGGCCCAAGTACTGAACCTCCCCGTGCAGAAGTTCCTTGGAGACGAAGCTGGGTCCACCTGCAGCAGGAACTGCTCTCAAGGGCAGAGTCCCCTCTAACAGGGGACCACTCCCGGGGGTAGGGTCAGGGCAGGCAGCTCTCTGCCAGTATCCTATCTCCTCTTGAGCCTTGGAGAGCTCTAACAGGGTCTCCTGAAGCAGCAACAACCTCGCAGGCTTCACTCACCTCTGCCCACAGATCTGGCAGGCAAAGGGCTTCTCGTTGGTGTGCGTCAGCATGTGCCTGCGCAGGTCCTTCTTGTTCTTGGAGGCAAAGCTGCAGTGGGTGCACTTGTGTGGCCGAAGGCTGGCGTGCTGGACCATGTGGCTCTGGGGGCAGAAGCACAAGCGCGGGGTCAGAAAGCCCGTGTTTCTCCAAACCTCTTGCTCCCAGGGCTGCTCTGTGCCAGGGAACCTACCCGAACCTCCGGCCAGAGGGCTGCAGTGAATGGACAGTCGGGACACTTGAAGGTGCTGGGCCCAATGTGGGCTCTCTTGTGACTCTCCATTTCTGCTCTCCCTGTGAACATGGCTGTGCAAATCTTGCATGAAAACTTTTTGGCTGTGGAAATCTTGCACGAGAGCTTCTTGGCCGTGGAAACCTTGCACGAGAGCTTCTTGGCCACGCCTTGGAGTGCAGGCCACTTGACCTTTGGGGATGAGATCTCCTGCCCCTCAGAGGCTGGGGATAAAGACGAGTCCTTCTGGAGCTGCCTGGTGACACACTGCACTAGGGGCCACTTGACGCCGGCGGGCTGTGCCTCCTGGCCCTCCGCAGGTGAGGGAAAGGCAGCGTCCCCGCTGAGGGGCTGAGAGAGAAACACCCAGTCACACCTGCTCACACTGCTGCCTGAGACGGGGAGAAAGCTCAGCTCCTTACCTCAATGTGATGGAACTGGCTCCCCGGAACACCCGATGACATGATATAGTGATTGTTATGGTCCTTCAGGGCCTCCTCTGTCATCACAGCTTCGCTCACCACAACCGCATGGGAGGTCTCCGCAGGGCTCTCCTCCTCGCTGCTGGAGAGGACAGGGTCAGGGAGGATCTGCCTCGTCCTCCTCACCACTAAAGCCTCCTCATTTGAGGTCAGAAGTGCCTCCGTCTCCCCGCTCCTCCCATACAGCTGACCTGTACAGCGTGCCTGGAGCCTGAATCTCCTCACTGATGGGTGTGATGATGCTGTACTCTGTCGTCCCACCAAAGGGGATAGTGATCTGCTGCAGCTCCGAGCCACCCAGGGTCGCCTCCTCGTAAGCCTCCTGCACCAAGGTCTCCCCAGGCTCTGCCACGTGCAGCGTCACCAACTTCTGCTGCTGCTGCTCCTCAGAGTCCATCTCTGCCCCCTCCTCCTGTGCTTGCGGCTCACAGGGGACCTGCGCTTCTCCTGAATCGCTCGGCTTCACCACTGCCACCTGCGAGGGGACAGCAGCTCAGCCGGAGGAAGGCAAGGCTCCGCAAGACACGCCCTGAAGCGGAACAGGGCTGGGCGCTGCGGAACGACTGTGGAGGGCTGGGAAGCCTCCCCCTGCCACCCCGCGGCAGGCGCAGCACCCCCTCAGCCCTCCTCACCTGCAGCGAGCCCGTGGCCAGCTCTCGCTGAGCGCTCACGTTCAGCAGGAGATCCAGGGCAGTCTGTGTGGCCAGTTCTGCTGATCCAGCCACATCTGTCAGGGTCCGAAGGAGAGGGTCAGGCACACGCTCGCCCACCTCCTCCCCATCCCCACCCCCTTCCCTGGGAGCTCACTCACCTTGTTCGTAAATGATGGTGGCCCCTCCCAGGGAATCCTGCGAGAGGATGGGGGGCTCTGCTCCCGGGATGGCCTGGACCGCATGGTAGGTGACGGAGCCAAGAGGCGCCTGTGTGAGAGAGAGAGCTGACAGCACGGCCGGGGCCAGCGAGCACCAGGAGGAGCTGGGGCGTGGGCAATGGCACTCACCGGCGGACTGGCCTCTGGCTCAGCCGGGGCCTGCACCTGGCTGTGCTGCTGCTTCAGCTCCTCAATCTGCTGCAGGGTGAAGAAGGGGCAGCGGCGGCAGGGTGGCTCCTCGGGGTGCCTCTGTGCCCACTCCTCGAAGGAGTCGGCGTGGCGGCAGTGCACGTGGAGGCGCAGGTTCTTCTTGTGCTTGGTGGTGAAGTGACAGAACTCGCAAGCAAACGGCTTCCCTCCTGCGGGACACGGGAGGCGGGAGTCAAGCAGGGGGTCCCCAAGGGACGGCAGGGAAAGCAGACATGCTCTGACCGCCTCCTGGAGAAGCAGGGGTGCAGGACATCGGGGCACAGGGCAAGCAGGCAGCTCCTCTCACCCGTGTGCTTGACAGCCATGTGCGAGATCAGGAAGTCCTCCCGGAAGGTGGAGTACTTGCAGAAGCTGCACTTGTAGGGCTTGTCGTTCATGTGCGACAGCTGGTGGTTCAGCAGGACCTTTTTGTCCTCACAGACGTAGTCACAGAACTCACACTTGAACCTGCCAGGACAATGCCGCCTGTCACACGGGCAGCAGGGACCTTCTGTCCTCCCCTCTGAGGGTGAGCCAGGACACTGTCTCTACCACGGCACGCCACAGGCTGTTGCCAGGCTCCTACCTGCGGTTGGCAATGGCCTGGATGTGCGTCAGCAGGTGCATCTTGAAGGTGTAGCGCTTCTTAAAGGACTTCCCGCACTGCAGCGGAACAAAGCAAAGCAGCATTCACCTCCCATCCAGCCTCACTCGCCGCCAGCCCTTCCCCAGGCTGTGTCCCCCTGCCTCACCTTGTCACACATGTGTGGTTTCTCCGTGCTGTGTGTCTTCATGTGCTGCGTAAGCCTCTTCTGCATGGGGTAGATACGGTTGCATACGGGGCACGGGAAGGAGTTCAGCTTTGGGGGCTGGAGGGAGAGCGCGAAGATGAGCCCACCTGGGAAGAGCTCACCAGTTTCCTTACCCTCTCCCCACTGCAGGACCTGGGCTGCCTTTCCTCAGGTGATCCAGAAACACTGCCTTCAACGAGGCACCAAGAATTTGTGGAAGACCCAGACATGCCTCTTCCCATATAACAGTGCTGAGAGACAAGCCAACAGGGTACTCAAACTCACCGGATCAGCTCTCTTTTTCCTGAAAAAGAAAGAAGAAAACCCCTTTGTGTCAGCCACATCCCAAGTCCAAGCTCCCTTTTACCCAGACACCAAAACCACCCGTTTTGGAAAGGGCCAGAGGTCAGGGGAAGGGGCGGCCGTGGCTGCCCTCCCAGGGCAGGAGGAACAGTGTTGGTGCCGTTCAGCCAGGCTGCGAGACAGTCTCCAGGACTGCACTTCCCTTACCTGTCCCGGTTGTGCACTGTGGAGTGCCGGATGACATCCTTCTTGTACACGCTGGTGTAATTGCACTCCTCGCACTTGTAGGGCTTGCTGCCCACATGGTTGAACATGTGCTCCTGCAAGAAGCAGAGCGGGGGCCATGAGATCTGGGGCTACCAGCAACCCTTGTGGGTAAGGGAGCAGGACAGACGGCACTAACCTTGAGGGAGGACCAGCGCCGGGAGCGGTAGCTGCACTGAAGACACTTGAAGAGCTGCGGGTCGTTGGCCTCGTGCGAGTTGACGTGGAAACGCAGATCATCGTGCGTGAGGAAACGTGAGCCGCAGATCCGACACAGGTAGGGCCTCATCAGGGGCTTGGGTGACTTGTAGTAGTACCTGCGGAAACAGGACCGGGCTCAGAGCTGTGGTGGCAAACAGGGGCTGGACCGGCCCTGGGCACAGGCCAGAGGGCCCAGCACCGGCTCGGCACACACCCCTCACCTGCGCCCCATGTACTTGCGGTATTTCTTGCCCAGAAAGCGGCGGGAGGGCCGCCCGCGCCTCCTGGGGATGATGTCTGCCTCCTCTGGGCCCGTGTTGGAGGAAGGGTCCTTGTTTTCGGAGTCGGACTGGCTGATGCTGGGCTCCGCCAGGCTCTCGCTGGTCCCGTTCTCCAGGCCAGAGGAACTGGCTGCTTCCGAGTTCTGCAGCTCACGGCTTGGTGTGCTTTGGGACGTCACCAAGGGCTCCACTTCCCCTCCTGCTCGACAGAACACAACACAGTCCCGTCACACACCCTTCCTACGGGCTCCCGGGAACTCGCACACTGCTCCCTGCTCCAGCCCAGCAAGGGGCTGCTGCCGCCTCCCGCTTCCCTCACCTTCAGGCACGTCCTGGGGCATGTCCTCCAGACGAGGAAACTTGCGGGGTCTCCCCGGGCGTCGACGCGGCCTCTCCTCGCTGGATGTGGGGACAGTGCGGCTGTACTTGGGCTGTCGCCCACGGGGCTCATCCTCAGCTGGGTTATAGTCACTGTCCTCTGGAGGTAAGTGGCCCAAAATATCAGAGAGAGACTGGGAAAAGACTAAGCTACATAAGGCGTGGGGAGGACGAGTCCTACCTTCAGGGTCATCAATAGCACCAGCGTCCATGATATCATCATCTTCTTCTTCTTCTGTGACCTCCTCCTCTGCAGTCTTTGGAGTGGCCCCCCCCTTTCGTGGACGTGCTTTCTTCAACGCCACAGCTGAGCCCGCTGCCACAGACAACAGAAGGAAAAGTCTTTACCAGACTGTACTGCCCAACAGGTCCTTACACTCCTCCCCTTGTTTCTTCCGTGGAGAGAGCAGAGCCCGTCTGCAGCAAGACAAATTTTCCTCGGCCCTTAGCGCACACCTGGCTGGAAGTGCCGTTCTTTCATGTGGTTGATTAGCGTTTTCTTGGAGACACTCTTATACTGACACATCTTGCACTTGAACTGCTGCACCACCACCACCTCCATCATCTCTTCCAGGGTCTCCATGTCCGGCTGGTCCAGCTCCTCCCCACCATCTGCCTCTCGGGCCTGATCCGGCCGTGCAGGCAGCTCCAGCACTTCCAACTGCTCGGAAGGGTCTGAAGGGCCGGGCTGGTCAAGGCATGTGGAGGTAGGTCCATCAGCAACCGCTTCTATCGCCAAGCTATTGGCCAGAGCAGAAGTGGCCATCTGGGACACCATGGGGGCACCTGAAACACCAAAACCACCTCAGCCAAGGAGCAGACCCTTACCTCCATCCAGGCTGCACCCACACCTGGGGCACAGGGCTGAACACGAGCTCAGTGACAAGCTCCCAACAGTCAGCACATCCACGGGGACTCTGGTACAGGCACTGTGGCCGATGCAGCTGGGACACCCGCTCCAGGCCCCGCTCTCGCAGAAAAGGCTCGGGGGCAGAGACAGCCACCACCGGACGCCCCAGGGCGCACCCTTACCATCATCGGGCCCCTGCAGAATGAGGTACTGCGTAGTCTCCGCACCACCATCCTCCGCGCTGGTCACGGCGATGCAGCCTGGGAGGAAGAGGAGAGCAGAGTGGTAACTGCCAGACGCGGGGGCTGTAGAGTCACTGGGGTTCGCTCAGCTTCAGGTACAAGTGGGAAGGGGCGAGGAAGGTCTGGCTCCAGGGACGGAGCCCACCCTGGGCTGCTAGCACCGTGGCTGGAGGAGCAGCCAGACAGAGGGAGGGCTGTCCGGCAGCTGCAGCAGCCACGAGCTCCTCATCAAACCCTCCAGCTACTGCAGTAAAGCAAGAAGAGAATCCCCCGCTGATCGAGGTGCATACGTGTGCGTGTACACACTTCCCCCTCACCGCCCAAGGTCTGGCACAGCAGCAGCTCCCTTCCCCAGCCCCAGTACCCCGAGCCATTTGCATGCGGGGCGCTCCAGAAGGGGAGCAGGCAGGTCTGCCGCGCGCGCGAGCAGCGGGGAGCATGCACTCACTCTGGATGATGTCAGGCCCAATCGTGGACTCGATGATTTTGTCGATAGCAGAACCTAGGTCCGAGGAAGTGGATGCGGTGGAGTCTGACACGATCGTGGCTCCATCGGTGATGACGCTGGAGTGGACCAGGACTTGTGGGGACTCTGACACCATGATGGACTGGCTCACAGTGGAGACACTGGAGACCAGGGTGGACTGGGCGATGGAGGATGAATCTGGCAGGTAAATCCGGGGAATGGCATCTGTGCTGGAGCTGCTCTCCGACACCTCTTCCTGGCGGAAAAAAAAGAGGCAGAAGAGCTCAGCCGAGAGACCTTTGCCAGGCCAGGCCCTTGGGGGAGCCAGCGTACGCAAACGACGGCGGGGTATCACCGCAGAGCTGCCAGGAAAGGCAGCAGAGTAATTCCTTTGGTATTGCCAAGCGCCCTGGATCTCCAGGGCTGCTCCGGCTACCAAGGAGAGTTCCCCTCCTCAGACCGGCCAGCAGACACCCGACCGGTAGCGTAACAGCGCCTGCCAAGGCTGCTGAGCTACAAGAGCTGATCCTGAAGCTCGGTTTGCCAGAAGCGTCTAGAGAAATCCTCAGGAAGCAGAGCCACAGCCGCCCTCCCCTCCCCAGGCTGACTGCCGCCCCGTCCGCCCCGTGAGCTCCTACCAAGGAGACCCCGCTGCTGTCGGAGCTCTGGCCCACGCCGGAGTCATCCGCCCGGGAGAGGGGGCCGGGGGCCGAGGCGGCGTCGCTGCTGTCCGCCGACACGGCCTCCGAGGTCCCGACGCCCAGGCCGCTCTCGGAGGGCTCCTCCCGCGCCGCCTGCGGGGCCGCGTCGCTGCTGCTCTCCACCGCATTCTCCTCCATGCCCGCCCTGCCCGGGCCGCCTAGGCTCGACCTGAGGGGGGAGGCCGCCGCCGTCAGGGCCGCCGCCCGCCGCCCGCTCCCCGCCGCTCCCCGGGGCGGCCGCGGCGGGGGTCCCGGCTCCGCGCAGCCCGGCCCGGGGGCCGGGGCCGCCGCTCGGGGCACCCGCGGAGGGGCCGGAGCTGCCGCGGCGCCATGCCCGGGGGGTCCCGGCCGCCCCTCGCGGGGGGCCCCGGCGCCGCCGGTCCCGTCATGCCCCGCGGCCCTGCCCGGCCCCCGGCCGCCATCTTGCCGCGGGGTCCCCCCCGCCGCCTCCGCGCGCGCGCACACGGCGGGGCGGCCCCGGTGCGCCGGGGCGGGGAAGCCGCCGCCGCAGCGGGGCGAGGGGGCCCGCCGCCGCCGCCGCCCGCCCGCCGGCCCGCGCCCTCACCCGGCCCGCCGCGGCCCCACCGCGCCTCCGCCGGAGCCGGCATCACGGCGGCCGCCATGCCCCCCCGCCCTCGCGCCGCGCAGCGGTACGGTCGCGCGGGCCCCGCGCCGGGACTACTTACCCCGGCCCCCCCGCCCCGCCCGGGGCGCCGGCCGCCCCGGGGACGCGCTCCTCGCTCCGCCCGCCGCCTCCCGGCACCGAGCGGCGCCGCCCGCCGCCCGCGGGCCGGGGGAGGCCTCGGCGACCCGCCGGGGACTACTTTCTCCGCGGAGGGATCACGGAGACGGTGGCGCGACTCTGCGTCATGGCGTCACGAAGCGGCGCCCGGGCCCTGAGCGTCGGCGTCGCGCCGGGTTGCGCCCGTCACGTGACGAGAAGGCGGAAGCGGAAGTGGCAGCGGCGGCCGGGCCCGGGGCCTGGGGCTCCGGGCCCGGCCGCTCCGCTCCCGGCTCGGCCCGGCCCGGCCGCGCTGGCCGTGCCCTGCGGCCCCCCCTCGCAGCCCCCAGTCGGAGCCCCGTCTCGCCGCGAGCGCAGCGGGGGCTCTGCGGCACCGTCCGGCACCGCGGCTCGGCCCGGCCCTGTACTGTCCCGGCGGCGCGTCCCCCCAGCCGGCGGCCGCATCTCGGGCGGTGCCGTGCAGCCCCGGCGCTCCGGTTCCCTTTCTGTTGCCCGCGGTGGGCACGGAGCCCGGCGCGGCTCTCGGTCGCTTCTGCGGGCTGAGCTGGGGCTGCCTTTCCCCGGAGCGACTGTGGCCGAGCTGCGGGGGCCTCTGCCGTGCCCTTCCCGCAGGGGCCCGGGGCCCTTACCGTGCTCAGCCCCGGCGGCCGCGCAGTCTCAGACATTTAGGCACTTTTTCCCTCGTTCCCTGGTGTGGGAATGGCGCCTGGCGGCTGATGTAGGTTTGCTCTGTCTTATGGAAGCCAAACTTGCCTCTTTTGATGGCGGTTCTGAACGACAGCCATCTTCCTCGGTTCGCTTGCTGACAAAGCCCTCATCTGGGTCGGTTTACACCCCACCGCAGATGGCGATGGGCACCCGGTTTGGCAGCCCGGCTCGGCTGGGCTGGCGCTGGCAGCACCTCCAGCGCCCATGCTCGAGGTGCACAAGCTGGGGGGCTGCGAGGGGCTGGCCGGGGGCTCCCCGCACGCCGCGGGCGGTGGGGCGTCCCCGCAGGGATGCGCTTAGGAGCCTGCTGCTGCCCCAGCGCTCTCGCGGTGCCGTTGAGCGCGGTGGCGTGCCGTCTCCTCCAGCTGAGCTCAGTTGTGGACGGAGAGCCTGGGCTCAGCCTCTTCTGGCTGAGGCCCCTGCTCCAGCTGGGCCCTGCTCCGCGCTGACGTCTTTAACGAAACCCTGGCTTGGGTGGCTCCTTGCTCTCACCGATGTTTTTTCACGTTGCAGTGCTCTACTGAGAACGTCTCTGTCCCGGGTTTGTTCTGGGAGAAAGGCAGCCGCGTTCTGCCTGCGCTCTTCTGAGGCTGGGACATGTTTGGGCTGAACCTGGCTGCTCAGTCCCCGTGGAAGGGACGCGCTTGCTGAGTGAGGGGGCTGAGGCTCCGCATCCCGGCTGCGCCGGGGGTCCTGGGGCCGCTGGGACTGAGTCAGCCCGCAGTGCGGCTCTGTCCGGAGCAGGTCCGGGTGGGCAGTGGCATTGTCTTGCTGGCCAGAACGGCTGGTACAGAGCTGGTGCTGACAGGGTGCCAGCTGCAGAAGGACAGACGGTGTCTCGTCTGGCACAGTCTGCGAGTGCGGAGTTAGCCTGCCAGAAATCCGAGCGGACGGGTGTTGGACGAGCGGGGTGGGCTGGATCAGCACTCTGCGTCATTTGGTGGTGGTGCTTCTGGTCCAGGGCGAGGAGGGTGATGGCCGGATTCATCCCCTCTCAGCCCGGGGCTCCTCTGTGGGGCTCTGCGGGTCCCTCGCGTCCGTCCGGCCCCTCCTGCCCCGGGCGAGGCTTCCCGGAGGCGTGTGCCCGGTAGAGGCAGCAGAGGAGCTGCCGCTGAACCACCGGCCTGGTGCGCATGCATCTTCCAGCTCTTTTTCAAGCTAATTAAATACATCCTTGAGAGGTTTATGCCCTCGTCTGTCACGGGATGACAGCATCAGTGAAACCCATCCCCGGGCTGGCGGGAGCCGAGAAGGGGCTGGCTGCACGAGCGCTCCTGCCGCAGCAGCGCTGCCTGCCAGTGACTCGGGTGCCGAGTCCCCGTGCGCAGCCGGCTGCTGCCATCGCCGTCGTGCCAGAAGCCGAGAGAGACCAAGGGCTTGGGGTTTTTCTCCCATTGTTCCTCTTTAAAGCAACCCTGCATAGCTCTGCAGTTGTGGGGGGTGGGGGGGAAGCGGAGCCGGGGAGGACGCGGGGGGCTCCTGTGGACGGTGTCCCCTCTCCAGTGTCCTAGCCCTGTAGCTCACGCCGGAGGAGTCCAGCGCTGTCTGTGACCGGCCGTGGGGCCGGCTCCGTCGGTGGGCTTGGGGCATCCCTGTGCTCCCCGTTGGGGGAAGCTCCACATTTCTGTCAGGGGGGTGGGTTGGAGGAACCCCTGGCAAAAGCTGCCTCCCAGGCAGAGGAAACGGGATGGATTTGTGTTGGGCTAGCAGGTTTCCTCTCTTTTTGTCTTCAGGCAACTGCTGTCTGAGACAAGCAAAGGATTTTCCCGACAGATGATGGTTCCAGGGCAAAGCAGCCTGACCTCTGGGAGCCTCAGGGGCTAGTGCGGACCCTCCTGATGCTGGCTCGACCGATGGAAAGTTTCTTAAAGCTTCCCTGTTACCCTGCCGAGATACCCCGTGTCCTCTGTCTCAAAGGATTGTACCAGCGGGAGCTTTGCTGAGATGGGTAACCTGCTATTTTTAAAAATGCTGTGTGCCCCCGAGCAGGGGTGAGCAGAGAATTTCCAAGCCAGGCAAAGCACAGCTCCCGTGCTCTGCTCTGGAGGCACGGCTCCTCGCTGATAATGCTCTGCCATTGCAGCTCCTGTGCCTGAAATTGTTTCAGGGCCAAAGAAAACACAAAGAAATCTCGGCAAGAGGCTTAAGAGAATCCAAAAATGGATGCGGCACGCACTGGATGTGTGTCCAAATACCTTAGCAGGGGGAGCGCCAGGTTAAAGGCCTTTTGGGAACAGGCTGAGAAGACAACACAAATGCTTGTGCCTGGAGAATAAAGCGATAAGACTCGCGTGGGATATGAAGCTGATTTTTAACAGGCCGGTTGATCCGCTGCGCTGACGGGCTGTCCCAGGAGGCGGAAGGTTTCCCGGCCTGGATATGGCGCTTGGAAGGAGCTACAGCCAGGCAAGCTGCTGCTCGGGCAGGGTGACAGCACGCCGACCGAGCGGCTCCGGTTGGGGTCCTACTCTCGCTGGCCCCCTCGGCCGTGCTGGTCTGCCCTGTTCCCGGTGGTGGTTTGCTCGCCGCGCTGACCCGCCTCGCCGCTTGCCCTGCTCCCACAATAGCTTCTCCATGAGCTAATGGCTTCGGTCAGCGTCCCAGAATAGGTGGTGGCTTGTGCTGAGCGCGGTGCCCAGGGCTGCGCCCCTCCAGCCTCCCTGCAACCCGAGGCCCCGGACTTCCACAGTCAGTGATTTTGGACTTCCACAGTCAGTGATTTTGGACTTCCACAGTCAGTGATTTTGTCATCCATGCTGTTTGTTCCTCCTTGTTTCCTTTTTTCTTTTTAAAGAAAACACTGCTGGCGATGTTTGTGTAGCTGCAGGGCATTAATCCACATCAACCAGGCTCGTATTTATATCCCACCTGGGAAGGGCAGTTGCATCAGCACATTTTGTAAAACGTTGAGCAAAACAGCCCTTGCTGCAGGAAATGGGTTTTTCCTTACACCAGATTGCTTCACCACTCAGCTCCTTCCCAGCAACAGCGGCTCCTGAAGAAGGCGCCTGGGGCTCTCCCGGGGGATTGCTCCACGCTGGGGTGGCAGCGAGCTGGGATGGCTTCCCGCCGGGCACTGCTCCGGCCCCTCCGCCGTGTGCCCCAGGCTTGCCGGGCCGCCGGCGCTTCTGCGGGGAGCAGCCTGCCTCCGGTGCCAGCTGTTCTCGCTGGGATCTCCGCTTCCCAGGGCGCTGGCGTGGGCGGGAGTGTCATAGGATAATGCCCCGTTTTCCGTGGCCACCGAAGCTGCGGCTAAACCCGCGGCCTGAGCCGTAATGCCACCCTTGGGCTCAGGCAGGGCGCTCCCGAGACGGGCAGGAGCCGCTCCCAGCTGCTCCCCAGGGGCTCGGAGGAGCCGACGAAAGCCCGTGGCGAGGCCACTTAGATCCTGGCAGGGTCCCATTGGCAGGAGGCGGCTTGCTGGCCCTGGTTCTGCCCAGCCTGGCCGGGCCGGGAGGTGCCGCCGGCGGCTGCGCCGTGGGCACGGAGGGGCTCTCCTCGGGGCGAGGCGGTGCTGCGTGCTGGGCCGGCTCCGGACGGAGAGTGCAGCCCAGCTCCCTGCAGCTCCTGCTACCGCTCTGCGGGGTGCTCCTGCCCGCCGGCGGGGACCACGGTGCCCTCCGCGTGTCCCGCTGCCTCCTGGCCCGTCAGCGCCCGCCGTCCTGCACGCGGGCTGGAGCGACGGCGGCGCTGAGCCGTGCCGTGCGCTGCCTGTCCTGTGTGTCTCGTCTTGTGCCCGGGTCAGAGCCGTGGCTGCCGTTCCCGCAGGGCTTTGGGACCATCGATGGCCTTTCCAAGATGTGTTTGGAGCTGCTGAAATGCAAACAGCCGTGGCCGCGGCCCTGCCCGGCCCCTCCTCGCCTGCCAGAAGTGCTGCTGCTGCTGGTTGTTTTTTTTGCTTTCTGGAGGGATCCTGTGGCTTCCTTCCCAGAACCTGAGACCTCGGAGCCATGGTCCAAGGCCGCCGGCTTCCACCCTCTCCTGTGCTGCTGATTCATCACTGCTGGTTAGTTAAAAAAGGGTAATCAGCAAATTACTGAAATATAAGTAAAATAAACAAGGTGGGCAGGAGAACTGTGTGTGTAGCAGGGCCCCAGAGGCCTTAAACACGTGCTGTGCCAGGCCGTTCCCATCGCCTGCGCTCATCGCCTGCGCAGGGCTTCGCCCTGCCGAGCACCCGTGAAGCGGGGGGCTCGGTGCCCCGGCGCTGCCGCGGGGGCTCCCAGCCTGTGCTGGTCCCGCAGCCCTGCCCACGGCCAGACCCCCTCGGAGCGGGTCCTGAGCCCCACCGAGCAGCGACCGGGCACGGAGTCGGTCTGGTCAGTCCCCCTGCCCCGTGGAAGAGGGTTGCTGGCCCCCCCGGGCTGAGCGGGCGGGCTCCAGGGCTGCTCTCTGCTGCCTGCTGTTCGGAGGCACCCACGGGGCTCGGCAGCTCCCGAAGGGCCGGTGGCTCTCGCCCGGGTGCTCTCCAGCCCTTCTCCTCCGCTGGCAGCGCGGCAGCTCCCTCCGTCCCCAGTGCCCGCAGCCTGCTGGCTGCCTTCCTCCCCTCCCGCGGCACCCGCGCCTGCAGAAGAGGTTTTAAAAGGCCCCAAGGGTCGTGCAGCCCCGGCAGCTCCCCGGCTGGTGGCCAGGCCGTTTGCCGTTCCCTGGGCTGCCTGGGTTTTGTCCATATGCCTGTGTTGACAACTGAGCCGCTCTGAATTAATTTGGCAGCCAGCGTTAGAACAGTTGTCAAATGTTTTACTGAAATCCGAGTATGTTGCATCTACCACTCTTCCTTCTGCTTCTTGTAGTTTACAATTAAATACAACCAGTTTTGCCCATATTTCACCTTCTACAAACCTCCGCTTCTTACTCCCGAGACATTTCATCACTGACAGCCGGCGGGTTCCTGGCGCCGCGTTGTCCCCTTTGCGTGCCGGACAGGCAGGCAGGTTCGCCGTCATTGTCGCAATTGCTGCTCTTCCCGTTTTAGCAGGCAGCTGCCGTGCTCGTCTCACCGCCGGGGAACAAAGCGCTGCCCACCCGTGCCGTGCCGTGCCGGCTGACAGCCCGACACAGCAGCTGTGCCTCGAGGAGCCTGCGGCTGCCCAGCTCCGTCCTGCCCCGCTCCCCTCCCGGCCCCTGCCTTATCCCCGTGGGGCACAGGAGGTGCCTCTGTGGGCCGGGCCCGGCGGGTCACCCCAGAGGGGACGGCTCTGGGTGGCTGAGGGGGTGATGGCAGCGGGGCTGCCCACGGACACCCCTTCCCAAAGCCACCGTGGGTGACAAAGTCTCGGTGCTGCCCTGTGCAGCCCATGGGAGCCGGGGCAGCCCTGGGCCCTGCACCCCTCTCACGTGCCTGAATGCACCGCAGTCCCACTCGTGGCAGGTGGGGAAAGTTTGGTAAAACAAAAGTTGGTGAAGGCCAGAGGCAAAAGCTGAGACGGGATGCGGTTCAAGGGATGGGCAATGAGTGTACAGCAAAGCAAGTCATGAAACACAAGAGCCCCATGGTGTTTGGAGCCCTTGCACCCCTTTCCTATGGCCCTGGGGCTGCCTGGGGCTGCTGGGCTCTTCACGTCGCTCTCTAGCAGATGGGACGATCTGGGCTGTGTTCCCTCTGGATCGAATACCAAGGCGATTTTGGAGGCCTCTGCCAGAGGCTGACTCGTTTCTTCAAACCCTTCCCGGATTTCCCACCTCGAGGGCTTCCCAGCAGGTGGGAGCGTGGTTTCCTCTCCGTCCCGTGGAGATGAGCAGGGTGCAGGGGAGCGCAGGGGTTGTGCCGCGCCGTGAGGGCTCTGCACGGGGGTCTGCGGGGCGCTGGGTCCCCTCCCGGCATCGGCGTGGCTGCGCCCAGCAGGGAGGCTGCCCGGCCGCCTCGGCACAGGCTGTGCCGCTGTGCTGCCGCTGTGCCTGCCGCCGGTCCCGGTGCCCGGAGGAACAGAGCGCTGGGTGGGAGATTCCTGCTTCAGCATCCCTGGGGGACCCAGACAGGGGATGTCCCAGCCCGACGCGGGGAGGTGACTGTGCCACCCACCTGGGTGCCTGGAGCCAGCGTGACGGCCGGGGGATCCGTCATGTGCGGTTCACAGCTGGGATCAGCGCTGCTGAGTGATGAAACTGCAGTGCTGGTTTCAGTGCCTGCAGGGTGGAGGTGATCCGCCCGGCTGATACCGGCTGTGTCATCCTCGCCCAGACGAGAGGCTGCGGAGAGCAGCAGCACTGGGGGGGTGGCAGGGCTGGGGGGCAGGACACCGCCTCCTGCCCAGGCAAACGGGGCAAAGGACTCGCAAGAAGCTGGTGTTGAGAGGGTGGGGAGTTCCCCAGGTGAGGCAAGGGACAGGCAGGGTCCGGCAGGGACAGGGAGACGAGCAGGTGCATCCACGGAGCATCGGGCAGGCAGGGGAGGCGTGTGGGGCCGGGGACCAGCGGTGCCGGGAGCGCTGTGGGGCCGTGGCATGCGGCGTGGTTTGCCAAGAAGGGTCCTGGGCCCAGCTGGAGGATGCGATCCCAGCCCACGCATGGCCTGGCGTCGAGGCAGCAGATACGGGAAGCGTGTGCAGGAATTTTGTTTTTGTCTGGAGCCCTTGAGCAGGAGCAATGGGGCTTCCAAGCCTCTGACGCAGAGCTGCTCCCCGTGCCTTCAGTCTCGCTCCCGCGCCAAGCATCCCCGTGCCCGGGACGCCATGCTGTACGGTGGGCTGGTGCTGGCCGGGGCAGCCGGCCCGCGGGCGGCAGCTCTGCTCCCTGGGCTCTGCACCCACGGGGTGCTGCAGAGCCCGTGGGACGGGAGCAGGGCTGGGCTCGCGGCGCCGCGGCTCGGGGCCGTGGGGCTGGCAGCTGCAGCTGCACGGCTTGGCTGGGGGCAGGCGCCGGCGCCCTGTCCGCCGGCCAGGGAATCTGGCTTTGCCGTGGTGGACGCGGCGCTGGCACTGTGTGTGGCAGCTGACGGGTCTGAGCAGCTCCCTGCCCTCCGCGCCGGCCGTGCTTCCCCGCGGCGGCTGGCACCGTGCTCTCCCCGACCCAGCGCTGTCTCACCCGCACAAGATGCTGACTCCCTCCCGCCCTGCTTCCCCTCTGCCGCGCTCTGCCGCGCTCCTGCCCAGTCCCTCGCGCCCGGAGGGCGTCTGATGCCATCCGCACGCCTGGGCCTGCCCTTCGCTCCTGCGTCCCCCGTCCCCTGCCTGGACCTTTGGGCTCCCAGGTGTGAGGCAGCGACAGTGGCGGCCGGGCGTCCCCTTGCCCCCCGGCTCCTCGACTCTCCCGCCACCTTTGCTGGTGCACCCCATGGCTGCGGCTGTCGGACCTCTCCCCTGGCCACTCGGTGCCGCGCTCCCTCCCCAGCTGGCCCCGACTCTGCTCGCCTGCGCTGGGGGAACGGAGCTGGGGAGGGTCCGGGCCCGGCTCTGGGGGTCCCTGGCTCCGTCCAGCCCGCCCAAACCTCGCTGCCGGCCCAGCCAGCACCTCCCAGCTGCTGCCGTGTCCCGTCAGCCTCTGCCCCGGGCAGGGCTGCTGCCTCCCCGCTGGCTGGGGTCCAGGCCGGCGTCCGGCCCCAGCCGGGTCCCAGACCTGCTTCCCACGGGGGTCTCCCTGCGGTGCCTGCCTGTGTGAGGGTGGCTGTGAGTAAGGGCGTGGGAAGGGGCTGCGGTGGCTGTTCCTTCCCCTTTCGGCGGCGGCAGTGGTGACAGGCAGCCTCGTGGCTCGGGCAGCCAGCTGGGATGGAGGACGTCCACATGGGTTTTTCCATGTCACTCGTCCTTACCGGGGCTCTGGGTGTAAACAGTGCCCTTGGACAGGCGTGGGCTGGGCACAGCACCCAGATGCTCTGGGGTTCCCTGGCAGCCGGAAGCCCTCTCCTGCCTGCGGCGCTGCCGGTGCTCACCACCGCCCTCCGCGCCCACCAGCGGGCATCCCTCTGCGTGTGCCCGTGCGAGGGACGCGTACCTTGCCCCAGCTCCCCGGCCTGGCCCCGCACGGGGCGGGGGCTGCCTGTGGGGTTCGTGCTGGCAGTGCCAAGCCTGTCCCCGCGGAGTTCCCCAGCCCGGCTCTGCGGCTGCCGGTGCTGCCAGACGTGGGGGTTTCCCTGCTGCCCTGGCCCTGCCCCGGCTCCCTGCGGAGCCTCCAGAGAGTCACCAGAAAATCCCCAGAGCCGGTGCCAGGAGGAAGCTGGCGAGTGGGGCCGTGAGTCAGTGGGAGAGGCCGGGCGGACCCCAGCTGCCCAGCTCCAGGATGCTCGGGGCTGTTGGCCGCGGACCCACCGGTGTACCCCGGAGCCAGCTGGGGCCGGGCGAGCGTGGGCCTGCCAGGATGGGCTGCGTGGTGTGCGGGGCCCTGGCTCTCGGCTCCTCCTGCCATTGCTCTCCTCCGAGCCCCGTCCCGGTCAGTGCCGCTCTGCTCGGCCGTGGCTCTGCCCTCAGGGGTGCCGCAGGCGGCGTGGCGCGGCGTGGCGCGGTGCGGTGCGGGGGTGCTATGGCAGTGCGCCCAGGCTGTGGGAGCTGCGGCTCCCGCATGTGGCAGAAACGAGGGATGGGAATAGCATGGGAAAGGCCCAGGGATTTGCCGCAGCGCCGGGGAGGCCAGAGCCGGATCTGGCCTCCCTGGCTGCGCCCCGGAGCCGGTGTCAGAGGTCCCCTTGCCCGGGCTGTCCTGGGGGTGCATCCTCCCAGCGGTGCTTCTGCATCCAGCTCCAGCACCAGCTCCGTGTGCTGTGGGCTGAGGTCCTGGCGGCCTGGAGGGTGGAGGACGTGGAGCGGTGCCGGCTCCCTGCGCACCCCGGGAGCCATCGGCTGCAGCAGGGGCCGCGGGACGCCTCGGCTGAGCCCCGTGTCCTCAGCCCGGCTGCTGGCCAGGCAGGGAGCGCGGGGAGCTGCCGCCTCCTGCCTTGCAAGGAGCTGGGCCGTGCACAGGGGTGAGAGGCGGCAGGCTGGACCCCGGGGGAGGGGAGGTGGCGGGGATGGCCTGGCTGTGGGGGTTCCTGGCCCCTGTCCCGCCAGGAAGGGGCTGCGTGTGGGCACCCAGGGCTGGACGTGTTTGTCACACCGGGGTGCAGGACGGCGGCTGCTTGTGAAGCAACTTCCTCTGCCTGGGAACCAGGGCTGCTCTTGCAGGGCTGTGGTGGGGAGTGAGGCAACCCCGCGATTTCTCAGCCCTGCTTCCTCCTGGCAGGGCTTGCGCTGCCTGTGAGCTCCCCGTGCCCGGCGACCGCAGCCCTGGCGCTGCATCCCATCGGCACTGGGCGCCTGCCGCTCGGCAGCTCCCCTGCACGCGGCCGGGCTGGGAGCGGGGCCGTGGGACCCTGGCCGGGTGGGGAGGGGGTCCGGGGCAGAGCCCCCGCCCGGGGTGAGCCCCCTCAGTGAGCCCGTCTGCCCCGCGTGGGCGATGCTGCCCCGGGGATGAGCGCTCCCTCGGGTGTCGGGGCTCCTCCGCAAGAGCGCAGGGGAGCACGGCCCCTCTCCTCTCGCCATCCCTCAGCCTTGCTGGACTCCAGCGTAACTCAGCCAGAGCCCCGGGTGATGCAGGGCCGGGGGTGGCTGCAGGGCCGCAGCCCGGGCTTAGCGAGAGCTGGGGAAGGGGAACCTGTCCTGGGACCTGCGTCTCAGGCAGCGTCGCTGGGCTGCACCGGCCCTCCCACCTCCCCCGGCTGACGCTGCGCCTTTCTCTCCGCTCTGCCATCTGTTTTCCTCTCGCTCCTCATCCCTGTTTGCTTTCCCCTTCACCACTCCTGTTCCCACAAGCGTCGGCACTTTGGGAGAAGCAGGAAAACACCATCCCATGGCGAGGTTTGTGCTGCGCCGAGTGGGAACCTGAGTCAGCAGCACCCTGCGGAGCAGCCGGCGGCGAGGACAGGGCACCCCCATGTCCCGTGGGCCCCGCCGGAGTGTCCCCGGGCACGGAGCTGCTCCTGTGCCAGGCACTGTCCCCGGTCCCGCAGGGCTCTGCCAGGCAGCTGCCGGCAAGTGGGCTTAGAGGCACCTGTGAGGCGATGAGACGCGAGGACCCCCTGTGCTGGGAACACTCTGCCCCGCCGGAGTGATGCAGCCACGGCGGGGGACATGGGGACGGACGCTGCATCCCGGTGAGGGTCCGAGCTCTGGCGTCCGGCTCCCGGGCAGGCGGGCTGCAGGCGCCGGGGCTCTGGGCAGGGGCTCCCCTGCCGGCTCTGCCCGCGCAGCCCCAGTGCCCACCCAGGCCCCCGCGGGTCTGGCTCTGGTGGCGTCGGCCCTCAGCCGGCTGAGCTCAGCGTCGGCCGGTTGCGGCAACACGGCTGCAGGGCCCCGAGCGCCCAGCTGTCCCCCCAGCCTCCATGCTCCCCTGCTGTTCCCGCTGCCACCACAGCCTTGGGGCCGGCAGGGCAGTGCCCCTCACCGACGGCCGCCCCGCCGCGGGGCAGCCCCAGGGCAGCTGGGCTGTGCCGTGCCCCAGCTCTTCCTCGCACCCATCGTCGTGCCTTGCACGGCCACGCGACGGAGTGTGTTTAGTAAACAAGGTGATGAAACAGTTAAGGCAGGGAACGGAGGAGCCTGAGTGTGCGTTTCGTCACTGTGGGAAGGGAGCGTGAGTCGCTGAGGGGTCTGAGGGTGACTCATTGCCCTCCCCGCCACATAAATAGGAGTGGGAGCCCGGTGGCACCCAGAGCGAGCGGCGGGGACCCAGCACAGCCACAGCCCTCCTGCCGCTGCTGCACCATGGCACTTGTCCTCCCGGCCTCACTCGCCGTGGGGCTGCTGGCCCTCTCCTGCTGCGCAGCCCCTCTCCAGAGCAAGCCGCAGGCGGTTGTCACCTTCCCGGGGGAGCTGGTCAGCACCCTGTCGGACCTGGAGCTGGCGGAGGTGAGGGGAGCGCGGCCCCACGGCCCCCTCCGGGCACCCAGGACCCCAAGGGGCTCCCGGGGCGGCAGTGCGGGGCTGCGGGCTGAGCTCAGGGGCTGCCTGTCTCCCTGCACCCCGGGAGGTGCCCGGGCTGGGGTCGGGTACCGGGGGTGTGCGGTGCCTGGGACCGCCCGAGCCCCCTCCCGCCTCGCTCAGCCCCGCCGGCTGCCTTTCCTCCCCAGAGCTACCTGCTGCGGTTTGGCTACACCACGGAGGCGGAGGCAAGGACGAGCAGCAAGCACGTGTCCCTGGCCAAGGCACTGCGCAAGATGCAGAAGCAGCTGGGCCTGGAGGAGACGGGGGAGCTGGATGCCAGCACTCTGGAGGCCATGCGAGCCCCCCGCTGTGGCGTCCCCGATGTGGGAGCCTTCCTCACCTTCCAGGGGGACCTCAAGTGGGACCACATGGACCTGACGTACCGGTGAGTCTCTGCCCCAGAAGGCAGAGCCTTGTGCCCGCAGGGCGACGGTCGCTGGGGATGGAGACGGGCACGAGGGCCCAGGCAGGGTGGCAGCCTCCGCTCGGCCCGCGGGCCATACCCCGGCACTGCCGGCACAGCTGGGTCTCGGTGCAGCCAGGGCCAAGCTGGCGCAGAGGCGGCATCTGCTCCCCGGCGCCCAGGAGAGCATCTGAGCCCCAGCCTGAGGGTGGTGGCCGGCTGCTCTGCCCGGCCGTGCCAGCGCTGCTGTCCCCTCCTAGGGCGGGGGCACGTCCCCGCCGTGCGCCCGGAGCAGGGTCACTCCTGCGGCACGAGCCGGGACCTGGCAGCGCTGACCCCCCTGCTTCCCCTGGCAGAGTGATGAACTACTCCCCCGACCTGGACCGTGCCATAATCGACGACGCCTTCAAGCGGGCGTTCAAAGTGTGGAGCGACGTGACCCCCCTCACCTTCACCCAGATATACAGCGGCGAGGCAGACATCATGATCATGTTTGGCAGCGGAGGTGATGTCCCACGGGCAGGCAGGGAGCCGGAAGCCGGCTCAGCTGTGGGGAGAGGGCTGGCAGGTCCCTGCCCGCGGGACCGTCACCCTGCACCTCCCCGAGCCGCGTCCCCGCGTGCCTGGGGTCCCTCTGCCCCTGCATGTGCCAACAGGCATGCGCGTGTGCAGGCACGCAGGGGCTGTGCAGGGCTCACGTGCTCGGGGTCTGTGCGCGCGCTGGGGACACGGGGGCTCCCCTGGCAGGGCCGGCTCTGAGGGTGCTTGTCCCTGCAGAGCACGGGGATGGGTACCCCTTCGACGGCAAGGACGGGCTCTTGGCCCACGCCTTTCCCCCGGGCCAGGGGGTCCAGGGTGATGCCCACTTCGACGACGATGAGTTCTGGACGCTGGGCACTGGCTTAGGTAAGGGCAGCGTCCGACGGGTCCGGGGGGGGCCGAAGGTGCCCGCCCCAGCCTCGTTGCTGAGCCGCCCCTCTCCCAAGCAGTGGTGAAGACCCGCCATGGGAACGCCAACGGGGCCAACTGCCACTTTCCCTTCGTCTTTGAGGGCCACTCCTACTCCCGGTGCATCACGGAGGGGCGCACGGACGGGCTGCCCTGGTGTGCCACCACCGCCAGCTATGACCGGGACAAGAAATACGGCTTCTGCCCCAGCGAACGTGAGTAGCAGCGGCTGCAGCCCCTGCCCGGCCCCGCAGGTGCCTGGGGCCGTCCTCACCCCTCCTCGCCCTGCAGTCCTCTACACCAACGGCGGCAACAGTGACGGGTCCCCCTGCGTCTTCCCCTTCATTTTTGACGGCACCTCCTACGACACCTGCACCACGGACGGGCGCTCTGATGGCTACCGCTGGTGTGCCACCACCTCCAACTTCGACCAGGACAAGAAATACGGCTTCTGCCCCAACCGAGGTGCGAGTGGGGAGGGGGTGCGCGGGGAGGGGGTGCGCAGGGTGGCTGGTCCCCAGCCATCGTGGGCAGGGTGGGCGCCTGAGGGGTCTCGGGACTGTCCCGGGGACCGAGGCCAGCCCCACTGACACTGTGCTGCAGACACGGCGGTGATCGGCGGCAACTCCCAGGGGGACCCGTGCGTCTTCCCCTTCACCTTCCAGGGGCAGTCCTACAGCTCCTGCACCAGCCAGGGCCGGCAGGACGGCAAGCTGTGGTGTGCCACCACCAGCAACTATGACACTGACAAGAAGTGGGGCTTCTGCCCAGACAGAGGTACCAGCCCCGCTGCTTGCGCCCTCCGGCCCCACACCGTGCTGGCACAGTCCCCACGGGGGTCGCGGTCCCTGGCCGGCATATCCCGTCCCGCCAGGCACTGAGGCCGGTGCTTTCCCCCAGGTTACAGCATCTTCCTGGTGGCTGCCCACGAGTTTGGGCACTCTCTGGGGCTGGACCACTCCAGCGTGCGTGAGGCCCTGATGTACCCCATGTACAGCTACGTCCAGGACTTCCAGCTGGACCCGGATGATGTCCAAGGCATCCAGTACCTCTATGGTGAGCAGCTGTGCTGCAGCTGGGCGTGCCAGGGGTCCCGCAGTGCTGGGCCAGCCCCCAGCCTCACGCCCTCCCCTGTATTCGCTCAGGTCGTGGCTCTGGCCCCAAGCCCACTGCCCCTGCGCCTGTGCCCACCGAGGAGCCCCAGCCCATGCCCACAGAGGCCGGCAGCACCTCCACCACCGAGGAGGAGGAGGAGACACCGGAGCCCACAGCTGAGCCCGTTCCTGTGGACCCCAGCCGGGATGCCTGCATGGAGAAGAACTTCGACGCCATCACGGAGATCAACGGGGAGTTGCATTTCTTCAAGGACGGGTGAGCGGCAGCACCGGGTGCCTCCTGCCCTGGGAAGTGCCAGGGCAACAGGGGGGCGTGGGGGCACATGGGGCTGTGCCAGCGGCGTGGGAGCCACGGGGCTGTGCCAGGCTTAGGTTAACAGGACGGCTGACCTTCCCCACCAGGAAATACTGGACCCGCTCGTCCTTCTGGAAGTCCGGCATTCAGGGCGCCTTCTCCATCGCAGACACCTGGCCCGGCCTCCCAGCTGTCATCGACGCTGCTTTCCAGGACGTGCTCACCAAGAGGGTCTTCTTCTTTGCTGGTGAGCTCTGCCCCTGCCGCCCTCGGCCCCAGTGCCACCGGCGTCACGAGGAGCCTGCTCCTGCCCTGGCACCCTTGGGGCTGGCTGACGCCCGTGCTCTCACCTGGCTGCAGGTCGGCAGTTCTGGGTGTTTTCTGGCAAGAGCGTGCTGGGCCCCCGGGGGATCGAGAAGCTGGGCATCGGGAAGGAAGCTGGCCGCATCTCGGGGGCCCTGCAGCGGGGCCGTGGCAAAGTGCTGCTCTTCAGTGGGGAGAGCTACTGGAGGTGAGCGGGTCCGGACGGCTACAGCGGCGCCTGCCGGCTCCCCCCGTGGGGGGCTGCGACGGAGGGCTCCCGGCAGCCCTCAGCACGGCTCTGCTCTCCCCGCAGGCTGGATGTGAAGGTCCAGAGGGTGGACAAGGGCTACCCCCGCGCCACCGACGACGTCTTCACCGGTGTCCCCCTCGACGCGCGCAATGTCTTCCTCTACCAAGGTGAGCGGGGACCTGGCGGGTGGGGGCTGTGCGGTCACCCCTGCGCTGCCCCGAGCCTCCCGCGGGCAGGGGCTGCGTCGCCCCGGTGCTGGGCGCAGGATGCGTGCGGGCGTGGGGAACGGCCCTGGGGCAAGGCACGCCATCGGCCCCGGTGGGTCCCTGCGGTGGGGCTGGCCGGGCCCTGGTGAGGGCTGTCTGCCAGGGCCAGATCCCCACGTGCTCGCGCCGCTCGGGCGGCTGCCGGGACGGGTCCTCGCACAGCCACCCTCCTGCTGATCCTGCATTTCCTCTGCCTCCCTCCTCGCCCAGACAAGTACCACTTCTGCCAGGGCAGCTTCTACTGGAGAATGACGCCACGCTACCAGGTGGACCGGGTGGGCTACGTCAAGTACGACATCCTGCAGTGCCCCCAGCACTGAGGACACAACCACCCGCCCGGCTCTGGCCGGTGCACTGCTCCCTGCCCGCCGCTCCCAACCCCTCGGCTCCCGTCTCGCAGCCTGACCCCCCGGGGCACCGGGGGCCACGCAGCCTCGCGGCCGTGGGGCAGCTCCCGCCGAGGTGGGGGCTTTGCCGTCTCCCCGGCAGGAAGGGGCAGGGAGTCCCGGGGCCGCCCCTCGGGAGCTGCCCCGCCCGGGGAGCCCCGCCCGGGGAGCGGGACTCTCGCTGCAGCGGGCACCGCGCAGCCCCTGCCCGCGCCGGCTCCAGCGCGCAGAGGCGTTTGCCTGGTGCAAACCGCACACGGATCCGTAACGACTTCGGCTTTTTCCTGGGCCGGCCACGCCGCGTGGGGCCGGGCTCCGCTGGGAGCTGGCGCCCGGGGACTCGGCCGGGGCAGGGACACGGGGCTCCGCCTCGCTCCTGCCGGCCGCCCGCTCTGCCGACCTCCATCTGCCCGTTTTTAATAAAGAGAATCCTTCGGACGCGGCCTCCGAGTGCTTCGTCAGCCGGCCGGGGCCGCAGCGCGGCAAACCCCCGGGGTGTGGGGGGCCAGTGTCGGTGGGGAAGGGGGGGCTGCAGCCAAGCCCCCCTTCTGCTGAGGGCTCTGGGATCCCTGAGGGGCGCTGGGTGCCACCGGGGGGGAGGTACCCCGGTCCCAACATCCCCCGCCACCAGCCCCCGTGCCCCCTGTGCCCCTCCAGAGCCCCTCCTGTCCCCCGCCCCCCCCCCACGCCCTGGCTCCCCCGTACCCCGCCAGCCCCCAGCCCTCCCCTGCGTCCCCAGCTCTCCACGGGTGGCGAGGGATGGGCGTTTGCCACACGCCGTGTGGCCGGGCCCCGCCGCCGCCTGGCCCCGCAGAGCCGCCCTGCCCCGGCCCACCCCACCCCACCCCACCCCGGCCGGTCCCACCGCGGCCCGCGGAGCTCGGCGGCAGGGCCGGGGCCGTGGCCGTGGCCGGGGGCTGCCCGGGGCCGTGGCAGGGTGGGGCGGCCGCAGCCCCGGGGCTGTAATTAGTGTAATTAGCGGCCGCGGCTCCGCGCAGGGCGGGGGCAGAGCGCGGCCCCGTCCCGTCCCGCGGGGTCCGGTCCCAGCACCCCCCGTGCGGCGGCGGCGGCGGCGGCTGCGGGGCCGGTCGACCCCGCGGTCCGTCCCGTCGAGCCGAGCCGAGCTTAGCCTAGCCGAACCGAGCCGGGCCGAGCCGTAGTGAGCTGAGTCCTGCCGAGCCTAGCCGAGCTTTGCCAAGCCGTGCCGAGCCGAACTGAACCGAACCAAGTCGTGCCGAACCGAGCCGAGCCGAGCCTAGCCGAACCGAACCGAACCCAGTTTAGCCTAGCCGAGCTTTGCCAAGCCGAGCCGAGCCGAGCCGTATCGAACCGAGCCGAGCCGAGGCGCGCCGAACCGAACCGAGCTTAGCCTAGCCGAGCTTTGCCAAGCCGAGCCGAGCTTAGCCAAGCCGACCTTTGCCAAGCCGGGCCGGGCCGGGCCGAGCCGTGCCAGCCCTGCAGCCGCGGGGCGGCGCGGCGGGCGGTGCCGCGGGCACTAGGACCCCGGTCAGCGCCCGGCGGGGCCGCGCTCGGCGGCCGCCGGGGCCCGGAGCCACTTGTGGAGGCGGCGGGGCCATGAGCCGGCGGTTCACCGTCACCGCGCTGCCCCGCCACGGCCCCACGGCCGCCCGCGGACCCGACCGCGGCGCGGGGGGCGGCCGCCTGCCCCGCCGCGACGGCAGAGGTGAGCGCCCGGGCACGGCCGGCGGGGCGGGCGCCGGGGGGGGGGGTGTTCCGTGGGGCAGGGTCCGTGGGGCAGGGTCCGTGGGAGGCTCCGTGGGGCAGGGTCCGACGGGGCAGGGCCCGCGGGGAGGGGTCTGTGGGGCAGAGCCGGTAGGGCAGAACCGGTGGAACAGGGTCCGCGGAGCAGGGCAGGGTCCATGGGGAAGGGCTCCCAGGGAAGCGTCCGTGGTGAGGGTCCGCGGGGCAGGGCGGGGCCATCGGGCCACCGTGGGGGTGTGCGGAGTCGCCCCGGGCCCGTGGTCGGTCGGCCGGGGCCCCCGGAGGCGGCGGGGACACCTGAAGCGGGGCTGGCGCAGGGCCGCGGGGCTCAGGGGATGGAGGGTGCGGAGCGGGGAGCGGGGCTCGGCCGCCCGGGCAGGACCCCCCATCCCTGGGCTCTCCCCCTGGGCTGCCCCCGCTCCCCGGGGAGCTCCCCTGACCTGTCCCCGTCCCGGGGGTCTGTCGCAGCAAGGCCCCGCTCCTGCGGGACCGGCAGCGGGACGGAGCCGGGATCACGGCTGGCATGCGGGGGGACGGCTGCGGGGTGCGAGGCTTTACACTGCTCCTTGGGTGGCCGTGGCGGAGCGCAGGCTGTGGGGCTGCAGCCGGGCCAGCGTGAGGGCATGGGGAAGGCAGGCTGCGGCTAGCCCT